>NW_027142385.1:8427165-9027165 GCF_026170545.1 Melanerpes formicivorus | reverse complement strand
AGACGGAGCTGTGGTGTGCTGGTGCCAGGGGCAGCACCGATGGGCAGGCCCTGAGCAGTCCCTGGGGTGGCTGTGAAGTGCTGCTTGTCTGTGACCCTCCTGCAGCCTCTCAACCCCAGCCCAGACAGCCGCTGGAACACCTACTTCAAGGACAACGAAGTGCTGCTGCAGATAGACAAAGACGTCAGGTGGGTGAGCCCCGGGCCTGCCCCTGCCGGCTGGCACCTCCTGCCGTGCCCTGGGACAGGCCCTGCTGACCCCCCGTGTCCCCCAGGCGGCTGTACCCCGACATGGCCTTCTTCCAGCGCCCCACTGACTACCCCTGCCTGCTGGTGCTGGACCCCCAGAGCGAGTTCGAGACCCTGCGCCGCCGAGTGGAGCAGACCACGCTGAAGGCGCAGCCCGTGGCGCGCAGCCGCAGCGGCCTGACCAACGTGAGGGCGCCGGGGGGCACGGGGGGCAAGGGCACTCCCTGGGCTTGTGCTGTCCCCAGCTGTGTGGTGGGATGGAGGCCACAGCAGGCACAGGCTGCCCTGCCCCACAGGCAGAGCTCTGGGGCTTCACTGCCTTTGGGCTGCCCACCCCCTCTGGGGGCTCCTGTGCTTTGAGAGCCAAGCTTGGCTCGTGTACAGAGCTGTGCCAGCTGGGTGCCCTGCCCCAGCCCTGGCCTTGCCTTGCCCTGCAGGTGAGCTCTCCTCTGAAGGCAGCTCCCAGCTCCCTGAGCGAGTATGAGGTGCTGCCCAACGGCTGTGAGGCTCACTGGGAGGTGGTGGAGAGGATCCTCTTCATCTATGCCAAGCTGAACCCTGGCATCGCCTACGTGCAGGGCATGAATGAAATCGTGGGGCCTCTCTACTACACCTTTGCTACAGACCCCAACAGCGAGTGGAAAGGTGAGAGGCTCTCAGCTGTTGGGGCAGGAGGCTGCAGTTAAACAGCTGGGGCCTGGCTGAGCTGGGGGCTTTGGGGGGGCACAGCAAGAGCTGGGGTGGATTTCTTGCAGAGCATGCTGAAGCAGACACATTCTTCTGCTTCACCAACCTCATGGCTGAGATCCGAGACAACTTCATCAAGAGCCTGGACGACTCCCAGTGTGGCATCACCTACAAGATGGAGAAGGTCTATTCTACCCTGAAGGAGAAGGATGTGGAGCTGTACTTGAAGCTGGTGAGGACCAAGTCTCTGAGCCTGTGGGGATAGGAGGAATGGAGCTCAACAGTGCCTGTCAATGTCAGCCTGTCCTGTTCAGCTGTTCCTGTGCTTGGCTGCAAAGGGTGAGGGGCAGGGAGGGCTCTGCCTGTAGGGCACAGAGACTCTTATCTGTGAGCTGAAACAGCCTCTCCTTGGGGCAGGCCTGGAGCAAGCTGACACAGCAGGGCTCTGCTCCCCTGCCTGCCTGCAAGCAAACAAAGGCTGCTGGAAAGCTGCCAGCTGAGAGCCCCAAGCGGCTTGGCCATGATCCCTGCTCACCTGGGCTGAGGTGCAGCTGGGGCTGGAGGCTTTGTTCTCTTCCAGCCTTTTGCTGCAGGGTTCCTTGGGATCTGAGGTGACAGGAATTGTCTCTGGCAAAGCAGAGTGAAACCCAACTCATCCCCTAGCACTTGTGCTGCCGCTGGCTGCCCTGGCAGCACTGACTTCAGGCTGCGTGGAGACCATGCCAGGAGTAAACTTACATCCAGCAGCCTGCTCCATGCTGCTCACCCAGTTCTGTTCTTCCCCCTCCTGCAAGGGGCTTGGGGTGCCCTGGGCTGTTGTCAGCTTGTAGAAGGCAGCTTTTGCTGTGAGCATCTCCAGCTCTCAGGCCACTTAGTGGGGGAGAAAATGGATAACGGGGACATGACCTCCAGTGCTGGTGGTGGCTGATCCCATGGGGAGAAAGTAAACTGCTGGGATGGCAGGAAAAGGTCTTGGCCATGCAGCTGCTCCAGAGTATCAGCAGGATCCTGAGCATGTTTGGCCTTGGCTGGGCTCAGTCCCTGGTGTTGGACAGCAGAAAACAAGCAAGCCTGAGGCTGGAAGCGCTCAGGGTGTGTTCCACGGTCAGCAGTGTGAGCCCTCCTCTCTCTTTGTTTCTCTTTGTGACCATAAGTGCAGGGCTGGAGAGGAAATCCTGAGCAAGCAGCCCTCTGCTGAGGGGGAGGGCTGCAGCTCTCTGCAGATAAAGTGCTGTTGGGATGAGGACTCAAAGCCCCTTGGCAAGCCGAGGGGCAGCGACAGAAGCAGCACTGCCACACTCCCTGTGCGGGCAGAGCAGTGCTGGCTGGAGGCCTGCAGCAGGGGGCTGCAGCGAGGCCTCTGCGCCGGGGGGGGGGGGGCAGGGGGCTGCCGCGGCGGGGCCCGGGCGGGGGCGTGGCCCGGCTGGGGCTGACTGCCTGCCCGGTGCCCCCTGGCAGCAGGAGCAGAACATCAAGCCGCAGTTCTTCGCCTTCCGCTGGCTGACGCTGCTGCTGTCCCAGGAGTTCCTGCTGCCAGACGTCATCCGCATCTGGGACTCGCTCTTCGCCGACGCCAAGCGCTTCGACTTCCTGCTGCTGGTCTGCTGTGCCATGCTGACGTGAGTCCTGGGCCCCTCTGCAGCCGGCGCAGCCTGGGCACCCTGGCAGGGGCTCGCAGCTGCCGCCGGTGTGGCGCGGAGCTGCCTGCGGCAGGCCGAGGCAGCCGGAGGCAGCTGGAACCTTTTCCATCTTTCAGGCTGATCCGGGATCAGCTGCTGGAAGGAGACTTCACCCTGAACATGAGGCTGCTGCAGGTGGGGCACAGGGAGCAGTCTGCAGAGGCTTGAAGCAGCAGTGGTGGTGGGAGAGGAGTGCCTGGCTGGCAGCAGCACCCACTTCTGGTCCTTGCCTGCAGAGGGTCTGCAGGGCTCTCACAGCATGCTCAGTGCTGCAGCTGTGCACCTGCCCCAGCCTGCAGAGCAGCTCCCACAGCTACAGGTTTATGTCTCTTGGTTTGCAAGCAGGGGAGTAGGCTCCAGCAGAGCTGTGCAGCCCTGTGGCTGTGGTCTTCCAGAGGCTGCTGGTTAGCTCTGGGAGCTCAAGGCTGAGGGCACCTGCACTGCACAGCAGGACATTGCTCTGGGCTGTGCAAGACACTGCTCTGATAAGGCACTCTGGCACGGAGAGCCTTTCAGCAGGCAGCTTGCTGTGCCCTTGGAGCACAGCCAGAAGGCACAAACCTTCCTGAAGGGTGCCCAGGCTTGGTCAGTTCCCAACCAGGAAGTGTTAGCTGCTGAGGGAGTGACTGAGCCTGGCAGTGTGACAAGGGCCCAGGGGTGCTGCCGTCAGGGCTTGTCCTGCTCCAGTGGAGCAGTGGCCGAGAGGCTCTGGGTGGTCACTTACCTCTTTGCCTCTTGACACAGGACTATCCCATCTCAGATGTTCACCTGATTCTGAAGAAGGCAAAGGAACTGCAGGACTCCAAATAGTCCCTGAGCCCAACAGAGGTGTCAGAGGAACTGTGGGCCCAGGAGGTGTCCCCACACAGTGTGGTGCATTCCAGCTCCTAGTGGTCTCTGCAGGACTTGGGGTTTCGTGGTTGGGCTGCTGGCCACCCTGGAGCCTTCCTTCTACTCTATTTATTAGGTCAAGGACTGATGACTTCCCCATCTGCCTGGGTCCTGCACTCCAGGTCCTTCTCAAATCCCAGATGCCTCTGTGCTGCCCAAAGCAGCTCTTTGTAATTGTTTTAATGACTTTAAGGTTGGGGAGAAAGGAACCACCTGTGCACATCCCTGCACACGGAGCAGTGCTGATGGGAAGGGCCAGGCTGAGGCCAGTGGACTTTGATAAGTGAGCACAAAGGATCCAGTGGATTTTCATGGGTGAGCACAAAGCATCTTGCTGTGAACAGATGAGTTCCAGTGAAGCCACAGCCCCAGGATTCTTCTCCCTTGTGTCTGTACTTGGCCACCCCCGGGTGTGCAGAGACTGCCTCAGTTTGTGGTGGCTGCCATCTGACACTGCCAGGTCAGACTCCAGGGCCTGGGAGAGAGGCCTGGAGAAGCTGAGATGGGAGGACAAGGCAGCAGCTGGTGGCTTTTGCACTGAAGCTGCCTGGATCCAGAGTTGCCTTAGCAGCAGGGGCTCCTGGAGAGCAGCCCTGGGAGAGCTTTCATCACTGGGTGGTTTGAAGCCTTACTACACACAGCCTTAGAGCAGGAGCTGCAGGGGGGCCTGGCACTGCTTTCCTGGCACTGAGATGAAGCCTGCCCAGCCACAGCCAGGCTTCTGAGCTACAAGAAACGGGCACCAAGTCCCTGCCCTGAGGACAGGTGGGGCACAGGGTCTGTCTGGGCCTGCAGAATGTTGCCCTGCACAAGCTCTGGTCAAGGGAGCCTTGATGTTGTCTCTAGGACTTCCTGCCAGGAAGAGACATGGCACAGGTCTGGCCTGCAAGCAGGAGTCCTTGTCTGGTGTGATCCCAGCTGCCTGCTGGGGCTGAGTCACTTTTGGTGTCCTGGTCCTGTTGAGTCACAGCCCTGGGTCCAACACTTCTCCTTGCTGAGAGGGAGGCTGCAGCTCAGAGTGGAGCAGGCTCAGGTGAACATCAACCTGGCAGCATCAGGCTGATCATATGCCTTGATCCTCAGAGGGAAGACCTGCCATGGTTGGGGGAACCCTGTCCAGCTTCCCCCTCTGTGCTGCCCCAGCTCCCCACAGCTCTTTGGTGCTGCACCTTGGGGTGTTGCTGAAGGTCAGTCTGGGTGAGACCTGCTTGAGCTGCTGCTGGGCTGGAGTGGCCCTGGCAGGAGAGATGCTGTCAGCCTCCAGCTTTTCCCTGGGGTCCCTCCCTTCCCTGGAGGCCAGTTCCTGCCAGGCTGCTGTGACTCCCCCAGAGGTGGCAGAGCAGAGGTTGCTGCATGCTCCTCTGGCGGTCGTTGCCTCTTCAGAAGCTGCTGCAGCAGCAGTGGTGCAGCCTGGGCCTGCTGCTGTGGTGGAGCAGCAGCACCTGAGGGATTAAACCAATCTGTAATGAATACCTGTGGCTGACTGTGCCCTCTCTGCTGCAGTCCTTCCTGCAGGGTAGAGTTTTCTTCCAGGAAACACAGACCAGCAGGGCAGGACAGCTGTGTGCTGGCTGGGTCTCCTTCCTGCCTTCTGCTGCTGAGCTCTTCCAGCTCCCTGCCCTCACCTCCTGGGTACCCAGCACTGGGGCCAGGAGTCAGAGCCAGCTGCTGGGCACAAAGGTGGAGCTGTGGGGTTAAATACTGAGGCCTCACAACTGCTCTAAGTGCTGCTCTGGTTCTCATGTACCAGGAGCTCTGTCCTTTGCAGTGGCTGGGGACACCCATTCCTTTAGGCCAGGACTTTCTCCTTCCTTTAAGGGCAGATTTTGAGAGGAGAAACTTCCTGTTACTAGCTTTTGAATCTCCTCACCAAAGTCCCTGGATTCCCCAAAGGTTTTTGGTGGGGGTTTGAGGAGCTGCTGCACCTCGAAACATTTTCACCTCTGGTTTCTTTCAGCCCCTTCCTGCTCCAGGAGCAGCTAGGCTGGCTGGGGGGGCAGAGCTTTGGAGTTAGTCTGGGGTACTTGGGGACCCCTTGTTTTATAGAGTATTAAATGCAGCTCCTTGAAGGAGCTTTTACACCTGGCTCGGGGCAGGACAGAGCAGGGGAAGGGGCACCTAGGGCACTGGGGGGGTGGGGAGGATGGGGCTGCCCTGGGAGGGAGAACCTGCACCCTGCTGCAAGGCTTGTGCCAGGGGCTAGGAGCAGCAGGACAGCAGGGATCAGATCGTTGGTGGTGGTCACTCAGGACGCTGAGGTTGTGGCTATTTGGGTTATTGACACGGGCAGGGAGGTGGTGAGGGCCAGGGGTGGCAGTGGGGGTCTGGATCTTTGGCGGGGGCCTGCTTTCCCCTAACGACCGTCAGTGGCTGCTGAGCTGTTCAGAGCACTTCGGAGGTGCCTTTTCCACGTGAGGGAGCAGGCAGCGCTGTGGACAGAGTTGGCAGAGCAAGGTAAGGGCAGCACCGCCGCACCGAGCCTCTCGCCGCTGCTCTCAGGCGCGGTTTGTACAGCGCTTCCCGCACTAAGCGGAGGCTCTGCGCGCGTCCGGTGGGGTCCTGACTCGCGGAGGGCCGCGCAGCGCCGGGGCTGGGCGGACCCGAGGGGCTCCCAAGGGCCGAGCGCTGGAGCCGCCGGGCCCCGCCGGGAGGTCACCGCCGGCTCCGGTTGCCGCGGGACCCCTCGCGGCCGCTCCGCTCCTCTGTGTAAGCAGCCCCTCCCGCGCCGGGCGACAGCGCCCTCCGGCCACACGGCGGCGCCCTCGAGCCCTCGCAGCGGCGCTGCCTCGGCCGTGACCTCGGGGCCGCCGCGGTCGGTGGAGCGGCGCCGCCGGCAGCGCTCGGCCATGCTGCGGGGCCGGTGGTTGCGGAGCCGCTGGCTGCTGCCCGGCGCCTCGCTGGCGCTGGGCGCGGGGCTGGGCTCGGCCCTCACCGCTCGCCGCCGGCCCGAGCCCGAGCCCGAGGGGCTGCTGAGCCGCCTGCCCGTGGTGCCCGCCGTGGCGGCCGCCGGTCCGCCGGCGCTGCCGGGCTCGGGGCGGCCGGAGCTGACCAAGTACGGGCTGCCCGGGCTGGCGCAGCTGCGGAGCCGCCAGTCCTACGTGCTGTGCTACGACCCGCGGAGCCGCAGCGCGCTCTGGGTCATCGAGCAGCTCAACCGGGACAGCCTCAGCGGCGCCTCCGACCGCGCCGCCTGCGACTTCCAGGAGGACGATTCGGTGCACGAGTACCACCGGGCCACCAACGCCGACTACCGCGGCAGCGGCTTCGACCGCGGGCACCTGGCCGCCGCCGCCAACCACAAGTGGAGCCAGCAGGCGATGCGGGACACCTTCTACCTCAGCAACGTCGCCCCGCAGGTACCGCGGCCCCGGGGCTGCGCCCGAGGGCGAGCGGGGAAGGGCCTCGAGGCTGCGGGGCTCGGGGCTGGAGGGCCACAGAGAGATGCGGGGACAGGAGCGGCTCTGTGAGGAGTAAAGGCTGAGAGCCTGGAGAAGAGCAGCCCCAGAGAGGATCTGAGCAATGCTCAGCAAGAGCTAAAGGCTGGGGGGCAAGAGGCTGGGGCCAGACTCTGCTCAGTGGTGCCCAAGGACAGGACAAGGGGCAAGGGGCACAAAGTGGAACCCAGCAGGTGCCACCTGAACAGGAGAAACTTCTGTGGTGTGTGTGGAAGTGACAGTGGAGATCTCTTCTGGAATGCACTCAGGGCACTGGGGTTACAGCACCGGTGGGAGTCAGCAGAAGGAAAACTGCCCGGTGAGGGAGCTCCCCTCTGACTTTGCCGTCTGATTGTGTTTCCAGAACCCTCATTTAAACCAGAACGCCTGGAATAATCTGGAGAAGTACAGCAGAAGCCTGACAAAGCACAACAAGAACGTCTATGTCTGCACAGGACCCCTCTACCTGCCCAGGTAAACAGTTCCAGGCTGGCACCACGCTGGCAAGGTGCATCCTGCTGGGAAGGGGAAAGGGAGGCAGGCTGTGGGGTGCTGCCTCCCATCTCCCCCCCAGACAGGGAAAATCTGCTGAGGTGGGAGTGAGCCCAGCTGGCCTGCAGAGGTGGTGTGGAGATGTCCTTTTCAGGCTGAGTTTGGCTCTCACTGACCTCCTGGGAGAGGGTGGACTCCGGAGCTGCAGCACAGCCAAGGTGCTGTTGGCAGTGCTTACGGCTCTGGGGGCAGCAGCCCTCTGGATTGCTGGGCTGAGAATGGAGTGCAGCCCCCTGGGGTGTCTCCCTGCTCAAGAGCACACCTCCACTTGCAGACTCTCCAGGCAGTGCTAGAGCAGATGCCTCATGCAGAGATGCTGCAGCAGGGAGGGCTGTGGGGCAGGGGCTGGCTGGGGGGGATGCAGCAGCAGGCTGCAGGTGCCAGGGGCTGTGCTGTGCTGCAGGGCCGAGGCGGATGGGAAGATGTACGTCAAGTACCAGGTGATTGGGAAGAACCACGTGGCAGTGCCCACACACTTCTTCAAGGTGCTGATCCTGGAGAAGGAGGCAGGGGACATTGAGCTGCGCTCCTACGTGATGCCCAACTGCCCTGTGGACGAGCAGCTGCCCCTGGAGCGCTTCCTGGTGCCCATCGAGAGCATCGAGCGAGCCTCGGGGCTGCTCTTCGTGCCAAACATCCTGAAGAGAGCCAACAGCCTGAGAGCCATCACAGCCTGAGCCTCCCACCGCAGAGCACAGCCAGGTCCCCTGGGAAGGGGCTCAGCAGCCTGCCCCAGGGGAGCAGCTCGAGATGACAGCAGCCACACGCTGCCCCCCCCTGCCCCTGCCCCCCCCTGCCCCCCTGCCCCCATCCCCCCTGCCCCCGCCCCCCCCTGCCCCTGCCCCCCTGCCCCCCCTGCCCCCGTCCCCCCTGCCCCCGTCCCCCCTGCCCCCATCCCCCCTGCCCCTGCCCCCCCTGCCCCCGCCCCTGTCTCGTCTGCAGTGAAGGGCACACAGCAGCTCCTGCAGAAGGCTCCTGGGTGCTTGGCAGCATCATGAACCTGCAGCTGTGGCAGCTGGGGACAGGGTGGTGCTGGGTTGATGCTTGGACTTGATCCTGGAGGCCTTTGGCAGCCCTCATGATTCTGATTCCAGGGCTAGCATTTGCCCCTGCAGTGTGGAGCTACCCTGGAGCTGCACCCTGGGGCTGCTCCCTGGGGCTGTGTGGGGGAAGGTTTCTGAGCTTAGCAGGGGACAGGCTGCTGCCTTTGTGTGGTTGTTGTCCCTCAGAAGATAGTTTCAGCAGTAAAGCTTTGCACACCCACGGTGCTGGTTGTTCTCTCCACAGCTCCCAGGACCTCAGCAGGGTAGAGCTGCTTTCCTGTTGGGTTCACTGCAGGCAGAGCTCAAGGCCTCTTCACTGGAGCCTCTTCATAGTGCTGGGGCCAGCCAGAGCCCCTCCTGCTCCTGGGAAGGGTACAGTTGGGTGGGCTGGGGACAGTCAGGCTGAGACAGTAACTCAGTGCAGGAATTAGGTTTTGACTTGAGGCTGAAGGCCAGATGGCTCCAGAGGCACTGGGCCTGCAGGAGCTCTGGGCACCAAGTGCCCACTCTACACCAGGACGCAGGCACGCAGGCTCCAAGGCTCCACTCTGCTTTATTGCCCACCCCAGATGTTCCAGCTGCCAAGGGACAGTGCCCAGCCCTTGGCCAGACCAGCAGGCAGGAGGGGGCAGAACTGCTGCCAACAGCAGCCAGCCCCTGCTGTGTCTTGGTGACTTGCCCAGCACTGGGGGTGGCAGCAGCCACTGCCAGGTCCTTGAGGTCCTTCCCTCAGCTGTCCCTGGGCGTCCTCACAGCCTCCTCGAGGTGTGGTCTCAGTGCAGACAGGGAGATCAGCAGGGCCTCCTGCAACAGACCCAGTCAGAACTGCTCTGGGGAGCAGCAGGCCAGCCAGGGGCTCTCTGAGGTGTCCCTGGAGGGTGGCCTCTGGGCCCTGTGCCGCTGCCAGGGGCAGCAGCAGCCCTACCTCTGTCCGGATGGTTCTGCTGCCCTGGCCGGGACAAGTGTTCAGGTAGAAGTCAAAGAGGAGGCTTGGGTCAGTGACCTGCAAGTTTGGGTCCACATCAACCCCAGCTTCCAGGCCCTCAAGGCCTCCAAAGACAACGAGGGCATGCCTAGGGGAGAGAGGAGAGGCTGAGAGCAGGCTGGGTCCTGCCCCCTGCCCAGGCAGGTGCTGCCAGCCTCATGTGCAGAGCTGCTCCTGTGCCTCCAGCCCTGCAGGAAGGGAACTGGGGCTGCCCTGGGGCACTTCCCCAACTCCTCATGCAGAGGAATTGCCTTGGAGTAAAGAGCAGCAGAGCACAGGAGAAGGCTGCTGGGAAAGCAGCAAGGCCACAGAGCAGCTCTGCTGCAGGCCTCCCCCAGGGCCAAGCAGGAGGGGCACAAACCTGAAGGAGGGCAGAGTGGCCTGGTCCACGGGGCTGCCCCGCTCTGAGGTGCCAATGGAGAGGTCATAGCCCTCCTTGAAGGGGCACTCTGAGAAGACAGCACCTGGCAAACACAGCCTGGGGTCACTGAGGGGTCCCTGCCCACACTGGGTGCCCCCAGGAGACAGCAGAAGGAATTCTTTTTGTGCCAGTACTGCACCAAAAGCATCACCCCTCTCCCCTGCAGCACTCCCCTGCTGCAGGACCCTCTGGCACCTCAACTGCAGCTTTGCCTCAAAGCCCAGGTAGGTGCCAGGAGCCATCCCCTGACTACTGGCTGGCAATGTTCCCAGGAGATCCAACCAGTCAGAAGAGGGGAAAGGGTTTTGCAGGGCTCCTGAGCTGTCACTGCTGCCTTTGTGTCCATGAGCAGGAGGTAGTTATGGAACCTCATCTGCTCCAGCATGGACCTGGTGCAGTGGTGAGCAGGGGCACAGGGCAGGGCTGCCAGTGGCTGGCTCTGCAGAGTGCCCCTGCTAAGAGACCCATTCCTGTGTGCTGAGCCACCCTGGGAGCTGTGTGGAGGCCCAGCAGGAGCAGAGCAGGCCCAGCAGGAGCAGAGCAGGCCCAGCACTCACTCAGGCAGGAGGCCAGGCGGACGCTGTAGCCCCAGTAGAGCCCCGAGGCTGCCCGGGGCTGCGTCGAGGACACCACGGAGCCCTTCCTCACTCTGCACTCTGCAAGGCAAGCAAAGAGCTGAACAGCTCCTGGGCTCTCCCACTGCAGGCTGCTTTTGACCAGCCACCTCCAGCAGCTTGTCCTGGGGCAGGGCCCTGACTTGCTGTGCCACCAAGAGCTGCCCTGGGAAGCCAGACAGCATCTTCAGGCTGCTCAGCACCGGGCAGAGCTGGCAGCTCCTGGCAGCTGGCTAGGGAGGGGTGGCTGAGGGCGTCAGCAAAACGGTGTGGGGGAGCACAGGGACGTGCAGAGCTCCCCTGAGGGCTGTCAGACTCAGGAGCAGCTCCTGCAGTGCTGCAGCCCCCGAGGGCCAGGGCAGCAGGGGCTCACCTGGCTGCTCAGGCTCCAGCTGCACGGTGACTCGCAGGCCAGGGCTCAGCTGCCTGTCGATCTGCACCTCCTGCAGGGAGACTCTGCTCAGCCTCAGCCCCTCTGCAGCTGCTGGGGGGTGGGGATGGGGGGAGGTGGTGACAGCCATACCTTCTTCATCCCACAGTTCACAAAGGAGCCCCTCTTGGACTTGCTTGGCTTGTCCAGCACCACTCCCTCCCGGTACAGGGACTCCTCCTCCAGCCGCATGTGGTGGGGGGTGTCCAGAGGGTTGAGCAGCCCTGGCACAGCACAAACAGCTGCTCAGGAACAGGGCCCAGCTGCTCCCCTGCCCCCTCCCGCTCTGCTCCAGCAGCTGAGCCCCTGGCCTGCACTGGCAGAAGCTGCTCAGCTCTGTGCATCCCCTGTGAAGCAGGAGCCAGGGCTTGGGGGGCAGTGCCTGGGGACAGAGGCAGCTGAGTGGTTACCTGCAAACTGCAGATCCTCATGCTTGGGAAAGAAGGATTTCCTCAAGTACCTGATGTCAGAAAAGGGTGAGATGTGCAACCAGCTGTTGCTGTGGAACTCAAGCCTCAGTTCTAGCTAGCCCTGTGCTGACTCCAAGGAGCTGGGCACAGAGCAAAGCAAGCTTAGCTCCCTGGAGTCCCCGAGCTGCCTCTGCTGCAGCATGCAGCCTGTGTCCTGCATTCACTGCTGACAGCTAAGCTTCAGAACCAGACAAGGGAGGAGGCCCTGGGTCCCTGCACAGCTGTGCACTACAAAGAGTTTGGCCTCTGCTCCTACAGCCTCTGGGGCATGAGGTACCCAGGGGTCAGTTCTGCTGCTGGTGTGCTGCAGTCTGCCCACCGTGGACTTACTGAGGGCACTCCAGGTACTGCAGGATCCGAGCCAGCTGCACGCAGGCCTTGCCTCTCCTCCCGATGCCTCGGAAGTCCCCTTCCACCGTCCTGGAGCAGGAAGAGCAGCCTGTGGCCCCAGCTGCACAGCCCCAGGTGGCCAGGCCTGCAGCTGGAGGCAGCAGCACCTCCTGCACTGCTGGGGGAGGCCTGGGGCTCAGCCCTGCCCTCCAGCCCCCCGCGGCTCGCTGCTGCTCCCGGCCCAGCGAGGCTGAAGGCGCAAGGAGCAGCCAGGAAACCTGAGCGGAGCACGGGGGCTGCTCCTTACTTTGCCCCCTCTCCGTCCTCGTCGAACACCACGACCTCATCCACGCCGAAGATGGCACAGGCCCGGGCGATCTGCCCGGCCAGGTAGGTGCGGAGCTCCAGGGACTGAGCATTGTTCAGGATGGAGCCCGGCAGGGCCACGCTCAGCGTTGGGCAGGGGGCTGGGGAGCAGAGCCAGCGGCAGTCAGCTGCAGCCTCTGCTCCTCAGCTCTTCCTGACAGGTTTTCCCCTCGGGAAGGTCTCTCCCCCAGCGTGTCCCCAGGAGCTGACCTGCAGCCCCCCCGGAGCTGATCTGGAGCCCCCCCGGGAGCTGACCTGGAGCCCCCCCGGGAGCTGACCTGCAGCCCCCCCGGAGCTGACCTGGAGCCCCCCCAGGAGCTGATCTGGAGCCCCCCCCGCAGCTGATCTGCAGCCCCCCCAGAGCTGATCTGGAGCCCCCCCGGGAGCTGACCTGCAGCCCCCCCAGGAGCTGATCTGGAGCCCCCCCCCGGAGCTGACCTGCAGCCCCCCCAGAGCTGATCTGGAGCCCCCCCGCAGCTGATCTGCAGCCCCCCGGGAGCTGATCTGGAGCCCCCCCGCAGCTGATCTGGAGCCCCCCGGAGCTGATCTGCAGCCCCCCCAGAGCTGATCTGCAGCCCCCCCCGGGAGCTGATCTGGAGCCCCCCCGCGGAGCGAGCCTCACCTTTCCTGTCCGCACCCAAGTTCTCTCCACTCCCTCCCCCCGGCCTCCCCACCGGCTCACGGCTCCACCACCTTTATCCTGCTTCTTCTCCTGCTTCTCCGCTGGTTTCTCCGCTGCCTTCTCGGCCAGCTCCCGCATCCGCTGCTTTTCCAGCTTCTTCAGCAGTTTCTTTTCCCTCCATTTTTTCTTCTCCGCTTTCCCTGGAATGACAGCGGCGCCTCGCTTTAAACAAGGAGCCGTGACCGCTCGCACCGGGGCTGCGGGGGCGCTCAGGGGCGGCTTCTACCCGGTCCGAGGGCTCCGCCGCAGCTGCGCCCCGGTTCTCCCGCCCGCCCCCAGCCCCGCGGGACCTGGCCTTACTCTCCTGACTCCAGCGCCGCCACTCCGCCTTCCCCGCCAAAGCCTGCGGGAGGCAGACAGCTGTTACCGCCGGGCACCACTCATGGACCGCTCCCGGTCCCGGGGCAACGGCCGCGGCCCCCCGCGCCCACCTGCGCCTCCTTGCGCCGCTTCGCCGCGCCGCTCTCCGCCATCTTGCGACTGCACCACGCGGCCTCTCCCTTCGCTGTGCTGATTGGTCGGAGGGCGACGGCGTCCGCCCAATGGGGGCGGGGACTGGCGTCACGTGAGCCAATGGCCGGGCAGGGGGCGGATGGCGCAGCGTTTAAGTCAGCGCTCGGGTTATGAAGCTAAGCAGGGCTTGTCTTGTTCTGCGGCGGGATGGGCGACCCTCGCTGGCGGCTGCGGGTGTACCCAGTTTCTCCAGGGGGAGGGGGCCCGGCCCCTGTGTGACTGCAGGAGCGCCGCGCGTGCGGCGGTGAATGGGGGGCTGTGCCCTTGTCCCTTGCGGGGTGTGTCAATAACCTAACCCCGCGGTTCTTTGCCTGCAGCTCTCCCGGCACCCAGCCCCTCCCGGCCCTGTAGGCATCGCCCGTGGCGAAGGCAGGAGGGGGCCATTTGCCTCCTCTCCCGCAGGTCGGTGCAGCTCGGGCCCCATCGGGATCGGTGCCACCGGCTGCAGCCCCACACCAAAACCTGCAGAGCTGCTACCCTGAACCGCGTGGCCAAGCAGCCACCCCCCTGGGACACAGGCAGAGGTGCCCCGGGTGAGGTCTGCCCTTACCAGCCGCAGCAAGGGAACCATGCGGCCCCACGGCACTGCCTGCGGCAGGCAGCCCCTGCCCTGCCGCTTGTGCCCAGGCTCAGTCGAGACTGCCCCAGAGCCGCCTCTGGGAACGCTGCTGGCGTCGCCCCCAGCCCAGCGAGTGGGGGGCTGCAGGGGCCACCAGCAGCAGGAGCAGCCCAAGGCTGCTGTCCTCACCCTCCTGCCGCTGCCTGGAGGCTCTGCTGTGCCTGGGCAGCTCTGCCAAGCCCTAACAAAGTGCCAGGGGTGGTGTGGGGGTGCACAGGGAAGGTTTGGCAAGGGCCAGGCTATTTCTGAGCACTGTTTCCTGGGGGGAAGCTGATGCTGAGTCTGAGGACACCCTCCTGGAGAGGCAGAGAATGAACCCAAAGGAAGCATTGTTAATTAAGGGGCACAGCACCTCCCTGGGTTTGTAATTCTCAGGATTTACAAGAATCAACCTTCCAGCAGGCAGTGGCAGTGCACAGAGCCAGCACGGCCTCAGAGGTAGGTCCTGAGGAATCCCTGCAGAAGCTGGTGGTGGAAGAGTCCCCAGGAGCCAGCCTCACCTTCTCTGCAAGGAACAGTCAAATCCATTTCACAGCAGCAGTGGCCCCCACAGCCTGGGCCTGGCAAACCTCTCAGCCAAGTCTGGCACAGACCACAGCTGGGAGCACAACACCGAGGAGGGATCGAAGTCTGCAGCCAAGCAAGGAGGAGGCAGCAGCAAGGCCCAAGCAGAGCCTGGATCCCTCTGCAGGGCACTCAGGGGCTGCCCTTCTCCCGTTTCCATGCTTGCAGGATGTTGTTTGCTGCCTTCAGAGTGGCTTCCTCCTGAACAAAGAGCAGAGGTTTGGGCAGTGAGTGCTGCCCACCCCCTGCCCCCTTCCCTGCTGCCATGGCCTCACCTTGGCGAAGCAGAAGCGCAGGAAGTGGCTGTAGCTGCCCTTGTGGGCATCACAGAAGAAAGCTGAGAGGGGGATGGCAGCAAGGCCCTGGGCACAGGGAGCAGGGGGAGCTGAGGCCACTGCTCTGAGGCTGCCATGTCCTTGCCTGGGAGAAGCTGCCTGCCCCAGGCACCCCCTGCCAGGAGCTGCTGTCTCCTGTGAGCACAGCCAGCAGGGAGGGCGCAGAGCCACCCAGGGGGAAGGGGCCAGAGGCATTCACCTTGTTCTTGACCATCCACTTGGCAAACCTGGAGTCGTAGGGCTCCTTGGAGCTGGGATCCTCAGGGACGTCAGACTCTGCAGGAGCACAGCACCCAGGGGTGGGGGCTGCTGCTGGGGGCCTCAGTCAAGCCCACAGCCTCTGGGAGCTCGGGTGGGGAGCACACAGTTGCCCCTCCTGCTCTGGGGGTGCTTTCCCCCAGCACAGCCCTGCCTGAGCAGAGCCCTGGCTGTGGGGCTCTGGGACTCACTGAACTGGGAGATGTCTGCCACCAGGAAGTAGGTGCCCTCGGGCACGATGGGCTTCATGCCCACTGCAGCCAGGCTCTGCACCAGCCAGTCCCTCTTCTGCTGCAGCTCCCTGGGCAGCTGCACAAAGTAGCTCTCTGCCTTCCCGTAGAGCTCAAGCTCCCTCTGGAAACCCTGAGCCACAGCCTCCTGCATGGGGAGAGCAAGGTGGGCAGCTGAGGGGTAAAGGAGGTGGGGAAGGGGTGTGGTGTGGCAGGGCATGTTTTGGGGGGCTGATCAGGGCACAGCAAGGTGTGACAGGGCAGGGTCAGGAGGGGTTGGCCCTGCCGAGCAGCATCTCCTCAATCACCCTGCTGGAGAGGGGCAACTCTGCTGGAGGATGGAGTCTGTTCCAGCCAGGTCCGAGCCCTCTGCCCCCACATGGCCTCTGGGATTGCTCGGTGCAAAGCAAGGAGCATCCCCCGGGCAAGCTGAGCTCTCCCCTCGCCCTGGGCAGACGGCGACTGCAGGGAGGGGCAGGGAGCCTCTCCGGGGCAGAAGGGACCCCCCCCCCCGCGGGCTGCAGGCAGCTGCCCTACCTGCGCGGCCGTGGCGCAGTGGTACACAGAGTTCTGGTGCACGGTGCGGAGGTGCCGCAGCAGCCGGTCGGGGCCCAGCGCCCAGCCCACCTGCGGCCAGCACGGGGGAGAAGGTGCTGAGTCCCCGGCGCTGTGCTCCGCTCTCGCCCAAAGGCACGGGGGGGGCGGGGGGCAGTCACCTTCCAGCCGGTGACGCTGAAGGTTTTCCCGGAGCTGCCGACGGTCACCGTGCGCTCCCACATCCCCGGCAGGCTGGCTGCCAGCGACAGAGAGCGCAGCTCAGCTGCTGGCACCTGCGGCAGCGCTCTGCCCGCCCCGGCCCGCGCCGGGCTCTGCACAGCGCAGCTTGCGGCTGGGCGAGCCCCAAAGCACAGCCGCAGCAGGCAGCAGGCTTCTCAAGAGCACCGCTCGGCAGTGCAGGGCTTGTGCCAGCCCCAGGCGCTCCCGGAGGTGCCAGGCACCAGCACCCTGCCTCCCAAGTCCTGTTGAAACGGATGTCCTCGAACTGGAGGCGCCCAGAAAGCTCAGCGCTTATGACACACAGGACACAAATCGGCTTCAGGGGAGCCAGAGGGCTCTCGGCTGGGAAGCCAGCACCGCTTGCTCTCAGGCTCTGCAAGCCAAGCTCCTGCCTCGGAGGCTCTCCCAGCGGGGAGAGCGCCCAGGGCACTGCAGGGGACCCCAGGCGAGCCAGCAGCTCCCTCCCTGCGGGTGCTGCTCCCACCGAAGGCTCCCGGCACCGCCCGGCCGCTCCCTACCGATGCGGAGGTGCTGCCGGCCGTCGTACACCAACCACTCGTAGACCTCATCGCTGATGCAGAGCGCTCCGTGCCGCTCGCACAGCGCAGCCACCAGCTCCAGCTCCCTGCGCCCGAACACCTGCGGCGAGCAGGGCAGCCCTCAGCCCCTGCCCCTCAGCCCCTGCCCCTCAGCCCTGCCCCTCAGCCCCTGCCTGCCCTCAGCCCTGCCCCTCAGCCCTGCCCCTCAGCCCCTGCCTGCCCTCAGCCCTGCCCCTCAGCCCCTGCCTGCCCTCAGCCCCTGCCCCTCAGCCCTGCCCCTCAGCCCCTGCCTGCCCTCAGCCCTGCCCCTCAGCCCCTGCCCCTCAGCCCCTGCCCCTCAGCCCCTGCCTGCCCTCAGCCCCTGCCCCTCAGCCCCTGCCCCTCAGCCCCTGCCTGCCCTCAGCCCCTGCCCCTCAGCCCTGCCCCTCAGCCCCTGCCTGCCCTCAGCCCCTGCCCCTCAGCCCTGCCCCTCAGCCCCTGCCTGCCCTCAGCCCCTGCCCCTCAGCCCCTGCCCCTCAGCCCCTGCCTGCCCTCAGCCCTGCCCCTCAGCCCCTGCCTGCCCTCAGCCCCTGCCTGCCCTCAGCCCCTGCCCCTCAGCCCTGCCCCTCAGCCCCTGCCTGCCCTCAGCCCCTGCCTGCCCTCAGCCCTGCCCCTCAGCCCCTGCCCCTCAGCCCCTGCCTGCCCTCAGCCCCTGCCCCTCAGCCCCTGCCCCTCAGCCCCTGCCTGCCCTCAGCCCCTGCCCCTCAGCCCCTGCCTGCCCTCAGCCCCTGCCCCTCAGCCCTGCCCCTCAGCCCCTGCCTGCCCTCAGCCCCTGCCCCTCAGCCCTGCCCCTCAGCCCCTGCCCCTCAGCCCTGCCCCTCAGCCCTGCCCCTCAGCCCCTGCCCCTCAGCCCTGCCCCTCAGCCCCTGCCCCTCAGCCCCTGCCCCTCAGCCCTGCCCCTCAGCCATTGCCTCTCCGCAGGGGCTGCACCCCCTCCTGGCCACGTTCCCCGGGGCGGGCAGCGCTGGCTGCCGTGGTCTGCCTGGGCAAAGCCCCTGCTGGCACAGCAGCCTGGGCTTCAGAGTGGCCGGGGAGAGGGCACGGCCCGCGGTGCTGCCAGGCAGCTGGATCCCCGGCCGCAGCGCTGCCGGGCTGGGGCAGGCAGCCCCCAGCTGCCCCCAGGGCGGGCCAGAGGCATTACCTTGCCCAGGGGGTTGTTGGGCGAGTTCAGGACGATGGCTTTAGTCCGACTGCTGAATTTCGAAGCCAGCTCGGCCGGGTCCAGCTGCCAGTCCGCGCTGGACATCAGCCTGCCAGCCTCTGGAGCCCTCTGAGAGCACAGGGCAGGAGCTCAGCTGGCTGTGCTGCCCTGCACGGTGCTCACCACCCCCCTGCCCTCCTCCTGGCTCTGCTGCAGCCACTCACCGGCCGGAGTGGGACAAACACGGGGGTGCCCCCAGCCATCCTCACCATGGGCTCATAGCAGTCGAAGAAGGGCTCAATGATGACCACCTGCAAGAGAGGGACAGGGACAGGGCAGCACCCCAGGGGCCCTGCACAGACCTCACCTGGCAGGTGCAGAGGGCGGTGGGAGAGCTCACCCTGCCACAGTGAGAATCCCTTGGGAAGCTGAGGCACTGTGGGATGGGGACAGAGCCTCTCCTGCTCTGCAAAGGGGCTGTGAAAACCTGCCCCTGGCAGAGCACAGCCAGGGAGGGCTCCTGAGGGGAGGCTGCCTGTGCACCAAGCCCAGAGCTGGGCTCACCTCATCCCCTTCCTGCACAAAGGCCTGGAAGCAGCAGAACAGGGCCTGGTAGGCGCCCACGGTCACCAGCACGTCGGTCATGGGGTCCAGCTCTCGCCCCAGCAGCTTCCCAAAAAACTGGGCTAGGACCTTCACCAGAGGTGGGTGCCCCTGTGGGGGGAGAGGAGGGGTGGCAATTGGGTGGCAGAAGCCTCCTAGGACATGGCTGAGCCCTTGGCAGGGCCCTGGGCAGCCCAGCAGCCTGCAGGGAGCACTGCCCAGCACGGCTGCCTTGGGCACCCTGGTGCAGCTGGGTGTCACAGCGCCAGGGCAGGCAGCCTGGGCTGGATGGCAGCCACAGGGTGATGGAAACCAGCAGCAGTGGTGCAGGGGCAGAGCTGAGGGGGCTGTCCACGCACGAAGGCTCGGGTGTACTGGTGCAGCATCTGGTCCTCCCCGCTCAGCGCTCCCACGAAGGCCTCCTTCAGGAAGTCTGGGGGGGGGAAGTCAGGGAAGCCCTGGCCCAGGTTCACCTTGGAGTAGGTGGCAGCCAGCTTTACAAACTCCACCCTGGAGAGAAGAAAGAGCAAGAAAGACAAAGCAGTTACAGAGGCCTGGGCAGCTGCTGGCACTGCAGGCCAGCACCCCGTGGGCACTGAGCGAGGTTGGGTCCTCCCTGGGGATGGCACCAAGCAGAGGGCATCTCAGACCCCTTCCAGTTAAAGCAAGGCTGAGCTGCTGCTGCACTGGGGCTGCTCTGGAGGGAAAGAGCTGTGGCTCAGATGTGGGAGCTGCTGGGGCCACGCTGGTGGATGGAGAGCAGTGCCCAAGGTGCACACTGATGGAGTGTGATGCACTGCAAGGTGCTCCCAGCTGCCTCCCCAGCACACCTGGGAGCACACAGTGTGAGCAGCAGGCTCAGGGCTGTGCCAGGGTGGCAGCCCTGCCCTGATGTGCTCCTAAAGGATAGGATAGGATAGGATGGGATGGGATGGGATGGGATGGGATGGGATGGGATGGGATGGGATGGGATGGGATGGGATGGGATAGGATAAACCAGGCTGGAAAAGACCTTTGAGCTCACTGAGTCCAACCTCTCACCCAGCACCATCTGATCAACTCAACCATGGCACCAAGTGCCTCATCCAGGCTCTTCCAGAACACCCCCAGGGATGGTGACTCCAGCACCTCCCTGGGCAGCACATCCCCAGGGCCAATCTCTCTTGCTGGGAAGAATTTCTTCCTCACCTCCAGCCTGAACCTCCCCTGGCACAGCTTGAGACTGTGTCCTCTCCTTCTGTCACAAGTTGCCAGGCAGCCAGGGCAGGCTCTGCTGCTCCGTGCTTTGGTGTTAGGCTGCCTGGGCCCACAGGTTCCCCCAGCCAGATGTTCTGCTTAGCCAGATACCCTCTGAACTCACCAGATGTTCTTATCTATGCCCTCCAGCCTTCGAGCTTGCACTGCCCTGGACATCTTTGCCTGCCAAGAGACAGAAGATGAGTTTCAATGGCAACAGGGTCCTGGCAAAGCAGACACAGACCCCCAGGTATGTCCCCCCCAGATGGAGGTGAGCCCTGCAGCACTGCCCCACGGGGTGCTGCTCACTAGCCCTGGGGCAGGAATGTTGATGCACCCTTGCCAGGGTGGGGGGCAGGTACCAGCCCTCCTCCCAGGCTCAGCCCCCCACTCACCTCTGCTGTCCCCAGAGGGCTGCCCCAGGGTTTGAGAGGTGCCCCAAACAATTGTTTAGATTCCCAGCCTCAGCCCTAGGGACCTCTGCAAACAGCTTGCTGAGGAGCTCTGCTTCAGAGGGCAGGAGGTGGACTCTGCCCAGGAGCCAGGCAGGCAGCCAAGGGCAATCAGAAGTTGCTGCCTCTCTGGCTCTAGAGCCACACTCCTCTCCCCCAGGCCCCTGCTTTGCTCTTTCTGCACAAGCTGATGGATGTTATGGCCAGCAAGACCCAGTGCCTGGCCTGATTTGGATGGGAGTGGAAGGATTTGTGGCTTGGGAGTTAAAAGACAGCTGGAGGTGAAACATTAGAGCCCCAGCACTGCTCTCCTGCAGCCAGGCAGGGCAGCTGAGAGCAGGTGTAGAAGGCTTGGTGGCCACAACCTTCCACCACTGACTCCCAAGCACTCTGCAACCCAGAAGGCTTTAGTAGAAGAGACCACGAGGTGAGGTGACCCCCACGAGGTGGGGTGACCCCCAGGCAAGGAGCTTGCTCCTGCTCTTGCTTATGAGATGCCACCTGGAGATGAACTGGCACAGAGGAGACTGCAGCAGTGTGGCTTCTGAGCCTCTCTGCCATGCTGCCAAGGGGAGCTGGTGCCAGGCAGGGCACTCCGTACCTGGCTGGGGTGGGAGCTCCCTGCAGTGCTGCTCCTTGTCCGCAGTGAGAAGTGGCTCCGAGAGGGCACCGCTCTCCTGAGCATGCCACGGCTCCTGCTGCCTGCAGCAGCACAAAGCAAAGGGTGAGACAACTGCCCCATGGCTGCAGGGGCAGAGAAACCCTCCCTGCACCCGGGGCCAGGGCAGGCCCTGACCCACGGCCGTGGTTATTGTGCTCCAGACAGGAGCAGAGGGCAGGAGCTGCCCTGTGGTGCCAGGCAGCACTGGCACTGCACTTTGTGCCCATGGCACACACAGGGGCAGCATCTCAAGGGCAGCCATGGCTCCTGCCTCCTCTCTAATTGGAGCCCCCCCACACACACACTTTCCTCTGCTCTGTGGGCAGTGGCACCAGTGAGAGGGCATCCTCTGGAGGTCAGCATTCACCAGCAGCTTCCCACCGAGTTTCACTGACCCCAGGTACCTCTTGCCCCTGCTCTTTCTCCCCTCAGCACCTCCACCTTCCCCTCCCATGGGGCTGTTTGCACACCCTGGCTCTGGGGGCTGCCAAGCAAAACAAAGTGCCCCTGGGGGCAGGGGCTGGGCAGTCCTGCTCCACACAAAGCCTTCTCTCTTCCTTCATCCTCTTAAGGTTACAGGAAACAAAATTCAAAGCAGCAAACCTTTGGCCTCTCTGCTGCTACAAATTTTACTCTGATTAACAAACTGTCAGCTTCCACCCCCAAGGGGCTTTGGTGTTTCCCTTCAAGGTTCACAACAAATCCATTTCTGTGTCTGATGTGTTTGTTCCTTCACCTCAGGTCCCCCCTTGAGCATGCAGCGTTTGAGCTAAAGCAAGTTAATGTCTGAGGCACTCGAGACAAAGGCAGTGAGCCTGGAGGGGCTGTGCCCAGCCATGGATCCATTCACCTGCTGCCAGAAGAGAAATCAAAGCAGGTGTGAAGCTGCCCAGCTCCAGGTGCTGCTAGGTGCACCTCCATTGGAGTCCCTGCTGCCAGCTGACCCAGAGGCACTGCAGAGCTCTTTGCCCAGGTGGGAAAAGCCAGCACCAGTCAGGGAGCAACTGGGAGCCCCAGCAGAGCGCTGCTCAGGACTGTCAGATCTCCACTGTGCCCCTGACAGCTGCCTGCTGGGGACAGGCACTGAGCTGTGGGGGAGCACTGCTTTGGGATGCCATCAGGTGGGACTGGACCAAGGGCACCAACGCTGCAGGTGACAAGGTGCAAGTGTGGCAGCACAAAAAGAGCTTTGCTGGCTTGCAGAAAGCCACAGAGCTGTGTCCGAGCTGTGCACAGGGCTCCTGCAAGGAGCCAAAGGCAGCGCTGGGGTCAGGGTGGGCTCTGCCACAGGTCCCCAGCCCTGGAGAAGCTTTTGGAGCCGCTTAAAGGCCCAGGGAGCCCCTCGCTGGTTGGGCACTTCAGGCCGTGCAGTGTGTGGGGCGCGGGGGCACCTCTGACCCTGGCAGGGTGACCAGGACAGAGCACACCGAGGCTCTGGGAGGCGACAGCTGAAAGGTCACCGCCGGGACCGGTCACTCGCCCCCTCCTGCCCTCCAGTCCACGGGCACCAGCCACCTCCCCCCGTCCCAGTGCTCCCCAGGGGCCCGCCCGGCGCTGCCCAGCCCGGCGCTGCCCAGCCCGGCCGCTCGCTGGTGCACCCCGAAGGCGCTGGGGACAGGGGTGCCCCCGGACCCGTCGCCCCGCGGGGTGCCAGCCCGCAGCGGCAGCAGCGGCGCAGGCAGCGGCAAGCGCGGACACGCAGGCACAAGGCAGCCCCCGAAGGGAAGGGGCGAAACCCACTTACATGGAGCTGGGCCAGGCCGCCCGGCGCGGGGAGAGGCTGGCACGGCCGCCCGGGCTGTCCCCGCACCCAGCTGCCCGCCCCCGGCAGGCGGCGGCCGCAGCTTCCTGGGAGGAGCCGCGGAGCCTGCCGGAGCCCAGCGGCGGCTGCGGGGGACCGCACCGGGGGCGGGGGCGCTGCGGGGGACCGCACCGGGGGCGGGGGCGCTGCGGGGGACCGCACCGGGGGCGGGGGCGCTGCGGCCGCGATGGACACCGGCAGGGCGAGGGGCAGTGAGCCCCTGGCAGCGGATCCCTTAGCGCCGGGGGATCCAGGCTCGGGCTGTCCCGGGACGTGTACCAGCGCTGGCCCCGATCGGGGCTGGTCCCGGCGGAGCGGCTGCAATGACTTTGGGGTGGCCACGGGAGGGGATTCTGCTCTCGGTCATTTTGGAAAATGGATTTCCAAGTCAGTCAGAGGCTCGGAAACGTCCCCCGATGGCTCTGCGCTGGGAGAGAAGGGATCAAGGGCGCGGAGGTGAAGGCGTCAGCGTTAGGTTCATCAGAGGACAGTGACCGCTGCCCGCAGGGTCCTGTGGCTGGGCTGGGGCACAGCGAGCAGCAGAGAGGGGGTTCCAGTGGGTGGGTGCAGGAGCTGTGCCCCTCAGCCCTGGCAAGGGTAGCAGTTGCCAGCCAGATGTCCTCTCTTGGCATCCCTTCCCCTTCGTGACCAGGCTCTGGGTGCAGGTATCCCGGGGGAGTGCTGACTCTTTCCACAGCAGGAAAAAGTGAGGCACAGGGAAGGAAGCGGCTGGCGTCCACCCTGCCAAGGGTCCCCAGTCTCACCCCGCGTCCGGCTGGGCGCAGGCAGCCCCGCGGTGACTAAGCCGGAGGGAATGTCTGTGTGGGAGGCACAAACCCTTTGTTTGCTAAACTTCTGAGCAGCTCTGACACAAACAGCTGGAAGGAGAGCTGCCGTCTGCTGCTGTCAGCAGGGCAGGTTCTGCGCCGTCCGACAGCTCAGTGCCCTCCTGCTGCCCTCTCTGCCCTTTGCTTCGGCCCTTCCTCCACCAGCCTCGCACCCTCCCCGGTCGGTGTCTCCCTGAGCTGAGCTCACTTGCTCGGTTATCAGGAAGGCAGCCTGGCAGTGGAGAGTTTCTGTGAGCTGCGTGAGCTGAGCTGTGCCAGGTCAGGCTGGGCATGAGCCCTGAAGGCACTGCAGAGACACAGAGACCTGGGCAGGGCCACAGCAGGGAGGAGAGAGGAGGAGGGACAGGAGCTCCTCTGTGTCAGGATTTGGCCTCTGTATTGGTTCCACAGTAACGAGGTCCTTCCCCTCGTGTCCCGAGATTGAGCAGGACTTGCTGGGTGCTGTGCACACAGCTGTGAGGAGCAGGACAGGGCTGAGGCTGAGCTTGTGCTGCAGAACTGGGAGAAAATTCCCCCAGCTGATGTTGATTCAAAACCTGCGCCCAGGCACAAACCTTGTCCCTTACTGATAGATTTAACATCCATCTGTTGCCCTGGGCTGCTGAGTGTCCACGGCAGGGTCCTGTGGCAGGGGGCTCACAGCTGCTCGGGTACAGGTCCTGTGCCTACAACTACAGGATGCCACCAAGTTCCACAGCGCTGCCGGGCAGCCCGGCAGGCTCCTTGCACTCCAGCAGCGGCCACCGGTGAGTGCAGGGTAACGCTGGCTGCTCTGAGCACTCACAGCTAATGAAATGATAGCGAAGGACTTTGGGCCACCCTTAGTGGACTGTCACCAAAGTGATGCTGCGCAGCGCCCTGCAGTGAGTCAGGCAGAGCCAAATCCCTGCGGTGACTCACAGCCTGCTCTCTTCAAGTGCCACAGGGTTCGCGTTGCACATCTCCTCCTGCCACGCCAGGCTGCCGCTCCTGCCGCCAGGAGCCCTGCTGGACTTTCCCCGGGCTTCATGAGCTTGAACCACAGCAAGGGGCTAGAACTGAAGCCAGGCGATGCCAGGGCACTGCAGCTGTAGTTTTTTACCCATCCGTGTGAATGAATCAGGGCACGACGCTTTGTGGGCTTTATTTTGTATAGAAAGAGTCAATTCTGGACTGCAGGGCAGCTCACGGCAGGTGAAGGCACTCAGCTCCCTGCCGTCCCCTTCGCCTGCCCAACGCCGAGGCTGGAGTGGCGGCGGCCCCTTTAAGGGTCTCCATTTTAGACGCTGCCCCTCACCAAGATGGCCCTCCCGCCTTCACGGCCCCGCCCCTCCCGCGCCTCATTGCCCTGCTGCGTCTCGCACAAAAATGGCGGCGCGGCGCTGTCGTCATGCCCGCTCCCAAGATGGCGGCGCCCTCTCTCGCAGCTCCGGCGGCGGGCCGGGCTGGTGGCGGCCATGCTGGGCGGGTGAGGTCAGTTCCGGGGTGGGGCCTCGCGGTGCGGTGCGGTGCGAACAAAAGGAACCGGCGTGAGGGCGGGCGGGGGCCGAGGCGGCAGGTGGGTACCGGCGGCGGGGTGCTGCGCTCCGGCGGCCGCCGCGCAACCCGCGGTGGTCCGGGGACGGGCAGGCGGGGCTGCGGGGACGTGTCACGGGGTGGGGCGGGGCGGCCGAGAGGGGACGGGACCGGACCGGACCGCACCCCGCGGTACGCAGGCTTGGGGCCGGGGTCCGCGGGGGCGCGGCGGGCGGGTGGGGTCTGAGCGCTGGTGCCCCCCGCGCAGCGCCCGGGCGGACAGGGAGGATTTGCTGACTAACGGGGCAGGGATTCCTTCCTCCGCGTCCCC
The DNA here is from genome assembly GCF_026170545.1 of Melanerpes formicivorus. Lineage (NCBI taxonomy): Eukaryota > Metazoa > Chordata > Aves > Piciformes > Picidae > Melanerpes > Melanerpes formicivorus. The sequence goes on along the minus strand of NW_027142385.1, from coordinate 9,001,892 downwards.
CGGGCAGGCGGCGAGCCGGGGCGGGCGGCCCCCCCGTGTCCGTGGGGCGAGGCAGAGCCGTTCCTGTGTGCCGACTGTCCCCTCGGGAAGCCCCGCGCCGGTCATCGGCAGCGGTGCGGCCGCCCCCGGGGTTGTTTATATCCCCCCGGGGACGCCGTGGTGCCCGCTCGGGGGGCGGCGTGGCTGGCAGGCTGCCTGGGGCTGTGTGCGGCGGCCCCGAGGTGCTCGGGCTCGGGGCTGGGGCCGCGCCGCTGCCCGGGAGCAGCGGAGGGAAGGTCAGGGAGTCCTCTCCCTGGGACGCGGCGCTTGCCGCAGCCGGGCACGGCTCACACCGGGGAGCTCTGGTGGCACCGGCGTCGCTCCAAAATCCGCCGGACCCTGGGGAGCAGGAGGAGCCTAACCCTGAGCCTTTTCACCGGTACGGGCTGGGTTGTGCCCCGCGACGTCTCCTCCTTTCCCTGTCGGTGGCCGGAGGCTTCCCGAGGCTCCGCAGTCCGCTCCTGCAGGGCTGGGCGCTGGGGACGCCTCGGCTCTGCTCCCTCCCTTCCCATGGCCCTGCTGACGTGCGGCCAGGACCAGACCCCTGCTGAGTCCTGTCGGTGGTGCGGAGCTTGGGGCACTTCAGAAGGATCCCTGCTGGTAGATGTGTTGGGAGGGAAGAGCTGCCCGGCTCTGGAGTGCTGAGGGCCGTGAGCTGCCCTCCTGGTAGCAGCAGCCAGAGGAACAATTGTGCTTTTTCAGGCGCGGGGTAGCCAAGCCAGTGACCTCTTTTCCCCTCTAGAGGAGTTTGTTCTTCCAGGAGGTCGGTCTGGCCCTGCCAGGCTGGGACTGGTGATGTTTACTGTGTCTGCAGGAGCTGCTCCCAGGCGCTTGCTGGTGGAGCAGTAGATTGCTTCCTCCTCAAGTTCTGTTTAGCTCTTAGAGCTGTTCCTACCTGCCTGGGTATCGGGGCACCAACTCCTGCTAACCAGCGAGCCTCTGTGAGCCTCTGTCCTTCACCGGCTGTTTCCCCGCGGGGTGCCCTGCGAGCCGCCCCTCTCCGACGCTGTCCGTCTGTCTGTCTCCCCGCAGGGCAGCTGCTCCCATGGCGTGTGGGGAATGCGACTCTCCGGCCCGGGCTCGGCACCCAGCGCGCAGGAGCTGCCGTCCCTTCCAGCACACGGCACTGGAGTGCAGATAGCAGAACCCAGCTGCAGGGTAAGGGCTGGAGGCCAGCGGCCGAGCCAGAGGAATTAGCAGGAGGTTCCTCAAAGGCGGCTGTGGAGCAGCGGGTGGTGAGCAGCGGGAGGGAAGGTGCTTGATGGGAGGTGCTGTGGGGAGAGTGGAGGTGTGCCGCTTGCATTGTGAGCCCTGAGTCAGCCTGGAGATAGCACAAAGGAGCTGAGCCTTGTCCGGAGTGGCCTCTAACTGCTGTCCATTCGCACATCCATCAGCTCCTGGCCACGCAAACCCTGGCCCCAGCAGCAGCTGCCTGAAGGCTGCCCGGGGAGCGGTGTGCTGGCTGATGCCCGAGGGGAGCCAGCCCGGCGGCAGGAGCTGCCCAGCTTGGAGCTGCTCCCGTGGGTGCTGTGTGGGGTGGCCAGCTCCCAGGCAGAGCCCTGGCGAGTCACCTGCGTGGGTGGCAGTGAGGCAACGACAGAAACCAGTTGCAAGAAACTCCCAGTCCCTGGGTTCCTGAGGAGGAGCAGTGAGAGGTGCTGCAGAGCTCTGTGCTGGGCTTTGGGGTGGGGAATGCTGCCCAGCTGGGCACTGTCCTGAGCAGAGGTGTGCAGAGTGCTGCCTCCAGGAGTCAGGAGCTCCTGAGCCTTGCCTGAGGCCCTGGCTGGTGTCCTGGCAGCTCTCTGCTGTGTTTGTTGTGCTGCTGGTGCTTGGGAAGCTCAGCCTGGCCTGTGCACAAACACTTCCTCAAGGCTTACCATGTGTTGGGAGCCTGTGTCTGACCTGTGCAGGGCCTGCAGTGCTGCTGAGAGCTGACTGCACTCCAGTGCCTGCTGCAGGCCTCCAGGCAGAGGCTCTGGCTCTCTGGGGCTATTTTGATGTCGTTCAGTAAGCAGTGGGGTCAGATGTGTGAGCAGTTGTGCTGTTGCTGTGTGATTGGAGCAGGCTTAGCGAGGCCTCTGTGTGATCCCTCCACCTTCTGAGGAAGGCTTTTGTTCAGTAGAGAGCTTCAAGGGGAGTAGAGCTCACTGCTGGTGCTGAGCTGAGCCTTGCTGGGGTCTAGGAAAGCAGAGGTGCAAGGTCAGGTGAGTGGTGAGGCAGGGAGGAGGGTTGTGGGGGTGGGTGGGTGCCTGGCTGCTGTTCTGGTGATGATCACAGAGTCGTTTGTTCAGCTGAGTGGGGGGAGCCTCCTTGGGGCAGTGGGAGCCTCGGTTCAGGCTTTGCAGGCTGGCTCTGGGCAGGCAGGTCCCAGGCTGCAGCCCCTGCATGCTTCCAGGCAGCCTCTTCCTTACACTGCTGCTCTGCTGCATGCATTTTGTGCTGCAGCTCGCACTGCAGGTCATGCAGCTGGACTGTGCATTCCCTCCTGCTGCTGTGAGACTGCATTTGAAGCTAAAAGCATCCAGTCATGGTCTGCTTTCAAAGCAGTGCTGCCTTGTGACTGAGCATTGTTCACATCTGCTATAAAATTACCTTGGCAGGTCACAGCTGAGGCTGCTGCTGCCCCAGCCTGCTCCTCAGGCTCTGCCTTAGAGCCTTGCTCCTGTCAGCTGCTGGTGAGGAAGGGTTAGGTGGTCCCAAGGTAATGTGCAGTGTTCTGAGCTGGGGGTCCCAGCCAGGGTCTCAGAAGTGGTGGTGCTGAGGCAGGACTCACAGGGGGTGGTGAAGGTGTTGGGTCCTCTCCTTCCCCAGAGTGGGGCTGGATCTTGCTGTGCTGGTAGCTGATGTCCTGCTTTATTTGCTCTGCTCTCAGCTGCAGCTTCTTTCATCTTTGCTGGCTTGGAAGCAGCTGTGGCACACCCATGGAGCTGTGCATGTTGTGGCAGTCTGTCAACAACCAGCAAGGATTATCCCTGCCTGAGAGTTTCTGCTCACTCTTGGTCTCTGCTTGTTAGTCAGAGCTCTGCTCTCTGCCTTCTTCCTGTCTCCAGATGAGAGCAGTTGGTTACCTTCCCTCTGCCTCTTCCCCCTGCTGGGGTGAAATGCTGGTAGCCTGCTGCTGTTGCTGCTGCCCTGAGCAGCTACCGCAGGATGCCTCCAACCCCCTGCCCCAGGCCTTGCAGGAGAGTTCCCTGGTGCCACGAGGCAGTGGCACCTTGCCCAGGCAAGCTCTGCTGCCCTGTCCTTGAAGCATCTTTGTGTATGGCAAGGAGCAGAGGACTCTGGATGGGAGCCTGTGGCCTGTTTGTAAACTGGCACAGACCTTCCCCTCTGGTCTGCCTCTGAAGTGCAGCTCATTGGCAGTGTCCATGGCTGTGTGGCACCACCACAGTCCCTGATGGTGCTGGCAGGCTGCCCAGAGTGCTGCCAGCTGTGGCAGGCCAAGCCAGGGGGCTGCATGGGTGGCTGTGATAGTGCAGGGTCCTGCCCTGAGCCTGCTGCTGTGGCAGGCAGGAGCTGCTGCAGCAGTGCTCGGTGCCAGCCCTGATAAACTCCAGATGCATTGCTCTGCCTCAGAGGCTCCTGGCCCCGGGGGGCTGTCAGTGCAGCAGGGGCCTGCTGGGGGGGGATGGTTGCTTGGCCATGGCTTTGGTGCTGGCTTCACTGCTGTGTGTTCCTGAACAGCAGAGGACAAAATCTCTTTGAGTTGTGCCATCTTCTGCCTTGGGGCTCTGCAGGGGATCCTGTGGCTGCCCTTGTGCTGGGAAGGTGTCCTGAGGTGTGCCTCAAAGCAGCTCTGTTTCAGCCTTTCTTTGCTTTTGATTCTGGGCCCAGTAAGCACAGGGGGAGGAGACCATAAATCCCCTGCCCCCTTCCTGGCCAGCAGAGCTCTGCCCTTCCTGCTCTTAGCACAAAGGGCTCTGTTATGCCCTTTGAGGGCTTTCAGGTGGCAGCATGCTGGGCAGGGAAGCTGTGCTGTGGGGAAGACTGACTGCAGCATGTTGCAGCTCGTTGTCAGCCAGGGCTCCATCTGGGCAGGGGAAGGGTTTCCCTTCTCCACCTCTGATGCTGGCAGCACACAAACAGCCCCCTGCTCCCCTGGCCTTCTGAGGGGTGAGAGCTGCCAGCACTGCCTGGCTCTTGCTCTGCACTCGCCCACAGAGACCTGAGAACCTGTGCAGTGGAGGCTGTGGAGCTGTGAGGTGCAGAGCTGTGCCCCAGGGCTGCCTCCCCTGGCAGCAGCACAGCACCGAGGTGCAGAGAACCTCTCTGCTTTCGGGGAGCTCCTGCAGGTGAGGGGTGGAAGCTGCAGCTGCTGTGAGCTCTGCAGTCCTGTTCTCCTTTGGGCCAGCTGTCTGTGCAGGGCTTGTCCCTGTGCCAGGGGAAGGTCCTCCAGGTAAATCTCAGTCCTGCTGCCTGTGTGCTCGTTGGGAGGCTCCCTCCCAGCTGCCTGCTTGCTTCCTTCCCAGTCCCAGTGGGAAGGGCCCTGCTGTGTGGGGGACACCAGGAGACAGAGGTGGCTCCTGGCAGTCTGACTTCTCTGAGTTGCAGTGGAGCTGCTCTGGTCCAGGGGGGAGAGGGTTGCAACTGGAGCTGCCCTGGAGGGATGGCAAAACAGAGCCCATGAGATGCAGAAGGCATTTTGCATCCTGCTGCAGGACTCTCTGAGGTCCAGGAGTGGATTGCAGGGGTGGGAGGCTGGGGGGGGGGAGGGGACTTCCCATATTCTCTCTCAAGCATCTGCTGGTGCTGAGAGTGCCATGAGGTGAGGCCTGGCAGCTCCAGCTCCTGCAGAGGTGGCTCTGGCTTTATTGGTGTCCTTCTGGTGCACAGGGTCTGCAGTGGTGCCAGGAGCAGCAGGCCCTTGCTGTGCCTGCCCTTCCCCTCCAGTGCCCCTGGCACTGTTACTGGAAGGCAGGAGGTTTCCTGCCCCACCCTGCCGGCGCTGAGCTGTCCTGGGACGCTCAGGTCCTGGCCTTGGGTGCAGAGACCTGCCCCAGGGAGCTGCAGGTAGGGCTGGGAGCAGCTGAGCTGCCTGCTTGCTGCTTTCCTTCCTGGTACCAGAGCCTTCTGGAGAAGGAGCTGGGCACACCTTGAGGCCAGGCTGGAAGTACCTTGGCCAGGAGACCACAGCTTCCAGATTCCACCCACCCTGCTGTGGGTAAGCAGCAAGGGCTGCCAGCAGCCTCCAAGGGGAAGCACTGAGGGAGGGGGAAGGAGCTCTGGGAGGAGTGGAGGCTGGGCAGGGGAAGGGGAGGGCTCTTGGTGGGGAGGGGAAGGGCTGAAGCCCTTGGGCTGAGGCAGGAGTGAGGAGGGGGCTCCGCAGGGAGCACTTTGGGCTGCTGTGGCTTGTGCAGAATGTGCTCAGCTTTCATCTGGGAGTCTGAGCCACGAGGCCTCTGCTTCCCAGAACCTTTGGAGTTCCTTTGTGACACTCAAATCCCAGCTGAGAGGAGCCCTGGGTGGGGGTAGCTGCTCAGGGAAGTGAACTCCTCCTAAGTGTCTCTTCCTCTGCAGCTGAAGTCAGGGAGGCCAAGAGCAGCTGCTGCAGGGTCGCAGCCCAGTGACTGATCTTGGGGAGCTAATGCAAAGGGAGGAAGCCAGAGCTGAGGGAAGGGAGAGTGGAGCTGCCAGGCAGCGCTGTGCCCTTGCCCAGCTTGCTTTGCCAGTGGGATGTTGAGTCCCATCGAGTCCCAGGGACCATAGCTGTGCTGGGAGGAGCTCCTCTGCCTTCCCTCTGTGCTCTGAGAACACCTCAGGTGCAGCTTTGTCCTTTCCCAGCAGCAGACTGCTGCCAGCCCTGCCCCGTGCCTGGGTGTTGTCACTGTGACTCCTCAGCCCTGGCATCAGATCCCAAGGGGCAGCAGTGAACACCCACAGCCTGCTCTGCCCTGTGAGCTTGAAGTGGGCTGAAGGTGCCAGGCTGAAGGTGCCAGTGCTGATGGTTGGTGGCAGCTCCTCTGGGGGGGCACAGCAGCAGGGACCCCAGCCCCAGCAGACTGCTGGCAGCTTTGCTTGCGTGTCCTGGGGTGACCTGAGACTGGCCCTGGCTAATCCCTGCCCTGCCCTGCCTGCTTCCTGCAGCCCTGTGAGGAGCAGCTGGGGCAGGGTGCCCTGCAGGGGCATCACAATCCCTGTGCCCAGGCTGGGTGCCCCGTGCCCGGGCCCTCTCCCCGCCGGGTGCCCCCTGCCCAGGCCCTCTCCCCGCCGGGTGCCCTGTGCCCAGGCTGGGTGCCCCGTGCCCGGGCCCTCTCCCCGCCGGGTGCCCCCTGCCCACGCCCTCTCCCCGCCGGGTGCCCTGTGCCCAGGCTGGGTGCCCCATGCCCACGCCCTCTCCCCACAGGGTGCCCCGTGCCCAGGCCAGGTGCCCCCTGCCCAGGCCCTCTCCCCGCTGGGTGCCCCATGCCCAGGCCGGGTGCCCCGTGCCCACGCCCTCTCCCCGCTGGGTGCCCCCTGCCCAGGCTGGGTGCCCCCTGCCCACGCCCTCTCCCCGCAGGGTGCCCCCTGCCCAGGCCGGGTGCCCCGTGCCCAGGCCCTCTCCCCGCAGGGTGCCCCGTGCCCACGCCCTCTCCCCGCAGGGCCGCCATGATCCCGGTGACGGAGCTGCGCTACTTCGCCGACACGCAGCCTGCCTACCGCATCCTCAAGCCCTGGTGGGACGTCTTCACCGACTACATCTCCATCGTCATGCTGATGATCGCCGTCTTTGGGGGCACGCTGCAGGTCACCCAGGACAAGATGATCTGCCTGCCCTGCAAGTGGGTGACCAAGGACTCCTGCAATGAGTCGGTCAGGGGCTGGGCGGCCCCGGAGCGCCCCTACCACAACACCAGCCCGGCCGAGGTGGGGCCCACCGGCATCCGCTACGAGCTGGACCGGCACCAGTACAACTACGTGGACGCGGTGTGCTACGAGAACCGCCTGCACTGGTTTGCCAAGTACTTCCCCTACCTGGTGCTGCTGCACACCCTCATCTTCCTGGCCTGCAGCAACTTCTGGTTCAAGTTCCCCAGGACCAGCTCCAAGCTGGAGCACTTTGTGTCCATCCTGCTGAAGTGCTTCGACTCGCCCTGGACGACGCGCGCCCTGTCCGAGACGGTGGTGGAGGAGAGCGACACCAAGCCCGCCTTCGGCAAGATGAACGGCTCCATGGACAAGAAGTCCTCCACGGTCAGCGAGGACGTGGAGGCCACCGTGCCCATGCTGCAGAGGACCAAGTCTCGGCTGGAGCAGGGCATCGTGGACCGCTCCGAGACCGGCGTGCTGGACAAGAAGGAGGGGGAGCAGGCCAAGGCCCTCTTCGAGAAGGTGAAGAAGTTCCGCACGCACGTGGAGGAGGGGGACATCGTGTACCGGCTCTACATGAGGCAGACCATCATCAAGGTGATCAAGTTCATCCTCATCATCTGCTACACTGTCTACTACGTCAACAACATCACCTTCGACGTGGACTGCAAGGTGGACATCGAGAGCCTGACCGGCTACCGCATGTACCGCTGCGCGCACCCCCTGGCCACGCTCTTCAAGATCCTGGCCTCCTTCTACATCAGCCTGGTGATCTTCTACGGCCTGATCTGCATGTACACGCTGTGGTGGATGCTGCGGCGCTCGCTCAAGAAGTACTCCTTCGAGTCCATCCGCGAGGAGAGCAGCTACAGCGACATCCCCGACGTGAAGAACGACTTCGCCTTCATGCTGCACCTCATCGACCAGTACGACCCCCTCTACTCCAAGCGCTTCGCCGTCTTCCTCTCCGAGGTGAGCGAGAACAAGCTGCGCCAGCTCAACCTCAACAACGAGTGGACGCTGGAGAAGCTGCGCCAGAGGATCACCAAGAACTCCCAGGACAAGCTGGAGCTGCATCTCTTCATGCTCAGCGGCATCCCCGACACCGTCTTCGACCTGATCGAGCTGGAGGTGCTGAAGCTGGAGCTGATCCCCGACGTCACCATCCCGCCCAGCATCGCCCAGCTCACCAGCCTCAAGGAGCTGTGGCTCTACCACACGGCCGCCAAGATCGAGGCCCCGGCCCTGGCCTTCCTGAGGGAGAACCTCAAGTCCCTGCACATCAAGTTCACAGACATCAAGGAGATCCCTCTGTGGATCTACAGCCTGAAGACCCTGGAGGAGCTCCACCTGACGGGGAACCTGAGCGCCGAGAACAACCGCTACATCGTCATCGACGGGCTGAGGGAGCTGAAGAGGCTGAAGGTGCTGAGGCTGAAGAGCAACCTCACCAAGCTGCCCCAGGTGGTGACGGACGTGGGCGTGCACCTCCAGAAGCTCTCCATCAACAACGAGGGCACCAAGCTGATCGTGCTCAACAGCCTGAAGAAGATGGTCAACCTGACGGAGCTGGAGCTGATCCGCTGCGACCTGGAGCGCATCCCGCACTCCATCTTCAGCCTCCACAACCTGCAGGAGATAGACCTGAAGGACAACAACCTGAAGACCATCGAGGAGATCATCAGCTTCCAGCACCTGCACCGCCTCACCTGCCTTAAGCTGTGGTACAACCACATCGCCTACATCCCCATGCAGATCGGCAACCTGACCAACCTGGAGCGCCTCTACCTGAACCGCAACAAGATCGAGAAGATCCCCACGCAGCTCTTCTACTGCCGCAAGCTGCGCTACCTGGACCTCAGCCACAACAACCTGACCGCCATCCCCCCCGACGTGGGGCTGCTGCAGAACCTCCAGAGCCTGGCAGTCACGGCCAACAGGGTAAGGGGCCCGGGGCTGGGCGCCCCTGGCACCCCCGGCCGGACCCTCCAGGCCTAGCTGCTGAGGGCTCTGCCCAGGGCAGAAGGCTGCAGATGCCTCCAGGCCCCAGCAGCTCTTGTTCTGGAGCCTTTCACCTCTGAGGAGCTGTGCTGAGCTGTGCTGAGCCTCTGTCACCCTCCTGGGAGGCTTCCTGGCAGTTTGCTGCCTCCTGAGGCTGCAGGAGGCTCTGGCACCGCTCCAGGCTGCAGGCAGATGTGGCTGGTGGCTCCTGGGTGGTTCTGGGAGCACACAGCAGAACTGTCCTGGAACAGGCCTGGTTTGCCCTGCCCTGCACCAGGACCCTCAGGGCTGCCTGCTGGGGTGCAGCAGTGCTGCTGTGCTTTGGCCTTGCCAGGGAACAGCTCCTGGGTCGGGGCTGGGGTTGCTGGGGGCAGCTCAGGGGTTTGCAGGGCTCCTCAGGTCCAGCCAGGCTTTGGAGGCAGTCTCTGGAAGTTCAGGGCTGTGCTGTGCAGCCTTTGCTGCAGCTCTGAAGCAGAAGCTGCTGGCACAGCTGAGCTGTTGGCATCCTCCTCAGGTGCCTGGGCAAGGCCAGAGCTGCCCTGGGGCTCTGGCAGCCTGGCTGCTCAGTGTGAGCAGTGACAGCACGAAGCATTCCCAAGGCCAGGAATACTCAGGTGTCTCCTAGCAGACAGACACTGGTGGAGCTGGCTGGGGTGGGCCATGGTGGGACACAGGCTGCCTGAGACCCCCTCCTCGCCCAGTGCTGTTCCTGCAGGAGCTGTGCTGCTTGCAGCAGCCTGTGGGCATTTGCTGCAGGCTGCTGCTTGCAGTGGGCTCTGCAGGAGCAGCAGCAGTGGCTGAGCTGTTTGCCTGCTCTGGGCTCCTCCTGGCTTCTCCTCGGGCTCCATCTCATTTGGGACTCTTGCAGCCTGAGCCACGATGGCAGCACACAGCTCAGGCTGCCTGCAAGGACAAAGAGTCTCCAAGCTGAGCCCTTGGGCTGTGGGGACAGTGCTGGATTGCTGCCTGCTCTTTGTTAACCCTGGGCTGTGTTGCTTTCCTAGAAGCTCTCTGGGAGGCCTGGGCTGTTAAAAGCCTTCCTAGAAATGAGCCTTGGTGAATTAGTGACTCATGGATGCAGGAAGGTGGTGGTGGAAAGCTAACAGCTGGTGGCTGCATTGTGTTGTGTTTGGGCACTGGCAGAACCCTGAGCCTTGGAGCTGGGAGGCTGCAATGTGTCAAAGCATCACAGAAAGGATGGAGGAACAGTCCCAGAGGCCTGGAGTGGTACCCACGGAGCCCCTGCTCCGAGTGCAGCTGAGCTGGGAGCCCTGGCGAAGGGCAGCGTAACCCCAGCCCCCCGCTGGCTGCTGAGGGCTGGGAGCCAGTGGTGCTGCAAAGGGGTTGGGATGGAGGGGAGCAAACCCCGGAGGAGAGGCTGGGAGCAGCCTTCAGGTCCTCTGATGCTGCCCCTGGTGAGGCCTTCCCCTTCGGCCACCCTCGCTGGGGCCCTGCTGCAGGGCAGCGGTGTCTGAAGAGGGATGCCCGGGGGCAGGGAGCAGCCCCGGCGGGGGGGGGCAGGGAGCTCGGCCGGGGGGGGGGGCGGCAGGGAGCAGCCCCGGGGGGGGGGGGCGGCATGGAGCAGCCCCTGCAGGGGGGGGGCAGGGAGCAGCCCCGGGAGGGGCGGCAGGAGCTCAGCTGGGGGCAGGGAGCAGCCCCTGCGGGGGGGGGGCAGGGAGCAGCCCCTGCGGGGGGGGAGGCAGGGAGCAGCCCCCGCGGGGGGGGGGGGGCGGCAGGGAGCAGCCCCCGCGGGGGGCGGCAGGAGCTCAGCTGGGGGCAGGGGGGGGGTGTGGGGTGTCAGCTGCGAGCCCCTGCCTGACTCTGTCTCCCTGCAGATCGAGAGCCTGCCCCCGGAGCTGTTCCAGTGCCGCAAGCTGCGGACGCTGCACCTGGGCAACAACGTGCTGGGGTCGCTGCCGTCGCGCGTGGGGGAGCTGAGCAGCCTGGCGCAGATCGAGCTGCGGGGGAACCGCCTGGAGTGCCTGCCCGTGGAGCTGGGCGACTGCCCCCTGCTCAAGCGCAGCGGCCTGGTGGTGGAGGAGGACCTCTTCAACACCCTGCCCCTGGAGGTCAAGGAGCGGCTCTGGAGGGCCGACAAGGAGCAGGCCTGAAGCCCGGGGCGGAGGACAGAGCCCCTGAGGAGCCAGGAGGAGCCGAGAGGCCGTTCCGGACCCCTCTGCCCCCTCCGCCGCCAGCCTGGCCAGCAGGGCCCAGACCAAGGGCACTCGGTGAGGGCTTCTTGCCTGGGAGGCAGGAGGGGGGCAGCCTGGGCTCAGGGTGAGGCCAGGGCAGATGCCCTGTGACCAGGGGGACTGAGGAGCTCCTGTGCCCGGAGCTGGACGCCGCTGGTGAGAAGAGAATGGCCTCGGCCCGGAGGGGAATTGCTGCGAGCAGGTCTGACGTGTGCCAGGGACTGAGGCCGGCCAGAGCCCTGTGAGCAGGCAGCAAGAGACTCTTGGAGGCCTGGACCCCCAGGGCCATGCACCTGGGACTGTCCCTGCTGGCTCAGATCTGGGTGGTGAGGTGGGCAGGACACAGCTGACTTCAGCTGGATGCTGGCATCAGGGCCTGGGGGAGAAGCTGCCCCCAGCCCCCCCCAGCCTCTCTGCAGGAGCTGCTTTCCTTTTGCTTTTTTACTTAAGTGTCTTTCCCCTTTGCACTCCAGATCCTCTCCTCTGCCCCTGGAGGAGGACCCAAACCCCTCCACCTCCATCTGCTCGTTTCAAATTGCACTATTTGACCAGCCCCAGGTGCTGTGTGCTGCTGAGTAGGTCACACAGCATCACTCCAGCTGCTGTGCTGGAGGCACTGACTGACAGCTCCAGAGCTTCCCTCTCTTCTGCAGTGGGGGCTTGGGCTCGTAGGGGGAAGGCCTGGACAAAGGCACTTGGGCTGTCTGCTCTCCTGGAAGCACTGAGCTGCTTCAGGGTTTGGCTTTCAAAGTGTTTAGGCTGCTCCAGGGCCTGGTGTGTTGCCAGCCACCAGAAATGGGCACAGACTGGCAGTGCTGGCTGTCTGCTGGGACTGGTGGTGGTAGCCAGCAGGGGCAGTTTGGCTTCCTCTGCACTTCTTGCACTTCCCCTGTTTGCTGTGCCCCTGTTTGTCATAGTTCAGTCTCCAGAGCTGCTTGGTGATTCTGTTGTCCTCCTCACTTCAGCAGCTGCCACTTCCTGTGCCACCTTGACCTAAGCAAGAGGCCAATGCTGACTGAGCTTGGTGCTGGAAAAGAAACCTCTGTCGTCTCTCTTCCCCTTTCCCCCAGTGTTAAGGAGCAGTGTGAGAATCCTCTCTGGACTGAGCTGCTCAGACCCCTGGGGCACTGCAGGCTTCACTAAAGCAGCTCTGAGCTGTTTGGTGTTGTCTGGCAGACCCCAGCCCTCTGCCCTGGCAGAGGCAGATCACTCATCACAGCTTCTGATAATCACCTGCCTGGGTGGGGTGGCCAAGGGGGGGCTGCCATATACCCCAGGCCTGCTCTTGCCCATCAGGAGGAGGAGGCTGAAGGACCTGCAGCTTCTGGCTCTGCATCAGGCCAGCAGCTTGGCTGCAGGGGGAAGTGCTGTGAGCTGAGGGGAGGTTGGAGGCCTCCTGTGTGTACAGAAGGGGAAGCTGCAGCCCTCTCCAGAGCAGCTTCTGGCCAGCTGCCAGCCTGTGCCCTGTTTTGCCAACCCTGCTGCTCCCTGGCTGCTGGGGCACCCTGGGACTGTCTTCATCAGCTGTAAGATATGGAACCCATACACTAAAGATGCTGAACAACCTTCCCTGGGCTCTGGATTTGGTGATGTTCAGCTGCTTCAATAAAGCTGCATTGAAACCCAGGAGATCTGCTGCTGAGGGAGCTGGGAGTGCTGCTGGGGGCTGAGGGCAGGGCTGGGGCTGCCTGGGTTGTGCTCCTCCTGGCACAGGCAGTTTGGGTGGGCAGAGGGCAGAAAGGACTTGATGCTCCTGAGGCAAAGCAGGGCTGGCTTCAGGCTGAGCTGCAGTGGCTCTGCTCTCCAGGCAGGTCCTCCTGGTGCTGTTTGGGTTCTGTTGGGAACCTTTTCCTTTGCCCTGTGCTATGAGGTGGTGCTGGAGCATGATGGCTGCTGGGCAGAGCCCTGGGCTCTGGTGCATGGTGGCCTTGGCAGGACTGGAAGGGCAAAGGATTTTCACCTTTTGTTCTGTGCTGTTTGGCTGCCAGGGCTTGGGAGCAGCTCCTGTGTGGCCCTGGCCGCTCCCTTCCTCCCATCCTTTGTCTTTCAGCCATGCAGAGATTTCCTCACCTGGGAGCAGGTCACTGCACACCTGAGTCACCTCACCCAGGGCAGGGCTGGGGTGATGCTCCCTAGCAAAGCTCTTGCTTCACTTCTCTCTTCTCCTGCATTTCAATAGGAGACTTTTCCCCCACACTGGTTGGGTCCTGCAGCTTCTCTGCTCATGTGCCAGGGGGTTCTGTCCTGCCTCCCTCCCAGCAGCACATGGAGCAGAGCTGGAGAAGGGCACTGTGAGCCTCAGGCCTCTCCCCCTCCTTCGGTGCTGGCTTTGTTCAGCTGCTGCAGGAAAGCCTCTGGAATCTCACCCAGAGTCCTCTCAGCTGTGCTGAGTTGCTGCCCTGCAGCAGAGGTGGACCTGTGTGGAGTCACACCAGGAAAGGTTCGGCTCAGGGGCTCTGGAATTCCCCTGCCCTCTGTGCCCTTGGAAGGAATTTTACTGAACAATGAGGGAAAGCTTCCTGGAAGAGCTGGAATGAGAAGGGGGCTGAGGGGCCTGAGTCACTTGAGAGCTGCTCATGCCTCAGGCATTGCTCACTGCCCTCCTGCGAGCCCGCGGCTGGGCTGTGGCTTGGCAGCCACAGGAGAGCGGAGGTGAGGTGGGGGTGGTGCGGGGGTGAGGTGGAGGTGAGGTGGGGGTGGTGCTGGGTGACATTTGGGTGGTGTCTGGGAGCCCTGCTGCTCGTTCTGTGGGGGCTGTTTGGGCAGCTGGGTGACAGCAGCTCCAGCTCAGCTGTTGTGTTCCCTGGCAGCCTGTGTGGGGTTGGACATGAGCAAAAGTTGCCATTTTTCACTTGCATCTCCCTTTCTGGCTGCTTTTCCCCAGTTTCCTGTAGGCAGAGGCCCTTGGCCCTTCAGGACCCTGCTCTGCAGAGGGCAGGAGTTGGGCATTCCGTTGTGCAGCACTGTTGGAGTCTTTGACTCACCCCAGGAATCTCCATGGACTGTGAGGCTCCTGCTGCAGAGGCGAACAGGAGAGGTCCAGCACAGGGCTCAGCCCCAGGCTGGGGCTGCCTTAGGTGTTCACCATCACTGCAGCTCAGCTGCAGCGCTGCAGACCCCAGCTGCTGGGGCCCCACACTGCAGCCTCCTCCCGAGGAGAGGGAGGGGGCCTGAGGTGGGGGAGGGCTCTGCCTGTTGCCATGGGAATGGAGCCTGCAGCCAGCTCTGCTCAGAGGTCCCTGCAGTGTCTCCTGCTGCCTGCCCAGCTCAGGCACCGCTCCAGCTGCAGGTGCTGCAGGCAGCGTCTCTGAGTTTGTGCAGCTCACTTCTTCCTTGTCCCAGACTGGAGCACAGTGGCAGTGCCCCCCTGCAGGACCAGAGGTGGTGTGCAGGCTGGGGGGGCTTTGGGTGCAGCTTGGCACTGAGGAGTTCTGCTGCACTGCTTAGCAGGGCTGAAGTGAGAGGAGGACAAAGTGTCCCTTGTCACCCAGGGCTGCCTTGGACTGCAGCTCCTCTGGGCAAGGCTTTGCCAGCTCTTGGAAGCTGAGTGAAAGGAAAGAGGGGAAGAAAACTGGAGCCTGCTGGGTGCCTGCAGGCCATCAGCACAGTGAGGGGAGAGAGCCCCCGGGTGAAGCACTGCTCTGTGGGGAAGAGACTTTTAGCCCTGATCACTGCAGCTCCCTGGAAAGCACAGAGGCAGCTGGAGCAGTGCTGGGCTTTGCAGGAAGAGCCTCCAGCCCTGCTGCACCAGAAGCTCTTTACCTTGCTGGGGGCTGAGAAGAGGAATTTTTTTCCTGATGACTTTTATTTGTAACCTGCTGGTGGCAGAGTGCTGCCCTTGGTGACTGCAGGCAGGGCTGCAGAGCAGCCGCTGTGCCCCGTGCCAGCACCACAGCTCCTGGCAGGCTGCTTAGCAGCACTGGGATCCTCCTGGGGCCTCTGCTCTTCCCATTCAACATTCTCTCACCTGCTGCTGATCATAGCACAGAGTCCAGGAGAGGTGAGAAGAGATCTAGCTGAGAGTTTTGCTTCCCCAAGCGCCCTGGCAGCTCCAGCAGCTGCAGTTCTGGCAGGAGTGGAGAGCTGGCAGGCTGGGCTGGCTCCAGAGGCTTTCAGCGGCAGCACGGTGCCAGCCTTTGGAGACGCTGCTGCTGCTGTGTCCCTGCTCCTTCACCTCTCACACAGGCGTGGGGTGGGCTGGGCTCTGGCAGCCTCCGATGGAGCTTGCCAGAAGTGCAGCGTCCCTGCGGGGCTGGGGCAGAAGCTGTCTGCAAAAGAGCTTAGGGAGGGGAAGGAAAAGAGGGTCAGGTCACTTCCCAGCTTTGTCCAAGGGCTTTCTGCCTTCCTTTGACAAGCTCACTGGGGGAGAAGGCATTTCCAGAGCTGAGATCCTTCTCTTTGACTTGTTCTGGGCATAATGTGGTGGAGGTGGCTTTCCTCTCGCTGAAAAAGGCTTTCTAAGCCTCAAAACAGGAGCAGGTCTGGAGGGGCAGAGAGCTGCTGGGCTCCTGGGGACAGGCTCTGGTGGAAGCTCTGCAGCAGGAGGGTTGCATCTCCCTGCTGATGCAATCAGTTGTCCTCTGGTGCTGTTTACACTGCTCAAAACAGTCCAGAGGACAGGAAAGTTGTGGTTTGCTGTTGTGTATGAGCTAAAGCAGCTTCTGAAGTCATGGTGAGAGGGCAGTGGAGGTGGCTGCTGGGAAAACAGGACTGGGAATGAGAAGTCCATGGCATGGAGATGCAGGCAAGGCAGAGGGGGCCTGGGGGTGTGTGGGAGTCTCCCCAGGGCTGCTGCCTCCTGGAGAGGACCTTCCCAAGACAGCTTCCAAGCCACGGAGATGTGGTGCTGAGGGCTGGTGCTTGGTGATGCCCTGGCAGTGCTGGGGGTACTGCTTGGGTTCTGATCTTGAAAGTGTTTTCCAGCCAAGCTGATTCCACGGTTCTGTGACTGAGCTGAAGGAGCTCTGCAAGAGCCTGAGTCACTTCAAATTTGTTTCAAAGCTTTCAGCCCTTTTCGCCCCCTCGGATCTTGTTTCTGTTCCTTATTTGGCTGCTGGCCGCGCTTGCAGCTCCGCTGCTCTGGGTTGGGGTCTGGGCTGCTCATTAACGGCTGGCGGCTCCGGGCCGTCAGGAAGCGAATCCAGGCTGTGGCTGCACCCCGGCAGGAGGAGCAGCACCGGGAGCCGAAGCTCTGCAGCCCGGAGTGCCCCTGCCAGGGTCAGCGCCCGGAGGCTGGGCAGGAGCCCTGCTGCCCGCGGCCGCTCCCATCGCTTGCTGGGGAAGGGTCACGTGGAGGGGCGGGCAGCCAGCCCTGCCCGGCCTGGTGCCAGCCCTGCCCGGCCTGGGGCCATCCTGCTGCTGCCGCCGGGGTCCTGGGAGCGTGCGCCCCGATGGCGGCTGTCACCCAGCACCAGATCCAAAAGGTGAGGAGCTGCAGCCCGGGGGGAGCGCGGCCGGGGGCAGCGCCTGGGGCGGGCACTGCTGGGCAGCTGGTGCCCGGCTCCTCCAGAGCTCTGCCCGGCAAACGCTGCAGTGTGAGGACTTCGTTGTGGCCAGAACCCTTCCGGAGGGTAACTTGTACCGCGGAGCTCTTGGGCACATTGCTCTGGTGCCCTTCTGTCCTTGCTGCGCTGCTCCCGTGGCGAGCTCGGATCTGCCTGCGGGGATAATCCCTGGCAGTTCTATATCGGGAGCAGCGGTGCCAGCGGTGCCCGGGCAAGGGATCATCCTGCAGCAGTCCTGGGAGCACCCCGGGGGCTGTTCCCTCGGAGAAGACAACTCCCTGCAGCCCGTGCAGAAACCTGGCTGCTGCTGGGCTGTGAGCCCCTCTCTGCCAGCCTCACTCAGCTGGCACAGGGGCTGGCTGCCCTGGCACCAGGCTGTGGTTGATTGCTGCTGGTTGCACTCTTGGCTGAGAGCTCCTTCAGCCGCAGAGGCTCCAGCGGTGATGACTTCTCTGCTGTGAGGACCGGGGGGGTTGAGGTTTGTTGCTCTTAGCTGTGCGGCAGCGAAGCCTCAGCAGGATTGGAGCTCTCGGAGCGAGAGGAGAGCCCGGAGCGGGCTGCGGGGCCGGGGCCGGGGCCAGGACGCTTTGCACAGGGAGCTGAGGCACCGCGAAGGGCCGGAGCTGCTCTCTCGCCTTGCACTGCCTCCCCCGAGGGCTCTGGGGAGCAGCCTCCCTGTCTCTTGCAGTTCCACGAGGATGGCTTCCTCGTCCTGGAGCAGTTTTTCACGGCAGAGGAGTGCGACCGCATGAGGAGCCGGATCCAGAGCATCGTGGCGGCCATGGAGGTGCCGGCGCACTGCCGCACCCAGTTCTCCACCAAGGAGGACGAACAGCTCCAGGCACAGGTACGGAGGAGGGCAGGGATGTCCCCAGGGAGCTGGAGGGAGACAGGGAAAGGGCTCTGGGGGAGCACAGCTGATCGCTGGCTGGAGGCAGCGCTGCCAGGGCTCTGAGCTGCTAGCAGAGGGTGAAGGAGGAGGAGCTGCTGCCAGCCCCCAGCTAGGGCCCCTGGCAGCCACAAGCAGCTCTCACAGACCACCTGGGACTCGTCCTGCAGACAGAGAGATGATCTCCCAGGTAGCCAGCACAGGGGTGGTCGCTGTGGGAGGCTCCTGTGGAGCCCCAGGGGGTGCCCAGGTTGTGAGCAGCCTCCCGAGCAGGACTTTCATTGCCTGTGCTTTGCTTACACTGCTGCTTGGTGGGAGCAAGATGCAGGTGAGTCTTGGCACCTGGGAGGGTTGGTGCCTTCAGAAGGACGCTGTCCTCACTGGCCTCTCCTCCCTGGCAGGGGAGCTCAGACTATTTCCTGACCAGTGGAGACAAAATTAGATTCTTCTTCGAGAAAGGAGCTCTGGATGAGAAAGGTAAGGCCTGGCCTGAGCCAGCTGCAGGAGGGGAAGGAGCAAGCTGGGGCAGGGCCCAGGGGCCAGGCTCCAGCTGCAGGGACAACTCCTGCCCTGCAAACGAGGTGCTGGGGTTTGTTTGACAGGGAACTTCCTGATTCCCAAGGAGAAATCCATCAGCAAGATTGGCCATGGTATGTTGGAAGGATGAGCTCTGGGGGGGTGGGCAGGGGGAGGTGGTCCTCAGGAGCAGGATTTCTCCAGACCTGCTGACCATGAGGTGCCTTGGCAAAGCCTCTGAGCAGAGAAGTGACTTCAGCTGCTGCTTCCTTGAGCCTTCTGGGGAAACCTGCACCAAAGACCACAGCCTTGCCCCCTGCCCCCCTGCCTTCCCCCCACACCTCTGCAGCCTCCTTGCTCTGGGCCTCTGCATTAAATTCAGGCAGCTTCTGCCCAGGGCTCCGCAGCTCTGTGCTGCCCCTGGCTCTGCTGTGGCTGTTTCCAGAAGCAGCCTTCCAGGAGGGCTCTCAGCTCTGCATAGCTCAGAGTCACCCAGGGGTGAAGCCCTGGACTTCAGCCCTGCTCTCTCTCCTGTCAGGGATCTGCTCTGGCAGAGCCAGAGCCCAGGGCTGGGCACAGCCAGTACAGGTCAGACTGTGCCCTGTGTCCCCTGCCCTGCTGGCTGGGCTGCCAGTGCCACGCCTGCAAGTGTTGTGTCACCTTGGGGTGGCAACCCACAGGCCTCCAGTCCTGGGAGGGATGGAGGCTTCTGCCTGAGCTTGATCTGCCCTGGCTCTCTGCAGCTGGGTGCTGGCAGCTGCCAGGCTCCCTGTGCTGCTGAAGCCTTCAACCTGCTCCTTGCCTTCCCCTCAGCCCTGCATGCTCACGACCCAGTCTTCAAGCAAATCACTCACAGCTCCAAGGTGCAGGTGAGCTCTGGCTGCTCCCCAGCTCCTTCAGCTCAGGCTTTCAGCCTCCCAAGGACAGAGGAAACTGAAATCTCTTCAAGTAAAGCTGCTTGGTGGTGCAGTGCCCAGCCAATGCCAATCCTGGGGAGTTTCCTTGCAGGAACTGAGCAGACAGCTGGGCCTGGAGAGGCCAGTGGTGGTGCAGAGCATGTACATCTTCAAGGTACCCAGCTCACCCCGGGGCCCTGCTGGGGGCAGGTCTGAGGCTCTTCTCACTCCTCCCTTTTCTGTCCCTGCAGCAGCCTGGCATCGGTGGTGAAGGTGAGGTTTGTGTCCTTTGCCACACTGCAAGCAGTGCCCTCCTGGGAAGGCAGGACCAGGAAAAAGGCTCAGAGCCAGACCCCAGCCTCTGAGTTTTGTGGTCCAAACCTTCTCAGAAGTGTTAGACAGCAGCCAGAGGTGAGCCAGGAGCTGCTGCCGCTCCTGGCATTGGAGCTGGCATTTCCTGGCAGGTGCTGGTGGGCAAGGCAGGAGGCCAGGGGGAAGGAGGCAGCTGCCTGCTGAGCCCCTTGAGCGTTAACAGACCCCAACCCTCGTCCCTTTGCAGTCACCCCCCACCAGGATGCCACCTTCCTGCACACGGAGCCCCTGGGCAGGGTCCTGGGCTTCTGGATCGCGCTGGAGGATGCGACGCAGGAGAACGGCTGCCTGTGGTTCATCCCCGGCTCCCACACCTGTGAGGCTCTGCTCCCTGCAGGGACCCTGCCCCTGGCCCTGCCTGGGGGTGGGGGGCGTGGGGACGTGCCCTGCCCGCTGGTGCTGCTGCCTGGGGGCTGCCCTGCAGCGCTGTGCTGCCATGCGCGGAGGGGGCCAGGAAGGCAAACGCGAGGTGGGGAGGGGGTGGGAGTTGTCAGCCCCATGGAATCGTTTGGGCCAGCGAAGATCTGTGAGACCACCGACCTCCAGCATCAACCGCGCAGCTAAGGACTCAGGGACAAGCAGGGCAGCTGCTGCCGCCCTGCCCGCACGGCGCTGCCGCCCGCACGGCGCTGCCGCCCGCACGGCGCTGCCGCCCGCACGGCGCTGCCGCCCGCACGGCGCTGCCGCCCGCACGGCGCTGCTGCTCTCCCTGATGCTGCTCTCCCGGCCCGCAGCTGGGGTCTCCCGCAGGATGGTCCGGGCGCCTCCGGGCACCTTGCCCTGCGTGCGCTTCGTGGGGTCGGAGCCAGCCTACGACCAGAGCCGGTTCGTGGCCCTGCCCACACGCAAAGGTAAAGCCCAGCCCCGGCCCTGCTCCGGGGAACCAAGGAGCCGGGGCTGGACCTCCCCCCTGTCCCCTCCCTGCCCCCCTAAAGCTGACAGCTGGCCCAGAGCAGGCTGGGGGCTCCCTTCCCTCCAGGGGGGCTCATCCTCATCCACGGGGAAGTTGTCCACAAGAGTGACCTGAACAGCTCCCAGGCCTCTCGCCACGCATTCACCTTCCACGTGATGGAGGCCAAGGACACCAGCTGGAGCCAGGAGAACTGGTGAGGAGATGCCAGCCAGAGGCACTGCTGGGGGGGCCGCAGCTCCTGGGGGCCGCAGTAGCTCCGGGGGGCAGTGCCCAGCTGGCACTGACTGCACACCTGGAGAGCTGCCACAGCCTCTGAAGGGCTCTTTCACCTCTCCCTTGCCTCCTAGGCTCCAGCCAACTCCTGAGCTGCCCTTTCCATCTCTCTACACTTGAAGCAGTGGTTGGCTCCTGGAGGCAGTAGCTGAGGATGTCCCTTCCTGCTCCTTGCTTTGTGTTCCCTTCACACACAACCCT
The DNA here is from genome assembly GCF_026170545.1 of Melanerpes formicivorus. Taxonomy (NCBI): domain Eukaryota; kingdom Metazoa; phylum Chordata; class Aves; order Piciformes; family Picidae; genus Melanerpes; species Melanerpes formicivorus. Next base: position 8,981,310 of record NW_027142385.1, on the reverse strand, counting down.
CACAGCTGAATTCTCCCCAGGGCACAGCTGAATGCAGCTCCTGCAGCATGAGCACAGCCACCCAGCCCCTTGGCTGAGGACACTTCAGGCTCCAGAACAGACCAATAAAGACCTTTGCACCTTGGCTGGGACCAGTGCAGGATTCTCCTTGCAGGTGCTCAGCATCCTCTGCTCCAGCCCAGAGCCTGCCTGCTGCATGCCCTGGCAGTGCAGCTGTCACAGGGAGGTGGCTGCCTGGCTCCTGCCCTCAGCTCTGTCCTGCTTGAATCATTGTGGTTGAGCTCAGCCCCTCCTGGGCAAGGGGAGCAGGGACCCTGCTCTCACAGTCAGCCTGCCCTGCCCTGAGAGGGATGAAAAGGAGAACTCAGGCTTTGGGCTTGGTTTTTCTTTTCTTCCTCATCTCTTCTTTGAGGAAGCCTCAATCTGACCTCCTCCCAGCAGCCAGGGCCAGCACCAAGGTGCCTGCTGCCAGCCTTGAGCCCTCAGTGTGCACAGGAGCAGCTGCTACCCCCCAGGGGAAGCCCAAATCACATCCAGGTCTGTGTCCCAAGCTGGGGAGGGGCCCTGGGGTGCGATTTCCCTGGCACTGCTGCAGTGCCAGCCTGGAGGGGCAGCCAGAAGAAACTTCAGTGGGAAAACAACACACAAATAACTTTAATCAGTAGTGGCTGTGAGCCTGGGAGAACAGACAGCAACTCCCCCTGCTTTACACAGGGCACCCAACCCCTCCAGGACAGCTCTCTGCTACCTCTGTGTTTAACAACTTCAGTAACTGCCCCCCTGCAGCGCCTGGCCCAGCCCTGAGCCCCCCTGCAGCGCCTGGCCCAGCCCTGAGCCCCCCTGCAGCGCCTGGCCCAGCCCTGAGCCCCCCCTGCAGCGCCTGGCCCAGCCCTGAGCCCCCCTGCAGCGCCTGGCCCAGGCCTGAGCCCCCCTGCAGCGCCTGGCCCAGCCCTGAGCCCCCCTGCAGCGCCTGGCCCAGCCCTGAGCCCCCCCTGCAGCGCCTGGCCCAGCCCTGAGCCCCCCTGCAGCGCCTGGCCCAGCCCTGAGCCCCCTCTGCAGCGCCTGGCCCAGCCCTGAGCCCCCCCTGCAGCGCCTCTAGGCCCAGCCCTGAGCCCCCCTGCAGCGCCTCTAGGCCATCAGCAGCACCTGGAGGTAGAGGGGCAGCAGCAGGTTGTCGATCTGGGTGGTGTAAGCCTCCAGCAGGGAAACCAAGCTGACTGCTGCCAGGATCCAGGCGTAGCTGGAGTTGAGGCTGACACTGCTGTCAAAGATGAGGATCAGAGCCACAGCAATCAGCTGAGCAAAGATAGCTGTCATGGTCCCCTCGAAGGTCTTCTTTGTCCCTGGCCATTTGATTTCCCCCATGGTACTGCCAAAGACAGAGGCCACGGCGTCTCCCACCCCTACTGCCAGCACCCCCGAGTAGGGCACCAGGGCCCCTGCCCCAGACAAAGCCCCTTTAGGAGCACAGGCTCTGGGGAACAGCCACACGGGGAGGGACATGCCCAGGAGGAGGTAGATGTGAGTCAGGATCAGAGGGCCGCTGTCCCTCTCGTCCAGGAAGAGGGAGAGCAGCTGCCGCAGGGCCTGGCCGAAGGGCTTGATGCGGAAGTAGCGAACGTACTCCAGCAGCAGCAGCAGCGCCAGGCAGAGCGCCGCCGCCACGCGCAGCAGCTGGCGGTCCAGGACCAGCCCTGGCACGTAGGTGGCTACCACAATGAGGTGGAAACACTTCCTGGTGGCGGTGGAGGCCTGGTGCTTCTTGGCGCCGGACGCCCGCTTGGCGTTGTGGTAGAGCACGAGGGCGCAGGCCGAGGCGGCCAGCAGGGCCCAGTACCCCAGCAGGCAGACCCGGGCCTGGCTCTGGAAGAGGAACTGCGGCAGCCAGAGCAAAGGGTTCCTCTGGATGAGGCGCTGCAGCCAGGGCACCAGGAGCCCCAGGCCCAGCACCGCCGTCATCGTGTGGAAGAAGAGGGAGGAGATCCACGTCCCCGAGTCCAGGAAGAGGAAGAGGACGGCGAAGAAGAGCCCCAGCAGGACAGCGCCGACCACCGCCACCAGCAGCAGGACGTCGCTGGGGTCGGCCCTGCCCTCGGGGGCGGCGAGGGAGCGCTTGATGAGCCGGCTGAGCGCGAAGCTGAGGGCTCCCAGCACCAGCAGCGCCTCGCCGGGCGTGAAGCAGCGCGGCAGGAGGTACAGCAGGACCATGCTGAGGTAGACGAAGATCAGCAGCACCTCCAGCACCTCGATCACCTCCGCCACCGCCAGGGAGCGCTTCATGGTGTAGAGGATGAGGCTGCCGGCCGCCCCGCTCAGCACGCAGGTGTTGGTGGGCAGCGGCTTCGTGATGCCCAGCGCCAGCACCGACAGGAAGAGGGCCACCAGCATGCCGGCGGAGGCCACCACCACGCCCAGGCGCTCCAGGTACACCATGCCCGCGGCCTCGCACCGCTCCTTCATCACTATGCCCAGCAGGGGGGCGACCATGCTGGCCGGCAGGAGGCCGCTGTTGGCCGCCGTCCGGAACTGGAACACGGCGCCCCCCAGCTGCAGCAGCCGGTCCCACTTGAACTGCACGTAGAAGGCCTGGACGGCCAGGGCCAGGGCGCACCAGGAGAACCTGTCCCACACCGCGGCGTGCACCAGCAGCACCACGGCAAACACCACCAGGGACTCTGCCAGCACGGCCTTGTTCGACATGGCTCCAGCCCCGGGCGGCTCCAGCTTTGCGACTCGTCCCCAGGCGCCCTGCAGGGCTCACTTGGGGTCCATCAGGAGCAACTCCCTCTCGTGCTACTGCAATCCCTACTCGAAACAAGGAAAGAGCAAACAAAGCGACGGTGAGAAAGGCTCCGCAGTGAACCTTGTAACGCAGCCGGGGTCAGGCTCACGGAGTCAGAGTCATTCCTCTTGGGAAAGACCTTCAGGATCACCGAGTCCAACCCTTCTGCAACGCTGCCAGCTCTGGTGCTAAGCCTCAGCAGCGCTGGAGGGCAGCCTCCCCCAGCAGGCCACGGGCCAGCTGGGCTGCAGGGCAGAGCTGCACCCAGCGAGACGCAGCCCTCCTGTGCTGACACAGCAGCTCAGAAAGCTGCCGAGTCCTCAGCCTCGGCCGTGTTTCCCTGCTGAACGACTTCACTTGCTTGTGCCTGCTGCAGCTCCTTCCTCCGCCCTCCCAGGGAACGCTGAGCTGCTCAGCGCCCCCGAGCCGCACAGACCGGAGGGGACTCCGCCTCAACTCTGCCCCCGTCGTGACCTGCTCTGGGTGCGGAAGCTTCCCGCTGAGGTGACCCTCCCCTGGGCTGCAGCACCTCTCTGCTCCCTCTTTTCCCTGTGTGCGCCGTAGCGCTGCGGGATGCCCTCGCCGCGTCCTTCCGCGCCGCCCTCCGCCTCCTCTTCCCGCGGCCATCGCCACCGGGAGCCGCAGCGCGGCAGGGAGCGTGCCGGGGATCGCGGCCCGCAGCTGGTCCCGGAGCGGCTCCGCGGCCTCGCCGCCCTCCCCGCGCGGCCCCGCCGCCCGGCCCCGACCCACCTGCCTGGGCGCCGCCATCTTGGCGCCGCCGTTGTCACATGACCCCGGGCGGGGCGCGCGGCGGGGGCGGAGCGGCGGCGCCCCCACGTGACGCGAGCGGCGGGGAAGGGGCGGAGCCGGCGCCGCGCGGGCGGTCACGTGAGCAGGGAGCGAAGATGGCGGCGGGCGGGCTGTGCGCGAGGTGCGGCGCGCGGCGCGCGGCGGCTCGGGCGGGGGGCGGGGGCGGCCCTGGCTGCACGCGGGGGGCCCTCGGCGGGCGGGGCCGGGCGGCGGGGGGACTCCGGCAGGGCGGGGGGCGCGGGGCGGAGCGGAGCCGCGGGAGCTAACGGCTGCAGCGCGCGCCGGGCTCCCCCCGCGCGGGAGGCCCCGCCCCTCGCGGAGCGGCCGCTGCGGGACCCCCGCGCGGGACGGCGGCGGTGCGGGTCGGGACCCCGGTGCGGGTCGGGACCCTGCCGGTCGGGACCCTGCCGGTCGGGACCCTGCCGCTCCGCCCGCTCGCAGTGGTCGCCGGGGCTCTCGGTAACGGCCCGGAAGGGTCGCCCAGGGCCGGCCCCAGCCCGGATCTTCGCAGCGGAGCCCCCAGGGGCTGCGTCCCGCCCCCGGCCCGAGGCCTGGCGAGTGCCGAGTCCCGGCAGGGCGGGGGCGATGCTTCGGGGAAGCTCCGCGGGGCACCGCGGGGGCCGTGACCGCCTGAGGTCGGTGCCGCCGCTCGTCCTGAGCACGTTCTTGCCCTGGGCGGTAACGGTTCCGGCGCTGCTGGTGGCCGGGGGCAGCGCCGCGGCTCGGGGGGGCGCACGGGGAGCTGGACTCTCGTTGGCGAAGTGCCACCGAGCAGCTTGGTTCACAGCAGCCGTCGGGAGGGCAGGAGGAGAGGGCTTGGCTCTGCCAGGCTGCTGCCCAGTCCTGCCCGGTGCTCACTGGCAGAGCTCGATGCCCCCTGGTGCTCTGTGTGGGCTGGGGGCGGCACCCCCAGGGCATGGCAGCCCCAGGGCATGGCACCCCCAGGACATGGCACCCCCAGGACATGGCTGGGCAGATCGGCAGCTAACTGCCGAGGCTCTGGGAGGCAGCAGCGATGCTGCCCTGCAGAGCAGGGCCCTGGGCCAGGGGCAAGTCTCAGCTTGCAGGGCACTCTCGCTGCCTGTGGGCAGTTACCTTCCTGAGGCTGCTCTGAAAACCAGCGGCTGCTGCTGCTTTGGGAGAGAGCCTGCCTGGGGCAGCTGGGATGGTGAGCTCCCAGGCCGTGCAGCGCTGCTAACGGAGCCTTCCCTCAGCTCCTGCAGCGCTCTTTTGGCCCAGCCCTGTTTGCAGAGCTGGGCTGGGGGTTGGTCTGCACTGACCTGAGAGCTCAGGTTGGTTTTTCTGAGCAGGTCTGGGGTAGAAACGAGGAGCCAAGGGCAGATGTGCTGGGGCCCTGCAGCAGCTGTGTTCCACCTTCTGTAAGGGTGGTCCAGGCTTATCTTGCAGTTCAGGGTGAAGCATGGAGGTGTTGCAGGGAGCTTGTCTGGAGGGCTGCAGGGAGTGTGAGGGAGTGCAGTGCTCCTCTCTGCTGCCAGCAGCTTTCTGTTCACTAACCTCCAAGAGCCAAGCAGTGCAGCAGTCTGAGCTGCAACCTGATGGAGAGGTGGTGCTGCTTTGGCAGGAGCTTGCAAGCCTTGCTGTGACGCTGGCACCTCTTGGGGTCCTTCCTGGCTTCTTCCAGGATACCTGAGACTGCTCAGGTAGAAACTGATGTTCTTTACAAGCATTTTCCTCTTCTGCTGCAGTGTGCTTGGGTTAGTTACAGGTTTGCAGAGGTGTGAGCTGCATGGAAGCCTGGGCAGGGTTCAGCATTAAAATCCTCTCCACTTTTCCCCTTTGTTGGCAGGAGCAGCAGAGAATTGTGGACAATCCTTCTGGGCAGATCAGCTCTCAGAGAACCTGTAAGTGTGTGTCCTGCTGAGCAGGTTTGCCCTGCATGGCCTCCACGGCCAGCAGAGCCTTTGGGTGCTGCTGGCAGCGTTTGCTGCCTCTCCCTCTTGCTCAGTGCACTTTCAGTTCTTCTGTCTCCACTCCTGGTTCACTCTTCCCCTGCTTCCTGAGCTGCCTGGAAGGGTTTCCCTGAGGAGGTTCCGTGTCTGGAGCTCACACCAGTGCTGCTTTCCAGGCTGCCTGGCCTGGGGGGGTTCCCAGGGCTGCAGCCTGCTCCCTTCTTTGCAGGGACAGAGTCTGTGCTTTTCAGGGCTGCCCAGGAGCTGGCAATCCAAACCTTGCTGAGCACAGCCTGCAGCCTTCTCCTTCCTCTCCCTCCCCAGGGCTGCAGCAGGCAGCAAGCTGGGAGCCAGTCCCAGCTGCCTGTGCTGTGCTGCAGGGGGGGCAATACCTCTGCTTCACTCAGATGCTGCCCAGGGGGTGCTGAGGCCTCTGCTCAGTGCTGTTTGGTTCTTTGCAGGCACAGATTGCAGCAGAGCTGAACAAGCACTGGCAGAGGCTGTTAGAGGGACTTGCCTACTACAAACCTCCGAGGTACAGTAATGGCCTGAGCTGGGCAGCAGCCTCTGCAGGGGCTGCTCCTCACTACAGAGGCTTTTTGCATCTCTGATGATGTAAAAGGGGATTTGGCTCTCCATGCCTTGGGAGGTCAGGGGAGGAGCAGCAAGAGAAAGTGCTCAAACCCCTCCCCAGTTCTGGGGCATGAGATGCAGGGCAGCAGGCAGCAGGTTCTGCTCTCACTGCTGGTGCCAGGCAGCTCTTGGCCCTGCTGGGCTGCAGCTGCTCATCCAGCCTGAGCAGAAGGGCTGCTCCTGGCCCCTCTTTGGCTCCTCCCATGGGGCTGCTGCAGCTCCAGTGACTGAGATGTGTGCTCTGCAGTGCAGCTTCAGCAGAGAAGATCAAAGCTGACAAAGGTGTGGCTGCGCCGCTGAAGGAGCTGGGCCTGAGGGTCAGCAAGTTCCTGGTGAGTGAGCTGCTCCCTGGGTGCTTGGAATGCATTGGTGCCCTTGAGGCAGCTCCTTGATGCTGAGGAGAGGCAAACAAGTTCCTCCCAGTTGGAAGTGATCTGCAGGGGGAGGCTGCAGGTGAACATTTGACTGAGCAGTGACCTCCAGCTGCTGTGCTGCTTCTGTGGCCTCCGGCTCCGTGCAGGGCCTCACTTCTCAGCAGCACTTCCCTGCTTCTGCTCCTTCTGGGCTTCTCTCTGGACAGCAGACCCTGCTCAGCTCCAGGCTGATGCTCCACCACCAGCTGCCATGCTGGGAGGGTCTGGAGCTGGGAGGCTGCTCCCTGTGCTCCCTCAAGGCTGGCAGCGGTGCCTCCGTCTGGAGGCTGTGGCACTCCTGCAGCTGAGGCTAACCTGGCCACATCCAAGGGACCCCAAGCTGAGGCAGAGCTGTGAGCACAAGCTGTGGCTAAAGCCAGGATGTGCCTGATGCAGAGAAGAGTTGTTTGAAGAGGAGAGCTGCCTGAGTGTGCTGCTCTGCAGCGAGCTCAGCTGCCCTCCAGCAGCCCCAGAGCCTCCCCAGAGCACTTCTGCCGTGTCTTTTGCAGGGCCTGGATGAGGAGCAGAGTGTGCAGCTGCTGCAGTGTTACCTCCAGGAGGATTACAGAGGAACAAGGGACTCCCTGAAGGTCCACAGCTCTCTTTGCCTTCTGTTTGCTCCACATCTGTCCTTGATAGCAGTTTGTGTGGTCAGCTTGAGCTGGGACTGGGAAGTGGCTTTGTAGCTTTTCTCCTCTGAGCCCACAGTGCTTGAGTGCTGTGAAAGGAAAGGTGGCAGCAGGGGCTCAGGCCTGGCTAGTGCCTCTTGCTGCCTCAGTGTCTCTGCAGCACAGGGCTGCAGGAGGGTTACAGACGTGGAGGAGAGTGAGGGGGGGTGAGGAGTGAGCACAGAGTTGGAAATGAGTGGTTTGCCTTCGTGCTTTTGGAACCTCTCCAAAGGAGGTGGAAGGGAAAATGGCTTTGGTGTGTTTCAGCCCTTGCTGCTGCCCCAGCCCTTCCTCCTTGCCCCAGAGCTGTTTCTGCAGCAGCTCTTTCTTGTGCTTTGCTTGCAGACAGTGCTCCAGGACGAGAGGCAGAGCCAAGCTCTGATACTGAAGGTTAGTTTCCATTGGTCTTTTCTGGCCATCTGCTGGCACAGGAGCAGCTTCCTTTCTGTGGGGCAGAGAGGCTGGGGATAAATGCAACGGGAAGCACTTCTGGTGGGCTGGGAGGGAGGAGTGAGCAGAGCTGGGAGCTGCTACAGGGAGGAGATTTTTACTGCCAGGGGCTGAGCTCTGCAGATGCTCTGAGCTTTGCACTTGTGGTCTGAGGTGACAGCTTGGGGGTGGAGGCTGATGACTGCATCTGGCAGAGGCTGCCAGGGAGGCAGGAGAGAGCCTCCCTTCTGTCCTTCTGCTTTCCCAGGCTCCCCCTCGGGGTGGCTCCAGCCCTGCCCCTGTGGGCTCCTCGGCTCAGTCCTGGGGGTTGTTTCTTTTCAGAGAACTTTAACACCCCTCTGAAACTGCATCTGTGGTGGTGGTTGGGCACTGGCTGCTCTGTGGTGGAGGCCTTGGCCGTGCCTGGGAGAGGAAGGTGTGGGTGTGGGGCAGGATGCCACCCTGGTGCTGTCTGTTCACAGCTTGCTGACTACTACTACGAGGAGCGGCTCTGCATCCTGCGCTGCGTGCTCCACCTGCTCACCTACTTCCAGGATGAGAGGCACCCCTACAGCGTGAGTGCCTCTGCTGGCCTGCACACAGGGCAGCCAGGGCCCACTGCTGCTGTCAGAGCTGCTGACTCCTGTCTGTGTTTAAGGCTCAGTACTTCCAGTGCATCGAGAAGCTGGACAAGGAGCTGGTCCCTAACTACCGGAAGCAGTTCGAGGCACTGTACAAGGCAGAGGCTCCTACCTGGGAGACACATGGAAACCTGATGGTACTGGGGCTTGTTCCTTCTCTGTCCCACAGGCAGGGGCTTGGGAGCTGCCTCTCTGCAGCTGTGGTTACAAAGGATGTCTCTGCTGGTCCCCCAACCCCCAGGGTGCTCTGACAGAACAGGCACCGAGGGCTGTGCCTCCAGTTCTTGTCATGAGCTCTGGGAGCCCTGGGCCCACAGGCCCACTGCATGCCCCTGTAGCAGCACTCTGGCTCTGGTGCCTCTCCTTGGCACTGGCACAGAGCTGTCCCAGCTGGTGGCTGGCTGGGAGCCTCCTGTGGTGATGCAGCTCTCCTGTGCAGACGGAGCGCCAGGTGTGCCGCTGGTTCGTGCAGTGCCTGCGGGAGCAGGCCATGCTGCTGGAGGTCATCTTCCTCTACTATGCATACTTTGAGATGGCACCTGAGGAGCTCCTGGCCTTTGCAAAGCTGTTCAAGGAGCAGGGCTTTGGCACCAGGCAAACCAACAGGCATCTGGTGGATGAGAGCATGGATCCCCTGGTGGAGCGCATCGGGTAAGAGTGCTGGGTGCTGGGCAGGGGCGGCAGAGCCAGACCGCTGCTAGCCCTGGGACAAAGCTGCTCTGAGGCCTGCTGCTGCCTCCCCAGGCACTGCTGCTCCAAGCTGAGCTTGCTGTGATGAAGGGAAAACAGCTTTTTGGCCACCTTGGAAGCTTGTGGCAGAATGGAGGTGTGTTGGCAGAGCAGAGAGGCAGCCCTGTGCCCCCTCCAGTGCTCAGCTCTGGTGGTCCTGTGGTGCAGGGCAGTGGTCCTGTGCCTGGCTGCTGCCTGCCTGCAGGCCAGCCCTGAGCTCTGGCTGACTGCAGCCTCCCCTCACCTCTCCTGGCTCTGCTGGCAAAGGGCAGCAGCACAGCTGGTGGAACACAGCTGCAGCCAGGGGATGGAGAGCCTGCCAGGTGGCAGCCAGAGGAGCACAGAAGCTGTCCTCACCCTGCAGGGAGCAGAAGTGGCTCCGGAGAGGGCAATCAGCCCTCTGCTGGCGCTCAGAGAGCAGCCTTGGGTCGCCTCCTGCTGTTTCCTGGCTGCAAAAAGCAGCTGAGCAAAAGCAAACTGGAGGTGGTAATGGAGAAGTGAACCACCCTGAGCTCTTCAGCTCTGTGTCTGAGCTCTTGCTTTTACTCTGTCCCTGCTTGCAGCTACTTCAGCTCTCTCATCCTGCTGGAAGGCATGGAAATCGACTCCCTCCACGAGCGTGCCCTGGATGATAGGGTAGAGGAGCACAAGTTGGCCAAGAACCAGAGCATCCACCAGGTGAAGCTGGCAGAGGAGCCCTGGGCAGGCCCAGCAGTGCAGAGCCTGCTGTGATGCTCAGCTGTGCTGTTTGGAGATTGCCTGCAAGGGTCTGATCCTTGATGACCAAGCGTAGGAGCTGGCATCCACACAGCACCCTGGGGCTACAAGGACAGAAGGAAATGCTCTCCCCTTGGCTGGTTTGGGCCTTTCTCTGGGGGAGGGTCTGTCCAGAGCAAGAAGCACTGAGAAGGTTGTAGGGGGGTGGAGCAGGAGGCTTGTGGTGTGAGTGGGGGTGGAGCAGCTCTGAGCTGCAGGGCAGGGGTCGGAGGGCAGGGGTCGGAGGGCAGCGGTGGCTCAGCAGGGCTCCCTCGGTGCTGCCTGCAGCGGAGCTCCTCCCAGCTCTGCTCTGTTTGCACAGGAGATGGACCTGCAGCTGCTGCAGCTGGGGGACGTGTGCCACCACGCCCCAGTGCTGCTGGCCTGGGCGCTGCTGCGCCACACCATCGGCCCCGAGGAGGCGGCGGGCACGGTGCGCAGGCTGGGCAGCGCCGCCATCCAGCTGGGCACCTTCCAGCACCTGAGCCGGCTGCTGCGCGCCCTCGGCGCCGCCGGCACCAACGTGAGCAGGGCCCGGGGCTGGGGGGCTGGGGGCAGGGGGCAGGGCTGCAGCGGGGGTCAGGAGTGCAGCTGCAGCAGTTTGTGTGCCCGGTGGGAGCTGCGGAGCTGCAGCTGCCCTGGCTGGCACCGGCTGCGTTCAGGCCCTGCCGTGCTGGAGCTGGGGCCAGCAGGGGGCTAAGGCTGCACTGTTGTCTGTGTGGCTCCTTGTGCAGGCAGGGGCAGGGAGCCAGGCCCCTTGGCTCTGTGAGCAGTGGGTGCTGATGCTCTGCCCCTGGGCCTGGCAGTGCCCAGGCTGCTGCTTGGTGATAGATTTCCTGTTGCTGTGCAGCTGACCTCGTGGCTGCTTCCTGCCTTGCTGCCCCTCTGCTGGCTGCAGCCAGGAGCTGTCAGCAGCTGGGCTGTGCTCTGCCCTTCGTGGCCTTCCCTCCAGCCCCTGTGTGCTCTCCCCCTGTAGTGCACTGCCAGCACGGCCTGCATGTGCATCTATGGGCTCCTGTCCTTCGTCCTGACCTCCCTGGAGCTGCACACCCTGGGCAACCAGCAGGTAGGCATCCAGGCTCTCCCTGCCCCTGGCTGCTGCTGGCCACTTCTGTCACATCCTGAGCCTGAGTCAGAGGCTGCAGACTTTGTGACTGGGAGCTGGAGAGGAGTCTGCTGCTTGCCTGCTGCCTTTGCAGAGTGCAGCTGCAGCACACAGCGCTGCAGGCTGCTAAGGGAAGGGAGGGCAGGAGGCACCTGGAGGCCTGTGGGGTTGGAGGTGTTTGTAGCTGTGGCAGAGCTGGCTGTGCTGAGGCCCCCTGTGTGAAGTAACCTCTCTTGTCTCCACCCTCTCTGCCCCTGCAGGACATCATTGATGCTGCCTGTGAGGTCCTGGCAGCCTCCAGCATCCCTCAGCTCTTCTGGAAGACGGTCAGTGCAGCGCCTGGCTCCTGCCCTGCTGGCAGCTGAAGCCTGGGGGAAGGGCCCCTGGGGGCTTCTGGGAGGGCCTGGGGAGCTCTGCTTGGTGGTGCCCTGCCCTGTAGGGACAGCCTGGGCTTCACTCTTGAAGGGTACTGGGGAGGTGCTGCTGTAGCTGGGAGTGTAAGCAGGGCTGGGCTGCAGGGCTTGGACTAACTGCTGCCCAGAGCATCCTGCTCACAGGTTGTCCTGCCTGGCCCTGGCACACTGCCTCCTGCCTGTGCCAGGGCTGGGGTGATCCTGTGTGCAGGACTGATGTGAAGGGTCCAGCTCTGAGCTGCTGTCTCCCTGTGCTCTGCTGAGGCCACCTGAGCATTGTCTTTGGTAATGAGAGTTCTGTTCTCCCTCTGCACCACCAGGAACCCACTGCAGGTCTGGGCATCATCCTGGACAGTGTCTGTGGGATGTTCCCCCACCTTCTCAGTCCTCTGCTTCAGCTGCTCCAGGCCCTTGTGTCTGATAAATCTACTGCAAAAAAGGTAGAGGAGCCCTTGGTGGCAGGGAGCTGGTGGCAGGGCTGGGCTGGGCTTGGCTGGGCAGGAGTGGGCAGGGCAGGAGTGGGCAGGGCTGGGCTGGGCAGGGCAGGGCAGGGCAGGGCTGGGCTGGGCAGGGCAGGAGTGGGCAGGGCTGGGCTGGGCAGGGCAGGAGTGGGCAGGGCTGGGCTGGGCAGGGCAGGGCTGGGCAGGGCAGGGGTGGGCTTGACTGGGCAGGGCAGGGGTGGGCAGGGCAGGGCTGGGCTGGGCTGGGCAGGGCAGGAGTGGGCAGGGCTGGGCTGGGCAGGGCTGGGCAGGGCAGGGCTGGGCAGGGCAGGGGTGGGCTTGACTGGGCAGGGCTTGGCTGGGCAGGGCTGGGCTGGGCTGGGCAGGGCAGGAGTGGGCAGGGCAGGGGTGGGCAGGGCAGGGGTGGGCAGGGCAGGGCAGGGGTGGGCTTGACTGGGCAGGGCAGGAGTGGGCAGGGCAGGGGTGGGCAGGGCAGGGCAGGGGTGGGCTTGACTGGGCAGGGCTGGGCTGGGCAGGGCAGGGGTGGGCAGGGCAGGGGTGGGCATGAGTGGGCAGGGCTGGGCTGGGCAGGGCAGGGCTGGGCAGGGCAGGAGTGGGCAGGGCAGGAGTGGGCAGGGCTGGGCTGGGCAGGGCAGGGCTGGGCTGGGCAGGGCTGGGCAGGGCTGGGCTGGGCAGGGCAGGAGTGGGCAGGGCAGGAGTGGGCAGGGCTGGGCAGGGCTGGGCAGGGCTGGGCTGGGCAGGGCAGGGGTGGGCAGGGAAGGGCTGGGCTGGGCTGTGTGATTCTGGCATCAGCCCCACAGCTCAACTGCACTCTCAGATAACAGACATCAGACTCTTGTCAGAGAGCAGTGCCCAGGGCTCCTTCTCAGTGCTGTGCTGATGCAGGCTGATGTGCCTTGGCCCTTGGAGAGCTTTCCAGCTCCCCTGGCTGGAGATGAAGCCAGAGCCTGGTGTCCAGGCTGGGTTTGCCCCGAGGGGTCCCTGCCGGCTGGCCCCGGGGGCTGTGGGCGGGGGTGCCCCTGGCAGTGGCTGTGCTGGGGGCAGGCCTGGCTGTGTGTGCTGAGCTCTGTGGCTGCAGGTGTACAGCTTCCTGGACAAGATGTCCTTCTACATGGAGCTGTACCGGCGCAAGCCGCCCGACGTGGCCTCGCAGGAGGACGGCACGCTCTGGAGGAGGCAGGCCCCCAAGCTGCTCTACCCCCTGGGTAGGGAGGCTGCCCCGCCCCTGCCCCCTGCCCTGCCCCCCCGGGCTGGGCACTGCTGCTGCCCACACTCCCCTGCCTCCTCCCCCGCAGGGCTGGGCCAGACCAACCTGCGGCTGCCGCAGGGCGCGGTGGGGCAGGTGGTGCTGGACGACAGAGCCTACCTGGTGCGCTGGGACTACAGCTACAGCAGCTGGACCCTCTTCACCTGTGAGATCGAGATGCTGCTGCATGTGGTGTCCACAGCAGGTGAGAGAGCCTGGGCAGGGCGAGCTGGAGGCTGGCAGCAGGGCTGAGCAGCTCTCAGCGCTGCTGGAGGCGCTGGGGAGGCCTCCCTGCGGCAGTGACTTCTGCAGCCTGTGTCTGAGGTCCCCTGCAGAGGCCCAGGGCAGGCAGTGAGCTGGGAGAGGTCTGGGGGAGAAGGCTGAAGGGTGCTGGGTATGGGGATGTGTGCTCAGATCCCTGGGCATTGCCTCCGAGCTGGCTGCTGCTCCAGCCTGGATCTGCTCTCTACTCTGAGTTGTCTTTATCCAGATGTGATCCAGCACTGCCAGAGGGTCAAGCCCATAATTGACCTGGTCCACAAAGTGATCAGCACTGATGTGTCCATAGCAGACTGCCTGCTGCCCATCACATCACGCATCTACATGCTGCTGCAGAGGTGAGGCACCCAGCAGGGCTGCCTGGGAGGCTGCCAGGGGTGGCTAAGGGCTTTGCAAGAGATGTCTCAGTGCTTGAGGCCCCCAGGACTGTCCTGGCTGCACAGCCCTCAGTGCTTTGCTGCAGCAGGGAGGCTTCATTTCCACCTCTTCCCTGGACCCTGTGTCCACTCGAGGGCTTTTTTCTTGCTGGCTCTGTTCACGCAGAGGGCTCAGACAGCACTGGAGCAGGAGCTGCTGGGGCTTGAAGCAGCCTCCTCTGTGTGAAGTGCCTGGGAGCTGCTGCTCAGCTGCACTGGCTGCTGGCTGTGGCAGTGCTGCCTGCTGCAGCAAATGGCTGTGACTCAGCGTGGGGGTGGGGCAGGTCTAGACTGGAGGTGCAGACTGCTGTCTGGAGTTACTTGTCCGAGGGAGGGAGGGAGCAGCCCTGTGGCTGGGAGGCAGCCCAGAGGCTGGGGCAGGGTGGCAGTGCACTGCAGGCAGCCTCTCCCCTGCAGGCTGACAACTGTGATCTCCCCCCCCGTGGATGTCATTGCCTCCTGCGTCAACTGCCTGACGGTGCTGGCTGCCCGCATGCCAGCCAAGGTGAGCAGCCTCCTCCTGCCCCTGCTGCCCCTGGGAGCCCCCAGCCAAGGCTCTGGCAGAGGGAACCTCTCTGCTGCTTCCCTTGCAGGTCTGGACTGACCTTCACCACACAGGGTTCCTGCCCTTCGTTGCCACCCCAGTGTCCAGCATGAACCACCTCATCAGGTGCCCAGGGCTCCCTCCCCTGCCCTTTTCACCTCACCTCTTCAGCTGCCCCCAGAGCTCCTGCAGGGGCTGCCTGTGCTCTCAGAGCCCTGCTGGTGGGTAACAAACCCTCTTCTGCTTCCACAGTGCAGAGGGGATGAATGCTGGGGGCTATGGAAACCTGCTGATGAGCATCGAGCAGCCCCAGGGCGAGTACAAGGTCACCATCTCCTTCCTCAAGCTGCTCACCACGCTGGTCCGGGTGAGTGCTGCTGGGCTGGGCCAGGGGAGGGCAGCTGCAGGCTGCCATGGAGCAGAGGGACATCCAGCTGTGCCCAGCAGTGATCTCCTGTGTGGTGGCTCTCTGCTGGGTCCCTCTCAGACTGCTGTTGGTGCTCTCTGACCCAGCTGATCCACAGCAGAACAGAACCTCCTGGGAATTCTCATCCCCATGCTCCATGGCTTCCTCACTTCGAAGCCATGGCACCTCCTCCTCCCAGAGGTCCCTAGTCCTTCCAGCCAGAAGGGCAATGAGAACATTTCTGCTTCTAGGGACAGCTTGGTAGCACCCAGAGCCAGGGGCTGGTGCCCTGCATCGTCTTTGTGCTGAAGGAGATGCTGCCCAACTACCACAAGTGGCGCTACAGCTGCCACGGAGTGAGGGAGAAGATTGGTGAGGCCTGCGGGGGGCAGGAGGGGCAGAGGGCTGCTGGGCTCAGAGGGGGCTGTGAGAGCAGCAGCAGCTGGAAAGCTGGAGGTGAGCAGTCTCTTCTTCTGTGCTCTAGGGTGCCTGATCCTGCAGCTGATCCATGCTATCCTGAACTTGTGCCCTGAGATGGATCCTTGCAGCAGGTAGGACAGCCTGGCTGCCAGGGCACTGCAGCCTGGCTGGCAGGGCAGAGGGCAGCACTACTGTGTGCCAGGTGTTGGCTGCAGGTGACTAGCAGTGGCCCAGCCTGGGCTGCAGTGCTGCTTGCAGCTCTTCTCTGCATTGCTGAGCACAGGAAGGGGAGAAAAAGGTCAGGGACAGAGCGAAGCAGCTCTGCTTCTGGAGAGGAAAGAGGACAGCAAGGAGGCTGTCGGGGGCAGGCTGCCCTCCCTCCCTCTGCTTTGTCCCTCTAGGGGGGAGTGTGGGGCAGGGGGCAGTGGGGGTGTAGAGGTGGTGCTGCCAGTGCTGCAGTGCTGCTGCTGAGGTGTGCTGTGGTGGTTGTCCCAGCAGTGCCCCCAGCCTGCAGTCCCTCTGTGTCTTCAGCCTGGCCAACACGGAGGCAGGGCAGGCTGTCATCAACATCATGGGCATTGGGGTGGACACCATCGACATGGTGATGGCCTCCCAGCCTGGCAGGTGAGTGCTCTGCTGCTCTGCAGTGTGCCTTTGGCTGGGCTGCCCTCGGGGCTCAGGGCAGGGCTCCCCATGGCAGCCTGAGGATGCTGGAACCTTTGGCTGTGGCTGGATCCTTTCCTCTCTCCTCTTCTCCTGCCCAACTCCCCTGGCACCTGGCCAGCCATGCCCAGCAGCAGCCTGTGCCTGGTGCCCTCTGCCTTTCTGTTCAGAACAGTCTGAAGGGAGTCCAGGCTTGCAGAGCAGGAAGCAAGACCTGTGGGAAGCCCTTTTGGCTTTGCTCTCCCTCCATGGTGTTGAACTCCCAGAGCCAGTTTGCTCTCCATCTAGGCTGGCTCCCTGAATTGGCTGGGGCTGGGAATGTTGCTGCCCCTGGCCTGGCACTGCCAAGCTCCCAGGGAGGAGGAGGAGCAGTGCAGGCTGCCAGGGTGCTGGCTGCTGCCGGGGGCTGGGCTGGGGGGTTGTGTCTGGGCAGCTGCTCCCCGGTGAGAGACACCACAGCCCCCAGCTGCCAGGGGCAGAAGTGCCCCAGGGAGCAGGGTGGCAGCTGCCAGCCCAGCTGAGACCTGGTGTCTTTGTGCCCACGCAGCGAGGAGCCGCAGGGGCAGGGCCAGCTGCTGATCCAGACGGTGAAGCTGGCGTTCTCCGTCGCCAACAACGTGCTGCGCCTCAAGCCGCCCTGCAGCGCCGTGTCCCCCCTGGAGCAGGCCCTCACCCAGCACGGTCTGTGCCTGCTCTGCCAGCCCTGCTGGGCTCTGGGTTCCAGGGGAGGTTTGCAGGGAGGGCAGGAGCCCTGCTTTGTCCCCTCAGCTCGGGGCCAGCAGCAGCTCTGCGTTTGCTGGGAGGTGGGGAAGGGCCTCTGCCTGGGGAGCCTGACCCGGTGCTCACCTCCTGCAGTGGAGGTCATGCTTTGGCAGGCAGCTGTGCCCTGCTGCACTTTCTCCTCCCTGATTTGAGCTGTGTCCTCCTCAGGTGCCCATGGGAACAACCTGATTGCAGTCCTGGCCAAGTACATCTACCACAAGCACGACCCTGCGCTGCCACGCTTGGCCATCCAGCTGCTCAAGCGCCTGGCCACGGTGAGCTGGGCTCAGCTGAGCCTGCTGCCAGCCTGCCTGCTGCCAGCCTGCCTGCTGCCAGCCTGCCAGGATCACCTTCAGGCTGCTCTGTGTCAGGGAGCTTCAGGCAGGCCAGCTGAAGGCAGCCTGGGCTGCAGGCTGTGAGGTGCAGCGCTGGGGCCTGCTGCTGTGCCAGGACTCCCTCCCTGAGGGCTGTTTGCCACAAAGCCTTTGCAGCTCCAGCTGAGCTGCTGCCCCTCTTGGGAGCAGCTTTCTCAAGCCACTCTTCAGTCCAGCTCCAGTCCCCTAACTGCAGCTTTAACCTCCCCCTGAGGAGGGAGCCCTCTGGAAGTGTTTATCAGGAGCTTTCAGCCTTCCCTTGCAGGCTCAGCTCTTGGCTACTAACCTGCTGGGGCTGTTGGCAGTTTGCTTGAAGCCCAGAGGTCTCTCTCTGGGCTGGTTTATTTCAGGAGCCATGGCTCCAGAAGGGTTTTCCTGTTGGTCTTTCCCAGGTTTGTCACAGCCCTTCAGACACAGGCAAGGGTAGAGCAGGGCCGGGGGGCAGCTGGGGGTCCCTCTGCAGGCCGCTTCCTGCGCGATGCCAGCTGCTCAGTGTGCTCACGTGTGTGCAGGGACTGGGTGCCAGGCCTGGTGGAGCTGTGCTGTGCAGTGAGTGCCCTGGCAGGGCAGGAGGCCCTCTGCAGAGCTGTGCTGTCCCTCGCTGCAGGTGGCTCCCATGTCTGTCTACGCCTGCCTGGGCAGCGACGCCGCCGCCATCCGCGACGCCTTCCTCACGCGGCTGCAGAGCCGGATCGAGGACATGAGGATCAAGGTCATGATCCTGGAGTTCCTCACCGTGGCGGTGGAGACACAGCCTGGGCTCATCGAGCTCTTCCTCAACCTGGAGGTGAAGGATGGCAGCGACGGCTCCAAGGTAGAGCAGCCCAGGCTTGCCCAGGGCTCTGCACCGAGGCACTCCCAGCAGGCCGGGGGCGCTGCTGGCCCAGCTCTGCTGGCTCCCACAGCTCACCTGGGGGGCCCCAAGCACAGGGAGGTGCAGATGCTGCTGCCCCTGCCCCCCCCCCCCGGGTGTGCTGCTGCCCCTGCCCCCCTCCCCGGGTGTGCTGCTGCCCCTGCCCCCCCCCCCCCGGTGTGCTGCCCCTGCCGCCCCCTGGGTGTGCTGCTGCCCCTGCCCCCCCCCCCCCCGGGGTGTGCTGCCCCTGCACCCCCCCCGGATGTGCTGCTGCCCCTGCTCCCCCCCGGGTGTGCTGCTGCCCCTGCCCCCCCCCCCCGGGGTGTGCTGCCCCTGCCCCCCCCCGGGGTGTGCTGCCCCTGCCCCCCCCCGGGGTGTGCTGCCCCTGCCCCCCCCCCCCGGGTGTGCTGCTGCTGCCCCCCCCGGGGGTGCTGCTGCTGCCCCCCCCCGGGGTGTGCTGCTGCCCCTGCCCCCCCCGGGTGTGCTGCTGCTGCCCCCCCCGGGGTGTGCTGCTCCCCACAGCCCTCTGGTCCCTTCTGCTTCAGCAGATGTCTGTGCAGTGTCTCTGTGCTGCTGCAGCCTTTGTTTCCTGTTGCTGTAGGAGTTCAGCTTAGGGGAGTGGAGCTGCCTGCAGGTGGTCCTGGAGCTGATAGACTGCAAGCAACAGGAGAGGTACTGGTGCCCCCCCCTGCTGCACCGCGCTGCCATCGCCTTCCTGCACGCCCTGTGGCAGGACCGCCGGGACAGTGCCATGCTGGTGCTGAGGACAAAGTGAGTCCTGCCCCTGCCCTGCCCCTGCCCCTGCCCTGCCCCTGCCCCTGCTCTGCCCCTGCCCTGCCTCTGCCCCTGCCCTGCCCCTGCCTCTGCCCCTGCTCTGCCTCTGCCCCTGCCCCTGCCCCTGCCTCTGCCCCTGCCTCTGCCCCTGCCTCTGCCCCTGCCCTGCCTCTGCCCTGCCCCTGCCCCTGCCCCTGCCTCTGCCTCTGCCCCTGCCTCTGCCCCTGCCTCTGCCCCTGCCTCTGCCTCTGCCCCTGCCCCTGCCTCTGCCCCTGCTCTGCCCCTGCCCCTGCCCCTGCCTCTGCCTCTGCCCCTGCCTCTGCCCTGCCTCTGCCCTGCCCCTGCCCCTGCCCCGCCCCTGCCCCTGCCCCTGCCCCTGCCCTGCCTCTGCCCCTGCCCTGCCTCTGCCCCTGCCTCTGCCCCTGCCTCTGCCCCTGCTCTGCCCCTGCCCTGCCTCTGCCCCTGCCCTGCCTCTGCCCCTGCCCTGCCCCTGCCCCTGCTCTGCCCCTGCCCCTGCCCCTGCCTCTGCCCCTGCCCTGCCTCTGCCCCTGCTCTGCCCCTGCTCTGCCCCTGCTCTGCCCCTGCCCTGCCTCTGCCCCTGCCCTGCCTCTGCCCCTGCCCTGCCCCTGCCCCTGCCCCTGCCCTGCCTCTGCCCCTGCCCTGCCTCTGCCCCTGCTCTGCCCCTGCCCTGCCCCTGCCTCTGCCCCTGCCCTGCCTCTGCCCCTGCCCTGCCCCTGCCCTGCCTCTGCCCCTGCCCTGCCCCTGCTCTGCCCCTGCCCTGCCCCTGCCCCTGCCCCTGCCCCTGCTCTGCCCCTGCCTCTGCCCCTGCCCTGCCCCTGCCCCTGCTCTGCCCCTGCTCTGCCCCTGCCCTGCCTCTGCCCCTGCCCTGCCTCTGCCCCTGCCCTGCCCCTGCCCCTGCCCCTGCCCTGCCTCTGCCCCTGCCCTGCCTCTGCCCCTGCTCTGCCCCTGCCCTGCCCCTGCCTCTGCCCCTGCCCTGCCTCTGCCCCTGCCCTGCCCCTGCCCTGCCTCTGCCCCTGCCCTGCCCCTGCTCTGCCCCTGCCCCTGCCTCTGCCCCTGCCTCTGCCCCTGCCCTGCCTCTGCCCCTGCCTCTGCCCCTGCCTCTGTCCCTGCCTCTGTCCCTGCCTCTGCCCCTGCCCTGCCTCTGCCCCTGCCTCTGTCCCTGCCCCTGCCCTGCCTCTGCCCCTGCCCTGCCCTGCCCCTGCCCTGCCTCTGCCCTTCTCCCAGGCCACTTCTTTGGTTCAGCAGACTGCTGTTGGTCCCTGTGTGCCCTGGCAGGGGCTTGCAGGGTGTGGGCTAGAGGGCAGAGGAGCTCCTGAGCACCTTCAGCAGCAGAGAGGTTTCCTTCTCTTCCTCTCCTCCAAGGCTGCCCCAGCCTGTGCCCAGCAGAGCCTCTGCAGCTTGGCTCAGTCAGGATGCTGCCAGGCAGCGTGTGGGAGGTGACTGAAACTTCTTCTGTGTCTGTCTTGCAGACCAAAGTTCTGGGAGAACCTGACCAGCCCTCTCTTTGGGACCCTCCCTCCCCCTTCGGAGTCCTCAGAGGTGGGTGCCAGCCGAGCAGTGAGGGCAGTGATGTGCTGCTCAGGAGGGGTTTCTGGGTGCTGCCTGTGGCTCTTCCCTCTGCTGCAGCTTTCCTGGAGGTGGCCTGGACACAGGCAGCAGGTGGGGGGAATGCTGCTGGCTCTGCAGGGCTTCAGCCACGAGCAGCCTCTGCTCTTCATTTGCACAGGAGACAAAAGCAGCTGGGGCCTGGCAGCACTGTGCAGGCAGTGCCCATGCCACACACCCTGTGCTGCCTGGCAGAGGCAGCTCTGCTCTCTGCTGGAGGCAGGGCCAGGGCTGAGCAGTTCCTCAGGGCAATCCATCAGGTTCTTGCTCTTCTCCCAGTCTGGGGCAGTTGCCTCACTCTGGAGGTGCTGTGCTCAGTGCAGCTTTGAGCTCAACCTCCCTCCCTTGTCCCCAGTCCCTGGGGCAGGGACCTGAGCACTGCCATGCTGGGGCATGGAGCCTGCTGCAGCAGTGGGGAGCCAGAGGGTGGGGATGGAGCAGGCCTGCAGTGCTCAGCCCTTGCTCTGTGCCTTCACAGCTCAGTGTCTTGGACACCTGTGCCTTAATCATGAAAATCATCTGCTTGGAGATCTACTACGTGGTCAAGTGAGTCTGCAGTGGCCTCCCCCTGCACCTCTCAGCTCTCTGAGGTTTGGGGGTTCACACTTGAGTCCTGCCAGCCCCTGCAGGCCTTGGGGGCAAAGTGCTGCAGTCCTGAGAACGTGGGGGCAGTGCCTCAGAAACAGCCCAGAAAGGGAAGGCTCTCCTGGGGCTGCACTGGGGATGTGCAGCAGCTGCTGCAACGGTAGAGCACCCTGAGCGCAGCTGCTGCAAGGGAGCGGCGCAGCAGTCCCCTCCTTGCTGCGTTTCTGGCCATGGCTGTGCTCAGCCTGCTGCAGTCAGGACCTGCAAACATTGCTGCTGAGCAGAGGCAGCAGTCCCCAGGGGCCCTGCAGGGGTGATGGTGCCAGATGGGAGCCCCTGCACCGCGACCTTCCCTGGCCGGCCCTGCGCTTGGCCTTCCTGCCTGCCAGCAGGCTGTGCCCTGCCCGGGGGAGGGCTGCAGGTAACTTGTGCTCTTGGTTTGGCCAGGGGCTCCCTGGACCAGTCCCTGAAGGACACCCTGCAGAGCTTCTCCGGCAAGCAGCGCTTCGCCTACTGGTCGGAGTACGTGCGGCTGCTGGCGCTGCGCGTGGCCGAGGGCGAGGGCGGCAGCGGCGCCGCCATGCCCGAGTACCAGATGCTCTTCTCGGCCTGGAGGATGCTGCTCATCATCTCCACCAGCCATGTAAGAGCTGCCCCAGGGGCACCTGGCACGAGGCAGTGGGCACAGAGCTGGCCGTGGGGAGGAGCTCGGCTTGGAGGGTGGCAGAGCCCCGGAGCAGGCTGCCCCCAGAGCTGGTGGAGTCTCCCCACCTGGATGTGTTCCTCTGGCACCTTCTCTAGGTGGTCCTGCTCTGGCAGGGGGGTTGGACTGGGTGGTCTCCAGAGGTCCCTTCCACCCCCCCCCACTCTGTGGTTCTGTGATGTCAGCTGCTGGGTGCCAGCTGTGTCCTTCCTGCAGCCTCCTTGTGCTCAGCACAGCAGCCCCAGGAGTGTGGCCCGGGAGGTGGAGGAGCTGAAGCTTGCCCAGAGCAGGCACAGCTGCCTGAGCAGGGCAGGGGCAGTAGGCAATTCTGAGTACCTCTGGAGCCCTGGGGAGGTGGTGCTGGGCCAGGGGAGGCAGGGAGGCTCTGCTGGAGGGTTGTCAGTCGCTGTGCAGTGCTGCAGGGGCTGCTGTAAAACTGCATCCCTGCAGCTGCAGGCTTGGGGAAGTCTGCAAGTCACAGCCTAAAGCAGTGGCCTGGTGTTGGGGTGCTGAGGAGGGGATCCTGTGTGGCCTGACCCTGTCTCTGTGGGTCCTAGGCAGATATCATGCACCTGAGTGACTCTGCAGTTCGCCAGCAGCTCTTCCTGGACGTGCTCAGTGGCACCAAGGCCCTGGTAGGTTCTGCTCTCCTGCCCCAGGTGCCCATCCCAGCTCCTGCAGGCCCTGTGAAATGGGCCTGAGCCAAACCTCCCTGGGCTGAGGAGCCTCCTCTCAGCCTTCACTCTGCCTGTGCCATGCTTGTCACCAAGCCTGGGCCTGTGCCCTCAGTGCTGCCAGCTGCAGTGCCAGGCTGGTGGTTGGGTGGTGGTGTTGGGCTGGGGGCTCTGAGGTGCTGCACCTCTGACTCCTGCAGCGTTTCTCCTTAGCTCCTAGTTCACACCTCGGGGTCCTGCCTGCACCTGGGCTCCATGCTCTGCACCCTGCTCCTGATCCTGCTGAAGCAGTGGAAGAGGTTGGTGCTGTGTTAGTCCCTGCTGGACAGGGGCCCCTGGGAGCTTCCCTCCGGGGGGGTTGCTGTGGTGACCTGGGCAGGGAGCTGAAGCCTGGCTGTGGAAGTCCTCTGGGCTGGCAGTTGCTGCAGGCTGCTGTGTGGTTTGGCTGAGGAGGGGTTTGTGCCCAGCCAGCCCTGCACTGCCAGCGTGCTGTGAGAGCCAGGGGCTGCCCTGGC
The DNA here is from genome assembly GCF_026170545.1 of Melanerpes formicivorus. Lineage (NCBI taxonomy): Eukaryota > Metazoa > Chordata > Aves > Piciformes > Picidae > Melanerpes > Melanerpes formicivorus. The sequence goes on along the minus strand of NW_027142385.1, from coordinate 8,958,720 downwards.
CTGCCCTGGGGGGCAGGGAGGCTGCAGGGCCCTGAGGGCTCCCCTCTCACTGCAGCCACCTGAGCGCTGTGGATAAGATCCTCAGCTCCTTGGCCCAGATCCTGGAGGCAGTGCTGCAGGCAGAGCAGCAGATGGAGCGGACCAGGGCCAAGGTCTTCTCAGCTCTGATCACTGTGCTGCAGATGAAGGAGCTGAGAGGTGAGCGGTGTGTGCCCCCCGGCGCTGCCCCCACGGTGCTGCCCCCTGGCACTGCCCCCCAGCGGTGCACCCCCAGCGGTGCCCCTTGGTGCTGCCCCCTGGCACTGCCCCCCGGCGGTGCACCCCCAGCGGTGCCCCTTGGTGCTGCCCCCTGGCACTGCCCCCCGGCGGTGCCCCCCCCCCGGCAGTGCCCCTTGGTGCTGCCCCCTGGCACTGCCCCCCACGGTTCCCCCTGGCACTGCCCCCCCCGCGCTGCCCCCCGGTGGTGCCCCCCCTGGCACTGCCCCCTGGCACTGCCCCCCCCGCGGTTCCCCCTGGCACTGCCCCCTGGCGGTACCCCCCCGGCAGTGCCCCTTGGTGCTGCCCCCTGGCACTGCCCCCCACGGTTCCTCCTGGCACTGCCCCCTGGCACTGCCCCCCCGCGGTTCCCCCTGGCGGTGCCCCCCGGCGCTGCCCCCGCGGTGCCGCCGGCACTGAGCGCTGCCTGCTCCGCAGTGGGGGAGGTGCCGCAGTACTCGCAGCTGGTGCTGTGCGTCTGTGAGACGCTGCAGGATGAGGCCATCGCCCTCTGCGAGCAGACGCGGCACAGCCTGGCGCTGGGGGAGGCTGCGGAGGACAAGGACAGCATGGAGACGGAGGAGGCCTGCAGGGCCAGGCACAAGGACCAGCGGGACGGGGTGAGGCCCGGGGGGGACGGGGGGAGGCCCGGGGGGGAGGCCCGGGGGGGCTGGGCCAGCTCTGCCTGGCTGCCTGCAGAGGAGGTTTTGGTGCCAGGGCTGCTCCCTGTGGCTTGGCACACACAGGGCTGGGGCACTGCTGCTGCCTCCCTGCCTCACCTGTCCCAGAGTGCAGGGAGCCCTGTGAGGGGCAGCAGAGCCTGGGGCTGCCCCCCCGGGAGGGGCTGGGCTCAGGCTGGGTCAGTGAACGCTCTCAGGGCTTCCTTGGTGCCCATGCCAGGCCTCTGCCACGTTCTCCTTGTCGCTGCAGGTGTGTGTCCTGGGTCTGCACCTGGCCAAAGAGCTCTGTGAGGTTGATGAGGATGGAGACTACTGGCTGCAGGTCACGAGGAAGGTCCCTGTGCTCCCTACCCTCTTTGCTGCTCTGGAGATCAGCCTGAGGGTGAAGCAGAATCTGCACTTCACAGAGGCCTCCCTGCACTTGCTGCTGACCTTAGCAAGGACTCAGCAGGTGAGAGCTGGAGGTTGGCTTAGGAAGCCTCTCGGTGTCCTGGCTGCAGCACAGCTGAGCAGGGAGCGCCCAAGGCAGGGGCAGCCCCCAGCAGTGCTCTCTTCTGCCCCCTGCAGGGAGCAGCAGCCTTGGCTGGGGCTGGTGTCACACAGAGCATCTGCCTGCCCCTGCTGAGCGTGTACCAGCTCAGCACCAATGGAGCCATCCAGGTGAGTGCTGCTTGCCCTGGGGGGGCTGTGCTGGAGAGCCCCGCCCTGCCCCGCCCTGCCCCGCCCCACGCCTCCTGCTCTGGGAGGGCAACAGCTGCCCCTAGAGCCTGGGGGCTGCCAGAAGGGCTTTGGAGGGTGCATGGCAGTGCCAGGCTGGGCAGCAGTGCCAGGCTGTCGTGTGGCTGGGCAGCAGTGCCAGGCTGGGCAGCAGTGCCAGGCTGTTGTGTGGCTGGGCAGCAGTGCCAGGCTGGGCAGCAGTGCCAGGCTGGGCAGCAGTGCCAGGCTGTTGTGTGGCTGGGCAGCAGTGCCAGGCTGGGTAGCAGTGCCAGGCTGGGCAGCAGTGCCAGGCTGTCGTGTGGCTGGTGCAGGGCTCGGGCTCGTCGCGGCGCTCCCTGGACTCCCCGTCCTGGCCCGGGGTCTATCGCCTCTCCATGTCGCTCATGGAGCGCCTGCTGAAGACCCTCAGGTACAACTTCCTGACAGAGGCTCTGGACTTCGTTGGTGTCCACCAGGAGAGGATTCTGCAGGTACATCACAGCAGGGGGGAGGCAGGAGCTGGAGCTGGGCAGGCAGGGGGGAGGCTGGAGCTGGGCAGCCAGGGGGGAGGCAGGAGCTGGGCTGGAGCTGGGCAGGCAGGGAGGAGGCTGGAGCTGGGCAGGAGCTGGGCTGGAGCTGGGCAGGAGCTGGGCAGGCAGGGAGGAGGCTGGAGCTGGGCAGGAGCTGGGCTGGAGCTGGGCAGCCAGGGGGGAGGCAGGAGCTGGGCAGGAGCTGGGCAGGCAGGGAGGAGGCTGGAGCTGGGCAGGAGCTGGGCTGGAGCTGGGCAGGAGCTGGGCTGGAGCTGGGCAGGCAGGGGGGAGGCTGGAGCTGGGCAGGAGCTGGGCAGGCAGGGGGGAGGCTGGAGCTGGGCAGGAGCTGGGCAGGAGCTGGGCAGGAGCTGGGCAGGAGCTGGGCTGGAGCTGGGCAGGAGCTGGGCAGGCAGGGAGGAGGCTGGAGCTGGGCTGGAGCTGGGCAGGAGCTGGGCTGGAGCTGGGCAGGCAGGGGGGAGGATGGAGCTGGGCTGGAGCTGGGCAGGCAGGGGGGAGGATGGAGCTGGGCTGGAGCTGGGCAGGCAGGGGGGAGGCTGGAGCTGGGCTGGAGCTGGGCAGGCAGGGGGGAGGCTGGAGCTGGGCAGGAGCTGGGCTGGAGCTGGGCAGGCAGGGAGGAGGCTGGAGCTGGGCAGGCAGGGGGGAGGCTGGAGCTGGGCAGGAGCTGGGCAGCTGCAGGCTCCCCCTGTCTGCCCTCTCCACTGTGGCTGGAGCCTCACTGCAGGTGTTGGAGGGAGCTGCCTGTGGCTGTGTGCCCTGGAGGGTGGCAGAGGAGAGCTATGCTGGGAGGTGGCTTCAGCTCAGGTCATGAAAAGGCCTTGCTCAGGCTTTGGTCACCTGTCAAGCTGGCAGCTCTCCTGCTGGGCACCTGAGCTGGTGGCCTGTGCCAGTGCCCGTGCTGGACAGCCCTGTCTGTGCCAGGTGGCCTGGGGCAAGCAGCTGCCTGCCAGTGTGGCAGCCAGGCCAGTGCCACCCTCTGGCCCCTGTGCTGTGTGGCCACCTCCAGGGGTGTGCTGCTGCACCTGGGGCAGATCCTCTGCACCTTCAGCTCTCCCTGAGCAGGGAGAGGACTTGGTGCTGCCTCAGCGAGCCCCTGGGTTTGCTCTGCCGGCAGTGCCTGACGGCGGTGCGGACGGTGCAGAGCTTGGCCTGTCTGGAGGAGGCTGACCACACCGTGGGCTTCATCCTGCAGCTCTCTAATTTCACCAAGGAGTGGCACTTCCACCTGCCACAGCTCATGAGGGATGTGCAGGTAGGGCTCGGGCACTGCTGTGGGTGGCTGCTGCCCTGGGCACGGAGGGCAGGGCACAGCCTCCTGCCGCTGCTGCGCTGGGGCTGGGAGCTGGGGTCACAGGAGCCCTCTGGCAGTGCCTTGTCTGAGCTGAGAGAGAGGAAATCCCAGCTGGGGACAGGCAGTGACAGCTTGGAACAGGACTGAGAGGGAGCTCAGTGTCCTGCTCTCAGCTGGCAGTGCCAGTGACTGTGGCAGTGCAGTGCCTGTCCCTGGGTTTCGACCTTCCTCCAGTGCTGGGCACTCTGGGGGCCTGCACTGCTGGCAAGTTTCTCCCTCCCCTTGTTCCTTCCAGGTGAATCTTTGCTACCTGTGCCAGGCCTGCACCTCCCTCCTGCACAGCCGCAAGATGCTGCAGCACTACCTGCAGGTGAGGATGGGCAGGCTGGGGCGGGCTGGGGCGGGCTGGGGTGCCCCAGGCTGGCAGTCAGCAGGGGGCAGGATGTGCTCTCCTGCACAGAGGCTGTGCCAGCACTGCCACTGCTGCCCCTGGCACTGCCACTGCTGCCCCGGCACCGCCGCTGCTGCCCCTGGCACTGGCGCTGCCGCCCCTGGCACCGGCGCTGCCCCGTGCCCAGCCCCTGCTCTGTCTGCCAGGCCAAGAACGGGGAGTCCCTGCCGGCACCGCGGGCGCCGCGGGCGGCGTGCGGCCGGGCGGGCAGCGGCGAGGAGGCGGCGGAGCAGAGGGCGCTGCTGACGGTGCAGTACAGCCTGCTGAGGATCCTCAGCAAGACCCTGGCTGCCCTGCGCCACTTCACCCCTGACGTCTGCCAGATCCTCCTCGACCAGGTAGGAGCAGGCTGCGGCCTGCAGCTGCGGAGGGCAGGGCAGGGAACGCCCCTGGGAGCCAGGCTCAGCGAGCAGGGAAGGACTCGGCTGGGCTCTGGGCACCCCCCTGCGCTGTGCCCTCAGTGCTGCTCTTGCAGGCAGCCTCTGCTGGTCCTGCAGGCTGCCCTCCAGGAAGGGCCAGGCCCTGGCTTGGCAGTGTCCTGCTGCCCACTCTTGGGCAGTTCACCTCCTGTGCCTCCAGGTAGCCAAACCTGGGCCTTGGAACCTGGTCTGGGAGGAGCTCCTGAGGCTGGCGTTTGGTGGAATGCTGGAGGGGGCCCTGGAGCCTGCTGGTGCAGCACAGCACTGCACAGCACAGCACTGCACTGCACTGCACTGCACAGCACAGCACTGCCCTGCACTGCCCAGCACTGCCCTGCACTGCACAGCACTGCACAGCTCTGCACAGCACAGCACTGCCCTGCACAGCACTGCACAGCGCTGCACAGCACAGCACTGCCCAGCACTGCCCTGCACTGCCCAGCACTGCACTGCACAGCACTGCACTGCACAGCACTGCACAGCACTGCACTGCACAGCACTGCACAGCACTGCACAGCACTGCACAGCACAGCACTGCACAGCACTGCACAGCACTGCACAGCACAGCACTGCCCAGCACTGCCCTGCACTGCCCAGCACTGCACTGCACAGCACTGCACTGCACAGCACTGCACAGCACTGCACTGCACAGCACTGCACAGCACTGCACTGCACAGCACTGCAGGGCTCCATCTGTGCACTGGAGCCCTGGGGGGATCTCAGTGCTCCTGGCTCTGGGCACAGGAGGCAGGACAGAGGGACAGGGTCTGGCTGCTGCTGTGGCAGTGCCTCAGGGCTCAGCCACTCCTGGTCCTGCCTCTCCACAGTCTCTGGACCTTGCTGAGTACAACATCCTCTTTGTCTTGAGCTTCACCACCCCAGCCTTTGACTCGGACGTGGCACCCTCCTTTGGCACCCTGCTGGCCACAGTCAACGTGGCCCTCAACATGCTGGGAGAGGTAGTGACCATTGCTGGGGGCACAGCAGTGGCCTCAGAGCCTCTGCTCTGAAGGGCAGAGCGAAGCTCTGCTGCCTCCTGTCTGATGTCTCCCTTCCCTTCCCTTCCCTTCCCTTCCCTTCCCTTCCCTTCCCTTCCCTTCCCTTCCCAGCTGGATAAGAAGAAGGAGCCTTTGCCTCAGGCTGCAGGGCTGAACATGCAGGAGGGATCCAAAACCCTCAAGTGAGTTTGCAGCTGTTTGCTGCAGGCCTGGCTGGGAGCAGAGCCTCAGCCTGAGGCTGGCAGGCAGCTGTGTGGCTTCCCAGCTGCTCGCTGGCTCCAGGGAGCTCCTGAAGCCCACCAGGGGCTCTGCAAAGCCAGCAGGGAGGGTTTGGGAGGGTGCAGGAAGCCATCGAGGAGGTTTGCCAGGCCCTGCTGCCCAGCACTGCTCCCTGCAGCTGCTGCTCTGCACCACGGCTTGGGCACCAGTGCCAGAGCAGGATGGGAGCAGGCACAGTGTTCCCTTGCCTGTGCCTGCTGGGGGGAGGCCTCCTCAGAGGGTCTGGCCCTGGAGCCAGAGCCTGCTGAGCCCCCCAGGGCTGCTGCTGAGCCCCCCGGGGCTGCTGGCTGAGCCCCCAGGGCTGCTGCTGAGCCCCCAGGGCTGCTGCTGAGCCCCCGGGGCTGCGGCTGAGCCCCCAGGGCTGTGGCTGAGCCCCCGGGGCTGTGGCTGAGCCCCCAGGGCTGTGGCTGAGCCCCCGGGGCTGTGGCTGAGTCCCCCGGGGCTGCTGCTGAGCCCCCCGGGGCTGCTGAGCGCTGCTGCCTGCACAGGTCCCTGCTGATGTTCACGATGGAGAACTGCTTCTACCTGCTGATCTCGCAGGCCCTGCGCTACCTGCGGGACCCTGCCGTGCACCCCCGCGACAAGCAGCGCATGAAGCAGGAGCTCAGCTCCGAGCTGGTGAGCAGGGCCTCTGCCAGCCTCTGCCGGCCTCTGCCAGCCTCTGCCAGCCTCCCTGGCTGGCCAGTGCAGCTGTGGCTGCTGGGTGAAGGGCGTTTGGCCGTGGCTGCCCAGCTCAGCCCAGTGCCCAGCACAGGGCAGTGGCTGTGGGCAGTGGGAGCATGGGGAGGTGTGGCTTGGGGGGGGGGGGTCCCTGGGCCATGGGGGGTCCCTGGGTCCTGGGGTGTTCCCTGGCCCTGGGGGAGGGTCCCTGGGCCATGGGGGGGTCCCTGGCCTTGGGGGAGGGTCCCTGGGCCATGGGGGGTCCCTGACCCCCTCTCTTCCCCGCAGAGCACGCTGCTGTCCAGCCTCGCTCGCTACTTCCGCCGCGGGGGTCCCTCCTCGCCCGCCGGCGGGGTCCTGCCCTCTCCTCAGGGCAAGGCAGCCTCCAAGCTGGGCCCCGAGGGGCAGGAGCCCCTGCTGCAGCTGGTGCAGGCCTTCGTGCGCCACGTCCAGAGGTAGAGGCCCTGCTGCCGCCCTGCTGCCGCCGCAGCCCTCCGGGGCCCAAGGCACCGCCAGGCAGAGCTGCGCGCGGGGGCTGGCGAGGGATGGATCCTGGCCCCCTCCTGCCTGCCCCTGTTGAGCTCCTGCAGCCCAGCAGCTGCTGCTGCCCCCCCCCTGCAGCCCCCCCTGCAGCCCCCCCTGCAGCCCCCCCTGCAGCCCCCCCTGCAGCCCCCTCCCCGCAGCGGCTGCAGCGTCCTGGCAGGGCCAAGCACCGAGACCCAGAACCTTTATTTTTGTAGCGTGGCCTGGGCTGGGGGCTGCAGCTGCCTGGGGAGGGCACACAGCCCCTCTGCTGGGCTGCAGCCCTGCCCCCCCGGGCCAGCAGCCTCTCCCTGGCAGGCAGAGCCCGGCTGGGGCACAGAAGGGATCAGCAGCGACTCAGAGACCACCTTTCTACTGCTATTTTTGTATGGAATGGTTGAGAGCTGCTGGGGCTGCCCGGGGGGGGCCCGGGGTGCCCACAGCTCCCTTGCCCACCCTGGGGGTCCTGGGGGGCTCTGAAGATGCAAGGCCTCACCCCAAGTTTTTAGTCCAAGTTGCATTGCTCCAGCCCTGCAGGTTTTTGTAACTGTGCCCTATTTATACTGAGATTAAAACCTTTCTACTGCAGCCCAGGCCCTGCTCCGTGCTCTGGCTGCTGGGGGCTGGCTCTGCTGGGCCCACCTGGCCCTGCCAGGGGGCTGGTGAGTGACCCCCAGGGCCTGTGCTGGTTCCTTGATTGCCCACACCCCCTCCCTTCCCCTACCTCTCACCCTGGGGGGCTCCTGGGGGGCTCTGAGCAAGGAGCACTCAAATGCTGCTCAGTGTTCAGCAGGAGGGGATGGAGGCAGAGCTGAGGGGGATCAGTCCTTGTGCTTGGGGTGCCAGGCAGCAGAGCTGTGCTTGGAGCTGTGGGTGCAGCTCAGCCAGCAGCACTGCAGCCCTCAGCTGCACCTGCCCTGCCCCTCAGCCACACAGGGCACAGAGCAGCCTTCAGCAGGGGCAGCTCCCCCCCAGCTGCTGGCTCCTGGGGGGGCAGAGGCAGCATTTTGTGCAGCAGGAAGCTGCTCTGGTGCTGCTTTCCCTCCAGAGCACCACGGGGACAGAAACAGGAGCAGGGCTGGCACTGGCCTGAGGCAGAGGGGCAGGCACCAGCAGCTGGGAGGGGAGGGAGCAGGGGCAGGGCTGTAGCTGGCCAGAGCTGTGCAGTGGCACTCAGCACCACAGGGGCAGGATTTGACTCCCCCTCTGCTGCTGCACTACAGAGATTGGAGAGCTGCTTCTGCTGGGAGGAGGCAGCAGAGCTGTTCCCATAACAACTCTGAGGCTCAGAGCTCAGAGCCAGGCAGCTGAAGCCTTCTGCTCTGGTTTTGCCTGGGGCTAGGGAGGAGCTGCTGATCCTCCTTCCTGGGGCTGGGATGTGGCACCTGGGGAAGGAGCTGCAAGGGCAGAGCTGGCAGGGGAAGGGCAGCAGCTTGCTCTGGCTTTGCCCCCTGGGCTGCCTCCCTGCTGCTGCTCCTGCATGCTCCCGAGCCCAGAGAGGAGGCCGAGGCAGCAGCTCAGGCAGTTTGTTTATTGGCAAATAAGTGCTGAAACCCAGGGGCCCTGCACCCAAAGGGGCCCAGTGCCCTGGGGCAGGGCAGTGCCCCTGGCACTGCTGCAGTGAGTGCAAAAGATGCAGCAAGAAGCAGAGCTGGTGCTGAGAGCCAGGGCAGGCTGTGAACAGAGCTTGGTGCAGGGCAGCTTCTCCTCAGCCAGTGGCAAATGGGGCAGCAGCAGAAGGCTTTGGGTGAGCTCCAGCATGAAGCTGATGGTAGGAGCCCAGGCTCAGCCCCCTGGGCTCAGGGCAGCCTCTCCCCTCCTCTCCTGGGGTGCACCAAGTCTGTTCACTGGGGGGGCATTGGTCAAATCCATCACCTGGGGTGGAAACAAAGGCTGGGACATGCCTGGGGCAGACACAGAAGGAAGCCTGGACAAGAGCCATGGGGCAAAGCCTGTGGGAAGGCTGCAAACAGCAGCCCGGAGCAGCTGCTGCAGGAGCTGCAAGCAGGAGCTGTGGTCCCTTGCACTGAGGTTTGCTTTCCAACAGCCCCTGGGCTCCCTCCAGCTCCAGAGCCCAGTCCTGGCTGGAAGCCATCAGTGGCTCCTGGGGAGCTTTGTGCTCTGCTCCCCCACAGCTTGCAGGCTCTCAGTGCTGGAACTCAGCTTCCTGAGGAGCTGGGGGGGGGGGGGGATGGGGGGCACTGCCCACTGGAATGCTGCATGGTCCAACCTGGGCAACTACTGCTGGAGAGGAGGGGAGGGACAGGGAACACCCTGGGGGCTGAGGGCACAGCTGGGGCTGGGGAAGCTGCTGCCATGACCAGGGGGCAGTGGAGGAAAGGAACCAAGGAGCCTTGTGCCATTGAGACTCAGAGCAGGCTGCACGGGGGGGGGGAACCAGTTCAGTCCTGGGTGCCATCCCCAAACCCTTCCCCTCCCTTCCCACCGTGCCCACGGGAGTGCAGTGCCAGCCCTGGAGACAGCGCTGGGCCCGGGTGGAGATCCAGAGGAGTGCCAGGAGCTGGGGGCAGCCTTCTGCTGGAACCTTCCCCTTGAGACCTTTAGCTGAGCAGCTCCAAGTAAGTGACAGGAACCTTCCCCTTCTGGTTGCCTCTCTCCCCTATCAGCCAGTCTGGGTCCATGCCTGGCAGGCTGTAGACAGTGATCAGCTGGGGACAGAGGGCAGCGTCAGGCTCCTGCCCAGCAGCGGGCAGGGGTCCCCGGGGGGACAGCAGAAGTTCAGCCTGGCCCAGAGAGACCTCTGCCAGTGGCCAAGTTTCTCTCAGCATGCTTGGAGCAGGCTTCAGCCTGCAGCCTCTCTCCCTGCCCCTGGAGAAGGCTCCCAGCACGTCCTGGCCACAGCCAGACCGCAGCAGGAGAGGCACAGGGGGAGGCTGCCAGCTCGCCCCAGCTGTGGCACAAGCTCAGGGCAGCCTGGGGGGCAGCGGTGCCAAGCACAGTCCCGGAGCAGTTCCCCCGAGGGGGCTGGAGGGGCAGGGGCAGGCCAGGGGCGATGCCAGCCCCAGCCGAGGCACCAACCTCATCTGCCAGCAGTGCCAGCTCGCTGCTGTCCGCCGCCTCGTAGTCGTAGAGCACCCTGGCCTTGCGCGTGCCGCTGGCGGGGGGCTGCACCTCGCTGGGGTTCAGGACGCTCTCTGCCACCGTGCTGGGCACCCCGGCCAGGGTGGGCACCACGGGGATGGTGGGCACGGCCGGGAGGGGGCCGGCAGCCGCCGCTGGAGGGGAGGCCGTGGCCGGGAGCGGCGAGGTGGAGTCTGCATTGCCGAGGAAGGTGCCGGAAAATCTTACACGGGAGGAGAGCTGAGGTCAGAGAGGGGCCCCAGGACCCCACCCACGGCACTGCAGCTGCCCGGGCAGGGGGCAGTGCCCTCACTGCTCAGAGCATGCAGTGAGTCTGCAGAGCCTGGCTGGGGGCACTCCCGGAGTCCTACACCTTCCTTACACCCCATCCCCCCCATCCCATCCCCCCCATCCCATCCCCCTTCCCCGCAGCCCCTTCCCCCTTACTTACATCTCTCCCTTGGAGCTGTGAGCGTGCAAAGGAACGGAACAGGAGCGGTGAGTGAGCAGCCGCAGCCCCAACCCTGCCCACAGCACAGAGCCCCCCGTGGCACCCCCCAGCCTGCCCCCGAGCAACCTCAGCCAGGGGGAGGCCGTGGGACCTCCCGCGGGCACCGTGGCACAGCCTGCTCCAGCCCCCTGCCCCCTGCCCCCTGCCGCCGGCTCGGAGGGGGCTCTGGAACCTCTGCCCCCCGTGAGGCTGGGGGTGGGCTGGGGGCAAGGAGGGAGGCAGGCAGCCCCCGGCCTCACCTGCCCAGCTGCTGCTGCAGCTGCAGCATGCTCTGGTAGCACTGCGCATAGTAGCTGCTCTGGGCCTCCACGAACTCATGCAGGCAGCGCAGATGATTCACCTGCAGGGAGCAGCAGGGCAGGGCTCAGCCTGCAGCCGCGGCCAGCGCCGCTGCCCCGGCGCCCGGGTGGGCACTGCCGCTGCCCCCGGCGCCCGGGTGGGCACTGCCGCTGGCGCCCGGGTGGGCACTGCCCCTGCCCCCGGCGCTCGGGTGGGCACTGCCCCTGCCCCCGGCGCCCGGGTGGGCACTGCCCCTGGCACTCACGTGGGTGCTGCTGATGCCCTCCAGCAGCAGCCTGGTCACCTCTGCCTGCCGGTCGAACTCGGTCTGTGCCAGCCGCAGCTCCTGCTCCGCCTGCAGGACGACACAGGGTGGCCAGGGCAGCACAGGGCAAGGGCCCCTTGGCCTCCCCCAGGGAGAGGACTTCCCCCCCCAGTCCACCCAGCTACAGCTTGCTGGAAGCTGAGCAGGGGGCTGTGCCCTCTGCCCCTTCCCCAGGAGGGGCAGAGTGGTTCCTGCCTGGCACCAGCTCTGCCAAGGGCTCCTTTGGCTGTGCCCTGCTCGTTCTGACCCTGCAGGCTGGCAGCCTCCAAGCAGGGCAGGCTGGAGGGGCAGCTGTGAGCCCTCTGCTGTGGTGCCAGCAGCACCAGCACTGTGCCATGGCCAGGCCAATGCTCTGCTTGGCTCCTAAGCAGCTTTGGCTATTTCCAGCTCCAGCTGATCTCCTCTCCTGCATCCTCAGGGCAGGGGATTACAGCAGGGCCTGGCCCAGGCAGTGCCACTGCCTGGCTTGCCCCATGGAGCTGGGCAGGGCTGCAGCAGCACAGAGCTCCATGCAGCCTGTGGCAGGCAGACCCAGCTCCCCTTGGCACCACTCAGGATGGGACCTGGGGGCTCTCCCTGCCAGCTCTGAGCATTGCAGCTTCCTAAAGGCACCCCTGGGTGGGGACCCTCCCAGCCCCTCCCAGCCCCTCCCAGCCCCTCCCAGCCCCTCCCAGCCCTGTGCTCCTCCAGGACATAGGGGGCTGAAGGCTGCTGCCACAGTTTGGTCTATGCAGCCAGGCCACAGCACGAGCAGAGCCAGCTGTGCTCACAGCTGTGCTCACAGCTGGCTGCAGGCAGCTGCTCTGCTGAGGACTGAGCTGGTTCAGAGGCAGCCAGGGGCTGGAACCATGCACAGCATGCAGGGAGGGCTGCTGGGGGCTGAGGTGTGAGAGGCAATGGGAGCCCAGAAGGTGTCTGGGGGCTCCACACCATGCTGGAGCTGCACAGCTTGTCCTGGGCTCTAGTGCCCTGGAGACCCCCACCAGAGACCCCTGGCAGCACCCAGCAAGCAGCCAGGGGCTGGAGCTCTGCCTCCATGCAGCCACTCAGCAGGGTGAGTGCAGCCCTCCCAGGAGGGAGCAGCTCCAGAGCTCCCACCCAGCCCTCCCGAGGGCTCTGCCCTGGCTTCAGCTCTGCTCAGAGCAGGACCTTGGCCCCCAGGCCAAGCTGGCAAGGGGCTACCAGAGGCCAGTGCCTGGCACATGCAGGTGGAGAAGGCAGGGCCTCTGCCAGGGAGCAGAGCTGAGCCATGTCCCAGCTCCTGTGGCAGTGCCACAGGGCCCCCAGGGCTGCCCTTGCTACCCCCCAAGCCCAGCAGTCTGTCACAGGGGGCACAGCCACTAGGGCTGCCCCCCCCTGCACCCCACCCCTGGCACGCCCAGGGGGCTCAGCACCCCTCCAGCTGGGTGCTTACCTTTTCCACCTCGTCGTTCCAGAGCTGTGGGGGCCACAGAGCAGCAGACAGGAGATCAGTGTTGGAGGCATGGAGAGGCAGAACCCCCCCAGGGCAGGGACCCCCGGGGACAAGCCAGCCCTTCACCCAGCAGCAGCTGCCACAGCCATGCCCCTTCCCCTCCCTCCAGCCCCCTGGCACAACGAGGGGCAGGTCCCTGCCCCCAGAGCCCTGCCCAGCCTCACCCCTGCTCAGAGAGCTCGGGTCAGGGGGGGCAGAACTCTGCCAGGCTGTGCCCCCAGCAGCAGTGCTCAGCTCCAGCCACAGCAAGCCCTGGCTGCACCACCCTGCCCCTTCCTGCTGCCCCCAGGCAGAGGGGCACAGCCCTGGCACCCCAGGCTGCAGCTGCTGCTGGGATCTGGCTCCAGGGCAGCAGTCAGGAACAGGGGAGGGAGGCACAAAACCAGACTGGGCCTGGGCTTGGCTTCTCCTCAGCAGCCAGCGACCCTCTCAGCCCTGGCTGCAGGAACCCCCCCTGGCCCAGCTGGCAGCACCCTGCCAGCAGCCCCCCAGCCCAGGGCAGCTAGGGGCCATGGCCCCCCAGGGCCTCAGCCTTCCCTCCCTGGGGCTCCTTTGCACCCCAGGTTGGTTCAGCAGGGCACAGCTGGGTGCCGAGCTGGGTGCCATGGTGCCAGCTCTGCCCAGAGGCAGGGGCTCCCAGCTGAGGATTGCCAGCAGCTGTCCCCAGGTGCCCACCACCAGGAGCAGCTGCAGGAGCTGCCTGCACTGGAGGGGTGCCAGGCTCCTTGGCTTGCTGCCTGCCCCTGCTCTGGCCTCTGCCCCTGCCCTGAGCTCAGCTCCTGCTCCAGACCAGCAGCCTGGCATCTCCTGACCTGAGCAGGGAGTCCCAGCTGGGCCCCTCCTGCTCACAGCCTGCCCCTGTGCAGCTCTCAGGGCACAGGTTGGGCATTTTCTGTGGGGCAAAAATGGGTCCAGCCCAGCTCTGGGCAGCTTTGGCCACCTGTGGGGCACAAGCCCCTTCCCCTCTCCTGCCCTGGCAGGCAGCTGGAACAGGCCCTGGCTGCAGTCCTGCCCTGCACAGCCCCTGCCAGGCTGGGGGTTGGAGCAGGCTCTGCTGTGGGGCTGGGGGAAGCTCTGCCCACAGCTCTCCCTGCCTGGGTGCTGCAGGCACAGCCTCCACTCTGTCCCTCAGCCCAGAGCCCAGCTGAGGGCAGCTGGCACAAGCCAGGAGGGAGCAGAGCCCCAGGGCAAGGCCAGCAGCAGGCAGTGCTCTGTGCTGTCACCCCCAGGCCACAGCAGCACAGAGAGCTCCTACCCTGCTGCAGCTCCTCAGCCCCTGGAGCAGTGCTGGGATCAGAGGGCTTGGTGCAGAGCAGCCCTGGCATGGGGCTGGGAGCAGCCTGGGCTCAGCCCCTGCTTTGCCAGGATGCCAACTGCTACTGATGCAGCTGGGCTTCAGGTACCAACTGCCACCTCTGATGTGGACCACAGCTGGCACTGAAGCACTTCGCCCCTCCTGACCAGCCACAAAGCCTCTGGGCACTGAGCCCCAGGTGTGGCACTGCCAGTGGCAGCTGGCACCATGCAGACAGGGCAGCCCTGGAGGTGCTCTCTGCTCCGCTGGGCAAGAACAAAAAGCCTGAAGGCTGCCACAGAAGTGTGGGGCAGGAGCAGCAGAGGCTGGGGAGCAGAGCAGGCAGCGCCAGTGCCAGGGCCCCGGCGGGCACCCCGCGGGCACCCCGCAGCCTGCAGGGTGGTCGGGGGGGGCCCGGGCCGCCCATGCCGCATTAGAATGTCGAAAGCAGCGGAGCAGAAGGTCCAGGCTGGGGCTGCGGGGGGAGGGCAGGGGCGGGCGGGGCCTGGGGCAGTCTTACCGCGGAGGCGCTGGCGGAGAGCACGAAATTGCGGGGTCTGGTCTGCTGAAAGTCAGGCACAGCCTGGGGGGGAACACAGCTTCAGCTGCCAGCCGCGGGGCACGGCAGCCCCTCCCGGCTGGCACCGGGCGGCCCCTCCCGGCTGGCACCGGGCGGCTGGCACCGGGCGGCTCGCTTCAGCTGCCCATGGGATGGCAGCGGGAGGTCTCCCGCGGGCCGGGCAGAGATCTGTGGCAGCAGTGCCCAGGGGGCAGCCAGGCTGGTGCAGGGGGTGGCCTGGCACATGCAGCCCGCCGGGCACCAGCAGCAGGTCCTGCCTGCACCGACAGCCACCCCAGCTGCGGCAGCAGCACCCCGCAGGGCTCTGCCTGCGCCTGCGGCAGCTCGGAGCTGGGCACAGGCAGCGAAGAGCACTGCGGAGCCCCGGGGCCAGCGCGGCCCCCGGGCCGGACTCCTGCCGCGGGGCAGGGGAAGGTTCCCAGCCGCAGCTTCTGCTTTGGCTCTTCCGGGGCTCAAGAGCAGCTGCAGGAACCTCTCCTCCCCTGGACTCAGGAGTCCCCAGGGCGGTCACAGCACTTGGGGGGGAGGTGCTCTGCAAGCAGGGGGCAAGAGGGACCCAACCTCCCTCCCCCTTGCACTCAGAGCCCTGGGGGACAGAGCAGCACCACAACCATCCCCCCCCGCCTGTCATTGTCTCTGGGCTGCCTCCCCTCCCGGAGGGGGATTTGCCTCCCAGCCCCCTCCTGCCTGCACCCCCTGAGCTCTGCTCGCAGCAGCCTCGGCGGAGCGGAGCTGGGGCTGCAGGCAGCTGATGGATTCTCCTCCCCTGCCGGGGCTCCTTCCCAGGCAGCCGCGGCCCTGACCACCCTCCGGCCATGCTCCAGGGCCAGTCCCGAGGGGATAAGAGAGATGAATTTTCATTGCAGATGGGACAGAGACAATGAGAGGCGTTAGAGAAAGCAGCCCCCGAGGCAGAGCACTGCCGGCAGCGATACTCACATCTCCCTCACACTGAGCACACCGCAAGGAAACAAAAGGAAAAGGTTAGTGAGGAGAGCAGCACCGGCAGGGAGGGCGAGGCGCAGGGCACCAGAGAGCTCAGCGCGGGGCAGCAGCACGCCCGAGGGGGGCACGGACAGAAGCTGGGGGGCACACCACAGAGGGGGAGAGCAGCAGAGAGTGGGCAGCTCCAGCAGCAGCCCCTCCGGACCCCGGCAGCTGCCCCAGGGGAGGACACCTCCAGAACAGCCTCTGGCTCTGCACAGCCCCCCAGGAGCTCCCCGGGGCCAGGGCGCTGCAGGGCAGCCTCACGATCACCCCTGGGAGCCCAGCCCGGGGGCGGGGGGAGGAGGAGGAGGAGGGCAGGGACTCACCGTGGCCTTGGCCTCGGCAGCTTTGGCCTTCCTCAGCCGAGCCTTGCAGGCGTCCAGGTCCAGGCGCCGGTTCTGCAGGATCCTGCGCTCCTTCTGCGGGGACACAGCGGGGCGGGGCAGCCGGGGGCGGGGCAGCCGGGGGCGGGGCAGCCGGGGGCGGGGCAGCCGGGGGCGGGGCAGCCGGGGGCGGGGCAGCCGGGGGCGGGGCAGCCGGGGGCGGGGCAGCCGGGGGCGGGGCAGCCGGGGGCGGGGCAGCCGGGGGCGGGGCAGCCGGGGGCGGGGCCAAGTCCTCCCCAGGGCCAGGCAGAGAGGCCCTTGGCTAAGGTCACCTCATCAGCAAGCCCTGGGCCTGGCCGCCCGGGACCCAGGCTCACCATGGCTGGGTGGTGCCCCCCAGGCTGCAGGGGCCAGGGAGGGAGAGACCTTCCCCTGGCACATCAGCTGGCAACCCCCCCTGTGCCACAGAGGGCCCTGAGCAGGGCTGGCATTGCCCTGTCCGGGGAGGGGCAGCGCTGAGCTTCCCGGGGGCTGTGTCCCTCTGCCGCGGCTGGGGGGGGTCCTGCCCTGGCTGGGGGGGGGTCCTGCCCCGGCTGGGGGGGGGGTCCTGCCCTGGCTGGGGGGGGGGTCCTGCCATGCTTACAGAGATGGTTCTCCAGTCCCCCTCCAGGAAGTTGCGCAGGGGGGTGAGGAAGGTGATGGAGGCAGTGTGGATGAAGTCTCGCTCGGCAGCTCCCAGCAGCCTCTGGGTCTCTCCGACCTTGATCAAGGTCTTCCCTGCAAGAGGAGAGCTCTCAGCCCCCCAGGAAGCCTTCTGTTGGCTCGGGGGGCACACAGGCACAGGGCACCCTGCCCGGGCAAGGTGCCCATGGCCACACCAGCAGCTCCCAGTGCAGCTCTGCTCTGCTGAGGCTCTTACCCCAGGGATGTCCTCCCTGCTCCACCTGCCTGCACCTTGCTGTCTGAGCCTCATCAGACAGAGGCCCAGGAGCAGGGCAGCAGATGAAAAGCAGCAGAGCAGAACCAGCCTGGGCTGCTGAGGCCAAGCTGGGGCTGCAGCTATCGATCAGCCATCGACCTGCAGAGCTGCTCAGGGCCAGGGCAAGGACAGCTGTGCCCCCAGGCCGTGCTGCTGAGCAGCTCTGCTGCCTACAGCACCCCAGGTTCCCCCAGGAGAGGACAACTGTCAGGGCTGAAGAGCAGCAGGATGCCCTCCGTGGCCAGGAGGGGACCTGCTGAGGCTTGCGGCCGAGCCCCAACCCCCCCCCAGGGCTGCTCTCCTCTCCCTTCTGCTGGAGAAAGGCTTCCACCCTCTGCCTGCAGGGCAGCTAAGGGAAGGGTCTCCAGTTCAGGGTCGAGAGAAACTGCAACAAGATGCTCCCTGCACCAGAGATCTGCCCAAGGGGACACAGCCAAAGCCTGCAGCCCCCTGCCCAGGCCAGCCCCGAGCGCCGCAGCGAAGGCACCGACAGCCTCCAGCAGCTCCACTGCCTGCCCTGCCTCCGCCTGGCCTCGCTGCTCCTGCAGCCCTGCCAGCAGCAGCAGGCAGCAGGCAGCAGGCAGCACGCCTTGCTATGCAGCACGCCTTGCTATGCAGCACGCCTTGCTATGCAGCACGCCTTGCTATGCAGCACGCCTTGCTATGCAGCACGCCTTGCTATGCAGCACGCCTTGCTATGCAGCATGCCTTGCTATGCAGCATGCCTTGCTATGCAGCATGCCTTGCTATGCAGCACGCCTTGCTATGCAGCACGCCTTGCTATGCAGCACGCCTTGCTATGCAGCATGCCTTGCTATGCAGCACGCCTTGCTATGCAGCACGCCTTGCTATGCAGCATGCCTTGCTATGCAGCATGCCTTGCTATGCAGCATGCCTTGCTATGCAGCATGCCTTGCTATGCAGCATGCCTTGCTGGGCAGCCCCTGGCTGAGCAGCGCCTGGCTGAGCAGCGCCTGGCTGAGCAGCCCCTGGCTGAGCAGCCCCTGGCTGAGCAGCCCCTGGCTGGGCAGCCCCTGGCTGGGCAGCCCCTGGCTGGGCAGCCCCTGGCTGGGCTGTGTGGTGCTGAGCTGCAGAAGCCTCTCCTCTGCCAGCAGCACGCAGGCTGCCCCGGGGGAGCAGAGCCCCCTGCCCGAGGCAAGGCTGCCCCCAGGGCAGCAGTGTGGCTGCCCCTGGGCAGGGCTGGACCCCCAGGGGCTCCTGCAGCTGACTCACCATAAGGTGTCCCTGGCCCGAAGTCGTTGGCAGCCTCTGCCATGTACTGTGCCAGCAGCTCCCCGTTGGTGACTCGGGAGGGCACCTTCCGGTCCAGCTTCTCGTAGAGGAACTCTTCTACCCTGGCACCTGCAGCCAGGATGCCACTGGGGGTTATGGGATGGAGGGTGGAGGGGTGGCCCTGGGGCTGGCATTCAGGGCAGTTCCCAGCAGGGCAGGAGGTGCCCTGTGCCCACTGCGCAGGAGCGGTGCCAGGCTGTGCCAGCCGCAGGCAGGGACAGGTCCTGCAGGGACCAATCCCAACCCCCCCCAGGGCTCAGTGCAGCAGGGGCTGCTGCCAGGGGGCACCTCCCAGCCCGAGCTGCAGGGCTCTGCCCCGGGGCACAGCAGCTTACTGGGGTTGGGCTGCAGCAGGACCTCCGTCTGGCGCAGGATCTTCTCGGTCCAGGTCTTGGTGCAGTCTGCCCTGGCCAGCAGGTTCTCAAAGTGGGCATCCAGCTCAGTCCTCTCGGCCTGGCCCAGCTTCTCCTCAGTGAACTGCAGGCAGGAGCAGGCCAGGAGCAGGTTTGCTCTTCCCCAGCACAGCACAGAGCTGAGCAGACACCGAAGCCTCTCCTGCCTCAGGCATTTGTCTCAGCACAGCCAAGCAGCGGCCAGGGCCAGGGCCAGGGCCAGGGCCAGAGCCAGGGCCAGAGCCAGGGCCAGGGCCAGGGCCAGGGCCAGGGCCAGGGCCAGGGCCAGGGCCAGCCCGGGGCCAGCTCCCTCCCAGGCACCTCCCAGGGAGGGAGGCAAATCTTTGCCCAAGAGGGAAGCACTGAGATAAAAATAGAGCCTGGGTCTGAGAGGTGCTCCAGAAAAAGCAGCTCCGAATGAGGTCTGCTCCAGCTGTGCTCCAGCTGTGCTGCAGCTGTGCTGCAGCTGTGCTCCAGCCTGCCCATGGCTCCCAGGGCTTCACCTCAGGGCAGTGCCACCTGCCCCCACCCCTCCTGACCCACCCCACGGCCTGCAAGCCCAGCAGGGCAGGAATGCCACAGGCACCCCCGAGCCAGGCTCTCCCCTCACTGCATGGAGCAAGCTGGTGCACAACTCAGGGCCTGGGGGTGCCCCCTGGCAGTGCCAGGCTGGCAGCTCCCCTCAGTACCCAACCCCAGGGGACTTTTGAGCCCAAACTCCTGAGCCAGCAGCTTGGGGGCTCACTCTGAAAGAGCCCTTCAGAGGCTACAGCTGTGCCCCTGGGGATGCTACAGAGGTGCCAGGTTGTCCTCTGATGCCTTGGTGATGGGCACTGGTACTTTACCTGGCACAGCCAGGTGCCAGGGGTTGAAGTCCAGCTCAAACCCTTTGATGGAACACAGCTCCTGTGTGATGTACCACATGCACCTTCACACCCAGCCCAGCTCCAGATGGGCCAAGGCCTCCCCATGGGCTCCTGGCATGCTCCCTGGCAGGCTGTGCCCCCGTGGCTGCCCCACTCTGGGAACCAGGCAGCTGAGGCGCAGCAGGAGGCAGGCAGCCAGCCCCAGGCAGCCCAGCTCCAGCCACAGCTGGGTGGTGCCAGGGCAAGGTTGGAGATGAGGAACAACTTCTGTGCTGCAGGAGCGGTCAGAGATTGGCACAGGCTGCCCAGGGAGGTGCCCAGGATGGTGCTGGGCGATCCTGCAGAGCTCTCCTGACCCAAAGAGCTCTGACTGCGCTGCAGGGACAGCCACAGCCTCTCCTGCAGCTCAGGGGCACAGAGGAGCTGCAGGAGCTGCCCCAGGGTCAGCTGCAGCCTGCTCAGCACCAGCACCCCCTGCACTGGCACTGCTCTCAGCACAGCCTTGCCATGGCCTGGCTGCTGGGGGTGCCAGGGTGGCTGCACTGCCCTGTGCCCACAGCCAGGCTCCTGTGGGGCTGAGGCTCTCCCTGTGGGCAGCCCTGAGCTGCCTGCAGGCTGTGCCAGGCTGGGCTGAGTCAGTGCCATGCAGCACACTGGGGCTTCCCAGGTATTTGGCACCATTCTGGAGGAGCTCTCTGCCACCAGCCAGGGCTCACTGCTGCCACGGAAGAGTCTCTGCCCTCCCCCCCACTTCCCAGGCAGCTTCTGCAGATCTCTCACTTCCAAGTCCAAGCTCCTGCAGCCTGGGCTCAGCCTGCACCAGCATCTGCCCCGGAGCAGGCAGGCCTGACCCCAGCTCCTCCCCGGCTGAGCTCAGCTCCCCACAGCACTGCTGCAGGCAGACCACTGCTGGAGGCCCCCAGCGCCCCCGAGGGCTGCTGCAGCCCCCCCAATCACCCAGCCCCAGAGCCTGGCTGTGCCCCCAGGCAGCACCTCCCAGCAGCTCTGTCCCTGCAGCCCACCCCTCCGGCTGCACTTCCACAGCCCTTGCCCCAGTTCTCCCCTGGCAGCCCCTGGAGCTGCCTGGCAGGAGGCTGAGGACTTGCCCCATGAGCACTGCAGGCCTGGGGGCCATGCCAGGAGGGGAGGATGGGCAGCCACAGCCTGTGGCTCCAAGGAGTCAGGCCACAGAGCAGCCTCTGCCCCAGGCTCTTTCCCATAGGCCCAGGGAGGGCTGCAAGGGCACAGGAGGCTGCAGCCTGCAGGCTGGGAGCTGCTTCCCCAGCTGCACTCAGTCCCCTGGGTGATGCCCTCACCCATGCCCAGCAGCCAGCTGTGCTGCACAGCCCCTGGCACAGCCTGGGCAGTTGGCACCTCTGAGGGGTGCTGCAGGAGGTGAACTTCTCCAGCACACTTCTGCCTCAGCTGTGCAGGGAGCCCCCAGCCCGTGGCTCTTCAGCTGGACCAGAGCCCTCTGCCGACCCCAGGGCCTGGCTGGGGTGCAGCAGATGAAGCTCCTCCTGTGCTCAGCCAGGGAGCAGCTCAGAGCCACACTGCTGGCCCTGGGGGCTGCTGCAAGGGGAGCTCCGAGCTCGCAGGGGGCAACAGGTCCCAGCTGCTGCTGCCCCTGTGCTGGCAGTACCCCCATGAGAAGCAGGGCAGGAGAGCAGCAGCTCAGGAGGCCTGGCAGAACCCCCCAAGGGCTTCTGCTGCCAGGAACTGCTTTTCCTAATGACATTTCCCTGAGTTATTTCCCCTCCCACTGAGGCTGAGGCCCTGAGATGCAGCAGGGCAGAGCAGCAGACCATGCACTTGTGCCTCCTGACTCTGCCACCGTGCCCTGCTGCTCCTGGACTAGAGCTGCAGCACCAAGCACTCCAGGCTGCCCCCCAGCAGTGGAGGAGGCTCTGGAGCTGGCCCCCAGGCTTGCTGCACACCCCCAGGCAGAGAGGCAGAGCTGCAGCATTGTTCCTCAGGCCCTGTCCTGAACCCATGCCAGGATCTGCACCCTGGCACCCCATGCCAGGCCACAGCCCCCAGAGGCTCCACGGATCCTGCCCTGGCAGTGTCCCTGCCGAGCACCAGCCCTGTCTGTGCCCATGGGGTGATGAATAATGCAGGGCAGCCTTTGTCAGTGCCACTCTGGCTCTCCAGGAAGTGGAGCTGCATTCCAGGGCATCAATAATTCAGCCAAAGGTTGAGTTTCTCTGGGAGGCTTTGCAGCAACCTCAGCTGCAAGGGGCAAGCAGGCTGGGAGCAGGGCAGCAGCACCTGGGCAGCTGGCACAAAGCAGCAAGGCTGAGCTGGGCTGCACTTGGGGCAGCTTGGAGGGAAATTCTCCCCCAGGAGGGTTGGCAGAGACCCCACTGGGATCAGGAGGGGCAGCAGGCAGAGCTGGGCTGGATGGGCCCCTCTGTGGCACAGCCCTGGAGGCCAAAGGCCATCAGGGGTGGGCTGCAGGCAGGACAGGGCTGGCTGTGAGCAGCAGCAGCTGGCTGGGAGTGAGACCCCAGTGCTGCCAGCCAGCTGTGCCAGCCAGCTGTGCCAGCACCACAGCTGCTTTGCACAGTGCAGCCCCAGCTGCCCTCTGTCCCTTCCAGGCTTGGGTGGGTTTGATCTTTCCATCCCTCTGCCCTCCAGCCAGCCCAGGCCTGGCTACTGTGAGCTCAGGCAGGGTGGCTGCAGCCCCCTGGCAGAGGAGCTGGTGGCAGAGTTCAGCCCTTGTGCCACTGGCAGGTGCCCAGCTCCTCCAGCTGGACATTTCCTAGGATTTTCCACCCAAAATCAACAAGATCAAACCTGGGCCAGGAGGCTTAAACCAGGAGCAGCCTCCTGCACCTGGGCTGGGTATTTCCTGAAGGCTCTTCAGCACTCCAAGTGCCAGGGCTGAGGTGAGCTTGGCTCTTGTGGTGGCCAGAGGCACAGGGGCAGCAGTTCAGACAAACCTGCACCCACCAGAGGCACTCAGCCAGCATCAGGCTCAGAGCAGCTCTGGGCTGGGTGCAGAGCAAGCTCAAGGACCTGGTCCCCAGCAGCCAGGCCAGGCTGTGAGCCAAGCTGTGCTAGAAGCCAGGAGGAAGCCATTAAGGGCACAGCCTGGCAACCTCCTGGGCACTTAGGAGAGGAAACTCTGCTCTCAGTGATGGGAACGTGCTGGGGCTGCACCTCCTGCCTCCAGAGCCCTCTCCTCCTGCTCAGACTCCTCTCCTGACACTGCCTGGCCAGGGAGCTGCAGAGCCTGGGGAGATCCTCACTGCTTGTGCAGCTCTGGGGCAGCACAGAGCTCACCACAGCCACTCTGCCCTGGGCCTGCTGCAGGGGGGCACAGGCTGCCCACCCAGGGGCACACAACCCTGCCTGGGGTCTCCTCTGCCAGGAGCTCTGCCAAATGGAGCTGGAAAGAGCTGGAAAGGCAGCAGTGGGGTTTGAGTTGCTCTTCTGCCAGGCCCAGTCCAAACCCCTTGATGCAGCACTGGGCTGCTTTGGACAGGTTTCAAGCCAGGACTGCTCCTGCCCAGGGCCTCAGGGGTGGGTGCTGACCACGCTCTGCCTCAGCTCCCCCTTGCTGAGCAGCCCTTCTGCCCGGAGCTCAGCTCTGTGCTGCCCAGGCAGACAGCTAATGGTGCCTGAGTGGCACAGCACGGGGTGGCCAGGCAGCTCCTGCGGCACATCAGAGCCTGCAGCTGAAGGAAGCCTCTCCAGTGCTCCTGAGCTGGTGCCGGGCAGGTCCCCTCCTGGAGGATCTGCGGTGCTGGAGTGCTCCAAACCCACCCTGCCCGGCCAAGAGCAGCCCCCAGTGTGGGCAGTGGCAGGGCAGTGCTCAGCCCCACGGCACGGGGCCAGCCCAAGCAGGCTGAATTCCCCCCAGAATGACCTCTCAGGGAGCGGTTTTCAGCCTCTGCCGCCCATTTCCCCCCAGCCCCCCTGCCCGCTGCCCCCCTGCTCCCCACAGCGAGGCCTCCTGCACCCTGCCAGCCGAGAGCCCAGGTGGGAGCCGGGGCGCGGGGGCGCAGCAGGCAGGAGCCCCCCTCGCCCAACGCCCCCTGCTCTGCCATGGCTGTGTGCCAGCTGCCTCCCACGCCTGCCTGCTCCCGCGCCAGCAGGCTCACAAACACTCGGCAGAGACTTACAACCGGGCTGCCGAGCAGGAGATTTGCTTCCTTCCCCCTGCTACCAAGGTCATTTGCATGAGAACAGCATCCCCGGGCTGCCCATCTGCTCCGGGGCCCCGCACCTGTAGCCAGGATCTCAGCTCACACCATGACTCCCTGGCACGGCGGCGAGCCTGTGCCCGCCAGGCCGGAGCCTGGCAGAGCCTGGCAGAGCCTGGCAGAGCCTGGAGGCTGGGCACCAGCGCTGCCCGGTGTGTTTGCAACCCCCACGCAGCAGGCAGGACAAGAAGCCCAGGCCCAAGGCCGCCAGCTGGGCTTCCCCTCCCCGGCAGGATTCTGCCCGGCTCAGACTCGCTCCTCGCTCCTCATTTGCCAGCCCCGAGAGGTCTTCCTGCTGCTTTGCCCCCAAAGCAGCCACGTTCCGCCACCCCCTGCATGCTCTGCTGCTCATGGGCAGCTCGGTTCCTGCACCCCACAGCTCCCAGGGGTCGCCGCAGCACCAGCGGGGTCAGCTCCGCTGCCGTCCGGGGCGAGCCCGCACCGCCCGCAGCCGCCGGTGCGCAGCGCTGGCCGCTCCCGGAGCCGAGGCTCCGTCCGGCAGGGCCCGGCCGGCTCCCCGCTGCCCCCGCAGCCTCCCTCGGGACGGGGAACACCCTCGGCGCTGCCGGGGCCTCGATCGCGGCTGCGGCGGTGATGGAGGCAACGGAAAAGAGCTGCGGGAAGGCCTGCGGCGGCCACCGTTGCCATGACGCCCGAGCCCCCCTCACCTGCATGGCGCGGGAGAAGAAGACCCCCGCGTCCGACGCCAGCTTCTTCACGTTGAAGTCCATGGCGGCACCCGGAGCAGCCTCCGCCAGCCGCGCCCCCGCTGTCACCGCGGCTGCCGCCCTTTATAGCGCCGACCGATGCCTCCGGAGCCGCGCTGCAGCCTCTTAAAAGGGCTGCGGGTCACCGGCGGACCCTGCCGGCACCGGGACGGGCGTCCGCGCAGCGCGCAGGCCGGAGCGGAGCGCCGAGCTGTCAGCAGAGCCGGCGGCAGGGTCGGGGCTCCCCGGGCAGCGCCTGGGGCGGCGGCAGGGCGGCGGCGGGCGCGGCCCCTTTAAGCGCCGGGAGCCTCCCTCCGCCCCTGCCCCCTCCCCAGCCGCGCCGCCGCCGCAGCCCCGGGCCGGCCCCGCCCCCGAGGGGCCCGCTCCGATTGGTGCGCCGGCCGGCGGCTCGCAGCTCTTATTGGCTGGAGGGCGCCGGGGGGCGGCGCTGCTCGCCCCGGCCCGGCGCAGGCTGCGGCGCGGGGGAAGGAGACGCTGCCCTTCCGCGGCCATGGAGCGCGGCGCGGCCGCGGGGTGCCCGGTGGGGCCCAGCGCCCCCGCCACGGTGAGTGGTGCCCCCTGTGCTGCGTACGGGGTCCGAGCCGAGCGGGCCGCGCCGACGCCGGCGTAGGAGGCGTCGGCAGAACGGGAGCCCCGGGTAGAACCGGGCCTGGTGGCGGGGAGCGCGCCGGGGTGCGGAGCATGGGGGACCCCCCCCGGCGTGACGTGGGGGGTGGAAGGCTGGAGGACGCTCGGGATGCGTGGGGTGGTCAGGGGTTGATGAGTGCAGGATGAGATGCACCTGGGTTGCGAAGGGCCTGGGGGCGCGCGGGGCCTGAGGAGCCCCCAGGGCCATGTGGATGCTGGAGGCGCAGCGGCTGCGGGGGCGCGCCGGGAGTGCGGGGGCGCGCCGGGAGTGCGGGGGCCACAGCCTGCTGCCGTGCTGGTCCGGGGTGCCTGCGCTGGCGGCCCGCGGTGGGCATGCTGCGGGGAGATGCCCCGGCCGGAGGATTTGGCTGGTGCCTTGCTGCGTGCTGCCCCCGGCCCGGCCCGGTGCCCCCTTGCCGTGTCCCGGGTTTCTCGCACTGTGCTCTCCCTGCCTGCCCAGGACTCTGTGTTTAACCTTGCGAGGAGGGTCCAGGTCTGGCCCCGGCGGCCCCCTTGAGCCCAGCGCCAGGCGCAGCTCCCAGCCGGGGTTGCAGCAGCCCCGTGGGTGCGGGGCTGCTGCCAGGCGTGGGGCAGGAAGGAGAGCCTGGCACCCGCGGGTGGGTTTAGCTTGGCATGGGGAGGTTCTAGAGCCGGCGTGGCTGCACAGGAGTCAGAGCAGCATCTCCTGGCTGCAGGGCGTGGGGCCAGAGCTGTGTAACTTGGTGAGGTTCAAGAGGTCAGCCCCGAGTCCAGCCTGCCCTCTGTCCTTGCCGTGGAGCCTGTCCCTCCTCCCCGGCTCCCAGCGGCACCGGCAAAGCTCTGAGCAAACTCTGAAACCTCCTTGGGTTGGCATCTCTTGAGCAGGGCTTTGACACACAGGAAGCTGAGCAGGAGCAGAGTTTTGCCAGGGAGAGTTCACTGCTGGCTCTTTGTGGTGGCTTTTGTGCTGTGCTGCCTGTGGAACTCTCTGGCAGCTCTCGGGTCCGGGGCTGCTGCTGCTGTAGAGCAGTTTGGGAACCTGCCCTGGTGGCTGGGAGGGCAAACAAAAACCTGCAGCTGGTGGTGAGGAGATGCCTTGGGTCTGCTGGGCTGGAGTGGCACTGCTGCTGTCCTGCCCTGCGTGGCTGGGGGCGAGCAGCAGCAGGAGGCGCAGGTCCCGAGGCCCTCTCACTCTCCTGCTTGTTTCTCCTCTTCCTGCAGCAGGAGGAGGATTGCTGGACGAAGGCTGGCCCCAGGGCCCTGAGGCAGATGCCAGAGGGGAGCTGGGTTCCTTCGTGAGCAGCTCGCACAGCACCCACGAGTGCCCTTGCCCTGGGGGCTCCTGCCGTGCCGGGGAGCCGGTGCAGCCATGGCCTTCCGGAGGGCGGAGGGGATGCCCCTGCTGCAGGCCCTGGCCATGACCATGGCAGAGATCCCTGTCTTTGTGTACACCACCTTCGGGCAGGTACCCCTGGGGGCTTCCCTCCCCTGGCCCTGGGCTCTTCTCCTTGGGGGCTGCCTGTGGGAGCTGAGGGCACTGTGGGGTGGTGCTGGGGGGACCTGGGCATCTTGGGGGGTTGTAGGGATGGCAGGAGGGCCTGGGGGGGTGGGAGGGCTGCTCAGGGTGGGCTTGGGGAGGGGGCGGAAGGGGGTCCCACGTGCCTGCAGGGGCACTGCAGAGAGGGTGCTGAAGGCATTCCCCACGTGCAGTGGTGCTCTGCTTGGGGCTGCGGCGCTGGGCCGGGGCTGCGGCTGCCCCCAGGCGCTGTGCATGCTCTGCAGCGTGCTTGGGCGGTGGGGCCTGGGCCCAGGCTCCCAGCTCTGCCGCAGCGAGGGTCTGGGGGGTGGCTGATGGGTGGGCTGTGGGTGCAGGGTGCTGACTGCTGCTCTCTCTCCTGTGCCCCAAGTCTGTCTTCGCCCAGCTGCGGCTGTCCCCCGGCCTGCGCAAGGTCCTCTTGGCCACGGCGCTGGGCACCGTGGCCCTGGCCCTGGCTGCCCACCAGATGAAGCGGCGGCGGAGGAGGAGGCAGCTCACTGCTGAGAAGGGAGGCTGCAAGCCCGGGGGCATCACTGTGCCCATCCTGCCCACCAGGAGGGTCTCCTCCGTGAAGAAAGGTTGGGCTGCGGGAGGGCTCCAGGAGCCTCTTGCCAGGGAGCAGAGCCCTGGGTGCAGGGCAGCAGAAGGGCTGCAGCGGTGCCATGGGCACAGGGCTGGTTGGCAGGGCAGAGGGAGAGGCCCTGAGCTCAAAGCCCTGGAGAAGGAAGCGGTGCTGGGGCAGCCTGTGCTCTGCCTGGGCGGGGGGCAGCTGGAGAGGCTTCTTGGTGCTTGGCCTCCTGCCCCCCGAGCAGTGAGGGAATTCTGCGCCAGCCTCAGATCCACCACCAGCTCCCCTGGTGCCTCAGGGCGCAGGAGAGCCCCCAGGAGAGCCAGGACTCAGTGCTGGGTGCTGCCTTGCCCCTGCTCAGTCACACTTCTCAGGCTGATGTCCCCCCCTGCTTTGTGCAGGGTACTCCAGCAGGAGGGTGCAGAGCCCTGGCAGCAAGAGCAACGATACCCTCAGCGGCATCTCCTCCATCGAGCCCAGCAAGCATTCCAGCTCCTCCCACAGCCTGGCCTCGGTAAGGAGCAGCTGGCAGGCCTGGGGGCACCTCCCTGCACCAGCTCCCTCCTGGGCTGGCTCATCAGGGCTGGTGGCAGAGCAGGCTGTGGCCTGGTGGTGTGCTGGGGTCTGGCATTAGCCTGGCAGTGACTTGGAGCTGTCTGAAGTCAGAGCCGAGAGCCCCAGGGCCCAGCTCTGGCCAGCGAGGGGCTGCAGGAGGGGCACAGCTGTGACCCCAGGGCTCTCCCTGAGCCCTTCCAGGAGCTGTGCCAGCAGTGGGTGCCACAGGGAGCTGGTTTGGGTGGCACAGCAGCTCCTGTGGCAGCGTTCAGAGGTTCCTGGTTGCTAAACCCAAGTTAGCTACCAAGGTCTGATGGCTGCTGGGGACTCTGTGGGCTGAGGGCACAGCCCAGTCCTTGCCCCTCCTCCAGAGCCAGGTGCAGGTAATTCAGGCCTGACCAGGCAGCAGAAGCCAGCACAGCTCCTCCACCTCCTGGGACACCAAGTGCAGAGGCACTGGCAGCAGCTGTGGCTTCAGGACCTGTTCTACACCCCCAGTGCTCAAGGCTGGCACAAGCCACACTCCACAGCTCCATGCATGGCTGGCTGGCAGTGTGGGGGCAAGGGGAGGGGGACACAACCCTCCAAGGGGGCTGTTGGGCACCAGCAGCCTGCAGGAGGTGTGGGCAGAGCTGTGTATTACCTTCTGCATAGTTCAAGCACCAGAGAGTTGCCAGGAGCCTGCCCTGGCCCAGGTGTGCCTGTGGCAGGCAGTGCTGCTGGCACGGTGCTGGGCAGCCAGCCTGGCAGCAGTGCTCCCCTGGCTAGCTGGGATCTGCTGGGATCTGTCAGTGATAGGCTCTGGGTCAGGCTTTAGGAGAGGTTTATGCACCAGGGTGAAACTGGAGACTGCTGCCTGCTGCTCAGCCCTCCCAGGAGGAGCTTTGGTTACAGGCAGGGGTGAGGGGCCCCAGCCCCCAGCTGGTTTTGGGGGCAATTTGTCTTCACTGGGGCTGGGGTCACTTCCCCTCCCTGCCAGTGCTTGGCACCCCCAGCTGGGGCTGGCAGGACCCTCCTGCCCTGGCAGCTTTGCTTTGGGGCTCCTTGGGGCTGGCACAGCTCTCGGTGCCCTCCTGCTGCTCCCTGTGCCACAGCTCCCTGCTCCTGGTGCTGCTTGGGAAGCTGCTCCCCACACTGCCTGAGCTGCCACAGCCAGCCCTGGCTTTGCCCCTGCCTGCTCTGGGCACAGCTGGCAGTGCAGTGTGACCCCAGGCAGGACCCCAGGGCAGGGGGGACTGGGGAGGAAGAGGGGCTTACTGCTGGGGGGGTCTGGGTGGCCTGAGCACTGCTGCCCTTGGAGAGAGCTCTGAAGGTGTTTGTTGCTCCCTGCTCCCCTCCTGCAGATGGTGGCAGTCAACTCCTGCAGCCCAGCAGCAGCAGCAGGGGTGTGGGAGGCCCAGGCAGGGGATGCTGCAGCCGTGGGGGACTCCAGTGCTGAGAGCCTCTATGTCCAAGGTGAGCAGCAGCTGGGGCAGCAGGGGGGAGATGTGCAGCAGCAGCAGCTCCATGCAGGGCTCAGGCTGGGGGGCAGCAGCGGGGAGATGTGCAGCAGCAGCAGCTCCATGCAGGGCTCAGGCTGGGGGCAGCAGGGGGGAGATGTGCAGCAGCTCCATGCAGGGCTCAGGCTGGGGGCAGCAGGGGGGAGATGTGCAGCAGCAGCAGCTCCATGCAGGACTCAGGCTGGGGGGCAGCAGGGGGGAGATGTGCAGCAGCAGCAGCTCCATGCAGGGCTGAGGCTGGGGGGCAGCAGGGGGGAGATGTGCAGCAGCAGCAGCTCCATGCAGGGCTGAGGCTGGGGGGCAGCAGGGGGGAGATGTGCAGCAGCTCCATGCAGGGCTCAGGCTGGGGGCAGCAGGGGGGAGATGTGCAGCAGCAGCAGCTCCATGCAGGACTCAGGCTGGGGGGCAGCAGGGGGGAGATGTGCAGCAGCAGCAGCTCCATGCAGGGCTCAGGCTGGGGGGCAGCAGGGGGGAGATGTGCAGCAGCAGCAGCTCCATGCAGGGCTCAGGCTGGGGCCTCTCCCTTACTCTCAACTTCAAGGGCTTCCCTCAGCCCTGGGCACTCTCACAGCGTTCTTTGCTTGCAGGCATGGAGCTGTTTGAGGAGGCCCTGCAGAAGTGGGAGCAAGCTCTGACCATCAGGCAGAGGGACAGTGCCAGCACCAGCACCCCAGTGCCCTGGGACAGCAAGAGGCAGCAGGAGAGCCTCTCTGAGAGCCTCTCAGAGGTAGGGCCCCACTCCTCCGGCCTTTGCCAGCTGGGGAACGTGCTGGCAGAGCAGCCTGGGTGCTGCAAGCAGTGGAGGAGGCTGGGAGAGGAGCAAACTGAGGGCAGAGCTGGGCCAGACTCTGTTTAAGAGCTGTCTCTGGCTGCAGCTTCCTTATGCAACAGCAGTAGGTGGTTTAATTTCTCTCCCCAGTCAGTCTCGCCCCAGCTCCTCTGCCCACCTGCAGTCAGTCACTGTCAGGCAGCTCTGCAGCAGCACAGCCTGGGGCAGCAAAAGGCACTGGAGAGGAGCAAAGAGCTCTGCCTGGCACTCTGGGGCCTGCAGCTGCTGCTGGCCACTGTCCCTTGTGTGGTGTTGGGTGGAGGAGCAGAGGCTGCCTGTGAGTGCTGAGTGCCCTGCTCCTGGAGCTGTCCTGGGGCTGCCAGGACCAGGCCTTGGGTGTGAGGGCTCTGCAGGGCAGCCCTCTGGGGGCAGATCCACCCTGGGAAGGCTCAGTGGCAGACACAGAGCTGCAGGGAGCAGCTGGAGCTGCTGAGCCCCAGCTCCCCACGAGCTCCTGCTGCCAGGCAGGGCCTGCTGTGCTCCGTGTGGGGATTTGTCTGAGCCTCTTCCCCTCCTTGGGGCCTGGAGCATTGCTAGAGCTGACCTCAGCAGCTGCTTCCCTGCTGCTTGTCAGAGCTTCTGTCTGGCTGAGAGGCTCAGCAGGCACAGGGGGGATGCAGAGGTGCTCTGCAGGGCTGTTTCTCTCCTGCTCCTGGGGGCCTTGGGTGCTGTGGGGCCTCTTCCATCCTCCTGTGCTGCTTACACAAACTGCTCAGCTCTGGATCCTTTGCTGTGCTTTCTGAGGTGACCTCCCCTTGGAACCAGGCAGAAGCCACAAGCCAGAGCCAAGTGGTCTGTAGCTCCTTGCCTGGGTTTGTGTGGCTGTGGCAGGCTGAGGCTCTGAGCTTCTTCCTTCTCTACCAGGGACCAGGTGAAGCTGCAGGGCAGCAGGGCTGGGAGGCTGCCTGGGAGCCTCCCCTGCTCCTTGGCCGCCCTGGGGGACCGAGGAGCCCTGGTCTGGAGCCATCTCACCTGCAGGCTGCGGCTGTGCTGCCAGGCTCTGCCCAGCTGGCTGGCTGAGGGGGCCCTGCTCTGTTGCAGGAGTGCCAGAGGAGGGAGTTTGCTGAGAAGCTGGAGGCCCTGCTGCACAGAGCCTACCACCTGCAGGAGGAGTTCGGCGCCTCGCTGCCCGCGGACAGCGTGCTGCTGGACCTGGGTATGCAGCTGGGGCCTCCCCTGCCCGCTCCTCTGCGAGCTGGCAGTGAAGTGCTGCTGGTGGGGGCAGAGCAGCACAGGAGCTGGGAGGCCAGGTGGGCCCTGAGCTCCTCTTCCTCTCCCCAGAGAGGACTCTGATGCTGCCGCTGGCGGACGGCTCCCTGCGGCTGCGCACGGAGGACGAGGACAGCTCAGCCTCTGAGGACTCCTTCTTCTCTGCAGCAGAGGTGTCTGAAGCCTCAGCCCTGTGCCACAGCCCAGCTGCAGGCAGGGGGCACGAAGGGGGTGGAGCAACACACATCTTTGTAGATGCTCCCCCAGGGAGCAAGAGCCCCAGGCTGGGAGGTCCGGGGGGGGTGGCAGGAGGAGCTGCACCGGGGGCATGCTGCAGCCCTCCAGCCAGCATCTCTGCTGTGCCCCCTTCCCATC
Organism: Melanerpes formicivorus; assembly: GCF_026170545.1. Lineage (NCBI taxonomy): Eukaryota > Metazoa > Chordata > Aves > Piciformes > Picidae > Melanerpes > Melanerpes formicivorus. Next base: position 8,927,420 of record NW_027142385.1, on the reverse strand, counting down.
CACTGCAGCAGCCAGGGCTGCAAACCCAAGGGGAGATGGCTTGGGTGTAGCCATTGGAGGGGTGCTGAGCTGTGCAGGGCTGCACAGCTTTGACACTGCTGAGGCCCTGGAGCTGGCTGGGCACAGAGGCTGCCTCTCACTCCTGTGCAGCTGAGTGTCTGCCAGCATCTCATGAGGTCTCTTTGCCCTTCCCATGTCTCTCCCCCCTCTGCAGCTCTTTGACTCTCTTCACTTTGATCAGATCCCCTTCCCCCTCTCCAAGCCAGTGGCTGCCTATGAAGAAGCTCTGCAGCTGGTGAAGGAGGGGAAGGTTGCGTGCCGGACGCTGAGGTGAGCTGGGGCTGGGGCTGGGGCACCTCCTGCGCCGCCTTGGAGCGCTCTGAGCGCCTCCTCTGAGCAGCCCTCTAGCCACAACTGGCCTGGGGATCTCCTGGCATCCTTCCTGCTGCCTTGGACTGCCCAGGGAAGCAGCCCCAGGGTTTAGGACCCCCGCTCAGAGGTCACTGAGCCTGGCCAGCACAGTTCTGTCTGCAGCAGAGGTGCTGTGGCCCCCAGGAGCTGTGCAGAGGGCATGGTGCAGTGACTCTCCCAGGTGGTGGTTGTAGGGGGGCACAGAGCCCAGCAGAGCTGAGGCTGATGCAGTCCTTTCTCTCCAGGACAGAGCTCCTTGGCTGCTACAGCGACCAGGACTTCCTTGCCAAGCTGCACTGTGTCAGGCAGGCTCTCCAGGTGAGCCCAGCACAGGCTCTGCCCCACACCTGCCTGCACAGGGGGAAGGCTCTGCCCCTCTAGAGCAGCCAAGAGCAGCAGAAGCTGCCCTGGCCTCCTGTAGTCCTGCCCTGATGGATTTGGAGAGGGTGCCCTGGTCAGTGCCCAGCTGGAGCACAGTGCCCCTGGCACTGCTGTGGCTCTGGGATGGGGCAGGAGGGGCTGTCAGAGCTCCTGGAGCTGCTGCTCCCACTTGAGGGCTGGACTCAAACCCCTGAGGTGGAGGAGGAAGTTTTCCTTCCTACCTCATCCTCTCCCTGGCACTGTGCATCCAGAGCCTCTGAGGAGCAGGTTCTGTGCCCTGGCCCTGCTCTGGGGCTCTGGCACTCCCCCTCCTTCAGCCCAGTTCTGTCTTCCCTTCCTGGGGCCAGCAGCTTGGGCTCAGCCTGCAGCTAAGCAAAGCACTGCTCTGGCTCTCCCTTCTCCCAGCTCAGGATCCCAGCAGGCACTCAGGAGGGGTTTCTGTTCCCTTTGCAGGAGCTGCTGGAGGATGAAAGCAATCAGCTGTTCTTTGGGGAGGTTGGGAAGCAAATGGTGATAGGGCTGATGACAAAGGCTGACAAGGTAGGAGGAGAGCTGGGCTGTGCCTCTGAGCTTTGGGGCATCTGTTCCTCAACCCCACAGCAGAGCTTGTCCAGGGTGCTGAGAGCAAAGCTTGGCCTGCATGCTGCTGCCTTTGCTGTTGATCCTCTTCAACCAAATCCTCTGTGCCCCTCCTGCCCACAGCCTGCTCCTGTGCCTCCCTGGAGTGAGCAGGGGGTACAGGCTGTGCCTCAGCCATGGCATCACCCCCAGGAAGGGGAGCAGAGGATCAGACCTTGGCACCAAGGATGTGCCAGTCCTACCATTGCTGCTCAGCCCCTGGCCAGGCTGATGCTTGCTCAGTGCCCAGTTTGCAGGCAGAGGGAAGTGGAGCAGAGCTGAGCCTGGGCCCCTCCATGGCTCCCAGCAAGAAACTCATTCTGCACAAAGGGTCCTGGCTCAGGACCCCTCCCAGCCACAGGCCTGGGTGGTGATGCCAGCTCAGGGCAGAGGTCAGGCTGTGCAAGGTGCCCACAGCTGCTGTGCCTTCAAGTGTTTTGCTTCTCTGCTTTCCCAGAACCCCAAAGCCTTCGTGGAGAGCTATGAGGAGATGCTGCAGTATGCCCTGAAGCAGGAGACCTGGGCAACCACCCAGCAGGAGCTGCAGGGAAGAGGGGTTGGTACAGATGCTCCCTCTGAAAGCTGCAGGGGAGCCAGGGGGTGATGGATGTGGGAGCAGCCCAGGCCTGAAGGAACTGCTGAGGAGACAGAATGAGTGCAGGGGGTGGGGAGGGCAGGGGCAGTGCTGGGCTGCTGGAGCCCCCTGGGGAACCTTGCCCCCAGCTTTCTTCAGGGCACAGCCTCCTGCTGTCAGCTTTGCCTTCCTGCTGGGCCTTTCCTGGACCCAGGGCCAGTGGCTCCTGGGCAGCCCCTCTCTGGCTGGCAGCTGTGTGCCCAGCTCAGCCCTGCCCTGCTGGCAGACTTCAGCTGCTGAGGGTTTGCTGCCTCATGGCAGCAGACTCAGTGCTGTGTGGCTCTCTGGTCTAAGGCTGCTCCCTTCCCAGCCTGCTGTGCTGTCTGGCAGGTGGTGTGCATGAGCTTCTTTGACATTGTGCTGGACTTCATCCTGATGGATGCCTTTGAGGACCTGGAGAGCCCTCCCTCCTCCGTGCTGGCCGTGCTGCGCAACCGCTGGCTGTCCGACAGCTTCAAGGAGACTGTGAGTGGGCAGCAGGGCAGGGAGGGCAGCCTGGGCCAAGGCCCCCTCAGGAGTCCCTGGAGCTCTCAGCAGCCACCTCCTGGGCATGTCCCAGGGAAGCTTCCCCCCTGTGGAAGGCACCTGGCTGGCTGCAGCAGGCTCAGCTCCGCAGCAGCCTCTGGCAGTGATGCTGTGGAGCTGTTAGGGGCTCAGAACACAGCTCAGGAGTGAGAGGAAAGTGGGAGCTGAGCTGGGTGCCCTCTGGGGGGGAGCTCAGCAGGGCAGGGTGCAGAGGGCAGGGCTCTGCTGCAGCCCCACCCCAGCTGTGGATTGAGCCCTGGTTGGCCTCACAGGCTGAGGAGGGGGGGGCTGGGGGGCACCTCTCAGGGCTGGCTGTGTCTGGGGGGGGTTGGCAGCTCTGTCACTGCCAGGCCTCCAAAGCACTTTGGCTTGTCTGGAATGGGGCTGGGGTGGCTGAGTGCTTCCAGGCCACATCCACCTTGCCCCTGGCTCGAGCTGTTGGCACAGGAGGGGCCCTGACTGCTCCCTGGGTGGCAGTGTTGGTGACCTGGGCTCTCTTTCCCGCCAGGCTCTGGCCACTGCCTGCTGGTCAGTTCTGAAAGCGAAGAGGAGACTTCTGATGGTAAGCAAAGCCAGCAGGGACCCTGTGCCCAAAGCTAACACCCAGCTGCTGGCAAGGGACAGATCCTGAGTGCTCCAGGACTCAGCTGGGTCAGGTTTTGTGCTGCTGCAGAGCACTGGGGGCTGCTCTCACTGCCCCAGTGCCATGCCAGTGCTCACTGCACCACTCTGAGTTCATTCTCCCTTTTCCCTCTGAGGATTCCAAAGGCAGCTCTGCCTGCTGTCCCCTCTGCCCCCTCCCAGGGGACCAGGGGCTGCTCCCCAAGTGCAGTTTCCCTGCTGGCAGCAGCAGGAGAGGCTCCTTCCTGCACTCCCAGGCTGGCTCCAGCACCTCCTGAGGCATTTCCCTGACCCCTGTAGCCCTCTAGAGCATCACAGCAGAGTTCATGGACCTGGGGAACAGGAAGCTGCAACTTCCCAGCCCCAGCTCTGCCCCAGGGTCTGTAGCGTCTGGCAGGTTTTCAGCCCCTAGCCCACAGCCAGCTACCATGATTGGGTTTGCCCTGTAAGGTGGCCCAGAGCACCGAGGCCCTGCCCTTGCCCTGCAGGTCCCAGATGGGTTTATCTCTCACTTCTACTCCGTATCGGAGCACGTCAGCCCTGTCCTGGCCTTTGGCTTCCTGGGGCCCAAGCAGCAGCTCTCTGAGGTCTGCACTTTCTTCAAGGTGAGAAGGTTCTGCTGGACCTCCCCCCTGGGCATCCTGCAGCTGGGCTCTGGGTGGCTGCTGGGGCAGTGTGAAGCTGGGCTCTGTGTAAGGGGCTCCCAAAAGTCCCTGGGGCTGAGATGCAGGCTGCTGGCCTGGGACTCACAGCGGCCTGGGGCTGGGGGCAGTTCGTGCTGGGGAAGCTGATGGTGCCTGTGCTGAGGCAGCATCTTGGCCAGGGGTGCAGAGGGTGCTCTGAGGGCTGCAGTGGGTCCCCTCAGGGAGGCTGTGCTGCATGCAGTAGGTGCTTGCAGGGCTTCTGCCCTGCTGGCCTCTTGCAGGGCTGGGGGCATCCCCGGCCTGGGGCACATCTGTGCAGGGCTCCCTGGGGGGCTCCCTGCTTGCTGCTGGCAGGGTGGGGGAGCTGTGCTGAGCCAGGGCCTGGCCTGTCCCTGCAGCAGCAGATCCTGCAGTACCTGAAGGACATGTTTGACCTGGACAAGGTCAGGTACTCGTCGGTGCCGGCGCTGGCCGAGGACCTCCTGCAGCTGTCGCGGCGCCGCAGCGAGATCCTGCTGGGCTACCTGGGCACACAGCTGCCCCCCGAGGCCAATGGGCTGCTCCCCACCGACCCTGAGCCCCTCAGGGAGCTCATCTGAGCCCAGCCTGGCCGGGAGGAGTTCTGTACCAGGACCTTTCTCCTCCCAGAGCGGGAGGAACCTCCCTGCCCCCTGGCGTGGTGGCAGCAGGACCCCCTCAGCGCAGCGCCCGGCTGGGACCTCTGCTCTCTGCAGGGTTTGCTGGGATGGATCCAGGACCACTTGCCAGCTTCTGGTTTGAATTCCTCCTTTGTTCCACCTTCCTCTTCTTTTTATCCTCATTTTTCATGTGTCATATAAACCACAGACTGCCTGGGGCCAGACTTCTGCCCACCTCTCCAAGGAGGGCACCGAGCGCAGCTGTCCTGCCTGGCAGGACTCCCTGCTGTCTGCCAGGGCTTGTGGGAGCCAGGGGCACTGCTGCCCCACTCTCCTCTGGCCCTCTAGCTTCCCCAGGAGGCTTTGTTTGCTTTGGGATTTCAGGATCATGCTCTGTGTTTCCCCAGGCAGGGAGTGGCAAAGGTTTCTTCCCAGGGAGGAGGAAATGCTTCTGTAAAGCACTGAGGTCAAGCAAGCAGGCTGCAGCTCCAGGGGAGCTGCTCTGTGCCCTCTGCTCTGTGCCATGCTCAGCCTGGCTGAGGAGCCTGCTGAGGTCTGTTTGCATCCTGCCAAGTGCACAAAGTCTGCAGCCCATCAAAGTGCCTTGAGTGCTTCAGAGGGAGCTGTGGAGGCAGCTGGGGAGGGGTGGTGCTGGCTGCTGTGGGGCACAGGGTGCTGAGGGTGGTGTGTGAGAGCAGCTCTGTGCAGAGCTGGGGCAGGCTGCTGGGGTCAGCCCTGCAGGAGGTGGTGTGGGACTGGGTGTAGGTCAAGTGGCCTCGGAGTGCTGGGATGAGTTGTTCTCAGATGGTGTGACCCTGGGGGCACCTGAGCTCTGGCTGCTGTGGCACAGGGGCTGAGCTGGACCCTGGACACAAGCAGAGGACTTGGTTAAATCAGCCTGGGCTGACACTTGGAAGACTTTACCCCTGGTGGGGATCTGCAGGGGCTTAGCAGCTGAGGAAGGAAACCCTTCAGGGGGTTCTGACTTCCCCGGTGGGTCCAGCACCTCCTCAGTGCTTAGTGTGGAGGCAGAGACTGCTCCAGCCGCCTCCAGGAGGGGCTTGGTGATCTCCAAAGCACAAATCCAGGACTGAAAAAGCAGGAGGAAAGCTCTGCTGTGTGGGACCTGTGGGATCAGTGGGGCTTGGGAGAGCAGGGTTTGGTTTACTCCTTCACTAGAACATTCCTCTGCTGTGTGAAGCTCTGAATGTAAACCTGTGCCTCTTCACTTCCTCAAGCTCTGCAGACCTTGGTTGGCTTCTTTCTTTGCAGCTCATGTTTTGGTTTTCATAGCTTAGGCTGTAGGCAAGCAAATAAACCTTCCCTCCATGCCCCTGGGCTCTGCCTCTCTGTTCTCTGGGGGAACCTTCTGCTTTGTGATGGAGGCAGCAGTGGTGGTGATGCCTCTGGTGCTAGAGTGGTGCTGTAAAGGGGGGGAGGGAAAGAAGGTTCTTTCTTCCTGGAGTCCTGCAGCAAGTCCTGCAGGGGTCTGTCTGCATGGGGGCTGCAGAATGGTCTGGGTTGGGAGGGGCCTCCAAAGAGCATCCAGTCCACCCCCCTGCACTGAGCAGGGACCTCCTCCACTCGATCAGGCTGCCCAGAGCCCTCTCCAGGGCTGACCTGTGCTGGAGCAGCTGTCAAATAACCAACTCCACACCGCTGCTGCCAGCAGTGGCCGCAGACTCCGGTTTCAGGCTCCGGGTGTGCGGCAGCCTAGGGAGGAGCCGGAGCTCGGCAGCACTGCCCCGGTCCTGCAGCTCCCCCCTCGGCCTGCCAAGGGCTCTGAGAGGAGCCCGGAGCCTGGGGGCTGCTGTCGGCTGCCCCTCTGCTGAGCGCTGCAGCTACCTCTCCCTGTCCTGAGGCAACCGCAGCGCCTCGGAATGCTTTCCTGGGCCAGGGGCAGCTGGAGCCGGGAAACGAACGCCCGAGCCCGGGGGAGCGGCGGTGCCAGCCCGGGCTGAGCCGTGCGAGATGCAAATCAGCGCTGCGGGCGCGGAGCGGTTGCCGTCTGCCCCCGGCGCCGGGGAGCCGCAGCCGAGGCGCTGCGGGGTTGCCATGGTGTCAGACTGCGCTCCGCACCCCTCCGGCGCTGCCTGCCGCTGCCGGCGCAGCGCAGCAGAGGCTGCTCTCTGTGTTGACATTTTCCTTCTCATCTTTAGGAAGGAGTGGGTGAAGGCAGCAATGAAGCCCACAATTTTCAGCGCTTGTCACGGTACAGAGATCAGCTGTAATCCACTCTGCCAGCACAGCTCCCCAGGCAGGAGCTGGGAAGGAGGAGATGTATTTAACTTGAATGGTGAAAGCAGTAAATCACTCCTGCTGCCTTCGAGCTGCTGCCAGCCACCCCACTCCTGCAGCAAGCCTTTGCTCTCTCTTGCCGAAGAAGAGGAAGGTTTTAATGCTGACTGTTCCCCTTGCAGAGCCAGGAAGAGCAGCAGCAGCTTTGAAGAGGCTCTTGGCGTTAATTGGACTCCGCTGTAATTGTCGTGACCAGGTGTTAGATCTCCAGGAAAAGGAGCACTTGATGGTGCAGGCAGCTCCTGCTCCCTCTGCTGCTGCCCTCAGCTCTGTTACCACTTCCTGACTGCTTGCTTCTTTTTCTCTCACTTTTGGCTTTTCAAACTGACTTAGCTTCGGTCGCTTGGGCTGAAGGTGCCTTTGCCTTCTCCTTTAGCTCACTTCCCTCAGGCTCCCCAGCTGAGTGCTGCTCTCTGGGCAGTCCTGGGGGAGCCTTCATTGCACTTTGGCCCTCACAGTGTTTGCAGTGGCCTGAGGGATTTGGGGGAAAGAAGGAAAAAGAGCGAATGGAGCTACTGCCTGAGCGCGGTCCTGGGAGGCTGCGCAGGGGACCAGCAGCATCCTGCTTGCTCCGGCGCCTGCTCTGCTTTCCGGGGTCCCCGTTCAGAAGGGAGCTGCTGCACCCTGGCAGAGCTCCGCAGGATCTGGGGCATCGGCCACACCGTTCGGGCCCCGCCGCCGCCGGTCGGGGCGGGCAGGGATCCGCGCACCGCCCTGCTCCCAGCCAGGGCTGCGGCAACCTTTCCAAAGCAGAATTCCCCCTGGCCGGGCGGGCGCCAGGGCCTGGGGCTATGCCCCGCACCGGGCGCGGAGCAGCCTCTCAGCCGCCCGCACCCTCCCTCCGTGCGGGAGGCAGCGGCGGCCCCGGACTCCGAGACCGGTTCGCCGCCGAGCCCCTGCCCCAGCCCCCGGGCGGCCGCCCCAGCGCCGCAGCCATTGGCTAAGGGCGGGCGGCAGCGGGTCCCAGGGACTGGCTAATCTGCATCCCTCCTTCCGCCAATGACGGCGGGCGGTGGCGCCCGCCTTTACTTCGATTGGCTGTCCCGATACCTGCGTCCCCTTCCTATTGGGCCCCAGTGCTGGTTGGCGATTGGCTGCGCCCCTCCCCGGGCTGGATTTTTAATTGGGCGGCTGCGGGTTGGCCGGCGCCTCACCTGCCGCGCAGCCTCATTGGTCCGCCGCTCGCCGCGTCCCCGCCCCCCGCTCGCGCCGCCCCTGGGGCGCGCTGCGATTGGCGGCGCCGGCCCGGCCCGGTATCCGGGCAAGATGGCCGCAGTCGGGGAGTGCTCGCTGCCCGCGCCGTGGCGGCCGCTCTCCCTCACTCACGTCGAGTACCCCGCAGGTAACGCTCCGCCTCGCCCCCGCACGGCCTCCCCGGGGGCCGCCGCGCCGCGGGACCCGCCCGCCGCTGCCCGGGCAGCCCCGAGGGCCGGGCGGGCGGCCGCCAGACAGCGAGAGCCACGGCGCGGGGCGGCAGCGCCTGCGCGCCGGGCGGGGGCCGCGCTGCCCGGCGGCGAGCCGCGGGGGGACCGGGCGCCGCGCATGCGCCGAGCGCCGGGGGCCGCCGAGCTCCGGGGCTCCGAGACCCCGGGCTCCGAGACCCCGGCGCGGCGGGGGCTGGGGCGCGGCCCTGTCCCGCCAGCGTGGTGCCCCGGGGCCGGCCCTGCCCGCCCCGGCCCCCGCCCCGGCCCCCGCCCCGGCCCCCGCCCCGGCCCCCGCCCCGGCCCCCGCCCCGGCCCCGGCCCCCGCCCCGTCCCGTCCCGCTCTGCGCGCCGCCGCTTCCCCTCGTTCCGCTCCGCGGCCCCCGGGCCGTGCAGGGCTGCCCCTGCCCCTCGAGGTGCCGGCCCCGCCCGGGCTGTGCGCTCCCTGCTCTGCCCTGCCCTGCTCTGCCCAGCCCTGCTCTGCCCAGCCCTGCTCTGCCCAGCCCTGCCCTGCCCTGCCCTGCCCTGCCCTGCCCTGCCCTGCCCTGCCCTGCCCAGCCGCGGGTGCGGGGCCGGGGCCGGTGCCGCCGGCTGGCTCCGTGTCGCTCCGAGCCAGCCGGCCCCGGGGCGCCCTCGTGGCATCCCAGCGCCTGGCAGGGCGGCGCTGCCCCCGCGCTGTGCTGGAGCCGGTCCCGGTGTCAGGCGGGCGGCGGGGCCGGGCAGTGCCCGCGGGGCAGCTCCTGCCCGGCCCGCGCGGGTGAGGGCTCCCGGGGCTGTGGTGAGCGGGGCCGGGGCCCGCGGGCAGGGCGGGATGTGCCAGCGGCGGCAGCGCTGCGGTGCCCGGTCCCCCTGGCACTGCCCGGCTGTGGTGGGAAGGGTCTGAGAGCAGCTGCCCGAGCGGGGCCCCGGAGCTGGGCCGAGGCGGCAGGGCTGGGCTCGGGGCTGGGCTCGGGGCTGGGCTCGGGGCTGGCTCAGGGCTGGTTGGGCTCAGGGCTGGGCTCGGAGCTGTGTTCGGGGCTGGGCTCGGGGCTGGGCTCGGGGCTGGCTCAGGGCTGGCTCGGGGCTGGGCTCAGGGCTGGGCTCGGGGCTGGGCTCAGAGCTGGGCTCGGGGCTGGCACCAGGGGCAGGCTGTGAGGTGTCCCTGGCAGCGCTCAGCCCCCGGCCCTGCCCTTGGCATTGCTGCTGGCAGCTCCCTGTGAGCTGTGGCCCTGGGGCCTGGCTGCCCCTTAGCTCCTGTGAGAGCTCTCAGCAGGGCAGTGCCCAGAGCTGCTGAGGGCTTGCAGGCCTCCTGGGCTGGAGGTGCCCGTTCAGGGGCACCACTGAGCCTGGCAGCCCTGAGCAGCTCTGGTGCTGGCAGCAGCTCACTTGCTGCCCCTGCTGCTGTGGAGCTTTCTGTGGGCAGCTCCTTGTCCCTCTCTGGTGCTGCCCTCCTGAGCCTTGGTCAGGGTGAGGTGCTGAGGGGCTGAGCACCCTGCTGGATCAGACCTGGCAGGCTGTGAATGGAGGCAAGGGCTGAAAGCAGCTGAGGGTGCAAAGTGTCTCCCTGTGCCGTGGTGTAGAGCTGCAGTGGGGCAGGGCTGCCCTGCCCTGGCTCTGGGCAGGCTCCTGCTGCCCTGTCAGGCTGCAGCCCAGCCCCTGGCAGCTGCTGGCTGCTGTTGCAGGGCAGTGCTGCTGCAGAGGGGCAGCCCAGGGGATGGAGCCTGCTTTTACCTCCATCAATTATTCAGCTGCCTTGGCCTGTGCCACGCTGCTGAGTGCAAACAGCTTCTGCTGCTGGCTGATCCCAGAGGCTGCTGGCCTGGGGTGCAGCCTCTGAGCCCCTGGCAAGCAGCTCCTCAGCTCCCCTGTGTGCAGCCAGCCAGGGGCTGCCAGGGGAAGTGGTGGTGGAGCAGTGAGGTCTGCGGTGGGATGTGGTCAGAGGGCTGCACTGCAGGCAGGGGCAGCTGCAGGGCTGCTGCTGAGGCTGCTGGGGAGAGGCTGAAGCAGGAGCTGCAGAGCTCTGCCTCTGGATGGGAGCTGCTGCCTGGTGCCTCCTGCCCTGAGCTGCTCCTGTGAGGCAGCATTCAGCTGGCTGAGGGGAGCTGGGCTCTGGGAGACCACCAGGAGCTCAGTCCCCACAGCAGCTCCCTGGAGCTGTCAGCTCCATCCCCTGGTGCTGCTCTGCCACTGGAGCTCAGCTGCAGCAGGGCAGAGCTGCCCCAGGCAGGAGGAGCTTGGGCTCAGCTCTGTCTGCTGCGTTTCTGGCTCAGGCCAAGGCAGAGCCTGGCACTGGCTGCTGGGCTGTGCTCCTGCTGCTGCCACACAGCAGAGCTGCTGCCCCCAGCCCTTGCTGCACTGCACAGGGCCCTGTGGGCTGCCCCTGCTGTGAGCAGAGCCTTGGGGCCCTGCCAGCAGGGTGGGCCTTGGAGTGCCCCTGGGCTGGGAGCCTGGTGCCTGCCCTGGGCAGAGCCCAGTGCCAGCCCTGCAGGGGCAGCCTGCTCTGGGCCTGCTCTGGCATGGGGTGGGCAGAGCCAGGCCCTGGGGGCTGCCTGGGCTCACAGCAGCTCTGAGCAGCCTCTGCTGCCCTGGTGGAGGCTCTGGGGGTGCCTCTGCTCCCCTGCTGCCACTGCTGGGAGCTCAACCACCTCCAGCAGCTCTGACTTCCTTGGATTCTTGCTGCCAGCTCTCCAGATGCTTCCCTGGGTGCCTTCTGCAGGGCACCACCAGAGCTGCTCCTCACTGCTGCTGCTGCAGCTGGGGCTCAGCATGAGGGGGCTGAGGCTCAGGCAGCTCTGTGCCCTCCTGTGCTGCCCAGCAGGGGCTGAGGCTCAGGCAGCTCTGTGCCCTCCTGTGCTGCCCAGCAGGGGCTGAGGCTCAGGCAGCTCTGTGCCCTCCTGTGCTGCCCAGCAGGGGCTGAGGCTCAGGCAGCTCTGTGCCCTCCTGTGCTGCCCAGCAGGGGCTGAGGCTCAGGCAGCTCTGTGCCCTCCTGTGCTGCCCAGCAGGGGCTGAGGCTCAGGCAGCTCTGTGCCCTCCTGTGCTGCCCAGCAGAGGCTGAGGCTCAGGCAGCTCTGTGCCCTCCTGTGCTGCCCAGCAGGGGCTGAGGCTCAGGCAGCTCTGTGCCCTCCTGTGCTGCCCAGCAGGGGCTGAGGCTCAGGCAGCTCTGTGCCCTCCTGTGCTGCCCAGCAGGGGCTGAGGCTCAGGCAGCTCTGTGCCCTCCTGTGCTGCCCAGGCTGCTGTGGTGCAGACCTGGGGACACAGAGCAGGGAGCTGACCCAGCTGGGAGCTTGCCCACTGCAGGGGGGTGGGGAAGGGTTTGCCTGGGGGGTGCTTGCTGGCAGCTGTGGCACAGGGAGGCAGGAGGAGAGGTGCAGCCCCCTTGCAGCAGCCCCCTTGCAGCAGCCCCCTTGCAGCAGCCCCCACCCCTGGTGGGCTCCAGAGGCTCTGGGCCCACAGCCATGGCACTGCTGGGAGCTGGCTGGCACACAGCCCTGCTGGGGGTGCCAGGCTCATGCCTGCTGCTGCAGCCCTGCTGCCAGCTGCTTTGCCCTCTGCTGCCTGCCCCAGGGCACCAGGCCGTGCTGGCAGTGCCAGGGGCTGCCAGGGGCTGCCAGTGATGTGCTCCTCTGCTCCTCTGCTCCTCCCCAGGTGACTTCTCTGGCCAGCTCCTGGCCTACGTCAGCCTGGGGCCAGTCTTCATCATTGTTGGCTTTGTGACCCTCATCATCTTCAAGAGGGAGCTGCACACAGTGAGTCCTGCCCTGCCCCCCCTGCCCCCCTGCCCCCCTCCTCAGCTCCTGCCCTGCCTGGCCTGGGGCTCTCCTGCTGCTCTCTGCTAGCCCCAAAGGCTGCAGGGAGCTGCCTGGGGGCTCAGGGGAGCTGCTGCCCCAGGAGCCAGCAGCAGCAGGGGGCTGGGAGCCAGTGGGGGCAGGGGGGGGACCCAGACCTGGCCTGCAGTGCCCTGGGGGCAGTGCTGCTGCCCCTCCTCTGCTGGGTACAGCAGAGCCCTCTGGCAGGGGTGAGCCTCCTGAGACAGTTGCCCCCCAGCAGCAGCAGGGGCCAGGGCAGGCTGGCACAGGGCCCTGGGGGTGGGAGCTGGGCAGGGGCTGCCAGGTCCCAGCAGCCAGGGCAGGAAGCTGCTCAGCTTCAGCAGGCAGAGGTCTGCTGGGGGCCAGGAGGGGAAGGCAGTGCAGGGCCCCAGGGGCTGGGGGCAGGCAGGGCTGGGGCTGGGGCAGCTCAGCCCAGGAAGTGATGCCAGGGCTGGGCACTGATGCCAGGCCTGCTCTGCAGATCTCCTTCCTGGGGGGCCTGGCCTTCAACGAGGGAGTCAACTGGCTGATCAAGAACGTCATCAGGGAGCCACGGCCCTGCCAAGGTACAGCAGGGCACTGCCTGCCCCTGGGAACTGCCTGCCCCTGGGCACTGCCTGCCCCTGGCACCCTCTGCTGTGCCCACCCGGGGGTGCCACGCTCCCTGGGGGTGTGGGGGCTGCCTGCTGCCCGGGCAGGGCTGTGCCAGCTGCTGTGTGCAGGGCAGCCCTGGCCATGCCCTCCCTCCCTCCTCTCTCCCCAGAGGCTCATGCAGCAGTGGGCACCAAGTACGGGATGCCCTCCAGCCACGCCCAGTTCATGTGGTTCTTCTCTGTCTACTCCTTCCTCTTCCTCTACCTGAGGTAAGGCTCAGCCTGGGCCCTGCTGCAGGAGCCTCTGGGGCAGCCCTGGCTGGGGGCACCTGGGGGCAGCTGGCACTGCAGCTGAGGAGCTGGCAGGGAGGGGCTGTGCCAGGGGGGCTGTGCCAGCCTGGCTCTGTCAGCTGTTGCCAGTGCTGAGACAGAGCTCTGGGGGGGCCCTGTGCCTGCCTGGCTGCAGGGCTGAGCTGCCTTGAGTAAGCCAGGGGGGCACAGAGGGGGCATGGGGGGCAGGAGCTGCCCAGCTCAGCCAGGGGGTACCGGCAGGGGGCAGGGGGCAGGGCTGGGTGGGCTCTGGGGGGCAGGGCTGGGGGCAGGGTGGGCACTGGGGGCCGGTGCTGGGTGCTGGGGGCAGGCTGGGGTCAGGGTGGGCTCTGGGGGCTGGGGTTGGTGCTGGGGGCTGGGGGCAGGCTGGGCTCTGGGGGCAGGCTGGGCTCTGGGGGCCGGCGCTGGGTGCTGGGGGCAGGGCTGGGGTCAGGGCAGGCTCTGGGGGCAGGGCTGGGGTCAGGGCAGGCTCTGGGGGCAGGCTGGGGGCAGGCTGGGCTCTGGGGTCAGGGCAGGCTCTGGGGTCAGGCTGGGCTCTGGGGGCCGGCGCTGGGCTCTGGGGGCCGGCGCTGGGCTGGGTGCTGAGCACCCTGTCCCGGCAGGATGCACCAGACCACCAACGCGCGCTTCCTGGACCTGCTCTGGCGGCACCTGCTGGCCCTGGGGCTGCTCACCGGGGCCCTGCTGGTCTCCTACAGCAGGTACGGAGCCTCCTCTGCCTGCTGCCCCCTGCTGCCCCCTGCTGCCCCCTGCTGCCCCCTGGCTGTGTGCAGGCAGCGCAGGCAGCGAGGCCTCGCTGGGGGCCTGCTGGAGCTCTGCTGCCTCCTCCCCTGCAGAGTTTATTTGCTCTACCACACCTGGAGCCAAGTCCTCTATGGAGCTGTGGCAGGAAGCATCATGGCCATAGCCTGGTTTGCCTTCACACAAGAGATCCTCACCCCTCTCTTCCCAAGGATAGCTGCATGGTGAGTCTGGGGGCTGCAGGAGAGCCTTGCAGGGAGCTGGCACAGGAGAATGTCCCTGGGCAGCTGCTGTGGGCATGGCAGCTGGCACCAAGGAGAGGCAAAGAGGCCTCAGGCTCTGCAGCTTCAGCTGCACAGGGCCTGGCTCAGAGCTGCCTGCTGCAGGCCAAGCCCTGGGCTCTGTGCAGGCTTGCAGTGGCTGCAGTGTACCCTGCCTGTGCCTGCTGCTTGCATGGCAGAGGTCAGCTGTGCCAGGGCTGCGTGGGCAGGGAGCTGCCAGGTTGGTGAAGCTCTGCTGGGGAAGCTGCTCAGGACCTGTCCCCAGGAGCACTCAGTGCCAAGTGTGGCACAGGCTGGGAGCACTGAGGGAAGGGCAGGCAGCAGGGCTGGGAGTGAGGCTCAGCAGGGCTGGGGCTCAGCAGGGCTGGGAGTGAGGCTCAGCAGGGCTGGGGCTCAGCAGGGCTGGGAGTGAGGCTCAGCAGGGCTGGGGCTCAGCAGGAGCTCTTCTGCCAGCCTGGATTCTGCCAGCCTGGGGGCAGGGCAGGGCAGCAGCTGTGCCTGGGCACTTTGTGCACTGCCCCTCGCTGGGGGCTGATCCTTTCCCCTCTCCTTCCCAGGCCCATCTCAGAGTTCTTCCTCATCCGAGACACCAGCCTCATCCCCAACATCCTGTGGTTTGAGTACACAGTGACCAGGGCAGAGGCCAGGTGAGTGCTGGGCACGGGGCTGGGCTCTGCCCCCTGCCCCACAGCTGCTGCCCCCAGGCCCTGCCCTGCAGCAGGTCCTGCCCCAGCCCCGAGCTGCTCCGTGTGGCACTGAGGGAGGGCACGAGGGGACAGCTCTGGTTCAGAGTGCAGCCAGGCAGGGCCTTGCTCTCCCCCCTGCCCCCTGGTGTGCCCCAGCAGCCCGGGGGGCTGGGCAGGGGGCTCAGCCTGCCCCCCTTGCCTTGCAGGAACAGACAGCGCAAGCTGGGCACCAAGCTGCAGTGAGCCCAGGGCCTGGGCAGGAGCCAGGAGCAGAGCTGGGCCGGCAGGGAGCCCCCCACAGATGGACCAAAGGAGCAGGCAGGGACCAGCCCCAGCCCTGGAGGCCTTTGCTCTGCTCGGCAGCCAGCTGGCTGCTCCCTGCTGCAGGGGGAGTGCAGGAGCAGGACCTGGCCCCGGGAGCCCCTGCGGGGTGGAGCCAGCAGGGACAGAGCCACAAAGCCTCCTGGCGCCGGCGGGGGGAGGGCAGCCCCAGCCCAGCCTGGCGGTGACTTCTCTCTGTTTGCAGCATGGAATACACACAACTATTTATTTATTTTTCTAAATGGCACTTTGGTTCCTGGGGAGGGGCTGGGGGGGGCTCAGGGGGGGCTGGGGGCGCTGAGGGAGCCTGGGCTCAGCTCTGCCTTGCGGGAGGAGAGGACAAAGCTGCTGCTTGCTTGGGGCTCTGAACCTCCTCAGGGGGAAGGGGAGCTGGGGCAGGGGGCCCTGGGCAGAAGGCAGAGGAAGGCTCTGTGCTGTCTGCAGCCACTCTGGGAGGCACTGGGAGCAGGGGGACTGAGGCTCTGCTGCCTGGGGGCAAGCTCTGGACAGTGACCCTTGTCTGCTGCTCCTGTGGTGCCAGGAGCCAGAGCCTCTCTCAGCCTCTCCTAGGTGCAGGACCATCTCCCTTCTGCTGCTGCTTCCATCCCCATCTTGCTCTGTGAGGGGAAGCTGCTGCTGGCAGCTCTGGGCTGGGGCAGCTCTGGGCTGGGAGCTGAGGGCAAGGCCTGGTTGTGCCTGAGCAGCTCTGGGCAGGCTGAGCTGGGGGCAGTGCTGCTGCCCCTGGGGGCCTGGGTCTGCCCTCAGAGGCAGCAGAGGAGCAGCTCTCCCCCCAGGGACCTTTGCTGTGCCCTGGAGCAGCTCTCCAGAGGGGACAGGCCCTGGACAGGCCCCAGGCCCTGGAGGCTCCACAGACTGCAGCTGGAAAGCAGCTCCAGGCTGGTCCTGCAAACCATTGATCCCTCTGCCAAGGTAACCTGAGAGCCAGGAGGGAGCTCAGGGCTCTTCCCCAGGGCTGCAAGGGGGGCTGGTGCCCAGCCTGGCTGGCAGTGCCCAGGCCTCTGGCTGCTGGGGGAGCACCCCTGGAGCAGCAGAGCACAGGAGGAGGTTTCAGCTCCTCAGAGAGAGCCCAGGAGGCTGCAGAGCTGCTCCACTTGCTGCTGCCTTCAGACCCAAGCTTCCTGCAGTGCCCTCAGGAGTCAGGGAGAGAAGAGCTGCAGTGAAGTCTCCATCCCCTGCCTGCTCTTGCTGTACCTTGGCAGACAGCTCTGCACTGCCTGAGCAGCAGCAATCCCTTCCCCCTCCCTTGGATCCTCTCACTAAATGGTGCTGTGCAGGAAGGGGATTGGAGCTCTGCCTTACTCCCTGCAGCTGTGTGAGGGCTCCTGCCAGGAGCTCCCTGGGCTGGGCTCCTGCTGTGGGGCTGTGCCAGCAGCCCTGGGCTGGAGGGAGCTGTGGACAATAAAGGGAAGGTGACAATGCTGTGGTTCCTTGGTCTTGCTGCCACCCCCAGCCTGCTGGGAGGGAAGCTCTGCCAGCCTGCAGCCCTGGGGAGGTTGGAGCCTTGCTGCAGCACTGCTCTCTTTATTGAGCTTCAGTTGATTCAGCACTTCAGAACTCTGCAGGGCAAGGATGCCCCCAGGGAGCACAGCCCCCAGAGCCCAGGAGCTGCCTGCATGCCCTCAGCTGGGCAGCTCTGAAGCCCCTGCTCCAAATGCAGTGCAGGCTTTGTCCTTACTGTGCCTCGAGGCAAGGGACAGCTCCTGGTCAAACAGGAGGGAGGAGAGCAGAAGCACTGCTCTGAGGAGCCAGGGCAGGGCTGGCACAGGGGAAGCCTTGCTGGGCTGTCAGAGTCCAAGCACCTCCACAGGCAGCCTCCAGTCTCAGTGCAGCTCCAGGGAGCAGGAGGGGTCCAGGAAGTGCTTCCTCTGTCCCTCAGGGAAGTCATCAGCTGCTTGCAGCTGTCTCCTGCTGGGGGCACCCAGCTTCAGGCCAGAACAGCTCCCTGCCCTCAGCTGAGGTGCAGCCAAGCAGTGCTCTGCTTCATCTTGACCAGGCCCCTCCCTTCCAGAGCCTTCTGGAGCCAGGCTCCAGCACTGCCCTGGCACTTCTGTGGCACTGCTGGCTGAAGGCCTTGCAGGCAGGGAGCAGCTCCTGGCCTGGCTGTGCAGGGCTGGGAGCTCACCCCCCCCCTGCTCCTCCTGCCCCCAGCAGGCAGCAGAGCAGCTGCTGAGCACTCCACAACCTCTGGCTGTGCAGGGGAGCTCCAGGGCAAGGTTCCTTGGCACAGTGTCCTCAGGTGACCTCTGGTGGCAGCAGTCCCTGCAGGCTGATCCTGGCACAGGCTGAGTGCAGGTCCCAGGGGAGTTCTCCAAGGCACTTGGGGCCTGGCCCAGAGCACCCAGGGGCTGCTGCTGCAAGCAGGGTGCAAAGCCCCAGGGGGTTAAGGGGCCCTGGAGGAGAGCAGGGCCTGGGCTGCTGGGCAGGAGGCTTCTCTCCTTCCCCAGATTGCAGTGCAAAGGTCCTGCTGCCTGCACAGGTGGTGAGGTGCAGGAGGGCAAAGCTGCCAGGAGCTGTGAGAGGAAGGCTGTAGAGGCTTTGGGGGGAGCTCTGTGCTGAGCCTGAAGAGCAAGGGCCAGAGCCTGGCAGAGGGCTTAGCCTCCCACCAGCCCCAGCAGCTGCACTCTGCAGTGTCCTGGGGCAGGAGGCAGCAGGGGCAGGAGGCAGCAGGGGCAGGAGGCAGCAGGGCCAGGCCTGCAGGGAGCAGTGCTGTGCTCTCTGTGCTCCATGAGACCATCTGCAGTCCTTTGGGGGCAGGGAGCTGCCCTGGGCTCCGCCGGGGCAGAGCAGCTGCAGCCTGGCCGTGGCCTCTCCCCGCAGAGCCTGGGGGTCACCGGAGTCACCGCGCCGAGGGCAGCCGCAGGGCCGGCCGCGCCCTCAGCCCCCTGCCAGGAGCACCCCGGGGGAGGCCTCCTGCCCTGGGGGGCTGCAGCAGCGCCGTGCCTCAGAGCTTGGCCCGGGGGGCGGCCTGCAGCAGGGCCCTCATGTCCAGCAGGGCCTGCTGCAGGTAGTGCGCCATGCGCGCGGCGTTGGTGTCGGCGCAGCTGTTGAAGGCGGAGATGGCAAAGTTGATGTGGTGCTCCAGGGGGTTGTAGCAGACCCCATAGCCGTCCGGCACCACCGGCCCGAAGCACATCACGCAGTCGGTCTTGGCTGGCACCTGGGGGAGACTGCTTGAGGGCTTGCGCCGGAGCTGCCAGAGCCCCCAGTGCCGGAGCCCCCAGCGCCGCCAGAGCCCTCAGTGCCGGAGCCCCCAGCACCAGAGCCCCCAGCACCGCCAGAGCCCCCAGCGCCAGAGCCCCCAGCGCCAGAGCCGCCAGCACCGGCAGAGCCCCCAGTGCCGGCAGCAGCAGGAGCTGCCCCCAGCAGGGTGCTCCAGAAAAGGGCCTCCCTGCCCCCCAAGAGCCTCTCTGCCCCCCCCGAGCCTCCCTGCCCCCCTCCAGAGCCTCCCTGCCCCCCCAGAGCCTCCCTGCCCCCCTCCAGAGCCTCCCTGCCCCCCAGAGCCTCCCTGCCCCTCCAGAGCCTCCCTGCCCCCCTCCAGAGCCTCCCTGCCCCCCCCCAGGGCCTCCCTGCCTACCCCCAGCTCCAGCACATACAGGCTGGGCTGCACCAGTGACAGCAACCTGCTCTCCCCTGGCTGCGGAGGGGAGGCCTGGGCTGCCTCCAGCAGAGCTGGCTCAGGGGCAGTCCCAGCAGATGGACAGAGCTGTCCTGGCAGCTCCTGGCAGCTCCCTCCAGCTGCTCTCCCTTGTTCTTAGCCAGCAGAGCCCTCTGGGGAGCTCGGCTTGGGCTCTGCAGCTCTCTCTGTCCCCAGCTAAGGGAAGGAATGCAGCAGAAGGGGGCAGAGGGCAGGGAGCAGGGCTGTGCCTACCTGGCTGGTGGAGAGGTTGAAGTGCATGGCCACAGCATAGGCAGTGTCCATGAAGAGCTCAGGGATGCTGACCAGGTCCTCGATGGCCTGGAGCTTCAGCCCCAGCAGGTGCCGGTCTATGGCGTTGCCCTGGATGGCCTGCAGGCAGGGAGGGGCCCAGCTGAAGGCAGAGGCCACAGCACCCAAGGCTCTGGGGTCAGCCCTGAGCGCCCTGAGGCAGGAGGCCTCAGCCCTGGTGCAGCAGCAGTGGCACCACCCCCCCGGGCTCCTCCTGCAGCTCTGAGCTGAAGCTCTCTGCAGCTTTGACTCTCCCAAGGCCAGGGAGAAGGGAGTCAGAGCCCGGCCTGGAGCAGGGTCTGAGCACCACCAGCAGCTGGCTGGCAGCAGAGGAAGCTCTCAGGGTCTCCCCTGTGCCCAGCACTGGCAGCAGAGGACACTCACCATGGTGGTGTACTCCTTGTGGGCCTGGGCAGCTTTCCTCAGCAGCTCTACCTTCTCCTGCTCCTGGGAACACACAGAGCTGTCTGAGCTCTTCTGCAGCAGGGAAAAGCTGCTTCTGGGGGGGGGAACCCTCTGCTGCTGCCTCTGCTGGGCTGGGGGCCCTGGGCCAGGGCTGGATTTGCTTTTCTGAATCCTTTTGGCTGTTACTCCTCTCTGACTGGAGCTCCCCTCCAGCAGCAGAGCTGTGAGGAGCTGAAGAGGCTTCCAGCAGGGAGATCTTTGTGGTGGGGGTGGAGAGCCCAGGTGCTGCTCCCCAGGCTCAGTGCAGGGGAAAGGAGAGGCAGCCAAGCCCCAGGGGGTGACTGTGCCCCAGGGAGGGCTTCAACGAGGAGTGGATGTGGCACCTGGGGACATGGTGCTGGCTGGGCTGGATGCTCTGAGAGGGCTCTTCCTACCCTGATGCCTGCAGGGCCCTACCCCATGGGCCCTGCCCTGGCTCTGGGCAACGCAGCAGCTGTGCCTGGGTCTGGGTCTGGGCAGGGCAGCACTGGGGGCATGTCTCTGGGCAGGGCAGCAGCAGGGGCAGGGCTCTGGGCAGGGCAGCAGCAGGGGCAGGGCCCTGGGCAGGGCAGCACTGGGGGCAGGGCTCTGGGCAGCAGCCATGGCAGGGCTCTGGGCAGGGCAGCAGCAGGGGCAGGGCTCTGGGCAGGGCAGCACTGGGGGCATGGCTCTGGGCAGCACTGGGGGCATGGCTCTGGGCAGGGCAGCAGCAGGGCCCTGGGCAGGGCAGCAGCAGGGGCAGGGCTCTGGGCAGGGCAGCAGCAGGGGCATGGCTCTGGGCAGCAGCAGGGGCAGGGCCCTGGGCAGGGCAGCAGCCATGGCATGGCTCTGGGCAGGGCAGCAGCAGGGGCAGCACCCCGGCAGCTCCTCACCGGCGTGCCCGCCCGCTCCATGGCCTGCAGGAAGCGCAGCGCGGCGGCGGAGGCTGAGCGGATGGTGTCGGTGCGGCCCAGGCGGAAGCGCCGCAGGGAGGCGCTCTCGTAGGTGGCGCAGCAGCGGCCATACATCCTGTGGGGAGAGGGTCAGGGGCCTGGCCTGGGCCCCCCCGGGGCTCCTCCGGGGCAGGGGGAAGGCTCCGTGCGGAGCCCCAGCCCCCGCCGCCCCCTCCCCGGGCGACTCCTGCTGGGGCAGGGGACGGTGCGGAGGCTCCCGGGGCCGAGCGGCTGCCCCCGGGGACCCTCACCTGTAGTAGGCCAGCTGCAAGGCCACCTGCACAAAAGCATCGGGACTTATCTTCTCTGACTTGGGGAAGGCCTTCCCGAAGTGGTGGAAGAGCAGGATCTTGATATCCAGGTCCTCAACCAATCTGCAGGGAGGGAAGGGAAAGCTCCTTGCTGCTTGCTCCTGCCGGCAGAAGCTTTGGCTTTGCCCTCAGGAGGCTCAGAGGGGCCTGGGCTGCTGCTCCTGGGCTGCTGCTCCTGGGCTGCTGCTCCTGGGCTGCTGCTCCTGGGCTGCTCCTCCTGGGCTCCCAGCACCAGGCAGGAGCTGTGCATTGGCCACAGCTGGAGGCCTTCAGCAGATGAGGAGGGCTTGGGTGGGTGTCTGTGCCCCAGTGCCCAGCTGGACCCAGCTAGGCCTTGCCCCTCCTCACTAGAGGAGGTGGATCAGGCGCTGCCCTCCTCAGCACCTCTGCTCCGGGCAGGGCTGCGCTGTCCTCCCAGGAAGGTTTGGTGCTGCTGGCCCAAGGAGCCCCTGGCTGCAGAGGGGGAAGCCTCTGAGGCGCTGGCAGGGGAGGAGGAGGCGCAGGCTCAGCCCCTGCTGCTCGCTCACATGTTGAGGTTCTGCTTGGCCTGCTCGATGTCCTTCTTGACCTCTGGGCTGATGTTGAACCTCAGCTTCCTGGGCATGGGCAGGGGGCTCAGGGCTGACTTCTGCAGCTCAGGCTTCTTCCTGCACAGAGAAGTGGACCCCGAGAGGAGGCTCAGCCGAGCCCAGCAGCAGGGTGGGGAGGCAGAGGAGGCCTCCCCCAGCAGCCTGTGGCAGCAGCAGGGGCAGCAGAGCCCTGGCCGGGCCGGCGCCCAGCCGCACTCACGTGAACTCCATGACGTGGTCCAGCAGGGCGACGATGGGCGGCCCCTCGGAGGGGGCATGCTCATAAACCAGCCCACAGGAACCATCCTCAGCGATGATGAACTGAGAGAGGCAGCAGAGCACAGAGCTGCAGAGACCCCGGGGCCAGAGCAGGAGCTGCCAGCCCCAAGCGCTGCTCTGCGTCGCGGCGCCCAGGGCCTGGCCCTGCACGCAGGGGAGGCGACACAAAGGCCTCTCAGCAGGGAGAAGCTTCCCCAGCAGCTGCTGCTGGAGGTTCCTGACAAGGCTGGATGGAGAAGAGGCCAGAGGGAGGCTGTGGGACGGCAGCCTGGGGGTGCAGAAACAAAAAGCCATGGGGCAGGCAGAAGCGATGCCTGGAGGGGACCCGAGAGCAGTCCCCTGGGCCGGGGCTGTGTTCACCTCAGGCAGGAGCACCAGGAGCTGCTGCCAGGGCAGCGTGGGCAGAGGCAGCAAGAGCAGCTCCAGGCCCTCTCAGGGTGACTGCCAGGGGGACCCAGGGGACCCCACAGCCATGGCTCCTGCACTCCTCCCTCCCTCCAGCCTCGGCAGAAGGAAAACTTCCCTGCAGGTGTCTGGGGTTCGGGACCAAGCTCCTGCCCCAGGCCCACACCCTCAGCCCCCTGGGAGCACTCACCTGCAGGGTCTTGTCAAACCATCTGTTGCCACTGTTGAGGTGGCTGCCCCCCCCGTGCAGCATCTGTGCAGCCACCTGGCTGTGGTAGAGGCCCTCGGCGGCGCGCGGCACCGGCGCGTCCAGGCACACCGTGCAGATGCTCCTCTCGATGGCACGCACCGACTCCTTGTTGGTCTTGTCTGCCAGGCAGCCCAAGCAAGGAGGGCAGCTCAGAGAGCTGGCTGCCAGCAGCTGCAGCCCACCCCCTGCAGCCCACCCCCTGCAGCCCACCCCCTGGCACGGCAACCAGCCCAAGGGCTCCAGCTCCGACCCAAGCTCCAGCCGAGAGCCTTCCAAGCCCAAAGCAGCAGCAGCCTGCAAGGGCCCAAGGCGCCCCCAGGAGCTGCACTGCTCCAGAGCTGTCCAGAATCGGCTCCCAAAGGCAAGAGCTGAGCTGAGCTGAGCTGAGCTGAGCTGAGGGCGGTGCTGGGCAGCCCTGGGCTCTCTACCTTTCAGGAGGTTGCTGTAGGCTTTGGCCCAGCTGTTGCGGTGGTCAGTGGTGAGGATCCCAATGGGTTCCTTGTTGGTCTGCAGAGAGTTGTTCCAGATCTTCTCCAGCTGGACAAAGAGCTGCTCAGCAGTCAGGGGGCTCCCATCACTGTTGTAGACATCCAGCTCAAAGAACTGAAGAGAAGAGCAGAGAGGGACAGGACATGAGAGGAGGTCTGTGGTGTCCAGCCCCAGGTCAGGGGCAGCTGCTTTGGGAGAGCTGAGCCAGGAGCTCAGCCTGGAGGAGAGCTCCGAGGGCTGCTCAGAACCGAGCCCCAAGGGCACAAACACAGCGCAGGGTAAGCAGCTCAGCTGCTGAGCTGTCCTGGCAGGGTCTCTTATCCCCCTGCCACTCCAGACGTGACCTCTGGGCTCCCAGAGGCAGGAGCTGCAGGGACAGGAGCCAGGGAGAGCTCCTCTGCCGCCCAGGCTGCCCCAGGCAAGGCCTGAGGGGACGAAGGCAGCGGGCAGGGATCCCTGGCAGGCACAGCTGTGGGCAGAGACTCTCTGCTGCTCCCTTGCCCTGGGGCACAGCTGGCAGCCGCTGCCCTACCTGGAAGTTGTGCACCACGGTGATGTGCCTGGAGCGCTGCTTGCCCCTGGCGTAGTTGACGACGGAGTCGCGCTTGGGCCCGGGGAGGCGGCAGGAGGAGAGGATCTGGTAGTACTGATTCATGCAGAGGGGGTCCTGGCCCATGTACTCCACCGGGAGGCGCTCACTGCGGGCACCGAGCAGGGGCAGCGCTCAGAGCCGCGGCCCCAGCCCGGCGCAGGCACAGCCAGGCGGCTGCTGGCGTCAGTCCAGCCGGAGGGGTCAGGAGCAAGGAGCCAGCCCCGCCCCAGCCCCGCCCCTGCCCCACCCCTGCCCCGCCCCAGCCCCATCCCGGCACAGCCAGGTGGCTGCTGGCGTCAGTCCAGCCGGAGGGGTCAGGGGCAAGGAGCCAGCCCCACCCCAGCCCCACCCTTACCCCAGCCCTGCCCTGCCCCCCCCAGCCCTGCCCCTGCCCCACCCCAGCCCCACCCTTACCCCACCCTTGCCCCACCCTTACCCCGCCCCAGCCCCGCCCCTGCAGGGCAGCAGGGAGCAGCCTCCACTCACTTGTCGATCATGGACTTGAAATCCAGGACGCCCTCGATCAGCTTGGCAGCAAACCTGCAGGAGGAGGCAGGGTGGAGGCTGAGGAGCTGCTGAGGCCCCAGCAGAGGGCTGCAGCCTCCTCTCTGCTCCTTAGCAAGTTTGGCCTTGCTGGCTGGGCCCCACTGTGCCCATCTCTGGCTGCTGGGCTGCTGCACAGCCCTGCCCCCAGCACTCCCTGTTTGGTGTCCCTTGCTGCACAGACAAGGAGCTCTGGGCAGCTTCCAAGCAAGCAGAGCTCAGCCCAGCCGCGGCAGGGAGCCTCTGGCAGCAGCAGCTGCTGCTGACCTGCTGGGACTCTGCCACCCCTCAGCCTCTGCACTAAAGCAGCACCAAGCAAAGAGGATTTCTGTCCTTCCCCAGGTGCTGCCTCCCTGCACCCAGGACCCAGCCCTGCTCGGTGCCCTCCCAGCCAGGGCCCTGCTGCTAATTCCACTCTTCAGAGGACAAGCTGCAGCTGGCACCGAGGTGCTGGCTTTCCAGGGGCCAGCACAAACACTGCCAGGGCCAGCTGCCAGCTGGGGCAGCCTGTGATGAGCCACAGCAAAGGGCTTGGCTGGCAGCAGGAGGCTGGCCACCCACGGAGGGGAGGAGGAGGCAGGAGGTCACTGTGGTGAAAGGTTGCTGCCAGCTGAGCTGCAGAGGCTTTGAAGTGCTGCAAGGTTGGGTGCCTCAGGCAGTGCCTCCCAGCCTGGCTCTGCCCACTCCCCCCAGGGAAGATCAAAGGGCACAGCTCCAAGGACCTGCTGAAGGCAGCAGGCTGCAAAGTGCTCTCCCTGAGAACTGCAGAGCTGGGCAAGGCAGACTGCTGGGAAGCTGCAGCAGGGCAGCAGAGCCCAGGGAGCAGAGCTGGGGAGGGGGCAGCCAGGCCAGGGGGGCAGCACTCTGCTGCCTGAAGCTTTGAGCTCAGCCAGGCTGCCAGGCTCTGTCTGCAGCCACAGGCTGCACAAACAGCAGCTTGGGCTGCACTGGGAGCTGCTCAGTGCCACTGCCTGAGACACTGGCAGTGCCCAGCCCTCACCTCACTGAGTAACAAGAGAGAGCCTCCAGAGCTGTGCCCAGTGGCCCTTCCACTGTCCCTGCAGGGCTCCTGCCCTGCACCCCTGCTCAGAAGGGAGGATTTGTCCCCTGCTCCCTCAGCTGCTGTCCTGCCACAGCACTGGGAGCTGAGCCAAGGTGGCTGCACCAAGGTCAGTGCTGGAGTGCTGCAGGGGGGAGAACACTCGTGGTGGTGCTTAGGAACTGAAGGGAGAGCACAAGGAGGAGAGGACAGGGCAAGGAAAAGCTGGCAGAGGAGAGGCTGTGCTCATCCATGCTCCCAGGTGGGGTGGAGGAGCAGGGCACAGTCTCTGCTGCTCTGTCAGCCAGCTCCAGGGGCACCTCTGGACCCCCCCCACGCCTGGGCTGCTCTCCATCCCTGCTGCAACTGCACACAGCCACCTGAGAGCCCCTGGGCTGCCAGGGTGTCAGACACCCCCCAGAGTGCCCCCAGCCAGGGCTCTGGGCTCTGTGCAGCCCTGGCTGAGCCAGGGCCCTGATCTCCCTCTGATGAAACATTCACTCAGCTGCCAGCAGGAGTTTCCTTACACCTGGCAGCCTCTCCTCACCTGCAGGGCACAGCCAGGGCCACAGGGCCTTTCCCAAGCCCCCTCCCTGCCCAGCTGAGGCCTCAGGAGGCAGAGAGAGACTTTACCTGAGCTGGCCCTGGCGGTCCAGAAAATCCTGCTTGGGTAGGACCAGGCCCGGGCTGGAGTGCACCACCACGGGCAGCCGGTACTCCAGGTAAGCTGTCTGCAGCCACCAGTCCGAGAGCTGGACAGAGAGAGGCTCCCTGCAGGCTGCTGCTTGGCCCAGCCCTGAGCAGCCTCAGCCCCCAGCCCCCAGCCCTGCTGAGCAGCCTCAGCCCCCAGCCCCCAGCCCCCTGCCCTGAGCAGCCTCAGTCCCCAGCCCCCAGCCCCCTGCCCTGAGCAGCCTCAGCCCCCAGCCCTGCTGAGCAGCCTCAGCCCCCAGCCCCCAGCCCTGCTGAGCAGCCTCAGCCCCCAGCCCCCTGCCCCCTGCCCTGCTGAGCAGCCTCAGCCCCCAGCCCCCAGCCCCCAGCCCTGCTGAGCAGCCTCAGCCCCCAGCCCCCAGCCCCCTGCCCTGCTGAGCAGCCTCAGCCCCCAGCCCCCTGCCCCCAGCCCTGCTGAGCAGCCTCAGCTCCCAGCCCCCTGCCCCCAGCCCTGAGCAGCCTCAGCCCCCAGCCCCCTGCCCTGAGCAGCCTCAGCCCCCTGCCCCCTGCCCCCAGCCGGTGCCACGCTGGCCAGGCAGCTGCCTGGGCTCTGCTGTGCCCAGGGCTCTCCTCCCGCGCCCCGGGGCAGGGTCAGCAGCTCCCTGCTCGGCTCCCGGCGAGGAGCCCGCGGGCCCCGGGGGGCAGCAGCAGCTGGCACCGTCCCCGGGGGTGGCAGGGGCTGACCCCGGCGGGCAGGGCTGCCGGCCGTACCCAGTTCTCCGTCCTGCCGGCTCTGCGCTCCAGGCCCCGCTGCAGCCTCTCCCCGACGCCGCCCGGCCGCCGGAACTCCTCCACCAGGCGCCGCGTGTGGCTCAGCTCCTCGCCGCTCACGATGGGCTCCAGCGCCTGCAGGTAGCGCTCCAGGGTCTGCCGCAGGGGGGGCACCGGCAGCCTGGGCAGCGCCGCCTGGTGCAGCTGCAGCCTGCCCCAGGCCTTCCGCAGCCCCTGCGAAGCACAGAGCGGAGGTCGAGAGGCAGCTTCCCCCCGGGGGCCCTCCCTGCCCTGCGGCTCCCTGCCCTGCGGCTCCCTGCCGGGGCTGCCCGAGGAGGGGGCTGCCCGAGGAGGGGGCTGCCCGAGGAGGGGGCTGCCCCCTTCTCCCCGGGCTCAGGTGGGAGGAGGAGAGGAAATGTCCTGAGATTGTGCCGGGGGAGGCTCAGGGATGGGCAGAGGCTGCCCTGGGAGGTGGTGGAGTCACCGTCCCTGGGGCTGGGTGCCCATGGAGGTGCTGGCTGCTGCCTGGACTGGATGCCCCTGCAGGGCTGCTCCAGCCCAAACAACTCTGTGATCCTCAGCAGCACACAGCCTGGGGCTGGGAGCCTCCAGCCCCTCTGGGGGGGCTCAGCCTGGCAGCAGAGCAAGGCAGGCACCAGGGCAAGGCTCAGCCTGCTGCCTGCCTCTGGGGATGGCTGTAGGCCATCCAGAGAAGCTGCAAAGGGAAGCTTCACCTCCCAAGACACCGACTCAGCTCCCCAGAGGAACGCTGCCAGGCTGAGGATCCATCTGCCCCTCTCTGGGCACCCTCCAGCTGGGAGTCTCCATTGCCCTGACAGAGTCAGACTGTGCCATGCCCACGGCACAGCCTGGGCAGAGCTCCGCAGCTCCTGCACCGCCAGAACCTGCTGCACTGCTGCTGACAGCAGGGTAGGGCTGGGGAGGGGAGCAGGACCCTGGTGCCAAGGCAAAGCCCCTCTGGCCCTGGTGGCCTCAGCTAGGCCTGGGGCAGGATTTGTCTGCCTGGGGCAATGCTGCTCCATGCTGCTGCAGCGCCCAGCTCTAGCTGAACCTCTCTCCAGGTTGCAGGAGCCTTTGGAGCTGGAACAGGGAGAGCTGCTGAGGAACTGTGAGCCATGCCAAGAGGCTCCTGGCACCCGCTGGGGCCCTGGGGCAGTGGCAGCCCCCGAGGGCACCATCCTGCGCCCCTGGGCAGAGAGACGAAGCAGAGCAAACCCAGCTGCGGGGCAGGCAGCACCCTGCTGGTGCTCCCTGCAGGCACAGCACCCACAGGGGAGGGGTTGGACACCCCCAGCGTGAGGACATTTAAATTGCTCTCTAAAGGTTTTCAGTTGCCTCTGCTGGAGCCACTGAACCCCTGCACAGCTCCAGGCTCTGCACCCTGCGCCTGCTGAGCTCAGCCAGGACATTCCCCCTGGCTTCCAGGCCAGTGAAACACCACTGTGCCCCCAGCCCCTCCAGCAGCCGAGCAGAGAGAGGAGGGAGCTACATCTGCCAGGTGCCGAAGCCTCCACAGCGCTGAGCCCCCACGGGAGGCCCTCTGCGCCTCCCCGGAGCCACCAGCCCCAGCTCTGCAGCAGCAGCAGGAGGAGGCAGAGAGGGGCTGGGAAGAGATGGATCGTGGCCATACTGTACCTGCTCTGCTTGCTTCTGCTTCCTATGCATGGCTGGCAGGACAGAGGAGCCTGCAAAGCTGTCCCTCGGCTTCCTCTTCCACCTGGCAATGCTGCCCGGGCAGGGCGGCACCTCGTTAGCACCCTGCCACCTGACTGCCCTGCTCCGAGGGCTCAAGGCCAGCCCCGGCCCCGGCAGCCAGCGCGGGGGATTGGGCCACCAGCTTGCATCAGCTGCCACCGCGGTGCCTGCCTGGGCGGCCCTCCCTTGGGCACTGCCCGGCTGGGGCTCGCTGAGCTCCGGGCTCAGCACACGGCCGGCGGACAGCGCCGGGGACGCTGCTCCCTCGGGCCCCGGGCCGCGGAGAGAGAGAAGCCTGAGCAGGGCAGAGCCCAAGGGAGGTCCCGGGGCAGGCGGCAGTGTGGGCTGGCACCAGCTGGGGCAGGCTGCGGGGAGGCCCTGTGGGGGTGAAGGGAATTCGGTGCCTCGGCTCGGGGGGCAGAGGAGAGCTCTGCTGCAGGGGCTGGGAGCAGGGGCTGGGAGCAGGAGCTGGCAGCAGATGCAGTCCCGGCTCAGGGCTCAGAGCTGTACCTGGGCTGCCCTCACCCCCACCTGCGGCAGGCTGAGGCTTTGGGGAGCTCTGAGCTGCCAGCCCTGAGGAAAACACTGAAAATGGATCTGCAGAGCAGGACAAGCAGGGAGCAGTGCAGCCCCGAGGGACAGCTCCAGGGCTGCCCGAGGCTCCTGTGGGGCAAAGAGCAAAGGACCTTTGACTGGCACCAGGCTGTCCCTGGGGTAAAGGTGAAAAGCCGAACCCCAGCGAGCTGAGAGCTCCACGTGGTAGGAGGCAGTGGACTTCTGTGCCCTGGCTGCAGCCTCTGCTGGGGCTGGGGGGGAGCGGCAGCCGCGCCCCCAGCCGGGCAGCAGCCGCCGGCAGCAGGGGAGGGGAGCGGCGGCACAGCATGGGGCGTGTGGCACTGCCAGCGCTGGGGCTGGCACCGCTGCCCAGCCGCGTCCCAGGGCAGCGATGACCTCTTGCAGAGCCTGTGAGGCTGCAGGAACGTCGGCGCGGTGTCCGGTTCCCACAGTCGGTGTCAGATGGCAGAGGTTTGGCTTCCTGACGTTTACATTAGAAGCTGGAGGGCTCTCCAGCCCGGAGCCCTGCGCGGCCCCTCGCAAGCGCCGGCTCCGAGTCCGTCCCGCAGCTGCTGCCGGCTCTGCCTCTCCCCCCCGCGGGCAGCCTCCGCCGCCAGCGGCTGCCAGCTCGGGGGTCGGTGTGGGAGAGGCTCCGTGAGCCCCCGGCCAGCCGCCCAGCCCCGAGCCCCCCAGCGCCGGCAGCTCCGGCGCAGCCCCGCGGCGCAGCGCTGCCCCCGGGCACACGGCGAGGCCGAGGCGGCTCCGGACCCCGCAGCGGCTCCCTGCGCAGCACCGCTCGCAGCCGGGACCGAGGCCCAGGGACCGGCCCCGGCCCCCCCCGGCCCCGCCCGGCCGGACCCCGGCAGCAGCGCTCGGGCAGGGGCGGCCCCAGGGCAGCAGCGCTGCGGAGCCACCCCCGGCCCTGCCCTTTCCGCTCGCCCGCGGCACTGCCCGCTGCTGCCCGCCCCTTGTCGTGGCCCGGCGCGGGCCGGCTCGGCTCGGCTCGACGAACCCCCCGGGACCACCCTGCCGCCGTCACCGGCCCCGCCGCCATCTCGCGCCCCTCCGCCCCGCCCTGGCCCGGCTGGAGACAGCCCCCCCCGGTGCCCCCGCGGCTGGCACTTACCACAGCCCTCCTGCCTACGAGGGCCAGCATGGCTCAGCGTCTGCCCCGGGCACCACCCGCCGCAAGGACACCGGCGACACCGGGCGCCGCCGCCGCGCTCGGCCGCCAGGGGGCGGGGCCGCTCTGCCGCTGTGTCGGAGTTGGGCGAAGCCCGCGCCGCCATCTTGGAAGAGGGCAAGGTGCCGCTGTGAGGGCAGGGAGCGCGGCGTCTGGTATCCGAGCGGGGATGCGGCTGCTCCCGGAGCTGCCGAGGAGCCTCCGCTCCGCCCCGCGCTCCGCTCCCGTTCCTCACGGCGCCGCGCACCCCGAGGCGGCGGCACCCCGCGCAAGTACGGCGGCGCTGGCCACGACGGTGGCCGGCAGGGTCCACGCCGCCCGCTGACAGCTCCGGGCACCAGGGGGCCGGGCAGCGCGCCCTGCTCAAAGATGGCCGCCGGCGGCTTCGGCGTGTCCGGGGGTGAGAGGTGAGGGGTGGCGGCGGCCGGGCTCCGGGAAGATGGCAGAGAGCGAGCGGCAGGCAGGTGAGCGGCGGCCGCGCAGGGCCCAGGGCCGCTCCGGCGCCTCCCGGGCTGGGGGCTGCGCTCGGGGCCCCGGAGGAGCCTCCTCGGGCGCGGGGTGCGGGGGGGTGAGGGCCTCGTGCTGCTCGGGGTCCCGGCGCGCGGGGTCGGAGCCCCGGGCTGCGGTGAGCAGCGGCGGCGAGCGGCGAGGTGCGGGAAGGCTTTGCTGGCGGTGGGAAGGGTCCCGCGGCCCCCCGCAGCCCCCCGCGGCCCCCCGCAGCCCCCCGCGCGGTCAGCGCCCGGTCGGTGCTCCGGAGGGGTCTGCAGCCCGCGGCAGGGCTCGGTGCTGTGGGCGCCTCCCGGGGCTGGCGGCGCGGGGGGGCTGGCGGCGCGGGGGGGCTGGCGGCGCGGGGGGCGCTGGCGGCGCGGGGGGGGGCTGGCGGCGCGGGGGGGGGCTGGCGGCGCGGGGGGGGCTGGCGGTGCGGGGGGGCTGGCGGCGCGGGGGGGCGCTGGGGCTCCCTGGCGCCTGCAGCCCTGGGCTGTGACTCAGTTTCCCCTTGCCGAGCCGGGAGCTCTCTCATCTCCCCCCCTCGCGGAGCGTGGCTCCCCCTCCCCACCGCTGAGGACCGGCGCTGGGAGCCTCTCCTTTGCCCACCCCGGTCCCAGCCCCTGGGGCACGGCGCTGGGGCTCGGCTGCCGTTCCGGTAGCGCTGCAGCCCCCGCAGCTCCCCAGGGCACCCCCGAGCCCCCGGGAGGAAATGCGGAACAGGAGAGGCAGCAGAGCAGGGAGGGAGCTCCGCGACGGGACAGAGCCTGGGCGCTGCCGGGGGGCGCTGGGGGGGGCACTGCCGGGGGGGCACTGCCGGGGGGGCGCTGGGGGGGGCACTGGGGGGGGGCGCTGGGGGGGGCACTGGGGGGGGGGGCACTGGGGGGGGGGGCGCTGCCCCTGCTCTGCTGCATCGCCGCCGGGAGCTGCGCTCTGGCTTTGCCTCCTCGCAGCGCTGCCCTGCAGGGCTCCCCCGGGGGTGGCTTTGTGCTCCCTCCAGAGCTGCTCCGTGGCTCCAGGGAGGGCTGGGGGCAGCTCCCGGGGAGGGGCTCCGTGTCCTGTGCCTGGAGGTTCTGCGGTGGCTCCGGCACAGGGAGGAGCCCAGGGCTGCTAACAGCACCGGGGGCAGGGAGGTCACTCTCCGGGGGGGGACACGGGGCTGGGGCTCTCTGCCTGCTCCCTGGGCTCCTCTGTCCCTGCTCTGCCTGCTGCTGGGGCTCTGGGCTGGGCTTGCTGTGTCACTGCTGCTGGTGGCAGGTCTGGGGGTGCTGGGGGGCAGTGCCTGAGCTGTGCCAAGGGCTGAGCAGAAGCCCCCAGGTTCGCTGGGGGTGGGAGGCTGAGCTGGGGGAGTCTGACAGCCCCAGGTCCCCTGGCAGGGGCTGCCCCCTGCCCCTTGCTCTGCTCACTGCCACCCTTCAGGAGCACAGCTCGGAGCCCTGCAGTGCCGCAGGCTGCCTCTGCTCCCCACGCTGCAGCCCAGCCCGAGGGCAGAGCTCGGCAGGGCTGGGGCAGGGCTGGGGTCTGGGGAGGGGTCCCTGCAGTGCCCAGCCCGGGGCTCTCCCGGGGCCCTCCCGGGGCCCTCCCGGGGCCCTCCCGGGGCTCTCCCGGGGCTCTCCCGGGGCTCTCCCGGGGCTCTCCCGGGGCTCTGGGCTGCGGCTCCGGGCTGCCATCGGCTGCAGGGCTGCAGCTGTGCCTCTGCAGGAGCAGGCAGCTGAGGCTGAGCCCTGCCAGCCAGGCCCAGGGCTCAGAGATCAGGACCCACACCAGCTGGCTGCGGCGGTGGTTACCTGCTGGAGCCAGCCCTGCTGCCTGCCTGGCAGAGGCAGCCTCGGTGCTGAGGGCCCAGGCTGGGGCCAGCTGCTGCCTGCCTCTGCAGTGCCCTGAGCAGAGCTCTGCAGGGAGCAGGGCAGGCCTGCCGAGCCCTGGCACGGCCTGGGGTGGGTTGCTTTGCCCTCTGCCTCCTCAGCAGGGAGCACAGAGGATTTCTTCTCCACTGCCTCTCTTCCACCTTTGCATCTCTCAGGCACCTCTGAGGAGGAGGCTCCCCCCCCCCAGCAGAGCTTCATGATCCCCAGGAAGGAGATCAACGTCGTGGCTGACATGGGCAAGTGGAAGCGCTCCCAGGTACAGCGAGGGGCAGGCAGGGGGGCAGGGAGGAGAGGGAGGGGCAGGGAGGAGAGGGAGGGGCAGGGAGGGGCAGGAGGGGCAGGCAGGAGAGGGAGGGGTAGGGAGGGGCAGGAGGGGCAGGCAGGAGAGGGAGGGGTAGGGAGGGGCAGGGAGGAGAGGGAGGGGCTGGGAGGGAGAGGGAGGGGCAGGGAGGAGAGGGAGGGGCAGGAGGGGCAGGGAGGGGCAGGCAGGGGCAGGCTGCTTGGCTGCTGCAGGGGCAGGCAGGGGAAGTGAATTCATTTGTGTCTGGAGGGAAATGACCTGGCAGGGAGGAGGGAGTCTGGCAGCAAAGGAATGAGGCTGGGGGAGGCTGGGGGAGGGCAGAGCTGGTGGCAGAGGATGGCTGCTCCCTGCCAGGGAGCTCAGGGCTGTGCTGGGGACTCTGCAGGGCTCTCAGTGCCATCTGCTCCCTGGCTGGCTGAGGAGAGCAGAGCTGTGCTGGGCAGGGCCCGGGCAGGGCTCAGCCAGGCTCAGCCAGGCCCATCCAGGCCCCCCAGGCTGAGCCCTGCTGTGCTGTGCTCAGGCCTATGCAGACTACATGGGCTTCATCCTGACGCTGAACGAGGGGGTGAGGGGCAAGAAGCTCTCCTGTGAGCACAAGGTCTCAGAGGTAGGAGCAGCCTGGGTCCCACACTTCCCTCTCCTGGTTTGCTGCCTCTGCAGTGCTCCTGGGCTGAGCTGGGCTCTGCCTGGGGGCAGGACACAGAGCTGAGCTCAGCTTCTGCCCCTCTGCGCCGGGCAGGGTCGGCACCCCCTGGGCAAGGCTGCTGGGGCTGCCCTGCAGGGCAGGGGGGCTGCAGCCTGGGGCAGTGCTGGGGCTGTGTGACCTTTCCCTGCAGGCCATCGAGAAGCTGCTGGCCCTGCTCAACACCCTGGACAGGTGGATCGATGAGACCCCCCCCGTGGACCAGCCCTCCCGCTTTGGGAACAAGGCCTTCAGGAGCTGGTATGCCAGGCTGGAGCAGGTGAGCTGCAGGGGGGCACCGTGCCCACAGGGCCAGCAGAGGGGCTCCTGGCAGCCCAGATCAGCTGGGCAGGATCCCCCTCTGGAGCTGCCGCTGCCCCCTCCCCCCTGGGCTCTGCCAGTGCTCTGGGCTGGGGCTGAGGTCCTGCCTGAGCCTCCACAGCTCCCCAAGGCCCAGCACAGCCTTGCTGGGCAAGTGCCCCCTGTGGCTGCCAGCTGGTGGTGGCACAGAGCTCAGCTCCTGCTCCCAGGCCCAGCAGCAGTGACCTTGCTGTGGCTCTGCTGCTGCCCTGAGCTCTTGTCCTGGGGGCTGCAGCTGTGCCCATGGGCTGTGCAGCTGTGCCCATGGGCGGCTGCAGCTGTGCCCATGGGCTGTGCAGCTGTGCCCATGGGAGGCTGCAGCTGTGCCCATGGGCTGTGCAGCTGTGCCCATGGGCTGTGCAGCTGTGCCCATGGGCTGCAGGTGGCCTGGGGAGGAGCCAGGCCCAGCTCCCCCTCAGCTGCTGCCCCTCAGCTGCTGCCCCCCTGGGGGTGCCTGCAGCAGGGTCCTGCTCTGCCAGGCTGCCCCCTGGCAGCTCCCAGGCTGCAGCTGGCTGTGGGGGCTGTGGCAGACCCACACTGCCCTGGGGGGGTTGTGTCTTTCAGGAGGCAGAGAGGTTGGTGGCCACAGTGCTGCCCAGGCAGCTGGCAGCTGCTGCCCCAGAGGTGGCTGTGTACCTGAAGGAGGCTGTGGGGAACTCGACTCGCATCGACTATGGCACAGGTACCCAGGGCCCTGCAGCCCCCCTGCAGCCCCCCTGCAGCTCCCTGTGCTGCCCCCCTGCAGCTCCCTGTGCAGCTCCCTGTGCTGCCCCCCTGCAGCCCCCCCTGCACTGCTGCTGTGCCAGCCTGCCACAGGCCTTTCCATTCTGGCAGCCCTGTGTCCAGGGTGGGCTGTGGGAGGGCTGGGGCCAGGAGCAGGGCTGGGCTGTGACCCCCCCCAGCCAGGGGGAAGTGCTCAGGCTGCAGTTCTCCTGGCACTGGAGGTGTCCTGGTGCTGCCTAGAAGTGACCTCAGTGCCTGCAGAGGCCTTTGGGAGCTGCAGGCAGGAGGCTGAGCCCTGCCAGCACCTGCAGGACCTCTCCTGGCCTGCCCAGCAGCGTCCTGGGGCCTGCATCCTGCCAGCACTGAGCTGCCCTGGGAGCAGGAGGGACAGAGCCTGCCTGCAGAGCTCCCTCACAGCCCCTGGGGGATGGCTCTGGGCTGCTCCCCTGGCCCTGCTGTGCCCTGGGCAGGGCCCTGCCTTGCTCCCAGCCTGCCTGCAGCTGCTTTTCCTTTTCACCTCCTGCAGGGCAGGGGCCTGGGGGCTGGCTGGGGGCTGGGGAGGGACTGCTGGCAGCTGAGGGGCAGGAGGCTGAGGGCTGGGCAGCTGGGGCTGGCAGTGCTGTGGTGGCTGAAGCAGCACTGTGGTGCCCAGGGCAGGGCTGCCCCTGGCAGCAGCTCAGCTCTCCTGCTCCCCTCTGGCCAGGGCACGAGGCTGCCTTCGCTGCCTTCCTCTGCTGCCTCTGCAAGCTGGGGGTGCTGCGCCTGGAGGACCAGCTGGCCATCGTCTTCAGGGTCTTCAACAGGTGACTGGGGAGGGGAGGGGGCTGCAGCCTCAGCCTCTGCAGCCTCTGCTCCCTGCCACTGTCCCCTCTGCCCCTTTCTCCCCTCATCCTTGGCTGCTGGCAGCGAGAAGTGGCCCCAGGAGTCCTCCCCTGGGGTGAGCTGGGCAGGGCCAGGGCCTGGCAGTGATGGAGCAGGGGCTGAGGGGCCTGGGGCAGGAGGGCAGAAGGGAAAGCTGGAGACAGCCTCAGCCCAGGTGGGAGGCAGAGCTCAGGGGGCTCTCCAGTGACCCATTCTGGCTGCCCCCAGAGGTGAGGGCAGTGTGGCTGGGAGGGGCTCCAGGGCCTGCCTGGAGCATCACTGGGGCTGGGCAGGAGTGGCTGAGCTCCAAGGGCTGTGAGCTGCAGGCACTGCAAAGAGGAGCTCTGTGCAGCTGGCAGCCTCCCCCAGAGGGGCAGCCCAGCCGTGGCACTGCTCAGTGCCATGGGATGGTTCCCTCCAGCAGCCTCCAGCCTCAGCTGGCACCTAGGGGGCAGAGGCAGCAGCTGCTGTGAGGTGGAAGCTTCCTGAGCTCCTCTGGAGGCTGGAGGAGGGCAAAGCCTTGGTGCAGCCCAAGCAAGCCCCAGGCTGGGGTGGGCTCCAGCAGGCTGCTGCAGATGCCCTCCATGTGCTGGCCTTGGCATCCTGCTTGCAAGCTGGGTCCTCCCCCAGAGAGGTTGTTCTGGCCCCCTCTCAGTGCAGGCAGGAGCAGGCCTTCTCCTCACTCCTCCTCCTCCTCCTCCCTCTGGCCTCAGGTACCTGGAAGTGATGAGGAAGCTTCAGAAGACCTACAGGATGGAGCCTGCTGGCAGCCAGGGCGTGTGGGGCTTGGATGACTTCCAGTTCCTGCCCTTCATATGGGGCAGCTCCCAGCTGATAGGTACCAACAGGCCCTGCCCTGCCCTGCCCCTGCCCTGCCCTGCCCTGCCCCTGCCCTGTGCAGCCTCCCCTGCCCCTGCCCTGCACTGGGCTTGCAGCTGACTGCAGCAGTCTGTGCCTGATGTGCAGCAGAGCTGGCCTGGGGAGCTGGTTGCTGAAGCTGGGAGGCAGGAGGCTTCCCTGGGCCCTGCTCCTGTCCCTGGGCCCTGCTCCTGTCCCTGGGCCCTGCTCCTGTCCCTGGGCCCTGCTCCTGTCCCTGGGGCAGTGCCCACAGGCTCTGCAGCAGGTCCTGGCCTTGGTGCCACCCTGGGGGGAGCAGCTCTGTGCTGACTGCTGAGGAGCTGTGCTGGGGGGATCACAGCTCAGGGGGGAGGTGCCACTCAGGTTACTCCCTGCTGTCTCCTGCTAGACCACCCCCAGCTGGAGCCTCGGCACTTCGTTGATGAGAAGGTGGTCAATGAAAACCACAAGGACTTCATGTTCCTGGAGTGCATCCTCTTCATCACTGAGGTGAGGGCTGCAAGCTGGGCCCACAGGGCAGGGCACTGGGTGCTGGGCTGAGGCTTTCCCCTCCTGCTGTCCTGATTTGTTTGCTTCCCTGGAGCTGTGTGGGTGAGCCCCTGGGGCAGGTCTGAGCTGCTCTCCTTGCAGGGGGGAGGCAGAGGTGGTGAGAGGGTTGTGGGTCTGAGCCAGAGGGGCTGTGGGATGCAGCTGAAGGGAGCTGCACCAAGAGCAAACAGCCTTGGAGCATCACTTGGAGCAGTCAGTGGGAGCTGGGCTGGGGAAGGGCACCAGGAAGGCAGGGCAGGAGCTGCAGAACCCCTGGGCTTGCCAAGATGACCTCCTGGGTGCTGCCTGGCAGGCCCTGAGCCTCCCCTCGCCTGGGGCAGGCTCCCAGAGCCCTGTGCAGCTTGGTCCCCTCCATGTTCCACCAGCAGAGCTGCCCACTGCAAGCTGCCTGAGCTGCAGATGGGGCAGGGCAGAGATGGAGCTGGGGCTCACCCAGCTGGCAGCACTGCCAGGGCCATGCTCCTGCCCCAGCACTGCAGGGCCCTGGGGTGAGGGACGGGGGGGGTGCAGCTTGTTGCCAGCCAGGGGCAGTGCCTCTGATGAGGGAGCTGCAGGGGTGCTGTGGCCGTGCTTCTGCCACCCCCTGTGCTGCAGGACCTGGGCAGGCAGAGCAGAGCCAGGGCCACAGCGCTGCTGTGCAGAGGGAGTTGCTGTCCCTGGCAGGGAGAGCTGCTGGGCTGGGCTCTGCAGGGCAGAGTGTGGCTCTTCCCCTTTGCTCTGCTTGCTTTCCCCCTCCTCACCTCAGTGCTGCCGTGGGGAGGAGGC
Organism: Melanerpes formicivorus; assembly: GCF_026170545.1. NCBI lineage: Eukaryota > Metazoa > Chordata > Aves > Piciformes > Picidae > Melanerpes > Melanerpes formicivorus. The sequence goes on along the minus strand of NW_027142385.1, from coordinate 8,890,367 downwards.
TACAGAGCCTGAGCTTAGCCTTTCTGTGAGGAAGTCTCTCAGAGCCTTGGGCCCAGCCCCAGCAGGAGCGGTGTCAGGCTTGGCACCTCCTGGGGTTTAACCCATGGGCAGCAAGAGGCCCTGCCAGGAGAGGTCAGGGACAGGAAAGCAGGAGCCAAGGAGCTGCAGGCAGGGCAGGAACCTGCTGCAAGCATTGATGCATCCGTGGCTGCGTGGGGAAGGCTGCGGCACACGGAGGGCACTCACAGCACTGCTGCCTGTGCAGCTCTCTGCTGCCTGTGCAGCTGCAGCTCACTGCTGCCTGTGCAGCTGCAGCTCTCTGCTGCCTGTGCAGCTCTCTGCTGCCTGTGCAGCTGCAGCTCTCTGCTGCCTGTGCAGCTCTCTGCTGCCTCTGCAGCTGCAGCTCTCTGCTGCCTGTGCAGCTCACTGCTGCCTGTGCAGCTGCAGCTCTCTGCTGCCTGTGCAGCTCACTGCTGCTGCCGGCACCGCGCCGCCTGGCGGCAGGCTTGGGAACTGCCTTCCCCTCTTGCTCCCCACCTTGGAGAGTGCCGGAGCTGAGCCTGGCTGCTGGGAGCGCTGGGAGCAGGGCTGCTGGGGGCGGCCCGGGGGTGCTGGGGGCTGCTGGGGGGGCCCTGCCTGCCGCTCGCCGCGGGCACCGCTGCCGTCTTGTGAAGCTTTTGCTTTGCAGCTGCGGATTGTTGTGCTTTCCAAAGGTGGCTTTTCCCCTGCGGGGGAGCCTGGGAAGGTTCTCAGTGCCACCAGAGGAGGCTGAGGCAGCCCTGAGCTTCCAAAGGCTCTCTCCAAAATTGACAACAAAACAAAAAAGGTAGAAGGGAGTAAAGACTTGAATAGATGCAGGGTAGTCCTGGTCCCTGCGAGCTGGCAGCAGCTCTCCTTGCAGGCTGCTCAGCACCTAGCAAACGCCAGCAGCTCCCGGGGTGGCTCTGGAGCATCCCAGCAAGCTGCCAGGCAGGCAGCCCCGAGAGGGGTCCCTGGAGCAGAGCTCTTCCCCAGCCCCTGGATGATGTTTCAGGGATGTGGAGGGCACAGTGCTGGGGTTTGGCAGCTCCCCCTGGGCACCTCTGGCCCCGGAGGACGGCCGGGCTGAGAGCAGCAGCACCCCGCGGGGCGCAGCCGAGCCGCGGGGCGCAGCCGAGCCGCGGGGCGCAGCCGAGCCGCGGGGCGCAGCCGAGCCGCGGGGCGCAGCCGAGCCGCGGGGCGCAGCCGAGCCGCGGGGCGCAGCCGAGCCGCGGGGCGCAGCCGAGCCGCGGGGCGCAGCCGAGCCGCGGGGCGCAGCCGAGCCGCGGGGCGCAGCCGAGCCGCGGGGCGCAGCCGAGCCGCGGGGCGCAGCCGAGCCGCGGGGCGCAGCCGAGCCGCGGGGCGCAGCCGAGCCGCGGGGCCGGGGCGGGGGGGGCGGCGCGCGGGGCCGGGGGGGGGGGGGGGGGCAGCGCGCGGGGCCGGGGGGGGGGGGGGGGGGCAGCGCGCGGGGCCGGGGCCGGGGGGGGGCGGCGCGCGGGGCCGGAGCAGCCTCACAAAGGCCTCCCGCGGCCGCCGCGCGCGGACTCACTTCCTGCCCAAGATGGCGGCCGCCACTCGCCGCGCGCGACGCCCCCCGCGCGACCCCCCCCCCCGAGCCCAGCCCTGGAGCTCTGCCCCCCCCGCAGCTGGGCGCAGGGCTCTGTGGCACTGCTGCCAGTGCCCCTGCCGAGGTGGTGGTGGTGCCAGAGCTGCAGCCCCACTGCCCCCCGAGCTGCAGCCCCACTGCGCCCCGAGCTGCAGCCCCACTGCCCCCCGAGCTGCAGCCCCACTGCCCCCAGCCCTGCAGCCCCACTGCCCCCAGCCCTGCAGCCCCACTGCCCCCCACAGCTGCAGCCCCACTGCCCCCAGCCCTGCAGCCCCACTGCCCCCCAGCCCTGCAGCCCCACTGCCCCCAGCGCTGCAGCCCCACTGCCCCCAGCCCTGCAGCCCCACTGCCCCCCGAGCTGCAGCCCCACTGCCCCCAGCCCTGCAGCCCCACTGCCCCCCGAGCTGCAGCCCCACTGCCCCCAGCCCTGCAGCCCCACTGCCCCCCACAGCTGCAGCCCCACTGCCCCCAGCGCTGCAGCCCCACTGCCCCCAGCCCTGCAGCCCCACTGCCCCCCACAGCTGCAGCCCCACTGCCCCCTGAGCTGCAGCCCCACTGCCCCCCACAGCTGCAGCCCCACTGCCCCCCGAGCTGCAGCCCCACTGCCCCCCGAGCTGCAGCCCCACTGCCCCCAGCGCTGCAGCCCCACTGCCCCCCTGAGCTGCAGCCCCACTGCCCCCAGCGCTGCAGCCCCACTGCCCCCCGAGCTGCAGCCCCACTGCCCCCAGCGCTGCAGCCCCACTGCCCCTAGCGCTGCAGCCCCACTGCCCCTAGCGCTGCAGCCCAGGCTGTAGGGGTCTGAGGCTCCCCCCTGGCTCTCTCTTTCCCTGCTGCAGGCTGGTGCCAGCCAGGCCCTGCGGGGAGGCAGCAGTGGGTCCAGGGCAGGTGGCTCAGCCCTGCTGGCACTGCAGGGGGGCTCTGGAGGCTGCAGCTGTGTCCGTACAGCTGTGTCCGTCGGGGCTGGGGCAGCAGCCCAAGAGGTTGCTCTCTCCCCTCTGGAGCCTGAGCCCCAGCCCTGTGGTTTCTGATGTCATGGGAACTCGCTGCCTTGCCCTGCCTCTCGCCCCAGGCTCTGGTTTTGTTCAGGGAGGGGAAGGGGAGACAACACTCAGGGGATCTGTGGCTGTCCCCAGCAGCTGCCCCCTGCCCTCCCCCTCCACACCCTCTCCCCGGGAGGAGGGACACAGAGCATGGGAAGCAGCTGCTGCAAGCTGGCAGCCTGGGGGCTGCGTTGGAGGGCAGGGCTGGGGCTGCTCCTGCTCCAGAGCCCTCTGCCACAGGCAGGTGTGGGGTGGGCAGTGCCCCCCAGGGCCGCTGCCAGCCTGTGCTGCCAGCCTGTGCTGCCCTGGGTGCCCTGCTGCTGGGGCTGAGTCCTCTCCTTGGCAGGCACAGCAGGGCTGCACCGGGAGAGCCTGCAGGGCAGGGCAGAGCAGCCTGGAGCCAGGCCCTGCTGGGGGGCACAAGGGCTTGGGGGGGCTCTGCCACCGCTGCTGCTCAAGGGAGGTGTGGGGAGGAAGGGGCTGGGGGGGGGAGCTGTGCTGCCAGGGCTGCAGGGGGGGCAGGGAGGTGTCTGTGCCTGGGTCCCAGGGCTGGGGGGGATGTTGGCCTGGAGGGATGTGAGCCTGAGTCAGTGCTGGGGCTGGCACTGGGGCTGGTACTGGGGCTGGGTGGCACTGGGGCTGGCACTGAGGCTGGCACTGGCACTGGGGCTGGCTGCCCCTGCTGCCCCTGCCCCTCTCCTCCCTTGCAGATGAAGACAGGGCCCTTTGCCGAGCACTCCAACCAGCTGTGGAACATCAGCGCTGTGCCCTCCTGGTCCAAGGTCAACCAGGGCCTCATCCGCATGTACAAGGCTGAGGTGAGCGCTGGGCAGGGGCCTGAGCCCCCCCTCCCTGGGCACAGCTCTGCTGCCCCTGGGCCCCACAGCTCTGCTGCCCCTGGGCCCCACAGCTCTGCTGCCCCTGGGCACAGCTCTGCTGCCCCTGGGCCCCACAGCTCTGCTGCCCCTGGGCCCCACAGCTGCCCTCTGCTGGGGAGCCCTTGGCAGATCCTGGCTGGCTCCTGCCTGGCTGCTCCCTGCCCTTGGCCACTGCTTGTCTGCCCCCAGGGCCAGCTGCAGCTCTGCAGCCCGGGGGGGAGAGCCCAGCATGGCACAAGCCGTGGCACAAGCCGTGGCACAAGCCGTGGCCAGTGACCTGCTCTGGTCCCCACACAGCTGTCAGAGGGTCTCAGAGGGTCTCAGAGGCTGGAGATGACCTCCAGGACCGAGCCCAGCTGCCAGGCTGGGGGCAGTGTGGCTCTCACCTCACCTTCCCAGAGCCAGCTCAACACTTCCACCACCCCCCCGGCCCTGCCGGGGGCCACAGCCAGCCCCCCCGCCCCGGCAGCCCCCCCCTGCCCCGGCAGCCCCCTCCCCCCCCCGCCCCCGGCAGCCCCCCCCTGCCCCGGCAGCCCCTCCCCCCCCGCCCCGGCAGCCCTCCCCCTGCCCCGGCAGCCCCTCCCGGCCCCGGCAGCCCTCCCCCCTGCCCCGGCAGCCCTCCCCCTAACCCGGCAGACCCCCCCGGCCCCAGCAGCCCCTCCCGGCCCCGGCAGCTTGCCCCTGAGCCCTGCCCCGGGTTGCTCTGGCTCTCCCTTATCTCCTTCCTGCTCAAGCCAGCACCGAGCCTGAGGAAGCAGGACAGGAACTGCCCCCCCGAGCCTCGGGAGGGAGCAGGGGGGGCTGCAGGAGGCATCTCCTGCGGGGCAGGATGGCACCGGCCCGGGGGTGGTGCTCGCAGGAGCCGACCCTGCGGCGGGGGCCGGCAGGGCAGGGGTTAAGCGGAGCGGGGGCCGGCCCCCTCCCCCGGCCCCCTCCCCCGGCCCCCCTCCCCCCGGCCCCCTCCCCCGGCCCCCTCCCCCGGCCCCCTCCCCCGGCCCTTCCTCTGCCTGCACATCCTGTGCTGGTGCCCCGCATGCCTCTCCCGGCCCCGCCGGCTCCTTCCCGCCCCCAGCTCAGCTTTCCTCCCCCCGGGCTGCGGGCTGGGGTCACCTCCCTGCCCCTGCCCAGAGCTCTGCCTGCTGGGGAACCCGGCGCTGGAAGCTGTGCTGGGGGAGCTGGGGGCGGCTGAAGGGAAGCCCCCACCCGGGGAGGCTGCCCCCAGGCGTGGGAGCCCTGCACCCCCACAGCCTGCTCTGCTGCTGCCCCCCGGCCTGCTGCTTCCCCTCAGAGTCCTGCTGGGGAAAGACCTCAAAGCTCAGTGCAGGCTTGGAGCAGACACCCCCTGGCCCCCCCCCCAGCCCCAAGTGCCACTGGCTTCCCCCCCCACTGCTTGGCACCTCCCTTGGCATGCCCCAGGCTCTGTGCTGCTCAGCTGCTCCTGCCTGCTGCCCCCCGTGCCTGTGGTCCACCCCCAGCTCCTGCCCCCCCCCCCCCCATGGCTGGGAGAGCCTGGCAGTGATGTGCCCACAGGGCAGTGTACACCCCCGTGGTGACCTCCCCCCCCCCCCGTGGTGACCCCCCCCCCCGTGGTGACCTCCCCCCCCCCGGTGCTGAAGCCTCTTCACCTGGAGCCCGGTCCAGGCTGCGCTGCCCTGGGGCTCCCTGCAGCTCCCTGGGCTGTCATTTCCTGCTGCCAGCATCTGCAGTGCTCTCTGCTGGCCCCCTGCCCCCTGCCTGCTGGCCCCCTGCCCCCTGCCTGCTGGACCCTGCCCCCAGCCCCCTGCCCCCTGCCCCCCTGGCCAGCACAGCTCCTCCAGGCTCTCTGCCTGGCTGTGCAGGGGCTGGCAGCAGCTTGCAGCGCTGGGGAGCTGTGCAGGTGATGTGCCCTGCTGGTGCCAGGCCTGGCCCTGGTGCCTGGCAGGGAGGCTGCTGCCCCTGGCCTGAAGCCCGGTGGGAAGGGGGTGGGAAGGGGGTGGGAAGGGGGTGGGAGCCCCGGGACGGAGCCCTCTGCCTGCAGCTCAGCCCCAGGCTCGCTGCCTGCGGCAGGATGCAGCTCTGCTGCCTCTGGTGCCAGGGGCAGTGTGCCCTGCCCTCACCCCCCCTGCCCTCACCCCCCTCCCCTTTTCCCCTCCCCCTGCCCTCACCCCCCTGCCCCCCTCCCCTTTTCCCCTCCCCCTGCCCTCTCCCCCTGCCCTCACCCTCTCCCCCTGCCCTCACCCCCTCCCCCTGCCCTCACCTCTCTCCCCCTGCCCTCTCCCCCTGCCCTCACTCCTCTCCCCCTGCCCTCACCCCTCTCCCCCTGCCCCCTGCCCTCTCCCCTCTCCCCCTGACCCTCTCCCCCCTCCCCCTGACCTCTCCCCCCTCCCCCCTGCCCTCTCCCCCTGCCCTCTCCCCCTGCCCTCTCCCCCCTCCCCCTGCCCTCACCTCTCTCCCCCTGCCCTCTCCCCCCTCCCCCTGCCCTCTCCCCCTCCCCCTGCCCTCACCTCTCTCCCCCTGCCCTCACCCTCTCCCCCTGCCCCCTCCCCCTGCCCTCACCCCTCTCCCCCTGCCCCCCTCCCCCTGCCCTCTCCCTCTCCCCCTGCCCTCACCCCTCTCCCCCTGCCCCCTCCCCCTGCCCTCACCCCCCTCCCCCTGCCCTCTCCCCCTGCCCTCACCCTCTCCCCCTGCCCTCACCTCTCTCCCCCTGCCCTCACCCTCTCCCCCTGCCCTCACCTCTCTCCCCCTGCCCTCTCCCTCTCCCCCTGCCCCCTCCCCCTGCCCTCTCCCCTCTCCCCCTGCCCTCACCCTCTCCCCCTGCCCCCTCCCCCTGCCCTCTCCCTCTCCCCCTGCCCTCACCCTCTCCCCCTGCCCCTGCAGTGCCTGGAGAAGTTTCCTGTCATCCAGCACTTCAAGTTCGGCAGCCTGCTGCCCATCCAGCCCGGCTCGTCCTAGGGCGCCGGCGGGAGCCAGGCAGGGAGGTGCAGCTCTGCCCTCCCCCCTCCCCCCGGCCCTGCCCGGTCCCTCCTCCCCTCCTCATCGGCAGCCACCGACCCCCAGCGCTCGCCCGGACCCGGACCCGGAGCTCCTCCTGCCGGTCCCCAGCGGGGGACCCCTGCCCAGCAGCCCACCGGGCCGGGGGTCTGCCCTGCGCGGGGGGGGGGCTGGAACAGGGGCAGCCTGGCAGAGCCCCCCTGCTTCCCCCCAGGGCAGGGTGAGGAGGGGAGGGGCAGGGGGCTGGGGTTGCCCTGCTGAGTGTCGCTCCAGGCCCTGCTGCCAGGGCTGAGCTGGCAGCCTGCAGCTGCCCCTGCTGGCCCCGGGGTGGCTGAGGGGGCGCAGGGCCTGGCTCTGGGAGGCTGGAAGCCCCTGGTGAGGCCACTCCTGAGTGCTGGGGGAGGGAAGCCTGCCCCCTCCACCTCCCTGCCGGGGTCCCTGGGTCTTCCTTTGCCACCTCTGCTGAAGCCCCCTGGGCTGGGGGGGTCTGAGCCGGCTCTGGAGCTGGAGATGAGGGCCCCCAGGGAGCCAGCTCCGGGGGCTCAGCTCTGCGAGGGCCCTGCTGGAGCGGTGCCTGCCCAGGCTCCCTCTGAGCAGGCACAAAGCCTCCTCCCCCCTCCCTGCCTGGGCCCAGCCTGCCCTCTGCGTGCCCAGCCCCTGCCTTGCTGCCAGGGCTGGGCTGGCCTCAGGGGCTGCTGCTTGGTCACAGGTTGTAGAGAGAAGCCCCGGGGCAGAGGGCCTGGGAGCAGCATGGCAGCCCAGGCCAGCAGCTGCTCCCCCTGTGCCCTGCTGCTGTGCTGCCCCGGGGTGCCAGTGGCACCAGCAGTGGTGCTGCAGGTGGAGCTGGGTGGCAGCAGCCCAGCAGCAGCCCTGGGAGGCTCTGGGAGGAGCCATGGTGGCCACAGCCTGGCAGCTGGGCAGGGGATGGAGGGTGCCCCCTGGGGGGGGGTCCGGGGCTCTGGCTGGGGCAGGCAGCAGGGACCCCTCCTCTGGCACTGCTGCAGGTGACAGGGGGGGTTGCCCCCCAGCCTGGCTGCTCTGCTGTGGCTGCTGCACTGCTTTGGGAGGGGGCTGGGGGGTGGGGAATGCCCCTGCTGATGAATTTGTTCTTTGCTCACCATTTCCTCTGGGCCTCCCCCTGTGGAGGGGCCGCAGGCACTCAGGGTGGGCACAGCAGGAGAGGAGGCTGACCCTGGGGGCAGTGAGGGGCAGGCAGCTGCAGAGCTGCAGCAGAGCTTCCCTGCACTGCTGCTGTGGTCCAGCTGGAGAAGCATTGGGAGGGGGAATGGAGGCTGCAGGTTTGATTTGCTCCCACATGGGAGTTGGTTTTCCTTGGCTTTCCCCTCTGGGAGCACTGCTGGAGGGTCTCTGTGCCCACCCCCAGGGAGCAGGCAGCAGCCAGTGCCCAGCATGCAGATCCCCTCAGCCCCCTCCCCACCCCCTGCCCTTGCTGCTGGCTCCTGGCAAGTGTCCCCCTGCCCTGGGTGGCTGCACAGCACCTGGCCAGCCAGGCTGAGCCCATGCCCAGGAGCATGTCTGGCACCCTGTGGGACTGGGGCATGAGTGGCACTGCTGGCAGCCAGGCAGGGCGGGCACAGCAGCGGTGTGGAAGGCAGCACCAAAGGCGGCTGGGGAGCTGCTGCCTTCCCTGCAGCCACTGCACCCTCGGGGGGTGTCCCTGGCCTTGGCACCTGCTGAGGGGGCGGCAGGGGGCTCTGGGGTCCGTGCCCACCCTGCACACCCCCTGCCAGAGCCTTCTGGGCTCAGCCTGCTGCTCGCCTGGGTCCCCTCAGCCGCCCTGGGAGCTGTCCCCATCGCCTGGCGGCCGCTTGCTTCCCCTCTCCCGCGCCGCATCCACCCCCGCTCCTGGGGCCCTGCTCCCCTCCTGCTGGCTCCACGCAGCGCCCAGGGCCCTGGGCAGCAGCCCCCCCGGCGCCCCCCCCGGCGCCCCCCACGCTCTGGTTTTAATTAAAGTCTCTGTGTTTTGCACTGCTGACTGCTGCTGGCTCTGGGGCTGGGGAGCAGGGGGGGCACAGCCCATGGCCGGAGCACGGCACGGGGGGGGAGGCTCTGCTGCCTGGGGCTGAGCTCTGCCTTGCCCCCAGGCTGCCTCTGCCTGGGGCAGGTAGCCAGCCTGGGGCAGGTAGGTAGCCAGCCAGGGGCAGGTAGGTAGCCCGGGGCAGGTAGGTAGCCAGCTCGGGGCAGGTAGCCAGCCTGGGGCAGGTAGGTAACCAGCCTGGGGCAGGTAGCCAGCCTGGGGCAGGTAGGTAGCCAGCCCGGGGCAGGTAGCCAGCCGGGGGCAGGTAGCCAGCCCGGGGCAGGCAGGTAGCCAGCCCGGGGCAGGTAGCCAGCCCGGGGCAGGCAGGTAGCCAGCCTGGGGCAGTAGGTAGCCAGCCCGGGGCAGGCAGGTAGCCAGCCTGGGGCAGTAGGTAGCCAGCCCGGGGTAGGTAGCCAGCCCGGGGCAGGTAGCCAGCCGGGGGCAGGCAGGTAGCCAGCCTGGGGCAGTAGGTAGCCAGCCCGGGGCAGGTAGCCAGCCCGGGGCAGGCAGGTAGCCAGCCCGGGGCAGGTAGCCAGCCCGGGGCAGGCAGGTAGCCAGCCCGGGGCAGGTAGCCAGCCCGGGGCAGGTAGGTAGCCAGCCTGGGGCAGTAGGTAGCCAGCCCGGGGCAGGCAGGTAGCCAGCCTGGGGCAGTAGGTAGCCAGCCGGGGTAGGTAGCCAGCCCGGGGCAGGTAGCCAGCCGGGGGCAGGCAGGTAGCCAGCCTGGGGCAGTAGGTAGCCAGCCCGGGGCAGGTAGCCAGCCCGGGGCAGGCAGGTAGCCAGCCCGGGGCAGGTAGCCAGCCCGGGGCAGGCAGGTAGCCAGCCCGGGGCAGGTAGCCAGTCCGGGGCAGGTAGCCAGCCCGGGGCAGGCAGGTAGCCAGCCTGGGGCAGGCAGGTAGCCAGTCCGGGGCAGGTAGCCAGCCCGGGGCAGTAGGTAGCCAGCCCGGGGCAGGTAGGTAGCCAGCCTGGGGCAGTAGGTAGCCAGCCCGGGGCAGGTAGGTAGCCAGCCTGGGGCAGTAGGTAGCCAGCCCGGGGCAGGTAGGTAGCCAGCCCGGGGCAGGTAGCCAGCCGGGGGCAGGCAGGTAGCCAGCCGGGGGCAGGTAGCCAGCCGGGGGCAGGCAGGTAGCCAGCCCGGGGCAGGTAGGTAGCCAGCCGGGGGCAGGTAGCCAGCCGGGGGCAGGCAGGTAGCCAGCCTGGGGCAGGTAGCCAGCCGGGGGCAGGTAGGTAGCCAGCCCGGGGCAGGTAGCCAGCCCGGGGCAGGCAGGTAGCCAGCTCGGGGCAGGTAGCCAGCCCGGGGCAGGCAGGTAGCCAGCCTGGCTGTGTCCCTCCGAGGGCTCTGCCCTGCAGCAGCTGTTGGTCATTTCACTTCCCTGCGGTCCCAGCCCGGCCTGGCTCCAGCCTGTGGCTGCTGTGTGCTGTTCCCAGGCCACCAAATGCCTCTTGCTGCTCAGAGCCTCTGCTGGCCAAGGGAGATCTGAGCCAGGCTGAGAACTGCAGCCTGTTTTCTTCAGCTGGTTTTGCTGCCTGGCTGGAGGGGCTGGCTCAGGACCTCCAGCAGCAGCAGGGCTCAGGACCTCCAGCAGCAGCAGGGCTCAGGACCTCCAGCAGCAGCAGGGCTCAGGACCTCCAGCAGCTCGGTTTGGTTTGTACAGAACCTGATCCTGAGCAGGCTCAGGGGGCTGCAGCTGCAGTGGAAGGGCTCAGCTGGGTCCCTGCTCTGCCAGCACAGGCCAGAGCTGTGTGAGTGCCTGGAGCTGAGCGTGGCAGCAGCAGCAGGGGGATGGGTGGGGGGCAGAAATGTTGCCTTGGGTCACAGATGCTGTCTCTGAAGCTCTGGGGTTGGGCTGGAGCCTGTCCCATGGAGAGCCTCCCCAGCCCCTTCCTGCCCAGCCACTGACCAAGGGAGGGCTCTGAGCAGTGGCTCTGAGCAGTGGCTCCTGTGGGGCTGCACCCCCCGGGCCCCCGTGGTGCTTCTGGCCCTCAGCTGCAGCCTGCACACGGCCTGGGGTTTGCCTTCCCCTGGCTCCCTGCTCACAGCCCCTGGCTGCAGCCCCCTGCCCGTGGTGAGGTCCAGGAGGCTCTGCTGGCAGGGCAGAGCACATCCATGTGCCCCTGAGCTGGTGGCTCCTGTCCTGCTGGGGTGGTAGAAGGAAACAGCAGCTGGGCTGTGAGATGCTGGAGCGAGTTCTGCAGTGCTGGCTGCTCCCTGGCAGCTGCTCTGCCGAGCTCCTACCTGCTCCATGGTGACAGCACTGTGGCTGCTGCCTCTCCTGCTGGGAAGTCTCCCTGCTGGGAGGGCTCAAGGGCCGCAGGAGGCCGCCAGGGGCCGGCCGGTGGCCTGCCTGGAGCAGGCTGTGCTGGTGCTGGAGCTCGGGCCGCTCCCGGGGACCGGGCAGGGTTTGTCTCTGTCTTGCTGCTCCATTCGCATTTCCCTTTCCTCCGCACGGATCCGACGTGCAGGACGCTGGAACTCCCCAAGCCCGCCGGAGCCGCTGCGCTGCGCTGCCTCCCCCGGCCCCGACCGGAGGTTAATGCACAGGGACGGCAGCAGCCGAGGGGCTGCCCCGGCCGGCCCGGGGGGGTCGCCAGGCGCGGGGGTGTCACAGAGAATTTGGGGTTACAGTCAAGGGCTGCGCTTCGGCAGCGTGGGGGAAGGAAACTCCAAGGTGCCTTGAACCTGCTGGGTTTGTAATTAGAGAGGGAAGATTGGAGAGGAGTCCCTGGGGAGAGGCAAACATAAATCACAGAGAGGAGAGAGCTGCCCTGGGTAGGTGCAGAGGGGGGCTCAGACCCCCCCACAACCTGCACGAAGGACACCTCCTCCCCCTCCTGCCTGGAGGCCAAGAGGAGAGCACAGTCCTGCCCCACACCCCTGTAAGCCTGGGCGAGAGGAGCTGGGCAGGGGTTGGCTTATCCCAGGCCTCCCAGCAGCTCCTCAGGCTCCTGCCCGGCCCAGCCTGGGGTCCTGCTGGGGTCTTGCTCCCTCAGACACCCCACAAAGAAGTCGACATTGGGGTGAGCAGTGCCAGGCTTCCTCCATCCTGCTCTCCCTTGTGCTGCTCTGGCTGGAGCTGTGCCACTCACCCTGAGGTCCCAGACACATCCCTGAGAGGCTCCCCGAGGGGTTGGACAGAAACCCCAGGCGCTGCTGGGGCAGCTCCTGGCGAGAAGGAGGCACGGGCAGGGCACGGGATGGGCACGGGATGGGACAGGCAGGGCATGGGATGGGGATGGGACAGGCAGGGCAGGGCACGGGACAGGCAAGGCATGGGATGGGCACGGGCAGGGCAGGGCACAGGATGGGACAGGCAGGGCAGGGCACGGGACGGGCAGGGCAGGGCAGCTCACGGTGCTTTGCTCATCCTCGCTGGGGAGCAGAGGAGAACCAGGAGCTGGGGCAGGGCAGCGCAGGGCAGGGGCTGGCCGCGAAGCAGTGGGGGATGCTGAGCAGGAGCTCTTCGGGGAGCTGCTCAAGAGGAAGTTCTGCGAGCAGGCAGCTGCCGCCCGGCGCAGCGCGGCCCCGGCGCCGCTTCAGGATTCCGTTCACATCGCTGCCCGCTGCGGAGCCAGGGCAGGAGGAGGCAGCCTCGCAGGTTCCGCTGCAGAAGCCTCATTTGGGCCAGGGAAGGGTGGGGGCAGAGCTGCCTCGGGGGTGGTTCACAAACAAGCCCCTGGGGTGGAAATGCTCAGGGACCTGGGGCAGGTGAGGCTGCCCCGACCCCGGCGCTGCTGCTGCCTGCCCGGGGCCGGAGGGAGCCGCTGCAGCCCAGCCCTGACCTTAGCCTGGGCGGTTTGGGGATTTGCCCCCGGTGGGAGGAAGGGAAAACGGATCTGGTGGAGCCCAGCCCCAGAAGTGCCTCTGGCTGCCTGCAGCCCCGGTCCCCGTGCCCCCCATCGGAACGGGGGGGTCAGGGTCCCGGTGCAGATGCTGCACCCTGATCCCCAGGGGTGTGACAGGAGCAGGGGTCAGGCACTCCCCTCCCGGCCATGGGTCCTGCCCGCGGGGGCAGCAGCAGGAAGGGGCAGCAGCAGCCCCAGGAAAGTATCTGGAGGAGGGTAGGAAGGAGCAGGGATGGTCCTGGGCTGCTGGGGGGGTTCCACCAGCGCAGGGAAAGCCCTTTCCGACCCCAGGCAGCAGCACGCAGGAGGTTAATGCTCTGCCTCCTCCCCACAGGTGTGGGGCAGGAGCCAGTGCTCAGCTGGCCCAATCCTGGGGCCAGAGGTGAGGATAAGAGCAGGGGCTGGGGGGCTGCTCCTTGCTCCTCTCCAGGACCTGGAGCTGGTGTCTGCCCTGAGGAAGAGGAGCTCTGCCTGGCCTCTGCCTCTGGGCTTGGCTGGCTCCTTCTCTTCCTGCCACCGGGCACGATCCTGGGCAAAGCTTGTGCCCCTTTGCCTGCCTGGCATAGAAGCAGAGGGCCCAGAACCACCAGGGACAGCACACCCTCCTTGCCCAGGCCCAGCAGCAGTGCCAGGGGGGCCAGTGCCCAGGAATGCAGGTAAGCTGGTCCTGACCACTGATGGCTGAGCTCTGCTGCTCCCAGGGAGGAGCTGTGTGCAGCTGGGTTTCCCAGCCTGGGGGGCAGTGGAGCCCTCTCTGGAGACCCCTCCTGGGGTTCATGTGGTGGAGACGTGGCCAAGGCTGTCTGCAGCCCTGCCTTGCTGCAGGGACCTGCCCAGCTCAGGCTCTGTGGTGCCAGGTCACCCCCTCATCACCCCCTGAGTGCTGGGGGAGAGTTGTGCCTCTGCCCCCTCCCCCCGAGGTCCTGTGTGTTGCTGGTGGCCGTGGGGTGCTGCCGAGTGTCTGTGCTGTGCTTGGTGTCTGCTGTTGCTGTGCAGAGCTCTTGGGGCTGCTGTGCTGTGGGGTACAAGGGACAGCATCTCCTAGGGCTCAGCACCTCCCCTCCACTGCCCCAGGTGTGGTGAGTCCAGGGTGGGCTTCACTCGAGGAGCCACATGAATCACCAAACCCACAAGCAGGCTGCAGAAAGGCCAAGTGTGAATAATTACTGCTCAGATGCTAATTAGGCAGGCCCAGACCAAGCCCAGCACATTAACCACCCTGTTGGGAGCAGCGGCAGCTCGGCCACACTGCTGTGTCCCCTGCAGCTCTCCCACTGCTCTCCCTGCAGGGGACTGCTCCGCACAGCTGCCAGCACCAGCAGACCCCCGGCGAGGCTCCGCTGCCCCTGTTTGAGCCGGGAGGAAGCTGAAGCTGCTCCTCTGGGGCCGTGCTGCTGGCGCTGGTGCAGTCCTGCTCTAGGACGACACAGAGCAGCTCCGTCTGTGGGTCAGCACCTGGGAGACGGTGCCAGGCTGAGAGCCCAAGGGTGGGACTTTGAGTGGGGTCTTGACCCCTCCTGAGGGAACTGGGTGCTGGAGGCAGAGCTGGGCTGGCAGCCCAGGAGCTGAGAGGGCTCTCTGCTCCAGCACCATGTCCATGCTTGTCCCTGCTGGGTGTGCAGCAGTGTGTCCCCGCCAGCAGGCTGAGCTGCTCCTCTGCTACCAGAGGCAGGATCTCTGCCCAGGGCAGGGTGGCTCAGTGCAGAGACACTGAGGGCACCCCAACAACTGGGTCTGCCTCTGGAGAGTGCTTTGCCTGGTGGAGGGGAGGCCACAGCTGTCTCTCAGCTGGCAGAGTGAGTGGTGGGTGCATGGCACCAGTCTCCTCTGCCAGGGGTAGGACTCCCAGCTGCCACCTCCTGCAGCTCTGTGCCCTTGCCCCCTCCACAGGACCCCTCTGTGCCTTGCTCCACTCTGGAGCTGCCAGGCACAGACTCCTGGTGATGCCCCTTCACCCCCAGCCGGGGAGACTGCAGTGCAGGGGAGGACACAGGAGGATTTTTGGGCACAAACTCCTCGGCACTGCCGGTGCCAGGGCCGGGCAGCACTGGGGCAGGTCCGGTGTGGGACAGGCGCTGGGATGGGAGCAGCAGGGGGGGTCTGGCAGTGGCAGCTGAACACCCCCAGCCCGCGGCTCTCCTGCCTGCTCCAGCCCATCTGCTCCGCGTCTCACCGGAGACAGCGCCCCCCACCCCCCCGCTGCCTGTGGGTGCTTGTTGAGGTGCTGAGGGGAAGGGGAGCAAAGGCCCTGGGAGCGTCCCGGGGGGCTCAGCCGAGTTGTGAAGCGATCAAAACATTTCGTGGCTGGAGGACGAGGAACGTAAGGGGCTTGTGCCGGGGGTGCCACCTTCCCCTGTCACCTCCCTCCCAGCCTGAGCGCTGCTGCCATCATGATTAATTTATCAGGTGCTTATGAATATGCAAATGAGGCGCTGGTTTCCAGGCTCCGCTTTCAGGAGAGCGGTTCCGTGATGGGTTTGCTGCTGCCGCTTCCCGAGACGGGAAATGTCATCTACCGGGGTTCGAAATAAAGAGGCAACTCGCCACCTAGAGCCGCGGGCTGCGGCGGGCTGCGGGGTCTCGGCTCCCCTCGGTGCCGGGGATTGTGGGGTGTTCCCATGGCACACGCACCCCATCTCCCCCAGGTTGCCAGCCCTGCAGAGGGGTCTTTGTCAAACCCAGCCCCTGGAGCCCCGACTGGAGCCCCAGAAGCTCCCCCCGGGAGCGGGGGCGAGGGCAGGCTCCCCCGGGAGGGTCGGGGGCTGAGTGCTGCAGGAGCAGGGGCGCTGTTGATGGTCGCTTTGCCACTGGCAGAACCGAGGTCTAGGGGCAGGGGTTCGGGGGGGGGTGGCGGTGCGGTGAGTGCCCGCGGCCGGACGGGACTCTGCCCGGGCTGGGGCTGCGGGACTGAGGTTGATCCGCGGGCTCCGCTCTGTCCTCTCCCGGTGGGTCGCTGAGGCGCTCGCGGTGGGCGCCAGGGGGCGCTGTGGGTGCGGAGCGGAGAAACCGGGACAGGGAACGGGGAAAAGGATCCGGGACCGGGGGAAGCGGGGCAGGGGGAGAGGGGCTTCGGCTCGTCCGCGGCTGTAACGCGTCTGCGGAGCCCCCCCGGTTCCATGATCCCATTTTGGGGCTCCCCGCTCTCTCCGGGAACGTTGCGGTCCCGCGGCGATGCGCGGGGCTGGAGAGCGCGGTTTGTGCGTGAGCTGCTTTGGACAGAGGGGTCCCGGGCTTCTGGGGGGGGTCTCGGCGATGCTGGGGGTGCGAGTGGGGGGCCGAGGAGCGGCTCCAGCAGCAGGGTTTGCGCTGGCTGCTGCAATCTGCGCCTTTTGAGCGAGATTTTACAAAGGGGAGATGTGAAATTCTCCGTCCCGCGGGGGCGTGGAACGGCCCCGGCTGCGTGTCCTTGGTGTAAGAAAGTACACAAAAAGGGGTTCAAAAACAACGAAAAAAGGGACGATTCCCCGCGCCGCGCAGCCAGAGCCAGCTGGAACTTTAAAAACTTCCCGAGCGCAGCGGGGAGCGAGGGGGCGGCGGTGCCCAGGTAGCGGGGGGGGGGGGGTCGGGCCGCGCAGGTAGGGGCAGGGCCGGGGGGGTTCGCCCGGCTCCTCCCACCCAGGGAAGCAGGGAGGGGACCCAAGCTCAGGCCCCTTTCCCACCTGGGAACCCCGGAGGGGGCTGTGGGAGGGGGTGAAGCTGGATGGTGCTGGGGAGGGGACAAGGCGGAGTTTGCTGGGGGTGCAGCGGGGAGAGCGGGGGGCGGGCGGCTTTCGGAGCCTCCGCAAAGGCTCCCGGGCGCAGAGAGGGGCTCCGGTGCTGAGGAAATCCAAGGCGCAGCAACTTTGTAATCGACTTTTTATTAAGACTAGAAATTTAAACAAATCTGAACAGTTTGACCCGGTGCTGTACAGTCCCAAACGCACAGAAATGCAGGCTGACAAACAAAGAACAGCGGAGGGAAAGGGAAAAACCCAACCGAACAACAACAACAACAAAACCAGACCCCCCCAGACAGTTTGGCCAAGCATCCTCAGCCCCACGGTGCGGACACCGGGGAGCTGGGAGGGGGCAAAGAAAACAAGGACGGGGAAGGGGCGTGGGGGGGGGGGGCGGCCAGAAAAGCCTTTTTACAACAAAAGGTTTTTCTTTAAAGAAGAAAAAAAAAAGAAAAATAAACTCCCCCCGCCAAGAGACTACAGGAGAGAGATCCTTCCCCGGGCGAACAATGCTGGGGGCGGCTGGGGGCAGAGCGGTTCAACTTAGGGGAAAAAAAGGGGGGAAGGGGGGCGGAAAAAAGAGTAGGAGAGCGGAGCCGTGAGCGGCGCTGCGCGGTACCTGCGGCACCAACGGGCTGCCGGGGGCCGCCTGCCCCCCTCCCCGCCGAGGAGCAGCCCGGAGGGACCCCCCCGGGCCTCGCTTCACCCTTCCCCACACACCCCCCTACCCCAAACTGAGCTCTCGCTGCCTTCCGGCGTCCCCCGGCAGCGGCAGGGAGCAGCGGGAAGGGGCAGCGGCAGCGCCGCGCACGTCTCTCGGGCAGCAAAGTTGCGATGTTTGGATTCTGCCTTTTCCTTTTTCTCTTCTTTTTAAATACCCAAAGAAACGCAGGACGGCGACCCGCCGGCGGCTGCCGTTCCCTCCCCGCACCCCAGCGGCGGCGGAGCGGAGGCGGAGGGACCCCGCCGGGGCGGCCCGGGGAAGGGGCCGGGGGCTCTCCCCGCCGCGGGGTCCCGGGGCCGGGGCCCGGCTCTCACGTGGCGTTCTCCCGTCGCCAGCACCGGCCCCGGGAAGCCCGCCGGGAGAGGACCCGAGCGGACACAAAGAGGATTATTTAAATAGGTGCTTCGCGCTTGGCTTTTTTGTTTTGTTTGCGTTTGTTTGCCTTTTTTCCCTCTCTTTTCTCTCTCATCTCTGCAAAAATAAACTCCCGAGAGCTTAGATTTTGTTTTCTTTATTGTACAATTTATAAAACACTAGCGTGGCTCTGCCCCCCCGCCTCCCTGCGCACCCCTCGGCACCCCCCCGCTCCCTCCCCTCTCCCCAGCCCCCCTCCCCGCCTTTGTTTCAGGGTCCCCCCCTCCGGAACCGCTGTCCCTCAGATCGCACCCCCGTTTCGCAAGCCCCCCGCCCCCGCTCCCCTTTCCCCCCCTGCTCTCCCCGCTGCTCTAGAAGGCGACGATGGCCCGAGTCCAGGCTCCCAGGCTCGCCAGCGCCTGCTTGCCGCACAGCTGCCCGTTCAGGGGCTGCTCCGAGTCCGCCTGCTGCCGGCTCACCAGCCCCGTGAAACCGGAGCCGAAGATGGAGATCAAGTTGGAGATGTTGTTAGAGTCCTGGGGGTGCTCGGCGCTGTACTCCTCGAACCGGGCGCGTTTGGTGCACGGGGCGAAGGGGGGGCCGCCCGCCACCCCGCCTCCCCCCGGCTCCCCTTCCTCCACCCCCTCCTCTTCTTCCTCCTCTTGCCCCGGGTAATACTTGCGCTTGGTGCCCGGTGTGGGCGGCGGGGAGGCGAGCCCCGGTGCCGGCTGGCAGCAGCAGGGGCACTGCGAGCAGCAGTCCTGGTGCAAGTACCCGTTCTCCACCGTGGTCACGACGTGAGTGTCCAAATCCAGCACCGTGGTGCGGCTGCTACAGTGCGGGGCCCCGCCGCTCCCGAAGTCACAGCCGGCGGCGTACAGCAGCCCCGGGGGCGCGCCGCCGCCGCCACCACCACCGGGACCGGCGCTGCCGGCGGCCCGGTAGAAGCCCAGGGACGAGTCTCTGCAAGGCGCTCGCTGCAGCTCGGGGGGTGCCGCGCACACCGGCACCTCCAGCAGCTCCGCACCGCCCCGCACCACCGCGCAGCTCCGCGCGTCGCGGTCCTGCGTGTCGGCGGGCAGCGGGAGCCCCGCCAGCTCCGGCGGGGCGGCGGCGGCGGGCGGCGGGCAGGCGGGCATGGCGAGCAGCGGGGCTCCGTCGGGGTAGTGCTGCTGGCGGCGGCAGAGCTCGGCGTAGCGCTCGCTCAGGTAGAGCTGCCGGGCGTTGCGGAGCACATAGGAGACCAGCAGGTTCTTGTGGAGCTTGATGCCGCCTCGCTGCGTGCGGGAGCTGTGGATCTTCCGCAGGGAAATACTGATCAAACTCTGCGCATCGAGGCTGCTCTCCATCCTCCTCCGGCCCCTCAGCATCTGCTCTCGCCACCCGCGCAGACAGGCAGCCCGGGCCGCATCCACACGGCAACCGGGAGGGTCGCAAGAACCGGAGGATAAAGAAGCGGAGGGAGCGGGGGGGTCTGGAAGGGGTGGGGGGGGGAAGAGGAGACAGAGAGCAGGGAGGGGGAGAGGGGAGAGGGGGGAAAAGAGCCTGGGGTCGCTGGAGAAGGGTGCGAGGGGAGCGGGGGAAACAAGAGAGGGGCGTCTCAGGGGGCGGCGGGCGGCAGCGCGCACATCGCCGCTGTCCCCGGTGCCTGCCGGTGCCTCCCGCCGCTGCCGCTCCGGAGCCGCCACGGCGCGTGCAGCCAGCGCCGCGCGCGCCCTCCCCGCGCGCCGCCCCCTCCCTCCCTGCGCGCGCCCTCCCGTCCCCGCCCCCCTCCCCTGCTCGCTCCGCCTCCTCTCCGCGCGCCCCGCCCCACCCCTCCCTCGCGCGCCGGTACCTGTCGCGCGGGGGCACTGAGCGCGCGCCCCGCCCAGCCCCCGCTTTTTATAGCGCGGCGCCGGCCCCGCCCCGCCCCCCAGCGGCCTGCCCGACCAATAGGACGGCGGCGGCGGGCCTGAGGGACGGGAGCGGCGGCCAATAAGGATGAGGCGGGCCCTGGGCGCCGTTCAAACGCTGACAGGCGCGGCGCGGCCCCGGCAGGCGGCGGCGACCCGGCGGAGGCTCGGCCGGGCCGGGCGGGGGTCTGCGGGCCGGGGCGCGGGCGGTGGGTGACCCCCAGAGCCGCGGCCGGGCCAGGAGCCGCCTCCCTGCGCCGCTTCCCCTCGCACAGGTGAGCGGGGGGCGGCTCCCGGCCCCGGGGGGCGGCCCCGAGCGGCCGCGCGGGCGGCAGGCGTCCCCGCTCCGCTCTCCGGGGCCACCGGGCGCCCTGCGCCGCTCTGGCCGTGACACCCCCGGGGCGCCGCCCGTGCCCAGCGCGCCTGGCGGCACCGGCGGCCGCGGCGCCGGGGGGATGCTGCTGACCCTCTTCCCCTCTCCGCGACGGGGAGCAGAGCCGCAGCCCTGCCCAGAGGGACCGCAGCTCAAGGCGGTTTGGGCAGGTGTGAGGCGGGGGCTGCTCTGTCTCCTTCCCTCGCAACCCTCGCTGCGGGTTGGCTGCACCGCCGCCGGAGGTCGGGGAGGTGATGCCCGGAGCCGGTCAGCGCCTGCGGTGCCGCCGCGCTGGGCTCTGCAGCACATCTCCTCTGGCTGCCTTGGCGGCTGAGCCTTGCTCCTGCTCGGTGGAATCAAAGGCTCTGCCCTCGTGGGGGGCAGGTGCTGGTGGGCTGAGCCCCAGCTGTGGCTCTGCAGTGCTCTCTGTGGCCTTCTGGGCACCAGGGAGCCAGGGCAGTGAGCCACATCTTCCACCCAGCCGGTGCAGGCAGCGGCTGCCTCCTGCTCAGCTGGCGTTTGCTGCTCTCTGGCCCATCTCCAGCTGCAGAACTCCAGCCTAGGTGGTCCAGGCTGAGCTTGATTTGCCCCTCAGCCAGCTGCTACATGCCAGTCTGGACAGTGGGGATGGTGCCAGCCACAAAACATCTCCCTGGCAAACATCCTCCCCTCGAGCTCCAGCTCACCATCCTGTCTTGGCTTGGACCAGCAACGTGGCTTGGGGACACTGCCCTGGGCCCTCGGATCATCCCATGGCCCTGCTGCCCTCGGGCTGTGGTTTAAGTGGTGGCTCAGGTGGCTCTGCAGGGCCCTGTTTGCAGCAGCATCATGGCGATGGAGAGGTCTTGCAGAGGGTGGAGGGCCCCTGGGGGCATCTGGGCATCACGGGCCAGCCTTGATGTGGAAGATGCTGCCAGAGAAGTGCCCTCTGCTGTAACTGCCTGAGAAGCTTCGTGGCACCAGCAAAACCCAAGAGCACAGCAGGAGCCTCTAGGAGATGAAGATGGAATTAAAACTTTAATCTTATTGAGAGTCTGGGTAATTAATACCGAGGCTGCAGAGCACGGGCCTGAGCCTGGCACTGGCTGCCGGGCACCGGCTGCAGCTGGTGGGGCTGCACTGGCCCTGGGCTGCTCCTGCCTGGCTGGCTCTGGCAGCAGGTGTGAGAGCTTTGTTTGCAGCACGGTGCCTTTAATCCCAGACCCAGGACGGCTGCCGGCTGCCTGTGCTGCCTCCCTTTGCACTCCACAGCCTCCCAGGGACGGGAGCTGGGCTGGTACCTGCCTTGGCACACCCTGGGGGCTCCGCTCCCCCAAGGAGGACAGTGAGTGCTGCCTGTTCCCGGCTCTGCAGCAGCCAGCTGGGGCTTGGTTTGGCACTTGCCTCTCTGAGGAAAATCTCTGTCCTGTGCAGCATCCCTGATCCCCACTGGGGTTTGTGTGCCCTTCCCATGGGAAAGGGCTCTCAGGAGCCTGCTGCTGGAGGGCACAGTTGGTCTAAAGCCACCTGGGCTGAACGCAGTCGCAGCTTTTACCTGGCCACTAAATGGCAAGTGCCAGATTCCCCCCGAGGAGGGCAGGCTGGGCGCGGGTGGAGGGTGGGAGCCACACATTTCCTGGCGTCCGTGCTGCCGGTGCTGCGGTGTGGGCACTGTGGGGCTGGGCCTGGGCTGGGCATGGTGCAGCTGGCCCACAGCTGGCCCTGGTGTGCTGCTGCCAGGGCTGGTTTCGCAGCCGTCCTGCCGCGGGGCTCCAGCAGCAGACCCTGGCCGGCCGCTGCTCTCAGCTGCAGAGTAAACAAGCTGGCAAGAGAAACCATTTTGCTTCAGCTGGTAGGAGAAACCCTTTTTAGGTAGCACTTCCAAGTGGCAATGCTCTCCTCCGTTAACCCTCTCCTTCCCTCCCCACTCAAACGTCAAGTGCAGCCAGCAGAGGCCAGGTGCCGGCCGGCGCAGCTTTGCCACCCCGAGCGTGGGATTTGCTGCCTGATCTCCCTGTTCAGTGCAGTCAGACTGCCTGCCACAGAGCCATCCCCCCTGAGCCTCGCAGTCCCGGGCCTGGGCATTGCCCAGCTTTCCTCAGGCGAGGAACTGGAGGCATCTGGAAGCAGGAGTGGGTTTGGGTGCACCTGGAACTTGGCTCGCTGGGGATGCGTCCAGGAGCGGTGCTGCGGCTGCCTGGCGTCTGGGGAGGATCCTGCTTTTCAGGCTTCCTGACTGCGAGTCAGGCACCCAGAGCTGCTGGGGAAACAAGCCAGGACAAGGCTTCCAGGCCGAGCTCCGGGAGCAGGGCTGGCCTCTGCCACCCCCTTCTCAGCACTGGGCAAGGGGCGATGCTGCCTGCCCGCCCAAGCTGCTCCCCAGCCCCCAGGGTCTGCTGCAGCGTGGGGGGCAATGGGGCACGGTGGCTGCAGAAGCCAGCAGCCCCCCCAAGCAGCTGGTGGGGCGGGCTGTGGGTGAGGCTCCCACCCCCCTGCCACAGCTGCTGGCTCCTGCTCTCAGCCCCAGCACCGCAGGGAAGCACTCTGGATGAATCCTGCAGGAACCACCCCCCCAGAGCCATCCATTGGTGTCTGCTGCTCCGAGCTGGGCAGCTGCACACAGCGAGAAGCTCAGCACTTGGATCTGCTCTGCTCTGTGCCTACCTTCCTGCACCAACCTTTCCTGCACCCTGGGCACCGCAGGGGCTGGGTGCAGCCTGTGACCTCTCACTGCTGCATGGCCAAGCACAGTCTAACCCCCCCTGTGCCCAAGGTGGTGCTTCCAAAGCCTCCTGGTGCTGTGTGCCTACCAAAGTGCTGGGAGGTCCCCTGGAGAGAAATGGCCTTGGTCTTGCTGTGGCAAATCCTGGCACAGGGTGGAATTGAGGAGGTGCTGCTGCCAGGATCTCTTTGCTGACCCTCTCCACAGTGGGCTCTGCTCATGCTGCTGTGAGCAGGCAGACCTGGCTGTGTTGGCCAGCTGGGGATGTGGCCCAGGGGCACAGAGGGCTCTGCCTGCCTTGGATTTGGGGCATTTGGGGTATTTTTTAGCCCGTGCCTGCTTTGCTGCCAGCTTGCTGTGCCCATGGCTTGGTCTGCAGCAGACCTGTTCCTTGCTCAAGCTGTGGAAGGATGAGCTCTGGGGGCGTTCAAGGGGAGGCTGCAGCCTCTCAGCTGGTCTTGGTGTGATCTGCTTGGCTTGCCTGGCACCCAGAGCTGCTGCTGTGCTGCCCTGCATTGGTGCCATTGTAAAGCTTCTGGCACAGGTGCTTCCCCAGGCCTCCAGCAAGCCTATCCCACTGTGCTGGGCTCTGCTGAGCCTTGTCTCCTTGCTTCTGCTGTCTGGAGGATGTGGGCTTCCTGGAAAACCATTGCAGAGCTGCCACAGCTCCGAGCTGCGCTGGGTGTGGCAAGCTTAGGAGCTGCTCTTCTGAGCACCATGGAAGCAGAGTGGTTTGGGCTGGAAGGGACCTTCCAATGCCATCTACCCCAACCCCCTGCAGCCAGCAGGGACATTCCCAAGCAGAGCCCCAAACAACCTGACCTACAAATGATGCCAGGGATGGGGCAGCTCCCAGCTCTAGGCAACCTGGGCCAGGGTCTCCCCACCCTCACTGCCAAACATCTCTTCCTTCTCTCCATCCTGACCTCCTTCAGTTCAAACCATCAGTCCTTCTCCTGCCACAGCAGGCCCTGCTGAAAAGGTTGTCCCAGCTGTCCCCAAGGATGAAGCTGGTATCCACTCCCTCCTGTGACCTACTTCTACCCTTTGGGCTGGGTGCTCTCCTGGCCCCTGTCACCCACAGCTTGTCACACCTCCCTCATGGACAGGGCACTCCCCCCGCCGGGAGCTCTGCTTGCTGCACAGGGCAGGCAGGGGTGCCGTGGTGGCTGCCTAGGGGCACCTTAGAGGTTGTCCTGGGGTGCTGGGTGCCTGGCGTGGGTGCTGGGGGCTGTGGGTGTGACCACCACCTCCTTGGAGAAAGGTCTGTGCCAGGGGCTCCAGCTGGAGCTGCTTTGGGATCTCTGCTGCCACCCCAGAGCACCACTTCCAGGAGGGATGAGACGCCCAGGGCTGCTGGCTGGGCTGCAGCACCTGGCAGCGACTCTGTTCCACTGCTGGGTCAAACGTCCCTGGCTCTGCCCTGCTGTGCCACCGAGGCCTGAGCCCTGGCCTTGGTCTGACACCACGCTGTAGCTGTGCCCCCAGGTGTGCTGGAGCACCACCCTCCCCCAGCTGGAGCCTGTCAGCAGTGAGTGAGAGCTGTTATCTGCAGCCCCTTCCTGTCCCTGCCCGGAGCCGAGTGGTGTTCGTAGCTGTGCTCCCTACCAGGTACCAGCAGGGGATTGGAGGAGCCTGGCAGTGAGCTGGCACGGAGCTGGGAGAGCTGGCACCTCTGCACAGGGTTGGTTGAGTCTCTGCTTCTGTCTCCCCTGCTCCTGCCCTCTCCTGTGGTTTCTGGGTGCCAGGCTGGGGCCTGCCCTACCACCGGCGGCGCGGGGGACCCTGGGGTGACTCCAGTGAGGTCACATCCTGGGGCTGGTGGTGATGCTTGGAGCTGAGAGCAGCTGCAGGCAGCTCCCTCCCTGCTCCCTGGGCTTGCCCAGCCTGCGGGGAGGGCATCGGGGGGCAGACACTGAACGAAAGCTGGAGCTGTGCCTTGGGTAGGGATGAAGATTGGGATGGTGCCAGGGACCTGCCTGGGCTCCTGGCCACAGCCACGGTGGGGGTCCCCTTCCTCCTCCAGAGTGACCCGAGGGGGGTGCAATTAGTGCGGCCGGCTAACGAAATGGTTAATTGCTGCCTGTCTGGGGTGGGACCTGCAGCTCTCCCCAGCAGGGCGCTTCCAGCCGGGAGGGAGGAGTGCGGCCGTGGCTGCGAGCGCGGACGGATGGGTCTGTGGGTGGATGGACGGACGGACAGCGACGGCAGGACTACAATCCCCGGCAGAGAGCAAACCCCCGGGGGTGCCCGGGGGATGCCGGGACCGGTAGTCCGGAGCTTGGCGTGGGGGTCCCGGCTGCCACTGGTGGCTGTGGGACCCGGAGGGGATGCGCAGTCTCGGGGCGGAGCCAGAGCCTTCCCCTGCTTTGTTGTTGGTACCTTAAAGGAGCAGCGGCGGTGCCCGAGCGGACTCCCTTGCGGAGCAGAACAACCTGGGCCGTGGGCTTTTTAAAGAGGAAAATCACTCCCGTGGCCTCCGTTATTAACGGCGGCGCCCGTGCTCCGTAACCCCTTCGGTGCCGGAGCGTCGCCGGCACGGCCGCGGGGCTGCCTGCCTGCTGCTGGACCCGCTCTGGCCCTGCACCCCCCAAGAGCATCCCCTCCCGAGCATCCCCTCCCGGTGCTCGGTGGCCGGGAACCTGATGCTGCCGTGAGGTGGGTGCTGAACTGGGAGGTGGGTACTGAGCTGTCCAGTGTCCCCATGCCCACGGCACCGGTGCCATGGCTGTGCCCTCACCGGGGGGCACCCCAGCCTGAGCCCCCTGGATAGAGAGCTCTGAGGCCAAGCGGGCAGCAGGGCTGGCGCGGGCAGCAGGGCTGGCACGGGCAGCAGGGCTGCTTCCTTATGCCACTGTGCCACAGCCATGACCTGGAGATTTCTAGCTCTCCCCCCTGGCATGATTCAGTCTGGCAGCCATTGCCTCCAGCCACATGCCCTGGCCTGGCCCTGGCATGTGCCCAGCAGACACCCATATCAAGGCCACCGCTGCTGGTCTGGGCCCTTGCCAGCAGCTCCCTTCAGACAGCCTGTGCAGGCCTGGGGGGAGATGCCAGCAGAGCCCCCAGCACTTTCTGCCTGCTCTGGGGCAGCTGGGGCTGGTGTGGGGGGGTCCTGGGGGCCACAGCTGGGTGGGCAACCCTGTTCTGGGACCATAATGAGGTTGTCTGTGGTGGTGTGTGTGACACATCTGCCCCAGCAGAGCCAGCCAGCCACAGGCTGGCACCTGGCTGCCTCAAATTGCTGCCCTGACCTGGCAGCCCTTCCCCTGTGCCCCTCTGAGCTCCACAGAGGAGGTGAAATCCCTCTGCCAGAGACACTGCTGCAGAAGGGCTGCTGGGCACAGCACAGGAGCCTCACTGGCTGGCAAAGCCTGGGACTGGGCTCTGCTGGTCCATGCTGTGAGCTCAGGCTCTGACCCTCACTGCGTCCAGCCCAGCGCTTGGCACAGCTGGCAGTGGGCAGAGCTGCTGAGCTCGCTTGGGTTTGGGGCTGTCTGGGTGCAATTTGTCCCCAGAGGAGCTCTTCCCTGGGGTGCAGAAAGCTCCTGGTGTGAGTGGCAGGGTGGGAGCAGAAGGGGGAAGCCCATTGGAGTTTCTGGCTGTGGAGTGGTCCTGCTGCAGTGCCAGGCCCTGGCTGGATGCTGGACCACAGCCTGCGTGGCTGTGCCCTGCTGGGCATGGCCATGGTCTGCACTGGGACCTGGAGGAGGGCACAGGAAAGGCCCTTCCATGGGCATCTGCAGCAGGGGCATCGACCTCACCCCTGGGCTCTCAGTCTCCTGGTGGCTGAGGACTTTCCCAGGGCTGGTGGTGCTGTGCTCAGGCCTAAGGAGCCCAGAGCTCCAGCCCAGTGCCTTGCCAGCTGTGCCCAGCTGTGCCTGGGTGCCTCTGACAGGTGAGACTCATGAGGCTTGAGCAAGAGATGAAGTTTCCCAGTGGGTGCTCAGCAGCCACTGTGGAGATGCTTAAGAGCATGATTTTTTTAAGAGCATAATGGATGTTAAGCTCTCAAAAACAAATCCTAAGCCTCCAGCCCGTGGCTGCCAAGCTGGAGGTGGTGGCCAGCTGGGGAGAGAGCCTGGGAGATGGAAGGAGCTGCAGAGCCCCAGCGAGGAGCTTCTGCCCTCTGTGTGTGCCTCAGCTGGCACCCAGGGCTTTGGGGTGCTGAGGGGCAGGGCAGCCAGGCCTTGGCAGCTGGGAGCAGGGTGAAGGCTGCTCCCTGTGCCAGTGTGGTTGGCAGGAACTGGAGACTGGTGCAAAGCTGCTGCTGAAGGACAGGGCCTGAAGACACCAAGCTGGGAGTGCCTCACTGGCAGGAAGAGCTAAAGAAGTGGAAGATTTGGGAATGCTCAGGGAAAAAGACTCCTTGAGGTGTTGCCCTCTGCCCTAGCTCAGCCTAACCCTGCACCCCAGTGCTGGGGGCACTGCTCTGTGATGGTGGAAGCTGGGACCCCATCTTGCTCTGATGTGGCCTGAGTCTGCTCACAGGGCTGCTGGTCATGGGGTGCCACTGCCTGGGCTCAACCCAAAGCAGCTCTGGAGTCTGTGCCCATGCCACTCCTGAGCCCTGGCTGCTCACCATGGCTGTCCCAAGGGGCAAAAAGCTCTTCTCCTCTCCTTCCCCAGAGCTGTGAGGCTCAGGGCTCTTGCTGCTTCCCAAAAGCTGAGGTGTGGACTGCACTGAGAGGCCGTGGCAGGCAGCTGGCACCAGCCCCTGGTGCCTCCTCACTCTGGTCTGCACATCTGGATTTTCTTTCTTGCTTTCTCCAGCCTGCTCAAGCTCTGCTCACCCCTGCTCGGGCCTGGGGAGCATTTCTGGCTGAGTGCTACTGGAGAAGCTGGGATGGGAGAACATCCTCCCAGCCAGCACAGGGCTGCAAGCTCCCCGTGCTCCCAGCTGCTGCTGCTGCTGCCTCTTGGGCTCTGTGCAGCTCCCAGGCACGGCAGATCTTCCCCAGATGGAGGACTGGGCCTTGGGGGTATTGGCCTTCTGCTGCTTTGCTGCCAAAAAAGGCCTGGAGGCTGCTGTGCGCTGCTGCTCGGCCGCTACCCGGCGAGTCGCACCGAGCCCTGCGCTCCCGCGGTCTCCCTGCGGAGGGATGCAGATGACTCCCTCCTGACATGTGCATGATCTGGGCAGGCTTGGCGCTGCTCTCTTCCCGGGCAGCTGGCAGGTTATTTTTGGTTCTGGAGTGGCCCAGATCTGGTTTCTGGGGGCGAGTCCCTGCCCGGCGCGCCCCGGGCGTGCGGGGGCCGAGGGGCACCGGCTCCCCTCCGGTGCCGGCCGCCGCCCGCGGGATGCTCCGGTGCCCACCTGCCCGAGGCCGAGCTGCCGTCCCTGCGGAGGGATGCAGAGAAGGAGACCCAGGCCAGGTCTGCGGGGACTCACCTGGCGGTGGCAGCCTGGGAAACCCGATCTGAGGGCCCCCGTGGGGGAGAGGGATGGGCAGGAGCAGCTGGTGCTGCAGGGCTTGGAAACCCAAGCCAACACCTGCTCACGTGTGTGCCCCTTGGCTCGGGGGCTGGGGGGCAGCAGCCCCTTCCCTCAGCTCCTAGCCTGCTGCCCAGGGCATGGTGGGGGTGAGGGGTTTGCTGAGGGTAACTCTAGGGAGATGCTGAGGACGCCCTGCCCTGCCTCTGCTCAGGCAGGGCTCAGGGTGGGAGATGTGGGCAGTGCTGTTTGCCTACCTCACTGCAAGGACCTCCCTCCCCTCCAGCCCCTCCACAGCGCCAGGATGCCTGAGCCCCTTCTCAAGGCCCAGGTTTGTCCCAGCAGCCCTGGAGCAGCAGCTGGAGGTGCAGCAAGCTGCTGCTCAGAGATCCTTCCCACACCTGCACGTTGTGCTGCTCTGGGGTAGCTGCTTCCCTGGAGGGGGAGCAGAGGGCATCAGCAAGGGGCTCTTCACCAGCTTAGAGCCAGGCTGGGCATCAGCTGGGCACCGTGGGCTGCATGGCACGGTGTGACAGCGTGTTCCTCAGCTCCTGCTGGCTCTGTGGGCTCATGGAGCTGAGCACCTTGCTGGGTGCAAGCCCTTGGGAGGTGTTTGGAAAGGAGATATCTGTGGTGGGAGTGTGGCCCCAGCCACACTGCCCCTGCTGCTGAGGTTGCTACTGAGGCTTTTGGTGCCCTGGACACCCTGGTGCCATCCTGTGCTCCACAGAGATGCTCCAGAGCCCGTGTGGTGCAGGTGTCTGGTGCCCAGGCCATGGCATCCAAACCCGCTGCACATGAGTGCCACGGGCAGAGTGGGACTGGAGCCCTGGAGTCTGTGCTTGGAAGGTGCTGGCTGGCAGAGGTGAGCAGCCAGGGCCCATGTGGGCTGCCCTGGCTGGCAGAGACACCCTGGTACCTCACTGCTGGGTGTCAGGGCAGGCTGTGGCACTGCCCATCCCGTGCTGCCCCTCCTCCCTGGCACAGCTACCAAGGCAGGACAGCTTTTTCTCACTGAAAACTGTGCCCTTTCCTCCGGGGAGGGAGCATCAACACATCCTCCCACGCTCCTGCTCAGCCCCTTTCAGCAAAATGCCACTCTGACGTCTCCCTGCGCTCCTGGCAGGCAGCAGAGCTGCTTCCAGCCTCTGACTGGGGGGCTCCTGGTGGAGGCTCCCAGGACTGAGCTCTCCTGCTCTGAGCATCTCCCTTTCCCCTCTTCGTGGGGTCCCTGCCTCTCCTCCCAGGCCCAAGCTGGCTCCTGCCTGCTCCTCTGTGGAGAGCTCAGCTCCCCATGAAGCCTGAGGGTCTCAAGTGCCACCAAACCCAGAAGCAAAGCAGCTGTGAATCAGCTTTAGGTTGCACAATAGAAAATCAAAGGGATGCTGCATCTCCTTCTGCTGCCTCTGTGCCTGCTTGGCTTTGTTGCAGGTGACTGGGGAAGGGAAATAGGTTTGTTATGAAAGCACCAGGTGGGAAGTGCCCTGCTCTGCTCAGCCTGCCAGGGGGTGTGCAGGAGGTGGCCTGTGTGCAGCAGGGCTGCTGCAGGTGGGAGCAGCAGGAGGCTGGGGGCTCCATGGCAGGCAGAGAGCTCTGTGGGGTGGAGGGCTCCATCCAGCTGCTCCTCCCTACCCAAGCCCTGGCAGAGGGCAGGCTGCTTGCTTCCTCACACCTCCTGGGGTTTGGCTGTGCTGCATGGAGCACATCCTGTGCCCCTGTGCCCTGCTGCTGGCCTGGCCTGCCCGCTCTGCTTGGCTGGGCAGGAGCCCAGCAGAGTCCTTGGGTCTCTGGCAGACATCACCCAGCCCGGGGGTGAAGTCAGCCTGCACAAAGCAAAGTGCTGGGTGTGAAGCATCCCCAGGCTGCCCTGTGCCACCCAGGTGTCTCACGGGGTGGGTGACAGCTACAGGGCTGCTGCCAGGGACATGGTGCTGAGCAGGCAGAAGTCAAGGGCTTTTCTCTCCTTCCTGCAGAGCTGGCTGCCAGCAGCTCTGCTCCTCTTTGGGGGAGAGCTTGTTGGCAGGGGGCTGAACCCCAGCCCTGAAACCCTCCTGAACAGGGGCTTCAGGTCCACACCCTCCTCCTGTCCCTGCCTTGGGGCTCCAAGGCTTGGCTGGACAAATGGACATCCAGGCAGAAGCAGGCTGTGGGAGGGCAGGCAGCAGCCCGGTGCCATCCTTTGCCAGTGTCCCACTGGCCAGGCCCCACATGAGCTGCTGCCAGCCTGGGGGTGGGTGCAGGCAGGAGCTGTGGTGAGGCAGTGCCTGGGACAGGAACGTGAGGAGAGCTTGGGCTGCCTGTTTGAAGTCTGACACCCAGGATTTTCCCCATCCACCAGAGGGACTGGAGACAAGAAAGAGCAGGCAGGGAAAGAGAGAGAGGGGGGAGCCCACCCCCAAAGCTGCTCTTGAAGCTGCTGCTGGGGGCACGTCAAGGAGGCAGGAGCTGAAGGGGCCGTGGGGCAGAGGTGTCTCTGGCCAGCTCTGACTCACCAGCACCTGCAGCAGCCCAGTTTTGGGCTGGGAGAGGCTGGGAAGGGTTGTGAGGGGCAGGAGGGCAGTGGAGGGAAGGGAAGAGCTCTCCCTGCTGGGGCTCAGCTGCCTGGGATGTGATGGCCACAGATCACCTCCCCCTCTCTTGTCCCTGGTTGCTGTTCCCCTTCTTCCCAGCTTGGTGAGTCAGGAGAGCAGGATCTGGCCCCGCTGGTGTAAGGGCTGCAGGGCTGTGCTGCCTTCCCTGGCAGAGCCTCCTCTGCCTGTCAGACCATGGCCCAGGGCAGGTGCAGGGTATGGGGTGGTTCCTGGTCCTGCCTGGCTGGTTCAGCGCCGCCGGCTGGGGCTGGGGTGAGCCAGGGAGCCCAGGCTGGGAGCCAGGCTGGGAGCTGCTGCTCTCCAGAACTTCTAGAGCTTGAAGCTGCAGAGCCCAGGGCCCAGATTCACCTGATGGCCCCCGTGTGCCAGGGGTGCAGGGGTGAGCACCAGGCTGGGCGAGATGCCTGTTGGTGGAGGGTTGAGCTGGTGCAAGCCCTGCAAAGGCAGTGGTGGGATCCAGCCCACCCCTCACCTCCCCCCGAGCTGTGGGCCTCAGGTTTTAGGTTTGAAGTCGTTGGCACCCCAAACCCCAGCCTTGTCTCACCCCCAGGCTGTGCTTGTCCTCTCTGGAGACAAGTGGAGGTTCTGTGTGGCCAGGTTGGTCCTGCCGGTGCTGGAGGATCTGCTGGGCCCCACCAGAGCCCAGGGCAGTGTCTGCACTCCTGCAGAGCTGCACTTTGTCCATCTTGTCCCTCAGCACCATGAAAAGACATTCCATCCCCTGACAACCATCTTCCACCCCCATCCTGGGGGGCAAGGGTACCCTTGCCAGAGCTGCTGTCACCACAGGTGACCTCCAGGGGAAGGGGCAGCAGCGTGGGGAGGAGGTGGAGAGGGTTTGTGACCAGATGGTCTGAGCTATCCCAACGTGAGCCCACAGCAGCCACCCTCTCCGTGGTTGCTCTGGGGCTGAACAGCTCTGCTGATGTCTTCTGTTCCCCAGGAGGGCACACAGCAGGGCCTCTGCCCTTTGTGGTGGTGTCTGGACCATGCCAAGCTCTGCATCTAGGTGGTCTCCACTTGGTGAGGTCAGCAGGAGGAGAGATGCTTTGTGGTCTGGAGCCAGCTGGGACTTGGCTGCAGTCACCCCAAAAGCTTAGGTCCTTTCATCCCCCCTCCCTCCCTCCTGGCCGTGCATGGCTCTCACAGGGCCATCTCCTGCTGCAGGCTGTGAGGCTCAGCCTCGATTTTGCCTCTCATGGTCTCCTTCTCCTCCAGGAACCTGCAAACTGCTGCAGAACAGAGCAACCACCTGGCTCTGCCTGAAGGCATCCTGCCCTTGGTGCTGCAGCTGGGCCAGATGTGAGGGCTGCAGAGCAGCACCAAACCCAGCTGGAGCTTCTTGCTCCTGCCCTCGTGGGAGGGATGCCAGGTACCAGCTGCTGGCTGCAGGAGCTGTGTGAGTGCAGAGCTGAAGGACAGAGGTGCTGGGACGGGTACCAGAGGGGACCAGGGAGCTCTGCCTTGCTCTCCATGCCAGGGCTGTAGGATGAGGGAGGGAGGGAGGGGGTGGCTGCTCCACCAAGAGAGTCCAAGTGGGAGCCTGCTGCTGAGCCCCTGTGGCTTGGCCGATGCCAGGGCAGGGGAGGCTGCTCTGCAGGTGGCATGTAGGCACCTGATGTCTGTGTGCCACGGGCGGAGGGGAGCCCGTGCTGCTGGCAGGCTGCAGGAGGGGAGCTGAGCTGGGGAAGCTGCACTTGGCAGATGGGTTGGAATGGGAGAGAAGCCTCTTCCAAGGCAGCCCTTGATGGAAATTAGCCTTGCAGAGCTCCGGGGGTGGGCTGTGAAGGTGAAGGGTTGGGAGAGGATTGGTGGCTGCTAAATTTAGGAGGATGCCATTTTGTTCCTTCTCTCCTTGCCTGTGGTGCTGGATCATGCCCACAGCTCCCAGCCTGGTCCCGACCGGACCCCCCAGCTCTGGGCTGCCTCTGTGGCCCTGCCTGGGAGGAGATTCTGCCTCTCCACCTCCCTTCCCATCCCTGAGACCTTTAATCTTTCATGCTGTCTAAAGCAATCCCCTTGGGGCAGGAGATGGTTAATTAGCCCTTCTCCCCCTGCTCCTCTCTGCCCGTGCTTCCCGGACCCCGCTGGCTGCTGCCCCCCTCTGCTCCTGCCTCTGCAGCTCCTTATCTGCCCTGCGCAGAATTCCCGCCGGGAAGGGGAGGAGGCTCCAGCTCCCCTTGCCGGTGTCTGCCAAGCCTTGGGGAGCTCTTCCCAGCCTGGCCTGGCTTCTGAAGGTGTTGGGGCTGCTCCCTGTGCCCGGATCCCAAACATTGTCCCTGAGCAGCCTTGGTCCTGAGATGGAGCGAGACCTGGAGAGGGCAGCTGCTGCTGTGCCCCTCCTCAAGGCTGGGAGGCATGGAGGCATCCCTGGCTATGGTGGCACAGGCACTTGGGGATGAAGCAGGACCCTTAGGAGCCCAACTGCTTGAGGGTCTTCCCTCCATTTCTCTGGGGCATGCTGGTTCACGTCCTGAGGAGACTCCCTGCAGCTGAGCTCTACCTGAAGCTGACCCCAGCAAGGGTAGATCCCTGCCCAGAGCCCCAGCCTGCTGGGGAGGGCTGCTGCCTGTTTGCTGAGGGGAGAGAGGAAGGAGAGGAGGGACCTGCAGGTGAGGGAGCACCTGGGCTCCCAGTGAGCTGCTCCCAGTGAGCAGGAGCTGCTCCCAGTGAGCAGGAGCTGCTGGGGCTGCCAACAGGCTGCTGCCATCTCCTGTGGGTTCCTCCCAGCAGCGTGGGGCTGCTGTGTGTGCAGCAGGGCACCTGTGCTCTCCGTGTGTGATGTGAAGGGAAACCAGCTCTGCTCTGCCCAGCCTCTGCTCGCTGGGGTGCCCAGCAGAGGGGTGCTGCTGGTGGGCTGCTCCCCCTCCACACTGGGGTTAACCTCCTCCAGCAGTGTCTGACGTGGCTGGGCCAGATCTGCCTTCTGCAGCAGCAGGGGAGGGAAGGAGGAAGCTGTTTGTGCAACTGTTCATGGAAACCGAATGTGAAAGGAGTGGGGACGTGCTGGCACAGAGCAGGGCACCTTCGAGGGCAGCCTGTGTGCTACCTGCGCTGGGTCCATCGGCCTCCCCCCGGCCCAGGCACTGCGCTCAGCACTGCCCAGGCGCAGGGGATGGTATCCCTGGAACCCCTCCTCTCTCTCCCCACAGCGTGGCTGAGGGTTTGCAGTGAACCCCCAGAGTGCCCGGTCCTAGAACGGTGCCCGGTCCTAGAACGGCGCCGGCCGCCGCACCGTGCCCTCTGCCAGCTTCTCTGCCCGGAGCCGGCGGCAGGCAGCAGGCTCTGCGCTGCTCTCTCTCCTGCAGCCTCTTTGCATTCCTGATTGCAGCCCTGCATGAGAGTGCTCCGAGCTCCTCCTCACCAAAGTGCAGACTGAGCCTTAACGAACCCCTCGTGGGAGCTGGGACCGGGAGAGAGGAGCTGCGGTCCCGCTGCAGCCAGGCAGAGCCTGACAACAGGCAGCGCTGCCTGGAAACGGTGGGCAAAGGCTTTATTGACCACTGGAGGTCACTTTCTCAATAATGCAGTGCAATCCAACTTTATTTTGTCAGTACCTTTCATGCAGGCTGCCTCCCAGCTGCTCAGCAGAGCCAGAGCAAAGGGAGGGAGAGGAAAGACTTCTGCCGGAGCCGGGGAGGTGGAGGCTGCTCGGCAGCGCGGGGGGCAGAGGAGAAGGCTCCTGTGCTCCAGCGAAGAGCTGGAGGAGGAGGAGGAGAGCAGAGAATGAAGCAGCCTGGGTGCTGCTCCTCTGAGCTGCAGAGGCTCCTTCGGGCTCTCCATAAAAGAATGAATGTGTTTGGCCCTGGGGGCGGCGGGGAGGGTGCAGGGGAGGGGCGGCAGGTTGGCACAGGAGGTTGGGTGCTGTGTGGGGAGGGTCAGGCTGTGCTGCTGGGCTGGTGCTGGGAGGCAGCCCTGGAGCAGTGTGGTGAGATCCAGCTTGCTGCAGCTGTTTGCTTCTCCAGGAGTGAAGGAGCTCCAGGAGCCCTCTGATTTGAGCTCACGAAAGATTTGGACATGAGCAGGCTCAGGACGTTTCTCAGCCCCAGATGCTGCCTGAATTGTGCTCCTTTGCTCCCTGCCTGGTGCTGAGCCATTCCCAGGGGGGGACCCTGGCCTCCTACCTTCCTGTCTGCTGGCTCCCAGCATCAGGCTGATGTCCCACAAGGGCTTGATCAGAAACCTCCTCCCAGCCCCATGCAGGTGAGGTCCTGA
Organism: Melanerpes formicivorus; assembly: GCF_026170545.1. NCBI lineage: Eukaryota > Metazoa > Chordata > Aves > Piciformes > Picidae > Melanerpes > Melanerpes formicivorus. Next base: position 8,855,980 of record NW_027142385.1, on the reverse strand, counting down.
ATCCTGCCCTTCAGCAAGAGAAGCATCTCTGACCACCCCAACCCCCCCAAGAAATGGAGCTCTTTGCCCCATAGCAGCCTGGGGGCAAGGTGTGGGCAACCCCTGCCTGCAGGGTGCTTGCAGGTGGGGAGCTTGGCACACTGGGGTCCCAGGGAGGGGGCAGAGCCTTGAGGCCTCGCTGGCTCAGAGGCATCCAGGCTGCAGGCTCCCAAGGCAGACAAGAGTTGTGATGTTCCTTGTGCAGCTCTCCAGCCCCTGGCTCTGAGCTGTGGGGGGGCTGGCTCAGGTGAGCAGTGAGCTGGTTGGGGCTTTCTGACCTGATCTTGGGGAGGGGGCAAGTGAGGAATTGTTTGCCACATCTTCTACAGCTCGGGGAGGAGGGGGCTGGGTGTGCATGGAGATGTCAGTGCTGCCCTTGGACCCCCTGGGTCTCCCTTTCACCCCCTGGGTCTCCCTTTCATGCCCTGTTACCACCCTGTGGGATTCCCAGGATCAGGCAGGCTGCAAGGCTCAGTCAGAGGAGTCCAGGTCCTGGTGGATGTCCTGCTGCTGCCTCAGACTCCCTGTGCAAAAGGCTGAGCTGAAGAGCATGTCTCCAGGGGGTGGCAAGGCTGGGGTCTCATGTCCCCCTTCACTCCAGAACGTGTCAGACATGAGTGCCAGGTCCCAGAACCGGTCCTTGATGCATCCCCAGAGTGTGGAGCAGCCTCTGGTTTGCTCTTCCTCTGCTGCTTTGTCTTTCAGCCTGGGTCCTGTGGAGCCAAGCACTGACGTGGCTGCTAGCTCAGGCAGCTCTGCTCCTGCATGAGCAAGAGGAAAATAAATAGCAGCTCAGATTGCAGCTGGTGTGCAGAGGGCCAGGCTGCTGCTCTGCCCCCAGCTCTGCCCCCTGGGTGAGTTACTCCTGACCCCCATCTGCAGTGGGCACAGGATGGTGACTGGGCCCAGGGACAGCCTGGGACAGACCCAATTTCACCTCCTGGTGCTTCCCTTTCTGCCCTGTGCCAAAGGCTGCTCAGACTCTGCTGGGAGAGCTGCTCACAGAACTCAGTGGAGTCTCTGCAGTGCTTTGGGATCCTCTGATGCAAGTGGGCAGAGAAGCAGCTCCTGACTCCCCTGGCAGTGCAGAGGAAGGGGAAATTCAGGGCCAGTAAGAAAAGGCAGGTTGGTGCCCTGGGGTAAGCCAGCATCCTGCCCTCTAATTATGCAGCAGTGTCCTGGGCTGTAGGGGAGCTGTGGTGGAGCTGGGATGGCTGTGCACGGCTGGAGGGAGCCAGGCCTTGATTTGGTGCCTGGTGAGATCAAGAGGCCTTTGATTTCCACGGGTATTGAACCAGGCTCTGGGAGATCAGGGAGGCTAATCAGATAATGACTGCAGATTGGCTGCCACGGCTCTGGGTCCTGAGCTGGGGCAGGTGGAGTAAATTGGGCTGTCTGGGAGAGGCTGTGTGAGCTGGTGGGCTGCTGGGGTGTCCCTGCTGAGGTGGGATCCAGAAGGACAGCAAACACCTCAGAGATCATCCAGCCCAGCCCTGGTGGGGTCAGCTCTGTGTGCAGTGGCTGTGCAGGGTGCCTGGGCAGGATCCCTCCCTGGGGCTGCAGAAATGTTCCTGAGGACTCCCCCGGCCCCAGAACTGGGCTGGGAGTGGGTCAGGGGGGTTGAAAGTTGTGGGGAGATAATGCTGTGGTTAGATCAGCTTCATCCAGACGTGGAGCAGGCTGGAGTCAGGCTCAAGGCAGGAAGGAAAACTTGGAGAGGAAGGGAGAGAGGAGGCAGAGGATCAGCAGAAATCCCTCTGGGTCCTCTCAAGTGCTCTGCCAGTGCTGAGCAAAACAGAGTGAGGGAGAGATCAGGTCACCAGGAACTCCCCCTGGAGAGGGAGACCCTGTGGTATTTCTCTAGAGCCTCATCTCCTGGAGCTGGCAGAGCAGAGACCTGGCAGGAGGCCACTGCTGGCCGCTGGAGGTGGCTCTGCTCCCTGGCTGCTTGGGCAAAGCCACTTCAGAAGACACAAGCAGCAGTGTCCAGCTCCCTGCTCCTGTGCAGGCTGTGTGGAGCAGAGCCCCTGCAGCCAGCAGCTGGGTGCCACAGCCTCCTGGTGCCACAGCCTCCTGGTGCCACAGCTGGAGGGCTCTGGTTTCGGCAGCAGCAGCTGTGGGGAGGCTCTGTGCCTGCTGCTATCTCCTGCAGATCTGGGACCTGCTGGAGTGTGCCCACCCGGTGCCAGCCTGTGCTTGGCTCTGCTCTTGGCTGCTGGCAGGGTTTGGGTGTCCCTGCCCTGTGACCCGTTGGCCAGAGCGCTGGGATGGGCACCCAGAGAGGTTGTGGAGTCTCCTTCTCTGGAGGGATTCCAACCCCCCTTGGCCATTGTGCTCCTGGGCAGGCTGCTGTGGGGGCCCTGCTGGAGCAGGGGGCTAGGCTGGATGAGCTCCAGGGGTCCCTTCCAACCCCACACCATGCTGGGGGTGCTTTCACCTCCCAGTTTGGCCTGGGGGAGCAGGACCAGGGGAGCTGGCTGGGGAAGCAGAGAGATTTTAAGCTGTGTCTGGGGAGTGGGAGAGGAAAGCTCAAGTCCTGAGTGCTTCCTTGCACCACAGCCCCCCCAGCAAGCCCCCAGAAGCCATGCAAGGAAGTGGGAACCAGGTCTCACCCAGCACGCTCCCCACAGCAGCCCTGGGGAGGGAGGAGCCCCTGCCCCAGCTCTGCCTCGCTGGAATGCAGCTCCCTCCTCTCCCTCCCCTTTCGGGGGGCTGTGGGGTGCCCCGAGCTGGGGGCTGGAGTCCCCCCCCGGATGTCGGGGAGCCAGATGGGCCACCAGCCACTGCAGCTGAGCTCCTGGCCATGAACAATGAGGCCATTGAGTGGCTGGAGCCGGGGCTGGGGCCCGGCCGGGCTGCAGACAGGGGACAGCTGAGCCCTCTTGTCCCTCCCCGGCCGAGTCACAGCCCAAAATAGGCTCCTGGTGGCCACCCGAGGCTGGGCTCCTCCTGTGGAGGCCACGGCGTGGCTGGGGGGGGTCCGGAGGGGGATTTCTGGCTGGGAGGGAGGAGGCAGGGAGGGAGCTCAGCAGTTGTGCAAACTTATTCATCCTTTGGGTTTTGGGGGCTGGGGCAGGGCTGGGGCAGGGGCAGGGCTGGGGCAGAGGCAGGGCAGGGGCTGGGGCTGGGGCAGAGGCAGGGCAGGGGCTGGGGCAGAGGCAGGGCTGGGGCAGGGGCTGGGGCAGGGGCAGGGTAGGGGCTGGGGCAGACGCTGGAGCTGAGGCTGCTTTTGTCCTCACCCTGTCTCAGAGGTGCTTCTGCTTCCTTGCCATCTGGGCACCTCTGGGTGAGACCTTGGCTGCTCTGGCTGCAGAGGGGGCTGGGGGATGGAGCTGTGGGGCAGCCAGGAGGGGAGCTCCACAGAGAGGTCCTGGGAGCCCAGACTGTGGTGGGTGAGAAGGGTGGAGAGATGCTGTCCACAGCTGGTGAAGCCATGAAGCTGTCCCTGCTGTGCCCACCGCCGTGTGCCACCCTGCTCACCGCTGCCAGGTTTCTCGGTGGGGGGCGTGGGGGTGACTGCAGAGAGCCCTTCCCCAGCCCCACTCAGATCCTGTCCCCCCTGGCGCTGGAGGGATGCTGCTGCCTGGCTCCTGCAGACCCCCAGCAGCTGCTGTGCCCAGGGGCTCCCAGGCTGTAGCTGTGCTCGACGTGAGGGCTCTGCCTGGAGCTGCGGAGGGTGGGGGCTGCCTGTGCGGGGGGGGAGAGGAGAGCAGCGTTTGGACTCAGCTCAGCAGCTGACTGTGCTGGGCCGACCCCTGCCCTGTGCCTCTGCCAGCACCACCAGCAGAGAGCCTTTCCCCAGCGCAGCCAGGGGCAGGATTTGCCCCTTGGCGTTCGTGGAGCAAGAAGAAGCTGAGGATCAAGGCCTGGGCAGCTCCGGGGTACCCATCCCCTCTGCAGATGGAACAGGGCAAGACAAAGCTTGGCAGCAGGACCCTCCCCATCAGCTCACCCACGGCACCCTCAGCTCCCCAGAGCAGCTCCTGACACGGCCCCCAGGCCTGGGGGGGAAGCCTCCAGCACCCCCCTCTGCTTGTCCCTCTCCCCATGCTCTGGGGGTGGCTTGGCAGGGCTCTACCTGCCTGTGTGTGCCCGAGGCTGCCGGGCCCCCCCAGCAGAGCCGGCGCCGTGGCTGCGGTTTCTATGGTTACTGCGGGCCCGGGAAGAGCAGTTGGATGCTGGAGCTGGCAGGACCTACCTCTCCCTCTGGATCCACCAGAAACTTGCCAGGGAGCTGGGGTGTGTGGGAGCCTCAGAGCAGGACAAAGAGAGCACAGCCCAGCTCTGCTGGCTGCTGGAGCTGCTCCCAACAGGTTCTGCTCTGAGCAGGGACAAAACTGTGGGGAGGGAGGAAAAGAAGAGGGAGAAAAAAAAGGTCTGATGAGCAAATTGCAGTTCTGGTGCTCACAGGAAGGTGACATTTGTTGTAGCAGCTCTGAGCATCGATTCAGGGAACTCAACACATGGAAGTTTAGCTGCTGCCAGAGCCTGACTGTTCTACCCACATTTGTTTTCTCCCAGTCCTTCTTTCCTCTTGTTTCATCCTTTCAGGGCTTTTTGCCCTGCTGTTTCCCTCCCTGCACGCTCAGATTCCTCCCCAGGTCTGTGCCTCCCCCTCCCACTGCTGAGGCTGGAGGTTCAGGGCAGGTCTGGCCCTCCCCACGGTCACAGTTGGTGTCTCTTGGGGAGGGTTGGGACCTTCCCGGCAGGTTTCCCCACGGCAGCCTTGCTGCTGCGGCCGTGGCCGAGGGACACTGAGCCTCCTGCGCGGCTGCTGGGCTCTGGGACCTGCCCCTGCCCTGCCACAGGCACCTCTGGTGCCCACCCAGCTGGGCTCCAGCTCTCAGGCTGGACTCACAGAGCCGTTTGGGCTCCTGGAGCCGCTGGCAGCAGGGCAGTGCCTGACACCAGAGTGCTGCACCGGCGCCTCCGTCCCTGCTCCACGGGCAGGGGGTGGGGACAGGAATGAAAACGATCAGGCCACAGGCTCGGGCGGTGAAGAGCCCTCGTCCTGACCTGCTTGGGAGGGAACTGGGCGCACTGGTCTGCCCGTGCTTCCCAGGAGAGGAGCGCTGGGAGCTCGCTGGGAGCCCTGAGCAGTCAGACTGGCTCTGCTGCTCCCAGCTCTCTGGCTGCAGGGGGTGATGGCTGCCCCTGGCTGGGATTGGAGAGGCCAGAGAGGGATTTGCAGAGTCCTGGAGCTTTACAGGGCTGGAGAGCTGCAAAAAGAATTCCCTGTGCCCCGAGGAAATTGCACCCAGCCTTGTGCAGCAGCATCTGACCCCCTGAGCCTCTGGGGTGGGGAAAGGATGGAGCAGGAGCCAAGCAGCTCCTGGCTGTGCCTGGGGAGCTCCTGCTGCCCGCAAGCAGCTCTGCCTGCACCGTGTGTGGGGCCAGCAGCTCCGGGGACTGCAGGGCTGGACAGTGCCTTCTTCATGTGGGGCCAGCCTGGCTCCTCACCCTGCTCCCCAAAGCATCTCTGCAGCTGGGTGAGGACTGAACAAGGTCCTGAGCCTGCCTGGAGCACTTGCAAAGGCCAGCCTGGCTCAGCTCCATCTTGGGGGTTCCCATGTCCCAGCAGAGGATCTGGAGGTGATGTCTGTGGCAGCACTGGCTGAGAACTCCATGGTCAAAAGTCATCAGCTCAGGTACTGAAAGCCTTCAGCCACCTCTGGGCCCAAATGGTTCTTTTCTTTCTTGGTTCCCCAGGAGTCTCTTCTGCTTGTGGAGAGGCTGAGGGAAGCAAAGGCAGAAAGCAGCTTCCACAGGACTGAGCCTGCTCTCTCTTTTCCCAAGGGAGAGGAGGCTGCTGGGGCAGTGCTGGGGCAGTGGCAAAGGCTGGCCCAGAGGCTCCTGGAGGTGGTGTGGTCCCGTGGAGCAGGGAGCACCATGAGCTGTGGCTGGGGCCATAGCTCTGTGAGGTGCCTGAGGGGAGCTGGCAGCATCTGCAGCAGTGAGGATGCTTTGCTGGTGCAGGACCTCACTCCTCTTGGCTCCTGCAGCCTTTTGGTGGGATCAGCCTTTGCAGGAGGCCCCAGAGCAAGGGGCAGCAATGTGCCCCAGCCCCTGCACCACACAGTCCCTGTCCTGCCCTTGCTGGGCTAGTGGTGGATGCTGCAGACCTGGCAGCCAGCACCTTCCCCCCGGCAGCTCCCAGGCTGCTGCCATCACATGCGGGGTGCCCGCAGGCCCCCAGCTCCCTGCACCACCTGCTCAGCCCTTTGGCTGCAGGGACTTGCAGCTGCCTGAGCTGTTTACCCTTCCCCATCCCTTTCCTGCCTTCTCCCCAGGCAGCCCAAAGCCAGACAAGAAAGGGCAGGAGCAGCTCCCTCTCGACAAGTCGCTGCAGGTGAGCCGGGAGCCGCCTGGCACGGGCCCCGCGCCGCGCTGGGCAGGCAGGCAGCTGGCCAGGGGCTGCGTGGGATGGCAGAGGGGGTGCCCGGGGAGTGGGAACGGCCCCAGCCAGCATCCCTCCTGCGGCCGCGGGCGTCGAGTCGGGACACTCCCCGTCTGGGTCGGTGGTTCCCAGCAGCCTGTGGAAGTGCAGCACCTGGCCAGGGTTTGTTCATTTCCCCTCCTCCTGCCTCTCCGGGAAGCCTTGGAGCCCCGGCTCCCTCTGGGAGGGGGCACGGCGGGCAGACTTGCCCGTGCCAGGCAGAGAGCAAAGCCCTTGCATCACTGGGGCTGGGTGGGATGTGCCAGGCCTGCTGCTGGCCCAGGCTGCAGTCCCCTCGACCGAGTCGGACCCGGACTGGTCCCCACTGCCAGGTGTGTCCCGGCCTGACGCTGGCCCCCAGCGGGCATGGCGCTGCCCGAGCAGGCTCACCCGCAGTGCCCTCCCCGTGCCCTCCCCGGCTTCCAGCTCCCGGTGTGGGCGGCTGCAGGAGCAACCTCTGGGAGCAGCTCTCCTGTCTCAGGGCGGCTGCCTGAGCTTCTGAGAGATCAAAACTCCTGCCGACAGCCAGACCTTCCCCTCCAGCCTCCTGCCCTGCTCCTGAAGCAGCCACGGGGGCTGCCTGCTGAAGGAGCCCAACCCCGGGGTTAGCTCCACGGTCTGAGGCGCGTTGGAAACACCACGGGGAGCATCTGGGGGCTGGGTCTGAGCCCAGCCAAAGGGCAAAAGCTCTTCATTGATCTGTGCTGCAAACCCCTCTCACCCTCCTCGCCTGCCTGCAGCTCCAAAGCCCCGGAGCGCCTGGCTCCGAGGCAGGGAAGGTTTTGCACGGGGGCTAACTTGGATTCGATTCAAGGCTGTTTGTGCTTGCTTCAGGCAGACGTCACCGGGGTCCTTTTGGTGTCACTTTGCTGCTCCCAAGCCTGTTCCTGGAGAGACAGAAGGCAGCTGAACATGTACATACATCTCCAGAGCACTTGGGTATTTCCAAGTGATGCAACTCCAGATTCCTTCCCCACCTCCTCCCCTTCCCCTTTGCTTCCAAACCCTTTCTTTGGCCTCAAAGATCGGCTCGGGTGTTGTGTTCTGGGTTTTGTTGTTGTTGATGTTAGTGCTTCAGACTTTCTGGCCTCGAGTTGCACCAAGGGAGGTTCAGGTTGGATATGAGGAAGAATTTCTTCACTGAAGGAGTTCTCAGGCACTGGAATGGCTCGAAGAGGGAGGTGGTTGAATCCCCACCCCTGGAGCCCTGTAGATGTGGTGCTGAGGGACCTGGCTTAAGTAAGGACTTGTCAGTGTCAGGCTGATTATCAGACTCAGTGATCTCAAAGGTCTTTCCCACTCTGATTCTGTGACTTCTGGAGGCTTGCCTGGCAGGAGGAGCTGGCTGGCCCCAGAGGGAGATGCTGGCCCTGTGGGGAGACCTTGTTGCAGGCTGTAGGTCTGCCTGTGCTGTGGGGTTGTGGCTGTGGGCAGCACCCATCAGCAGGTGAGAAATGACATCAGCTGTCTGCAGGCTGCCTGATGAGCCCCACGGAGCAGGCTGGGGAAGCTGCTGCTCCACCTGGGAGACCTTCCCAGAGCCCTCTCCTTCTGTGGGCTAAAGCAACACTTTCAGCCATCCCCTGCTTGGGTCCTCAGTGAAACTTGGCCACCTCAACAAAGCTGGGGAGGGGCCTGGAGAACAGGTCTGGTGAGGAGCAGCTGAGGGACCTGGGGGTGTTTAGTCTGGAGAAGAGGAGGCTGAGGAGAGACCTCACTGCTCTCCACAGCTACCTGGAAGGAGGCTGCAGTGAGGTGGGGGCTGGGCTCTGCTCCCCAGTCCTAGATAGGAGGAGAGGAAATGTCCTGAAATTGTGCCAGGGGAGGCTTAGATTGGAGAGGAGGAAAAATCTCTTTGCTTCAGGAGTGGTCAGGGACTGGCACAGGCTGCCCAGGGAGGTGGTGGAGTCCCCATTCTTGGAGGTGTTCAAGAGCTGTGTGGTCATGGCACTTGGGGGCAGGGTTTGGTGCCCAGGGTGGTGCTGGGTTGGACTGGGTGATCTCAGAGGCATTTTCCAACCCAAAGAGTTCCACAGTTCTGTGTTATCCCCACTGACTCTGCCTGCTGTGAGGAAACAGGCATGGTGGAAGAGATGGGGAGCTCTGGTGCCCAGGCTCTCCCTGGCCTCTGCTTGGAGCCAGCTGGGGCTGGATGTGCCGGGTGGCTGCAGCCCCTGGCAGGGGCAGTGCCCCACGGCTGGAGCCTGGGGGCTGGCTGCACGCTGGCACGGGGCTCCCACCCCTCTGCATCTCTGCTGCCACACTCCTAAAGCCCCCGGGGGAAGGAGTTTGGGCTGCCTGTTTGCAGGGAGTCCCGGAGCCGGGGCTGGGGTGTGGAACAAGCAGAGGGTTTTGTTTTGCAGCTCCCTACATGGCAGCGTGGCTAAAGGCAGAGGCAGATTTCGAGGCACGGTCGTTTAGCGACACTGGGAACGTCTGATCCCAGCCATGCTTATTTCACAGCTTTTAGCTCCACATTTCCTGGGCAACAGTTTTGCAAATGTGATTCTGCAGGTAGGCTCTGGGGGGGCCGTGGTGCAGCTGGGATGGTGCTGGGTGGAGGGAGCAAGCCCCAGGGCCCCCCGTGCCGGGCGGGCTGGGTGCTGCTCTGTGTGTGCCCCACAAATGGAGTCAGAGCACATCTGACCGGCGCGGGGCTGCTCCTGGAGTCCTGGTGGAGTTGCTGGGAGCCTTTTCCTCCCTGGATTCTGGATTTGCTGGGGGTGCTCGGCTCTGGTTTGTTTGCAGGGAGCGTGGCCTGGCTCCTGCTGTCTTCAGCAGAAGCTGAGCTGGTCCAGAGCAGCTCTGGGTGTGAGACAGGGTCGGGGGTTTAGCTCCTCAGGGGCTCCTTCTCTTACCTCTTAGTGGGGCCAGCTTGGGAGCTCTGACTCAGCCTGAACTTTCAGTGCCTTTTGCACCCGGAGATTTAAATATCCCTCTGCAGGGGAGCTCAGCACCAAGCGGCAGCCCTACCTGCAGCTCCTCAAGAGGTTACCTCCCCCTCTACCCCTCCAGGTGTTGAGTATTTCCCTCCTGCCGCTGCCTGCCACCTCCGCGGTGAGTCAGGGGAAGGGGCCACGAATGCTTCACCTCAGCCACTTCAGTACCAAGCCTGGCAGCAGCTTCCTTCCCGCGGCTGGGGAAAGGGGCTTCAGGCAGAGCTGCCAGGCTTTGCCCAGAGCTGCAGGCTTTGCCCGGGGGCCATGCAGGAGCCGCTCCACCGACGCCGGCAGCGGGAGCCTCCGGCAGCGGGGAGCAGCTGAAGCGGCTGCCGGGGGTGGCAGCGGTGGTGATAACATCTGCACCCACCCCCGAGGAGAGCATCTCCCGATGCTGTAAGTGCAGGGCTGGGACCTTTGGCTGCTGAGCTGCCTCGGCTGCCTCCGAGTTCAGCAGGAGTTCAGGCGCTCAGCACCCCGCAGCAGCGGGGCCGAGCGAGAGGCTGCTCTGGGTTCGAGGGGAGCTGCGCCCCAGGGGCTGCTGCCAGCCGGGCTGGGAGAGACCCTTCGGGGTGGCTCCTGCCAGCTTCGCTGGTACAACCTGTGCCAGGGCAAGAGGGAGCTCTCGGGAGCCAGCCTCAGAGCTCTGCCCGGGATGAATGAGTGCCCAGGAGCCGGAGAGTCCCAGGGGAGCTGCAGCCTCCCCCAGCTCCCTGTGCTGCCTGTCGGAGGGCTGCGAGTGAAGCACCCGCAACGCCCAGAGCTCTGTGCTGGAGGCAGCATCGCTGCCTCGCCACTGCCAGGGAGGCATCACTGCTCTGCCAGCTCCCTCTTCCCTCCCTTTCATCTCTTTTTCTTCCTCCCGTGGCCCCCCACGGCCTCCCCCCACCCTCACTCCAGACTGAAAATCTCAAGGCAAATCCTGCTAAAGAGGGAGATTTCGCCCTGCTGCTTCCCTGCCCTCCCTGGTCCCTCTGGCTCCCTTCCCCGCGCCTGGCCTGCTGGGTTTTGTGTTTCACTTGTGATAAATAAAGCTGCAGGCACTGATTTGGGTGTACAATGACACCTTGTGTTATTAGACAGCACAGGACAGGCTCTGCGAGGGGAGCTGCTCGCTCGCCCTCCCTCCCTCCCTCGCCGCCGCTGCCTGCGCCCTGCCGGGCTGGCTGCAGCAGGGGCTCCTGCCTCCCCCCCACCTAAAATCACAGCCCCCAGGCAGAAAGGGAGGGTCTCAGCCCCTGCTTGGGCTGGGGTTAAAGAGGGAGGGTGTGGAGGGAAGCTCTACTCTTAGAGGAGGGAGAGCGGCAGAGGGTGATGGGGCGAGCCTGGGCTGCCCTGGTTCTGTGCCCCCAGGGGGTGTGTGGGGAGTGTTTGCAGGGGTGAAGCCAGCAATAGTGGTGTCACCCCAGCCCTGCTGAGGGGGACCTGAGCTCACCCCCTATCACTGTGTGGCCAGGCAGGATCTCATCCTGCAGCCCTGGCCCCTGGTTCCTTCCCTGCCTGACCACTGTGCTCCTGGCAGAGGGGGGGTCCCAGCATCCTTCTTCCCCTGGCTCCCCCCACAGCACATCCTCAGCCCCCAGGAAGGCATTTGTCCAGCAAAGGCCACCTAGTGCCAGCTGCCCTCTTGTCTCTTGGTGCCCTGGGGACTGGCACTGGCTGGAGCAGGGCAAACTGAGACAGACACTGAGCCCTGGGTGCCCCTTTTTGGCTTCTCCCTCATTGTTTTCTCCCTCCCTCCAGCAGCAGCAGCAAAGAAATCTGGTTTGGCACCGCTGGCACTTGGGATGTGGCTGAGCCTTGTCCTGCTGAGGCTCCAGTGCTACTCTGCCTCCCAGGAGAAATCCCAGTTCCCCCCATCTGGAAAGGCAAACCCTGTGAATTTCTGCTTGGGGTGTCCACAACAGAGGTCCCCCAGCTCCACATGGCAGCCCCCTTGTGCTGGGGCCCCTGGGAGCTGACATCTGGGGACAGCTTTTGGAGCCATCTCCTGGGATTCTCAGGTCCTCTCCCTGCTGGGAACCAGAGATGGTCTTCAGGTGTCCAACCTGTGGAGTCCTTGGGGCAGTGATTTAAAGCAGGTAAGCAGAAGCCCAGCCTCAGAGGCAGGGAGCTGCTCCCTCACCAGGGCTCCCTGGCCTCACCCAGACTTTTGGAAGTGGAGTTTTGGTCACTTGGCTTCATGGTTCTTCTTGTTACAATTTAGCATCACCTGAACCGTGTTTGAGAAGCCTCTGAGAGCACCAGGGGTGAAGAATTCCCTCTGGAAACAGCTGCTGTGATTTGGGGATTTAGTTCTTTGGGGTTTTTTCCCCTTTCCTGTCTCCTCTGGCTCTGGGCTGTGAGGAAGGGGCACCCCCAAACCCTCTTTGTAGCTGGAGATGTGGTGCTTGGCACTTGTCAGGCACTGCTGTGGCTGCAGAAGCAGCCTGGGATTGCTGCTTGCAAGCTGCCCACCCCCAGCTCCTCCAGAACCAGGAGAGAAGGTGGTGGTGGTGCCAGGGGGATGTCTGCTCTCCCCTCTCCTTTCCTCCTCGCCTCTCGTGGAGGGAAGGTCATGAAGCACATGGGGCCAGGCTTTGCAGCCTTGTGTCCCCTCAGTTTGTGGAGGTGCAGGGTGAGGGAGAAGGTTCTAAACCCCCTTGGCTGGAGGTGTGTGCTGCCCATGTTGCTTTGTGAGGGCACTGACCCCATCTGTCCCACAACCCCAACACTGTGGAGCAGTAGGGCAGAGGTTTAGCACAGGCAGCCAAGCTGCTCCTGCAGAGCCCCAGGCCTGCTTCAGAAGCTGCAACAGGAGTGAGATCTTTCCCTGCTTTTATTTATACACACAGAATATCAAATATTACTGAGTTTGTGCTTGTTAATGGTAGCCAAAGGAGTTAAGAGAAACAAAAAAGGGAGTTTGCAAACATAGCAGGGGAGAGAGAGCTAAAGTAGTCCCATTAATAAATGAGGGAGCTGAATCCAGCAGTGGTATTGGAGTGAGTGAGCTGCTGAGCTGCTTTTAAAATCAGTCTCTGGTAGAATCAGTGGAGACAATTAGGAGACCCTGTCAGATACAATCATGGGCTCCCAAACAGAAGAGCAGCCCACGAGGGAAGGGAGAGGCCAAGAGGAGCAGGGGAATGAAGCCAGCAGCTGCTGAAGTCAGAGGAAAGGCTCCTGCTGAGTCCATGGTGCTGGGATGTGCAGGGAAGTCATCCCAGGGATGTCCAAGCTGTGGGGCAGGAGATCCCATCCCATCCCATCCCATCCCATCCCATCCCACCTGGGCCTTAGGAGGAATGTGGGCTGGGGTGGGATGTCCTGGGGCGAGGAGGGGTTGAGCTGGGCAGTTCCCATCTGTCCCTGGCAGGAGTCTCTAGTGAAGTACAGGGCAGGGAGGGAGCTGCCCTTGAGTGGCTCCCAGCAATGCTCCAGGAGCTAAACTTTTGCTCCTGTGGTGTCCTGCTGGGGCTGTGGGAGGTGGCAGGGCTGTGGGAAGGAGCAGCCCACGAGGAATGGCTCAGTGGGGATCAAAACAGCCCAAGGGAACTCAAGGACACAGCAGTCCATGGCTGGCTCTGCCCAGTGCCTCTGAAGCTCTCGCTGGAGGTGCCTGTGGCTGTGGCTGGAAACTCTGTGGTGAGATGGGGAGCACCCAGCAAGAGTCTGACTGCAGCCCCAGCTTCCTGCGGTGGGACACAGCCTCCACCGTGGGGTTTGCTCTGCCAGCTCCATGCTGCTGTTTGCAGCTCTCTGCCTGATGCTGAGCACGCAGAAAGAGAAGCCAAGGAGGAAAGAGCTGCAGAGCAAGGCTGGAGGGGCAGCTGGGAGAGGGCAGAGCTGACCATGCCCCCGGGGAAGGGCAAGTGGAGGTAACTGCTGCACAGATCCTGAGGGAAAGAGCTGCTCCAAGGCAGCTGAAGAGCTGGAAGGCTTGGAATGGAAGTCACCACAGGACTGGGCAGCACTGACCAAAGCAATGCTGGTGAGGACCCAGCTGAAGCACAGAGGAGCCAAAGCCTTCTGTTGTGCCTGTCCTGGGTAAGTGCAAGGTCTGCCTTGTGGGCTGGTAAGTGAAGAGTGAAATCTCTGCTGCTGGCCCCCCCAGCTCTGTGACAGGGACACTCAGCTGCCCCCTCCATGCTCTCTCTCACCCCACCAGTGCTGCTGCACTTGCTGGGATGGGTCCTGCTCCTCTGTGTTGGTGTTGGGCTGACCTTTGGGTGAGGAGATGTGGGAAGGGAAAGCTGGGACAGTGGAGCCCAGATCTCCAGAAAATCCTTGTCCCCACAAAAGCCCAAAGCCACCTGTTGAAAATGTTTGAGGGCTGCTGGAGAAGCTGCTTTGAAGTGCTGTGAGCTCCACTGCCTACAAACTCTCCAGGTGGGGAACTGCTGAAGAGATTCCCCTGGGGGAGTGAAATGTGAGGGACAATTTCCTGGATGGTTTTGTTACTGCTGCTGTGATGAGGAGGATCCCTGGGAGTGCACCAGGAGGAGCAACCCTTCTCTGTGGGCATGAGACACTGGCTGGGGCTGGAGCTGATGCAGAGGGAGCTCTGGAGAAGTGTCCATGGTGTGGGGAGATGAATCAGCCCCAGCTGTGCTGCTCTTCACTGCTGTCTCACAGGAGATGCAACCACCACACTCAACCCCTGGCCCATCCCTGCTCCTCTCTGCTCCTTCTCTTCCTTTATTTAATGCATTTCTGATGTGCTTTTTCCCCATGCAGGTTTTCTTCAGCTGCTCTGTGCAAACTCTTTTCACCCTCTCCATGTCTCCAGGCTGCACTCTGTGTCCCACCATCAGCTCTGGACGTGGTGAGTGTGGCCTGGGGGGGCCGTGGTGAGTGTGGCCTGGGGTGGCCGTGGTGAGTGTGGCCTGGGGGCCGTGGTGCTGCCAGCCAGCCCTCTCCTTGCACTCAGTGTCCTTTCCTCCCCACCACATGCCTCAAGTTTGTGCAAATCTGTTCCAGTTTAAAGCTGAAATATGCATCTGAGAGGGGAGAGAGGGGAGAGAGGGGAGAGGCATGCAGCCCTCACCCCTCACAGCCCAACCCAGCCCCACTCCCAGCCTCCTTCCACAGGCAAAGGCAAGGAGTAAGAACCTGATCCCTGCTTCTTCCAAGGGAGCCTTTGGGGGGTGTGTGTGGCTCCCCAGTGCTGCTGAACCTCTCCAGTTTCTGGTGGGCTGCACACTTGCCTCCTGCCCAGAGCCACCAGGGCAGCCTGTGGAGGCAGCCAGCACGTTGGTCCCAGTGGCACCAGCCACACCTGGGCTCAGTGTGCCCGCTTTAGGGGTTGGAGGCATCAGCCGAGCTTTGCTCCTGCCCCTGCTGCCCACCCTGCCAGCGCTGCCTCCTCTTTCTGGGTGGCTAACTGGGAAGCCATCCACCTCTGCTGGCCAAGAGGTCCTGGCCTCACAGAGCCACCAGCACAGGGCTGACTTGCACCAGGTTTGGCCTCTTCTGCCTGGTGGGACCTGGCTGGATATGTGCAGCCAGGGGTGGCCCCAGAGGCAGGGTCCCGTCCCCTGCAGAGGGGCCAGCAGCTCTCACACCTCCCTTGAGCTTCCCTTTCAACACCTCCCTGTAACACAGACCCCCTGGGCGGCCCCAGAGGAGCCAACTGCCCACCCTCACCGCGGTGGGGGGGCCCACGCAGGACCCCCAGCCCCCACCCCACCCCAGCATCCCAACGCCGGCCCGGCTCTGCCGCCCTGCTCCAGCCCCGGAGCGCCGGGAGCCGGCTGCCGAGCCGGGAGCAAAGGAGGCTGCAGCAAAAGATGGAACAAACAGAATTTTTTTTTGCATCTAGAGGGGGAAGCACAGAGCTAAAAATAAAACGGGAAGATCAGTATCTGTCAGGCTGACGGCGGATTGGCTCCCGGAGATGCATGTAATTACCAGGCTGTAGGTAGACATTTGCATGGAGCAGCAGCGAGCTGCTGAGACAAGGTTACGATTTAACCTTTAAGTCCTGAAGCTGCTGGAAAACTAAGACAGAGCTGCGGGAAATTAACTGAAACCGCTCGAGGTGCCGTGACGGTGCCACACGGTGCCACACGGTGCCACACGGTGCCACACGCTGCCTCGGTGCGCGGCGCTTCCGCGGCACGGAGCCTCCTGCTGCCCCCCTGCCCTGCCTCCCGGAGGAGGGGATGCTTTGGAAGCAAGTTTGGCATGCGTGGATCTCCTCCCTCGCTTGGGAACCGGCTCGAGTGGGGAGAGGAGCTGGGGCGTTGTGTGGTCCCTGCTTAGCATCCCTGGAGCCGGGAGGAGCCTGGGCAGAGGGAGCTGTCCTGGGAGCTGGGTGGGGGGTGGTGGGTGCAGGGGAGATCCAGCTGTGCTGGCAGGGGCTGTGGTGGGCTCCTGGATGTTTTGCTGAGTGCCCAGAGCCTGAGCTCCGTGCAGAGGTCTGCAGGCACTGCTTGGTGCTGGACCCACGTGGGCTGGAGCCGGGATGGTCTCTGTGTGTGTGTGCAGGACTGGTCTGGTGAGAAACAGGCAGAGGAACCAAACCCATGCCTGGACGTTCCCAGCCTGGGCTCCCGACAGCATTCCTGATGCTCTTGGTCTCCATGGTACCTGCTGACCCCCAGGAGACCCTGCTCCTGCTGCTGCCCTTCAGCCCCAGGCAGCACTGCAGGGCAGGGGCGGTCAGGGATGTGGTGGTGAGAGGAGAAGGCTTCCCAGCAGGAGGGGAGATGGAGAGCCCGTGGCCATGTCTCTCATTCCCAGCTGGCACAGCCACCAGAGCTGCCCTGGTGGGATGCAGGAGAGGGCAGCTGAGCCAAGCTGGGAAGCAGGTTGGAAATTGGGGCTTTGAAGCCTGTGGTGACATCTTTCCTCCTGCTGTCACTGGGCTGTGGCTGTGCTTTGGGGTCCCCCAGGTGCCAGCCCCTCTGCCCCCAGCTTGGGGGCAGCTTCATCCATGGCATTGATGCCATTGCTTGGCTCAGGCTGATTGAGCTTCTGTGTCTGGCAGCAGAAGCTGGAAGGAGGAAGAGTGTGGTGGAGCCAGCAGGTGCAGGGCACCACTGCTCAGCTCCCCACAGGGCTGGGCCACCAGGAGCTCAAGCTGCTCCCCTGGCTCCCCAGCAGCTTCTGAACCCACTTTAAGGCTCTGGCCCTAATCTTCAAAGCAGCCACTGGAGGAAGTGCCAAAGGCATCAAAGGCTGAATTTTGTTCTGTGAGCAGCACAAAGCAGCTCCCCTGGGACGGTCCAGGGCGTGAGGGCTGGGATGAGACCTTGGAGAGCAATCTCAGCTGGCTGAGAAGTGGCAAGGATGGGCAGTGGTCAGGGCTCTGGGCCTGGATTCTGGGCTTGTTCTTTGCTCTGGGTGATGCTGGACCCAGGTTCAGGTACCTGAAGGTCATGGAACCCTCAAACCTCTGTGCTTGGAGCAGTTTCTGCAGAGGGAAGCTGGGGCTGTGTCTCTCTGCCTCTAGTGACCCATCTGTGAGCCACTGATAAGTGCTGCCTCACTTCCTGGGGCAGGCAGGGGACAGGCACCTTGGAGACTGCCAGAGCTGTGGAGGTGGTGACATCCTAGGAGGAGCTGCAGGCAGGGATGGAGCAACCTCCTGGGGGAGGCTGGGCAACTGCACACAGTGCCTGGTGGCAGGGAGCAGCCCCCCCCCCCCCCCTCCCCCCCTTCCTGCTCTTTCATCAAAGGAGGAACCTCCAAGCCTCCAGCAGGAGCCTGACCCCCGGAGGCAGCAGGGCTGGAGCCTGCAAAGCCTGGGGGCTGCTCTGCCTCTGGATGTGGAAGGTGCTGGTGTGCTCCAGCAGCGACCTGGGATGAAGCCCAGAGTCCTGCCTGGCTGTTGGGAGCTGGAGGGTCGAATTGGGGTGATCAAGGTGCAGGGCTTGACTCTCCCTGTGCTGAGTCCCTTTCAGCCTCTGGCTGCTGGAAAAGAGGAGCTAAAATCGCTGCACTTCAGCTTGGGGGAGGTTGTGCTTTATGACTTCCCAACAATGGCAGTGGTGTATGAAAGGGCTTCGAGGTTCAGAGCTGCCTCTGTGCTTTGTTCTCACACCCAGCTGAGCCTCCTGCCTCCCTGGGCCTGTGCTGCAGCAGCAAGGGCTGGGGCAGCCTCCCACACCGATGCTCTCGTGGCTTGAGGTTGTCCTGCAGCCAGGTCTTGGAAAGCCTTCCCTGCCCAAGGAGCACTGAGCTGAGTCTTGCTCTGATGGTTTCTTCCCCACCTCTCTGGAAATTCCCCTCTCAGATGCCTCCCTGTTGGAACTCTTGGTTGCTCCCAGCCCTTCAGCCAGGGCTGCCTCCAGCCCGAGGTGCAGCCCAGGAACAAGAACTGGAAACCCTTGTCCTGAGCAGAGGCTTCTGCTGCTGCCCAGACAGAGCTCCAGGGAAGCCACTCGTGGCCCAGATGCAGCCCTGTTGTTTTTCCAGCTCTGTCAGCCGGCCTGGGAGAGCCATGGCCAAGCCTGAGAGCTCTGCCTGCCTCCCAGCCCTGCTCCTCCTGCGGTTCCTCACCAGTGAGCAGCACACCGGAGCCCTTCCCTGCTCTGGCAGCACAGGGCAGGACCTGAGCTGGTTTGGTCTTTGGGAGCAGGGGAAGGGAACTCTGCCCTGGCTTGTGAAGGGAGAGCTGCTGACAGCAGCAGTGGCCACCAGGTCTCCACGAGGAGAGGTTTGTCACTGCCGCTTGTCCCTCTGTGGTCGCAGGCTGCTTGTTCCCACAGGCTTCACTGCCGTTTTGTCACCTCCCGCTGGGCTTCCTGCCCCTTCCTCCTCCTGCTCCTGCGGGGCTGCCCTGGCCGGCAGCAGCTGAAGGGAGGCTGCCTCTGCTCCTCCCTGGGGCACCAAGCTCCAGCTTTGGCTTCACAGCCGTGCGAGGGGAGCCTGGCGCGGGGCAGCCCCGGGCTGGAGCGGAGGTGTTGGGGAGGGGATGGAGGTTCCCAGCTTTCATCTTTTGTCACCAAGAGCATCTGGAGGAATTTGGGCTATCTGGAGTGTTTGTTTTTGTTCCTCCCCTCCCAGCCCTGCACCTTAGCCTTCGCTGGGGGCCCTGTGGCTGGGATCTCTCTGCTTGGGCTCCGGGAGGGATGAGTCAGCTCCACGCTTGTTCAGAAGAGGTTTAGGTTATTTTTGCTCCCCAGCCCCACTTTGTCTCTCTGTGCTGCAGTCACTGGAGTGCAGGCTCTGCAGGGGAACCCTGGCTGCTGTCAACAAATGGCTTCCTCTGGAATGACAAAGCCCCAGCTCATGGGAATGCTGCTGTGGGCCTCTGGCTGTTGATTTATGAGGAAAAGGCTAATTCCAGTTATTAAAAATACCAAATCCTCCTTGCAGGAACCCAGAGCTGCTGAGGGGGCTGCAACAGCTCTGTGATGGGGAAAGGCTGAGAGAGTTGGGGCTGATCCCCCTGAGGGAGGAGCTGATCAATGCTGATCAATGCTCCAGGGGTGGGGGGCAGCAGGGGGGCAGCAGCCTGCTCTCAGTGGTGCCCAGGGCGAGCACAAGGGGCCATGGGCACGACCTGGGGCATCAGAAGCTCACCTGAACAGGAGGAGCAACTCCTGCAAGGGGAGGGAGCCCTGGAGCAGGCTGCCCAGGGAGGTGCTGGAGTCTCCATCTCTGGAGCCACTCCAGACCCACCTGGAGGTGTTCTGGGTGAGCTCCTTGGGTGCCCCTGCCCTGGCAGGGGGTTGGACTCAATGATCTCCAGAGGAGCCTCCAAGTGCAGAGCAAACCTTGCCAGGCTGTGGCTGTCCCAGGGTCTCCCATGGGAGACCATCTCCAAGGGCAGTGGTGTCCAAGCAGGGAGGAACTTTGGCACTGGGGCTGTGCTGGTGGCTTTGAGCCAGGGGTGAGGATTGCCTCCTGCCTCCTGGCCAGGCCATGGGAAGGGGAAGAGCAGGGCTGCATTCCCAGGGATGGGTTAGGGGCCTGCTGGGATTTGTTTAGGGAGGGAGGGAGGGATGCAGCCTTTGGGTAGTTTGCCCTAGGGTGGATTCCTCTCTCCCGCTGGCTCTGGGCTCTCCAGGAGCCTCTTGGCTGCAGTGGGGAAGGGGTTAAGGCTTCTGCACTAGCTGGGAGCTGCTGCTGGCTGCCTCTTTCCCTTCCGGGGCTGGGGCTGAGGTTTGCTGGTATGTGTGCAATGCGGAGCACCCAGCCCTGCCAGCTCCAGACCTTCCCGGCACGGCCTGCCCTGCCCCGGCTCCTTCCTTCTGCTGAGTGATGGGGCTGGGGGTCAGGGCCCTGCTGGGAGAGCAAAGGCAGGGCTGGAGGAGACAGAGCTGCACAGCAGCAGCCTCAGCTCCAGCCAGACGCTGCCCAAGGTGCTCTTGCCCAGGCAGTGTCTCTGGGCACGTCCTTGTGCCAGCCCAAGGTCTTGCAGCTGCTCTGTGCTCACATCTTTACCTTCACCGTGTCCTGGGCTGGGGCTGGCAGGGTGGCAAAGGGCTTTGGCCACTGCCCTGGGGTGAGACCTGATGGGGACCAGTTCTGGGCAGGCTCTTGCTCCCCACAGCAGGGGAGAGAGTTTGGTGCAGATGCAGGAGCTGCAAAGCCATGGCAGCAGCAGTCAACCCAAACCCCAGCCAGCAGCCTTGGAGGGGGCTGGAGGCTTGGGGGGGCAGCAGCTCACCTGGAGCTCTCCCTGCAGCCAGGGCTGCTGTCCCTGGTGTAGCTGGGGAGAAGCAGACAAAGGAGCTGGTCTCCAGCTGGCACTAGGAGGAATGCTGCAGCAGGAGCCTGGCCTGCAGTTGCTCCCAGTGCTGGTTGCCCCCTGGGCAGTGCTCCCATGGCTGCATCTCCAGATGAGGAGCTGGGGGGTGGGGGGCAGAAAACTGTTCTGCTCTGCAGCTTTTTGGGGCTCCTGAGGCTGCTCCTGGCCAGTGCAGGGACTGCTGCTGGCACTGCTGTGCTCCCCCACGCTCTGCCCCCACTCTGCTGTCACCAAGGGACTGAGCTTTGCCTTTGATCTCCTGCAGCTCCATCGCTGAGGCTGGCAGGAGCAGGCCTGCAGACCAAGGCTGTTTGGTGCTAATTTTGTCATCTCTGATAAGGAAACCTCTCTGAAAAAGGCATCTGGGGCTGGGTCAGGAGGTGGTCCCTGCACCACCAGCACAGGGCACTGGAGCAGGAGGTGTGTTCCAGTTGTCTGCCTGCAGCCTGGAGGCTTCCAGAGCTGGACAGCCAAGCCTGGCAAGCTCCTGACCTTCCAGAAGGGACCACTGCAGGGAGAAGCTGGGAGAGTGCCGAGCAGCAGCTGCTGAGGCCTCCCTGTGTCCATCCCTGCAGGACCTTTGTGCTTGGGAGTCTCCCAAGGTGTCCCTTCCTTACCTGCTCCTACCTGCTGCCCACCCTCACCTGGCCCTGCTGGTTCTCAGTGCTGTGGCTGGGAAGGGAAACCTGACCCAAGGAAATCTGTTGCCAGCCAGGGGCTGTAAAGGAGCTCAGCTGAGCAGGGTGAAGGCAGAGCCAAGCCCTGGGCCCCAGAATCCACTCTAAGTGCAGATGAGAAATATTCACAGCTTCTCCACTCCCAGATTATTGCTTTTATCTCCCTGGTTCCTTCAGTGGCAATATAAAAGTTACTGATTTTGCACTTTTTATGCATCTGAACCTGCAGACACTGACAGCAGTTGGTTTGCTGCATGATTTGCCTTGTTAGATCCCAACCCTGGAAGGCATCTGGGAATGATCTGCTCCAGAAGCTGCACTCTGCTGCCTGTCCTGGCTGTGACATCCTGCATGGGGCTGTCCTCAGCCCTGGAGGTGAGGCTGGCTTGGATCCTTCCAGGGCAAGGTGGATCCTGACCATGGGAGATGCCTGTGTGTGCCATGCTGTTGAGACCTGGGGGGTGCAGTCAGCTGGGCTCAGGTAGGGTGGAGGTGAAGCTGCATGAGGCCAGCAAAGAGACCCCAAACCCTTTGGACCAAAGCCATTTGGGGCAGCCCTGGTCTCCAGGCTCTTTGCCTGGCTTCCTGGAGCTCCCATACTGGGATGTCACCAGGGGCAGAGCTGGGCATGGCACCCAGTGCCCTGTCAGGAGTCCTGCTGGCAGCTGAGCTGCTGTGGTCTCACTCAGGTTGTGTGCAGGGGGCTGGAGCTGTTCCCTGGAGCACAGAGCCATGGAATGCTTTGGCTTGGGAGAAACCTTTAAGCTCTGGTTCAGTTTGGTCACCGTGGTGCTGAGGGCCGCGGCTCAGCACCAGACAACGACTGGACCAGCATCCTGAGGGCTTTGCCAACCAAAGTGGCTCTGTGACTGCCCCTGGCTGCCCGTGGCCACCCCGGCTGCCCCTCAGCTCCCTGCCAGGCTCTGCCTTGAAGGAGTCCCAGGGCTGCTTCCCTCGCAGGCTGCGTCGCGCCCCAGCCGCGGCCAAAGGCTTTGCAGGTCTGCAGCTTTTCCTGCCCTGCTTTCATCTGCATGCGGCTGCAGCTCTGCCGGCCAGGGGCTGCCGGCGCTCGGCACAGCCCCGCGGCCGCTGCCCGGCTCCTGCTCTGCATGCCAGCAGCCTCTGCGAGCGGAGCGATGGAGCTGCGAGGGGAGGGAGAGCAACGACAGCTCCTGCTCCTTCCTCTGCCGGGGAGGCTGGGGGAGTCGGGCAGCCGGAGCAGGGAGGTTTAAATGCATGCAAAATTGTTTATCGGCAGGAAGAGGGGCGGGGGGCAGGGGGCTCCAAGTCCGGCTGCGTTTCGTATGCTGCTCCACTTCCAGAGCCACAGCTCAGAGATTTCGGCTGGAGGTTAGGGAAAAATCCCAGCACTGGCAAGGATCCTGTGACAGTGGAAATATGCAGCTCTTCTCCTGTGAGAAACAGAGCTGTGTGGCAGCTGAGGCCAGGCTTCCAGGCCCGGGAAGCAAGGTTGGCTGCGTGGGGTTCTTTAAAGCACAAATAAAGAGCAAGCTGTGCAGGGAGGCTCTCTGTGCAGGGAGGCTCTCTGTGCAGGGCAGCCTCTGCCTGCTCCCCCCCTCGGCTTTCCTCCCCCCTTTGTTTTTCACCAGCTGCATTTGCCCAAAGCTCCTCAAAGCCAGCACCCCTGAAACTCAGAGCCCTGTGTCCCCAGAGCTACCCTGGCAGGAGGGCAATGGGAGACTGCTCCAGCCGAGGCTGGGCTGAGGGAACACCTTTGGACATGTGGCCAGGGGCAGGGCAGACTCTGCTGTCCCCAGGCCCTGCTGCCTTCCCGAGCTGCTCTGTTTGAAGTTGCAGATCCCCAGCTCCTGCATCTGCCTGCAGGTAATGGTGAAGGCTGAGGAGTCCTTGGTGCTGGTGTGGGAAGCAGGGGATGACATTTCCCTTCATCACCCAGGTGACTCTGGAGGAGAAACAGAATCCTTTCTGCTGCCTCGGTGGAATCCAGGTCTCTAAATGCCAGAGGGGAGGTTTCCAGGTGGGTTTTAGGCACTTCAAGTGGTTTGCTACTTTAATGTTGAATCTGTAAGCCCTGGCTGCATTTGAGCCTCCTTGTGGAGTCTCCTTGAGCTCCTGAGCTGCTCTGGCTGCTGGGGGTGCTGGGTGTGGGGGCTGCAGGGATCTGGGGGCCACCTGCCCCAGGGTGGGGGGTGGCTGTGGGCAGGGTGGTGTCCCCTGCAGCCTGGGGCTCTGTGTTGAGCACAAGGATGGCCAAAGCCAAGCCCTCTCCAGACTCCTCCAGGAGTTCATGGACAACCCCCTCCTACATGCCCCTTCCCAAGGGCTCTGTGTGCTGGGAAGCCACTCTGCCACCACAGGGACTCGTCAGAGCTCTTTGCTTCTGCATCTCCAAGCTTCACAAGAGAGGGTTTTGTGTCTCTGAAAGCCCTTCCATGGGCAGCACAGCCCAGCCTCTGCAGGGGGACAGGCAGGGGCCACAGCCTGGGGCTCTGCTCCGTGCCAGCCTTGGCTCTGCCTCTGCACAGCGTTAGGGGAACCCAGGGGTGGTGTTCAAGAGGGAACCTGGTGCTGGGTGGTGCTCAGCTCCTGCTGGGAAGTGCAAGGGCTGCTTCTGTTCAAGTACCAGGTGTGGGAAGCCTCAGTGCTTGGAGATGAGCTCCTAGGGCTGCCCCCTCCTGCCCTCAGCCCCTCCTGCATCACCTCCCGGTGCTCCAGGTGCCAGCCTGCCCTTGGCAGTGCTGAGCCACGCTGGAGCTGCCACCCAAGGTGGGCTCTGGGCAGCCCTGCTCGCTGGGTCCCCAGCCCACACTCGGGGCTCTTCCTTCGGTTTCTTTCCTTTCCATCGCACCCGGGAGGCTCCTCCTGTCCCTCCCCACCAGCCATGTGGTTGGAGGGGCCCCCAGCAGCCCCAGCCCCGCTCCTGCCTGTCCCTCAGCTCCCCTCGGGGCACATTTGCTGGCAGGTAAACACCTCCTGCCCCCGCTCCGGCGGCTTCGTGTCGCTGGTGATCAGAGGCTCCAAACCTGCCCTGTTGCAGCTGCTTCTTTAAAAGGCCTTTTTGCTGGGGAGCAGATCCTGGGAGCCTTTCTGCTGCCTTCATCTGTAAATTGTCCTCTCCATAACGAAGGAAGCTCTCTGCTCGGGCTGGGGTTTGATGTTTGTCGCCCAGCAGATGTCTGGGTGGTTAAAGTGCCCCCTGAGCACAAGTATCCTGTGTCTGCAGCTCTTTGATACTTGCTTCAGGAATCTTTTTGTTCTCTCTTTCTCTCCTCTAGTCCTGGGGGTCTGTAGCAGATGCCTGCTGCAGTCTCTCCTTTGTTTCCTGCTCCTGCTATCTGTGCCCACAGTGTTCTTCCTCTGCCCTCTCCCTGCTTGCTTTGGATCACCTCCTCCTCCTGGGTGGCCGTGCAGAGGCTCCATGGGCACCTTGCCTCATGCTGCTGGGTACCTGCTGGGTGCTTGCTGGCCACGGCTCTGGGTCTCTGCTGCACTTTCCCAGGCCCCTAGCAGTGAGCTGGCACTTCCCTGCCATAGCCAGCGGCACCAGTGGCAGCAGGGCCAGCTTGCTGCCCTTGCCACCTGCAGCCAGGTCCGTTTGGGACCTACCCTGCAGAGCAAGCCCAGGCCCTGCACCATCTCACTGTGACCCTCACACCATCACTTTGCCTTCCTGCTGCTCTGTGTCTCCAGCCTCTCCCCTTCTGTCCTCAGCTTGGCTGCTGGGATTCAGCTTCTCAGCCTTGCAGGCTGCTCCTTGCCCCCTCCCTGGCTGCCTCTCCTTGGCTCCCACGTGTGCTCCAGAGACTCCTCTTTGTTGTTCTGTCCTTCCCCCTCCTCACAAACCTCTGCTTCTGTTCCACCTTCCGTGGAAAGGTCTAGGTTTGAAGGTGAGATGTGAGAACAGCCTTCAGAAACCTGCCAGTGGCTGCTGCAGACAGGGTGGGGAGCAATGATCCTGGGTGCCCTGTGCTGGGCAGGGCAAGCAGAGCACTGAGGAGACTCAGGTCTGGTGTGAGCCATCCTGGGGCTGAAGCACTGGGGGGGGGGGGCTTCAGGGAGCTGCTGGGGGGGCCCAGGTCGGGCCAGCAGCTGCCAGGAGAGGCTGAAAGGGAGTGGAGGGGGCAGTGGGGTGGTCCAGGAGCTCATTTTTCATCCTCCCCAGCCCTCTCTCCTCCCCTCCTGTGTGCTGCAAGCCTCAAGCTAGGCAAGAGGCTGCTTTGTGGCTTGCTCAGCCAAGCCTCTTGCTTCTCTCTCCTTGCTTTTTGTCTCTGCTGCAGCAGCTCTGGCAGATGCAATTGCAGGCAGCCTGCAAAGAGCCAGGGCCAGCCTCTCCTCCCAGCCCTTCCTTTGTGCTTGGTGGCTCCTTTCAGACCTGGAATGCTGCTGGAGGTGCCGGCAGCTGCAGGCAGGGCACCGGGAGGTGCAGTGAGGGAGCCCGGGGCTCTCCGGAGCCCTCTCTCGATGGGAAGCCACTGCCAGCTTGGCAGAGGGCCCTGCAGTACCCACGGCAGAGCCGGGGTGGGGATGTGAGGGTGAGGATGGCTCCCGAAGTGCTGTCCCAGATGGGCTTCCCATGGCTGTGGGCAGTGGGGTAGGATGGGAGCTGCCTGCTGGTGTGTGCCCACCCTCGGTGAGCAAAGCAGGGCACCTGGGCTCCTTGCAGAGCTCCCATCCCCACCTCCTCTGAAGGACCCTGCAGAGACCCCCACGGGAGCTGCTGTCTGTGCCCAAGCAAGACTCTGGGGGCCTGGAAGTCACAGAGGGTTCCCTCTGAAACGAGTGCAGGGCACCAGAGCAGCAGCCCTGCTCCTGACGCTGCTGGCCAGGAGGTGCCCGAGTCCCCTGGGCACCCTCGGCCCAACACCCACCTCTGCTGACCCCTCCCCACCCGGCACCGCCGCGGTCCTGTCGGCTCCGCTCGCCTCTGCGCTGCGCCCCTGCTCCCCGCCCAGCTCCCTCTGCCCGGGGCGCTGCAGGGGGTCCTGGTCACCCTTCACCCACCCTGCAGCACCCCCCCAGCTCCCCCCCAGCAGAGGTGGGCAGGAGGAGCAGCAGGATGAATAATTTATTACAAGGATGCAAACCAGGGCTGCAAACTCCTCACATAAATATTTATTTGTGACTCGTTAGCACCGCGGCCGCCTCCACCCCGCCCCCCCCGCGCCCCGTGGCTATCTCCTCCCCAAAGCCCCCCCAGGCCCCCTGGCTCTCCCTGATGCTTCTCCTCCTTCTCTCCATCCGTTTGTCCGCCTCCCTCCGCCGCCGAGCCCAGCCCCGGTGCCAAACTCTTCCCGGGGAAGAGGCAAAATTCCCTTTCTGGAGCGCACAAAACAAGAAGGGGAGGGCCGGGAGGGGGGAGCCGGCGGAGCAGGCACAGCACAAACCCCTTTGAAGCCTGAGCAGGGGAAGGGTTGTTTCTGTGGTAACGGCGCCGGGATTGGCGCTGGGCTGGGCGCCTCCATCCCGCCGCTGCCGGCTGATTAATGAGCTGCCGCTGGGCTCTTGGGGGGCTCCTGGGCCCTGCTGGGCACCGCGGGGCTGCTCCGCTGGACCTCGGGCACCTCTCTGCCCTCCTCTGCTCGCTCTGGTGGTGCCCCAGGCTCCTCAGCCTTGCGGGACAGGGGCTTGGGACATCTGTGCCCTGCCTCAGTGGTGCTGGAGCATCCCTGGGGCTGTGGCCTCCGTCCCACCTCCTGCTCCTCTGCACTGAGGTTGGTCTCGGGGGTTCCAGCATCCCCTTCAGTACAGGGATGGGCCAGGGCCTGGGGGAAGGTGGTGGCAGAGCAGGGGGCTGGCAGGCACAGGGGAGCCCAGGGATTTTGGGGAGCATCTCTCATCTCCTCCCCTCAGCATCTGCCTGCTGCCCCCCATGGCCTCCCAGGGCTGCTGGGGACCTCGTGGCTGAGCTTTGCAGCCCTGGGAAGCCATGGGGGGAGGCTGTGCTGTCCCTTTAGTGCCCCCACTCACTGATCCAGGTTGTCACCAACATGCTTGTACCATCCCCAGCAAGACCTGCAGCGGTGGGGCTCTGGAACCCACCTCCCTTTGCCTCCTGGGGGGGAAAGGCAGAGGAGGAGCAGGCACCACTCACTTCTCCTGGGCTCTCTTTCCCCCAGAATAGCCAAAGCAGAGCAGGCTCAGGCTCCCTGAGCTGCTGCTGGAGCAGATGTGCTGCCAGAGAGCTGCTATTTATAATGTGCAGCCCCTCCAGCCCTCAGCTCTCCGCTCTGCAGCTCCCTTCGAAGCCTCCAGCTCTCAGCCAGGGACTGGTTCTGGAAAGCTCCTTCTCAAGGCGCTGGGATCCTGCCTGCTCTCTGCCTTCTGAGGGGCTTCACCATCTCCAGAGGCTGCTGGGGTGGGACTGTCCCATCCCTGGAAGCCCCAGCTGGGATGGGACAGCAGTGGGATCTCCTTGGGTGCTGAGGCCCTGTGGGCCTCATGGCTGCAGGCTCTGGAGAGAGCTGGGCACACTCTGCTGCAGGGCTGGGGGCTCAAACCTTGCCCCTGCCCCTGTCTGAGAGGTTTTGGCTATTCAGGGGGAAAGAGGAGCTGGAGCTCACTGGTGGTTGTTCAGCCAGGAGATGGTATGAGCATGCTGGTGGTGGTGGCACTGAGCAAGGCTGGCCATAGGGTGGGCACAGCACAGGCAGTGGCCTGAGGAGCTGTCCCTGGCGTGGGGAAGGGGCTGCCTGGCATGAGGGCTCAGCCCAGCCCAGCAGGGGCATGGCCACAGGTTCCCCTGAGCAGCATCCCTGGCCCAGGCTGGAGCTTTCCTGGTTTCCAGTGGTAACCAACAAACCTCTGCCCCTGGAGGAGGGTCAGCAGCAGAGGGAAGCCATCTCCCTGCGGCTGTGTTGATTATTGATAGGCTGTGGGGAAGCACAGCCTGGGAAGCCTCAGCTGCTGGAGCCAGGAGGCCACCTCCCCATGCCCAGCAGCCTGGGCCTGGCTCTGTGAGGGCACTCTCGTGGGTGGCTTCTCCAGGGGCTGCTGTGGGAGGCTCCCAACCCACAGCAGACTGAAAGTAAGGAGCTGGGTGGGTCCCAGCCTGACTTTGGCCCTTGAAGGGGTGAGTGCCCTCTGGCAGTGCCCCTGCCCAGCAGGACTGGCAGCAGGCTGGAACTGCAGGGTCTGCTGGCACAGCTGCTCTGGGGATCCCTGTCCCAGCCTGGGGCACCCTGCAGAGCTGTGTGGGCAGGATGGGACCCCAGAATGGTGCTTGGACCTCACCTGTGCAGTGAGCTAGAGCTGGGGCGTCTCTGCAAGGTGATTTTTGTTCAGAACAAGGCAGTGAGGAATCTGCACCCAAGAGCTTTGTGGACCTCCAGGGTTTCTTCCCCCTATCTGCCTGGGGGTACCAGGGCTGCTCCACGGGGGTCTGGGGCAGGTTTCCATGGAAACCAGCAGCAGGAGTGGAACCCAGGGCACAGATTTGGGTCCCCCACTGGCGCTGCAGAAGCAATGCTCAGCACAGGGAGGTCCCAGCCCAGTGTGGGCCCCGTGGCCGGGAGGAGCCTTGCTCTGCCCTTGGTCCTCCATGCAGGGCAGGCACTGGCTGGGGGTGCCGCAGCCCCTGCTCCCCCGGCCTGCTCCCCTCTGCCTCCTTCCCATTCCCCTTTCCCTCTCTCTGCCTTGCTTCCCCTCGCTCCACCCCTCCAGACTCCTCTCGGGCCATCGATTTTTCCATCCGTCAGCCAAGCGCTGCAGGAAAATGAAAGAGCATCTCCGGGATCGATCAGCACCGCGCTGCAGCCTCGGGGCAGGAAGGGTTTGAATCGCCTGCTCCCCTGGCAGGTAATTACGCCCCCCCCCCAGCCCCAGCCGGGGCCGTTCGCAGGGCTGGGGGCCCGGGGAGCTCTGCCCGGGGTGGGTGTTGGGCTTTGCCACCCCCAGAGCTCAGCCCCGGGCCGGTGCCGGTGGGTGCCAGCTTCTCCCTGGCACTGATCGCACACCTGGAGGTGGTTCTGTGCGGTGCCTGCCGAGGGTGGGGGGCTCTGAGCCTGCGAGTTTAAAGGAGCTGAAAGACAACTAAAGCCAGCAGGAGCTGGGTGCCCACCTCCCTTCTGCCTTCTGAGCATCTCCCTCGCAGGGAGCTGTGCCTGGGCCGTGCCACACGCCCAGAGACCTCCCCACAGCCCGGAGGTGCTGCCCATGGAAATGCCAGAGCCTGCCACCTGCTCCCATGCTGGCCCCTGAGGTCCCAGCGCTCGCTGTCCTCCCCCAGAGAGCTGGCAAGCAGCTGAGGGAGCCTCTCCTTCAGCCTGGAGTAGCTGCCTGCGAGTGCTGGCTCCTGCCTGGCAACCGTGAGTCAGAGCGGAGCTGCAGGGGACCTGCGGCTCTGCCTCTGCTGTTGCCTGGCTCCCATGGGCCGTTGGCAGGGAGGTGTTGGCACGGTCCCCATGGCAGCTCTTCTGGAGCTCCATCTCCCCTGGCACAGTCAGCCTGTGCCAGGTTTGCAGTGCTGGGGTCCTGCGGGGGGAGGGAGCTCTGCTGCCCGGGCAGGAGCAGGAGCTGGGCTCTGGCACAGCAGGGAGAGCTTGGCCTCAGGATTTGACTGAAGGGCAAAGCCTCTGAGCCCACTTCCACACCAGTGCGTGGGGACACCAGCCCCAGAGCCCCAGGCCAGGACAGCACAGAGCTGGTGGCCTTGGTGCCACCCACCTGGACTGACCCTCCCTCGCTGCCCATGGACCTCGGACCACCTATGCCCTGAGCCAGGCACTGGGGTGTCAGCCTGGGGGTGCACAGCACAGGGCTGGTTGGAGCTTGTTGGCCACACAGAGGTTGCAGAGCAGAGCAGCTTCTCGTGGTGGCTCTCAGCTAACCGCTCTGCCTGGGCAGAGACAGCACAAAACCATCCCCCCAGAGTGTGAGGAGCAGGAGGAAAGCCATGGGGAGATGCAAGCCAGCACTGCTCCCTCATGCTCCCTCCTGGCTTCTGGCCCTGGGCAGCCTGGCACCCAACAGCCTCCACCAGCAGCTCAGCCTCCAGCCTGTGGGCTGCAGGAGAGCCAGGGGCTGGCTGTGGACCCCTCTTGTGCCTCTGTCACAGGGGAGCTCGCAGCCATTCGATCCCTTTGGTGCTTCCAGCAGACCTGGGAAGTGCTGGGGACAGAAAAGCAGAGGAGCAACCAGAGCAACGTGTCCCTGCTCCCAGCACAGCCAGCTCGGACCAGCCAGAGCAGTGTGGTGCAGGAGGACAATGCAAAGGCTCTGGCTTGCTCCAGCCTGGCTGTGCTGCAGCCTGCAGGCTCCGGGGAGGAGCTGGCCCCGGGCGGGGCCGAGCTGAGGTTATCTGCTCCACAGATACTGTCTGCTGCTGGGAGCAGCTGGGACAGCTGCATCCTGGCCTTGGGGGGAAGTTCACTGTGCAGCATGTGATGAGAACTTGTCTCTGGTGAAGCCCTGACACAAAGCCCCATCGGGGCAGGACCCTTCCTCTGGTGGGGTCTGGCATCAGTCTGCGCCCTGGGAGGTGCTTCCTTACCCTGAGTGCTGCATCCCAGTCCAAACTGGCTCTGGCTCTAACCCAGTTTCCTTCAGCCTGTGTCACTGCCTGGATCCAGGGTGGTTTATGCAAGTGGCCAAGCTGGGATCTTCCATTTGGTGAGCTGCCACCACCCAGTGCCACTGCTGGGCTCAGGGCAGGCCATGGGCACCAGAGGCACTCCTGGGATCTCTCCTTTGCTCGGCCACCCTCTTGCTGACCACCCTTGGTCGTGGCCCTTGGACTTCCTGCTGCCTCCTCACCCCCAGGGCTGTAAAGTGAAGACAGAGTCCTGACTGGCTGGGAGCTGGCAGCCCAATTAGGAAGTGCACACTAATTAAAGTGAGCTCCTCTGCTCCTGCTCTGTCCCACACCCAGTGGTGGGGCACTGGAAAGCTCTGGGACACAGGAGGTCGTGGTGGAGACCAAACCCTCTGAGGCTGCTGAGCAGAAAGTGGATCCCTGTGTTAACCTGGGAGCAGGAGTGTGAGGACAACTGCAAATCCTTCCTGGCTCCTGGGGCTTCCCTCACAGAGCCAAACCTGGGGCTGGTGTAAGAGGAAGCCCTGCCCCAGCGCTGGGCCCCACAGCTGGCTGCTGCAAACCTGGGGGAAAGGCTGCTGGCTGCACTGTGGGGGGCAAAGTGGGGACCCCAGGGCTCCAGGGCCAGGCAGTGCTGCTCCAGGGGACCTGGGCTGGTTCCTGGCTGGCTGCTGGAGGAGCCAAGGTGCCTGGGTGGGTGGGATTGGGATGTACAGAATGAGAGGATCAAAGGATCACAGAACTGTCTGGGTTGGAAGAGAGCTCCAAGATCACTGAGTCCAAGCAGCAACCCAACCCCACCATGGCCACCAAGCCATGGCCCCGGGTGCCATGGCCACAGGTTTCTTGAACACCTCCAGGGATGGGGACTCCACCACCTCCCTGGGCAGCCTGTGCCAGTCCCTGACCACTCTGGCAGCAAGGAAATTATTCCTAAACTCCAACCTAACCCTCCCCTGGCACAACTTCAGGCCATTTCCTCTCATTCCATCACCTGATCCTAGGGAGAACAGCAGCCAGCTCCTGCCAGTGGGTGACCCTGGGGTGCACAAAGCTGCCCTCACCCCATGCCCATCTCAGGGAAGAGCAGCCTGGCAAGGCTGGTACCAGGGCAGCAGCAAAGCCTGAGGTCCCTCCCATAGCTTCCATCTCCACCTCAGGAAGGAGAAGAAAAGCCCTTTTGATGTTGTCAGATCAATAGGCAGGTGCTGTTGCCCTCCCTTCCCCTCTCCAGCTCTCCTGGGGGCAGGGATGCTGCTCAAAGCTGGAGCAGGGCTGGGATCTCTCCCTGCTGGGTTTTGCCCCTCCTGCCCCATCCCTGCTGCCCTGTGCCACACAGCTGCTGAGCCTGGCACCGTCAGCAGGTGCTGAGAGAGCAAGTCCTGGCTCACCCCGGGGCACGGTCCCTCCTTCAGGGAGGGTTTTCAGTCAGCCTCTGAGGAGCTGAGCCGGTTGCCCAAGCTCCAGGGCCGGCAAGCTGAGCAGGATCCGGCCAGCAGCTCCGCTCTGCTCCTCCGGTGCAGGCAAGGGTTAACAAGCAGCAGCATTTTCTCTTGCCGCACATCTTGGGATGTCTGGAAGGAGCTGCTGGCCCTGGTGCTGTGGCTGCTGTAGAGGCATTCTTCTTCCCAAGGTGCCTGCTGAAAACGAGCCGCAGCTCGTCGGCAGCGGTGCTGAGCCGATGATGGAGCAGCAGCTGCCTGTCCCCCCCGCCAGCTCCCGGCGAGGCAGCAGCAGGGTGGCCGTGACGGCTCCCTGGGTGCTTGCTGCTGGCAGCAGATTTCCTGGTGCCTGCTCGCAGGCTCTGCTGTCAGCAGGCAGCCTCCAGCCCCAACCTTTCCCACCCCAGCTCCGCACCGGAGCAGGAAGCCTGCAGTGCCCAGCTCGGTGCCACCTCCGCCCGTGGCGGGGTCTCTGTGGTACGAAAGTTGGGCAGACCCCACCCCAGGGTCAGCCTGGGAGGGTTGGCATCAGCTCCGGGGTCGTGTGCCCCCCAGCTCTGGGGCTGTACCTCCCTCAGCTCCGGGGTCGTGTGCCCCCCAGCTCCGGGGTCGTGTGCCCCCCAGCTCTGGGGCTGTCTCTCCCCCAGCTCCGGGGTTGTGTCCCCCCCAGCTCCGGGGCTGTGCCCCCCCGCAGCAGAGGACCTGCTGCCCTATTTCTCCACACGAGGAGGGGTTGGGAAAGGCTGAAGGGGAGAGGAGCTGGGTGGGTGCCCCTCAGCCCTCCTTGTCTCAGGGGATGGCAGCCTGGTCTTAGGTTACCATCGCTCTGTGCCCTCCCTGGTCCCTCTGTCACTGCCCTGGAGCTGGATTCAGGGGGGGTTGCTGTCCATGCTCCTGCACCAGGCTTCCAACGCTGCCCAGCAGCAGCCCAGCACCCAGCTGGACCACAAACAATCTTGGGGTGCTCCAGCAAGGGAGCTGAGCTCCACACCTGCGGGCAGGGAGCTGTGGCAGCCAGATGCAAGCCCTTCCCAACGTCCCTCCCTTCCCCCTGCCCTCGCCTCAGGCCAAGCAGGGACAATCCTGCAGCAGGACCCCAGCTGGGGCTGCTGGCTGCTGGCTTGCCATGGCAACGCTCCATCGGGGGTCCAGGCTGGCACAGAGAGGCTCAGCCCCCTCCTCCCCTCGCTCTCTGGATTGCCTTCCTGGGGAGCTGGGCTGCAGATGTGGGCTCCTTATCTTGGGAAGCTCTGAGTCAGTTTTTCCCTGCCTGACAGAGCAGGGAGAGGGCTGGAGGGAGAAATAAATAGCTCCTGAGGTATGCCTGGGGACAAGGGGACAGGCCAGGAGCTTTCCACCACCCCTGATCCTGGGCCTGCCCACGGGGCACAGCACACACTGGGGGATGAGGACACTGCTGAGCAACCTTCACACACCCTTGGCAGCCTGGCCAGGGGAGATCAGGGCTGGCCCAGGAGCACCTGTGCTGGATCCTGCTCCCAGGAAGACCTCAAGGGTGCTGAGGGTGTGGGAGCAGCCTGGGTGACCTCAGCTGCTGCTCATAGAAAGGCTCAGGCTGGGAGGGTCCTCAGAGCTCATCTCCTCCAACCATGGGCAGGGACTCCTCTCAACCAGGCTCAGCTGCTCAGGGCCTCATCCAGCCTGGCCTTAAATACCCCCAGGCAGGAGGCAGCTACAGCCTCCCCGGGCAGCCTGGGCCAAAGTCTCAGCTGCCTCCTGCTGAAGAACTTCCTCAGCTCCAAACCCTTCCCCCCTGGTCCTGTCCCAGACCCCCTCAGGAGAAGTCTCTCTGCAGCCTTCCTGCAGGATGCCTTCAGGTGCTGGCAGCAGCTCTGAGGTGCCCCTGGAGCCTTCTCCTCTCCAGGCTGAGCACCCCCAGCTCCCTCAGCCTGTGCTCACAGCAGAGCTGCTCCAGCCCTGGGAGCATCTTTGTGGCCTCCTCTGGCCTCACTCCAGCAGCTCTGTGTCCCTCTCGTGCTGAGGACACCAGGACTGGAGGCAGTACCTGAGGTAGGTTTCCAGTGAAAAGCTTGGGGGTGAGGCTTGGTGGTGCTCAGTGCAAGTGCTGGGAGCTCCCAGAGAGCCCAGGTGAGGACCTGGCTGCTCCATGAGCCCTGTGGGCAGGGCTGCAGCAGAGCTCTTGCTGGGTCAGGGGCTCTGGGGGCTGTGATCTCCCTGGGCCAGGAGGCTCCTTGCTGCTGGGCTCAGCTCCTGCTGGGGCTTCTCTGGGGGCATCCAGGTTGTTTGAGGGAGCTGGAGCTGGCTGCTGGGCAGGATGCTCCTGGCTGTGAGTGCTGCTGTGCTGGGAAGCATCCTGCAGTGAGAGCAGGGCAGGGGAAGTGTTTGCACTGCTGCTGGCTGCCCCCAGACCATGTCTGGTGTGAAGAGCTCCTGGCTGCTGCCTGCTCCTCAGCTTCTCTCTGGTTGTATTTTCAGAGCTCCTCTTTCCAGCTCTCTGCCTCTAGCCCCAGGGTTGGGAATTTTCCTTTTGAATGAGAGAGGAGATTTAGGTTTTGCCTTTTCCCCCTTCCATAACTCTGTGGCTCTGGGATCAGAGGCTCTGTGGAAGTCAAAAGGTCTCTCAACACCTTGTGATGGTGCTGGGGTAGGGCTGGATGGGGCTGTGTGAAGCTGATGGACCTGGGGTAGCTGTAAATGTGCTTGTGTGCAGCTAGGAGAAGTGCTGCAAGTGTGGGGCTGGGTGCTGCTGGCTCAGAGGGAGCTCTCCTGCAGACAGAGCCAGCTGTGGTCAGTGCTGGAGGGACCTTCCTGGCCACCCCATCGAGGCTGGTGCTGTGATTACTCTAAGCTCCTCTCTCCCCTCCTGGGGGCTTAGGCAGGGAGGGCTCTGTTGTTGTTGATCTGCCACCCCCTCCACCCTTCTCCTCCTCTTAATTCCTCCACATGCTGTGGAGACCTCAATTAATTAATCCAAGGGGTGGCTGTTACTGAAGAGCTGCTCTGCCAACGTGGGGAAAACAACCACTGGAGGGGAAGGTGAACCTCAGCCCTGCCTTGGGAGAGGCTTTGACCCCTGAGAGGTGTAGGAAGCCAGCCAGGACATCAGAGCTCTGGAGAGTTCTTGGTGCTCCGAGGCTGACTCTGGGCTCCAGGTCTTGAGGTGAAATGACCCTGAGGTGATTTGCTCTGCCCCACCTGTGGGGCCCAGCAGGAGCATGCAGAGCACACAAGAAGCACTGAGAGAGACCACCCAAGGCCTCAGCATCCTGATGGCTTCCAGAGTTAGATGTGGAGTGCATGGTGAGATGGTTCCTGTCCCAGGCTTCAGCCAGGGTGAGGGCTGCAGGAGAGAAGGTGGTCAGATAAAGCAGGGGGGTAGCATGGCCATGGGGCCAGGAGCCCCTCCCCATCCCCTCCAGGCTGATGTGGGGGATTGGGGCTGAGCTGCTTGGTTTGCAGCCCCAGGGATGGGGCTCAGGATCTGTCCTGCCTCTTGGCCCCCTCCCAAAGCCTCTCTGCGACCTCCTCCTCATCCAGCTTCTTCCTTTCTCAGTGTCAGCCTCTGTCCCCATGGCTGATGCCCAGCCCTCCTCTGCCCACAGCAGCAGCTGCCAGCCCCAGACGTTTCACTCCAGCCCTTTCCACGAGCTGGTGCAGGGGGGGCAGAGCCAGGGCCAGGCAGCAGGGCAGACTCCTGGGGTGCCCTTGCCCCTCTCTGGGGCTGCAGGTCCTGCTCTGTGCCGCTGCTTTGGGGCTGCCCAGGGAAGCTGGAGCCCAGGACCAGCTCTGGAGGCAGCAGCAGCAGCCTGTGCTGTGCCACACGTGGGTATTTTTAGCTCTGCTGCGCATTAGCGTGCGGGAGCTCAAACTGCGAAGCCTGGCTGAGGTTTTATCTGTTGTGACAGCCCTTAGGGCTGCAGGCAGACACTCACTCCCTGCCTCTCTCCCTCTCTCCTTTTTTCTTCTCCTTTGCCTTTTTTTTCCCCTCTTCTTTCTTTTTTTTCCAAGTTTGCAGCTCAGCCTTTCCCCTGGGTGCAGGCTGCAGCTGCTCAGCCGAGGGGCCAAGGGTGGGGGATAGGGTCCAAGATGTGGGCTCAGCCCCTTTCCAAGGCAGCTCTCTGCAGCTCCTCTCTGTATTTTTCCACTCCTCCTCCTTGCTGCTGCTGTCAGGGCTGGAGCAGAGGGAGCTGATGCTGCAGGATTAGGTGCTGGCTTGCCCCTGCTGCCCTGCCCCAGAGGGTCTGCAGAGAGCTGTGCTGGGTGACAGCTACACAAGTGCAGGGGACAGCAGGACAGGCAGCCAAGGCCAGCCCGGTGCCTGCTGGGGCTCTGCTGCTCTTGCTGCTGCTCTCCCCAGGCTCCCTGCATCTGCCCCAGTGGAACAGCAGAGGGGTTGCCCTTTTGTTCTGGGGGAGGGATGAGGCAGTTTGGGGCTCCAGGCACCCCAAGAGCGTCAGGGGGGAATCCAAGTCCCCTGCCAGCCTTGCTGGGCTCCACCCTGGGTTTTTCACTGTGCCCCCAGGAGGTGTCTGCCCTCCCCAGGGAGGTGTCTCCCCGAGTCCATTGCAGGCATTCTGGAGGAGGGAGGCATTCCCCCAGCTGCCAGAGCGCTGCACAGGCACCACACATCCCCCTCCCAGCCCAGCCCCCTGGAGAGCTGACTGGAAACGGGGTGGCAGAAAGGCAGCCTGGGCAATGCCCTTCAGAAGGGTGAGGAACCGAGGTGCTGAGCAGGCTTTGGCTTTCCAGCCTGCTCAGCATCCTCCCTGCTGCACCAGGCTCCGCTCGGCTAAGGCCAGACCCAAGCGGGAGCAAGAGGAAGATTCTGTGGCCTGGGATCTGTCCAAGGTCGTGAGGGAAGTCGAGGACAGAGGCAGGAACGGATCTGGCTTCCTGTCCCACGTGTGCAGCCTTCCTCTCCAGCCCTGCCCCACGTCACTCCAGCTGGAGCTTCCTGCAGCCAGCTCTGGGGGGGTCTGTGCCAGCCCTGCTGTGTCCTGGGGCAGGAGTGGAGGGCTGGGGCCTCCTGCCTTGCCTCCCTGGGAAGGGTTTCTGTTGGGTCTTGAAGGTCTTTGCTTAGATGGAAAATGACAGCTTGGGAGGCAGTGCCCAAGGACACTGCAGCAGCAGTGCCAGGGAGGCCCAGGGCTGTGTGTCCCCAGCAGGACATTGGTGTGGGGGGCTGCTGGGGGGGCTGCAGATGTCTGTGGTGGCTCAGGGGCTCCTTTATGGAGGCTTCTTCCTGGTGCCACCTCTGTTACTCCCAGTGGGGAGCCTGGGAAGTCTCTGTGGGTCCTCCTGCTCCATCTGCATGGATGAGACCTGGGGGGAGCTCCCCAAGCCTGCCAGGAGGTTGATCTCCAACTGCTTCCTGGCCCCTCCTGCATGTGGGCACCGGGGTGGGGGCCGAGAAAGCAGGGAAGGAAGAACAGCAGGAGGAAAAGTCTTCAGGGAGGGGATGGGGGAAGCAAAAGTGAGAACAGGGAGGAGGAGGAGGGAGGAAGGAAGGAAGCTGCTGTGTCTGTTCTTGGATTTATGTTGGTTGGGCTGCACTGGATTAGCTAAAAGTGGTGCAGAGCTCCCTCCCCTCTTCCCATCCGGGGCTGAAGGCCTTGACTCACTCCAGCTCCAACTGCTCCTGGCTGACGTCAGCCACAGGGAAAGGTCCTTGGCTGCCCCAGCAAGGGGCTGTGAAGCTGCACCTCCAGCCAGGTCACACTGACCCTGAGTGGGGAAACCTGGAGCCTGGCAGGGAGGGCTGCAGGGACAGCCCTGTGCCAGGCTGTGCCCCCTGGGAGCCCCCTGGGCTGCTCCTCTCTGGTGGGGTTTGGGGGGTGGGGGCTGGGAGCTGGTGGGATTTGGCTGCTCCTCCTCATCCCCCTCTCCTGCTGCAGATGTCTGCTGTAAGGAAGAGGAGGAGGCCAAAGCAGGCTCCCAAATGTGGTGGTAAGGCTGCTGCTGCACATCTGCTGTGGGGCAGGCTCAGAGCAGCACAGCCTCTCCCCTCCAGGCACCAGACCCATGCAGAGCCCCCCAAAGGGGCTCCTGTGTCCTGGGGAGGAGCTGGGCAGGCAGGATGAGCTCAGGGGGCCCTGGGGGTGTGCCAGCCCAGCACTTGGCAGGGCCAAACATGAGACAAGGAGGAGGAGGCTGTGCTGTGGAGATGGCTCTGGTGCCCTCAGCGTTGGGCTCTCAAGGGGGCAGAGCCTTTGCTTTGTGTTTGCTTTGAGGGCAAAGGGAGAGCAGTGATGTGAGGTGGCAGAAGGTCTCCAGTGCTGGGGGGCTCCCCAAGCCCTTTTCCTTGTGCAGAGCTCTTTGGTCACCCCCACACACACATTGGTGGAGCTGAGGGCAGGCAAGAGATTTCTTTTCCTTCCTTCCTCCCCTCCTCTTCCAGCTCCTCTCCATCCTTCACCACTGCTTTGGCCTTGCTGTGCTGGTGTTTAATTCCATCCCCCCTCAGTCACCCCTGGCTCTGGCTCAGCTGCTTGTTAAGGAGGCATTGACCAACTTTAGCCCCAGCAAAGAGGGCTGGAAGGGACCCCTGGGCCCTGCTGGACGACGGCAGGAGGAGCTGCACCCAGCTGGGGTTTAACTCCTCCCCAGCCTGAGTCCAGCACCCTGCACAGGCTTCTCCCTGGCTAAGGTCAGAGCCCCAGGGCAGCTCTGTTCCTTCGGGGGGGGCTGCTGAAAACCTCAGCTCTGTGCCACGGGAGGTGTCTTGGGGCAGCAGAGCCAAAGGTGCTGAAGGGGAGAACGTTCCCCAGGGCTCTGCTGTGCCCCACCGGACAGGGCATCAGCAGCCTGGCATTGCCCCTCCCCATGCTGCGCCCCGGAAAGCCTCTGGTTGGCACTGCCAGGTGCCGGCTGGGGGCCGCCCTGGGGTGGGTGCCCGAGCAGGAAAGCAGGGGGAGAAGAAGGGGTGGGGAAGGGAAAAAACCCCCAGAAAATCCCCCCGGAGCGGGGAGCAGCCTCAGCTGCCGGCGTTGCCATGGCGACGAAACAGCGAGGAAGAGGAACAGGCAGAAAATAGCCCGGGCTGGGCTGAGCCCTGCCGGAGCCCCGCTCCTGCCCTGCCCTCTCCTCTCCCTTCCCTCTCTGTGCGCTCTCCGATTGCTCTCCAGCCAGCTTCACCCTCGCCAAGCAGCCACCGAGGGCGGGGGGGTGGCCGGGGGCATTTCTCTGCAGTTTTGGGGTGGGGGCTGAAGGAAGCAGGAAGGTTGCCCTTCCCTTGGGCTGGGTCTGCTCCCTCGGGGGCTGGGGGTTTAGAGGCAGCTGCAGCACCCCCAGAGGACTGCGATGGGGCCGGGGCAGCACTGGGATGCCAGGGCCCGGCACAGGTTTGGTTCCCTAGACCCCGCGTGGGTCAGGCTGGGTCACCTGCTGTCCCCGGGAGGAAGGGAAGGGGCTGTGCTGCACGTGCTGGGTAGTCTTCCTCGCCCGGACGCCGATGCTTGGTAACCACAGCCACACGTTTCCCCCCCGGGGCTCGGCCGGGGCCCCCTGCAGGGTTCGTGCTGGGAGCGTTGAGCCCCAGCGCAGCGCAAGGGAACAGAAACCTGAGCTGCCTGTGTCCGGAGCAGGGCCACGAGGGCGAGCAGGGGCCTGGGGCTGCTCTCCTGGGAGGACAGAGTTGGGGTTGTTCAGCCTGGAGAAGAGAAGGCTCCCAGGAGACCTTCTGGTGGCCTTCCAGTGTCTGCAGGGGGCTGCAGGAAAGCTGGGGAGGGACTTAGGGTGCCAGGGAGTGATAGCACTGGGGGCACTCTGCAGGCACAAACCCTTTTAGACCCTCCTCATAGCTCTGCCTCAGGCTTGGCAATGGCAGGGGAATGCCTGCAGCTGGTGGTGCTGCCCATGGGCAGCTCATCCTGCTTCCTCCTCATCCTGCTGCCTCCTCCTCCTCCGTTCACCTCTCTCCTTCCTCGCCTCCACAGCAGCTGCCAGCTCTGTGCCAGGGCCCAGCACCCATGTGTGGAGCAGTGGGCACAGATGTGCTCCTTGCTCACCAGTGCTGGTGCCTGCACTGTCTGGGTGTATTCTCCTCCTCTGCTGGGGTCTTGCCCCAGCAGAATCCTTCCCACAGCTCCCACCCCTTCCTGCATGGGGAAAAGCTGTGGCAGCATCTCCCCTGCCCTTGTGCCCATCAGGCTCTGGGCTGCAACTCCTCACACTGACACTGGGAGTCCAGGGTGTCCAGCAATGGGGCTGGGGGCAGTCCCAGCACCCCTTGCTGTGGCCCTGACCCTCACCTCACCCAGGCACTCACCCCTGGGAGGCTGGGGGGGACACAAAAGAGAGCATTGGCTTCTCCTGGCCTCCTCAGCTGTTCCTTTGCAGCTTGATTCCTCTTGTTCCCTTCCCTGTGGCTCCCGAGGGCTT
Organism: Melanerpes formicivorus; assembly: GCF_026170545.1. Taxonomy (NCBI): domain Eukaryota; kingdom Metazoa; phylum Chordata; class Aves; order Piciformes; family Picidae; genus Melanerpes; species Melanerpes formicivorus. The sequence continues at coordinate 8,815,891 of NW_027142385.1, read as the reverse complement.
TCTTCAGACAGCTCAGCTCTGCCTCCCCAGGGAGGTGTCTGAGTGGCTTTGTCTGGAGGTCCTGCACTACTCTGAGCCTCCCTCTGCAAGCTGTCCCTTCCCTCCTTTCTCCCTCAGCCATGGGTGGAGGGGAATGCAGGCACTGGGGGTTCTGATGGGCAACCATCACACTGAGGAAGCAGAAACCTGCCTGGGTTTGGGATGTGGCCTTGGGGCTGTGGCCAAGGGGCAGGATCAGCCCTTTGGGCTGCCCCACTGCAGCCTGGGGGTGTTTTGCATCTCCCTGTGCAGCCAAAGTCTGAGGCTTGGAGAAGAGTTGCCTTAAAGCAGGGATGGACAACTCTGAAGGTCATAAACACCCAGCTGAGTAATTATCTAGAGTGGTCTGAGGGCTCTAGCTGTGGGTAATGGGATGAGGGGAGGGAAATGCAGCACAGCTAGCAGAAAATTCTCCCCAGGACCCTGCTCAGTGCTGCAGAGGGAAACTGTGCTGGTCCTAGAGGGGTGAGTTATGGATTGGTGCTTGAAGGGATGGCCAAGTCCCCAGGGAGAAGCAGCGAATGGCCTCCATCCCCTGGGACTCTGCACACTCAGCTTTGCAAAGCTGCTGGAGCAGGGGGCAGGAGTGCTGGGGGGGAGGAGCTGCCCCACTGATGGATCCTTCTCGGCTGGGAGCTGCCTAGCCAGAAGTGGAGGCTGCACACCAGGAGCTGGTCTGTGGTGATAGGAGGGAAGGGGCTGTGGGTCAGCCCTGCTGAAGCTGGTGGGGCTGGAGCACTACAGGCATGGAGCAGAGCTGGCTGCAGCCTCACCAGCAATGAGTGCAGCAGGCTCCAGGCAGCCCACAATGCCTGTCCAAGGGGCTCTGTGGGGCCAGGTCCAGCCTCCTCTCTCCACTGTTATGCTACTGACAGTAATCAGAGCTGAGGGAGAGCAGCAGTGCTCCTTGGCAAACACCTGGATGCTCCCCAGTGCATCTGGAGAGCTGCTGCTAGCTGCAGTGGGTGATGCTCATGTCTGTGCTTTGTGCAAGTGCACTCCAGCAGCTGCTGGGGCTGGGCTGAGGGCTGGGCCAGCTCTGGGGGCATTTCTGCCTGGGCATCAGTTGTCTTGCAGCTGGGCACATCCTCTGCCCGGCTGGGGTGGGTGCCAGGCACCTGGACAGGCTCTTCTCACCTCCCTTTCTTCAAGGCCCAGTCACAAGAGGTGAAGCCTGGGTGCTGTTTTCAGCAGCTCTTTGTGCAGCTGGCAGTGGTGGTTCTGGAGGAGCCTCCCTCCCTCCCTCCCCTGCTGTGCCCCACTCCTGGTGTGGGCTGGGAGATTGCTCTCCTTGGGCTTTCTCCTCTCCAGATGGAGAGTTGAAAGATGCCTTGAAAGGATGTGGGGAGATCAAGGGATGAGAGTGTGAGGAGCGAGGCCAGGGGCTGGCATGGTGCTCTTTGGTGTCAGGTTCAGCTTAGCTTCCCTCAAGGAGGTGTGAGGGGAGGGGAGGAAGGGGACTGCTCACTGCCCCTCAGCCCTGTCTGCAGCCGGGGACAGACTGTGGGGAGTGAGGCAGAAGGAGCCAGAGCCTTTGGGGGCTGTGTTGTGAAGGTTCCGGTGTGCCCCAGGCATCCACAGCTCTGCCTTCCTGGGGCTGTGTTCCCTGCTCCTGATGCCAGCAGGAGCTGAGCTCGGGGCACGGCCACGCTCCGACCTCCACCCCCGCCGGGCACCAACCTCTCCTCCCTCCCCACTCTGTGCCTCTGCTGCTTCCTGCTCCTGGCAGCGTTTCACGTCTTGCCCAGAGCTGCCTGGTTCCCTTAGCATTGTCTCAGGTGGGATTTTATCAAAGGCTTTAGGACAATCCCAGTGACTTGCATCTACTGATTTCCCTTTATCCATTGTTCTGCTGATTCCAGCAGCAGCCCTGTCCCAGGGTGGATGTTGCAGGCTCTGCCCAGCAGAAGCCTCCCCAGCTCCTTCCCTTTCTAGTTCAGCCATTTCACGTTTCAGTTCGTTTTGGAGCCCTGAACTGCTGCTCTCAGCAGCCCAGGGAAGGGGCAATGCGAGGAGCAGCCCTGGCTTGGGCAGCACCTAGGGACCTGCAGGCAGCCACCGCAGCTTCTGGCCCTGGGCACCGAGAGGGGAGGCTCCGAGTGGGACGCCTGCAGAAGTGGTGCTTGTGCTTCCAGGAGCTGGGAATGGCCCAGCGCTGGAGGGATGCAGCCGAAACAATCCCTGCCCCGAGCCAGCCTGGCTCACCCCGGAGCACAAACCTGCTCCAGCTCTGTCCTTGCAAGCCGTGGAGCAGGAGCTGGCTGCCGGGCTGGCTGCGGGGGCAGCCGAACCAGCGCACCAAGGGTTAACCATTTCCATCGCAATTGTGTCATCCCTTTGGGGACCTCTTGCTCACTCTGCAGCGGCTGAAAGCCGAGGCTGGGGGCTCCTTCTTATTCCGCCGCACGCAGCGGCCGGCAGCGCAGCTGGGCTCAGGCGCTGGCCCCGCAGATTGGGGCGGGGGGGGGGAGGGAGAAAGGAGTCTGTGCCCGCCTGTGCCCCTGCCTCCGAGACCCAGTTGTCTGCTGCCTAATCCCCCGGCCAGGGACAGCTTGCACAAGCCCCTTCCAGGCAGGCTGATAAATGAGGCACTGCCAGGCTGCTCCACGATGGTTGAACTGGGACTGCTGGGGCGGCAGAAGGGATGCTGGGCGTGGGGCAGTGCACGGCCAGGACCCTGAGGGATGGAGCCCTGCATCCAGACAGGCCCCTGGTGGGGTCCAGGGAGCTGAGGATCAGTGTTTGGGGTGCTGTGAGGGTGACCCAGTGCTGGGCTGGGTGAGGCTGAGGGTTGCATGAAAGCAGTGACAGTGGTGGCACTGTGTGGGGACTTTGCCTCTTGAGGGGCTTCAGCATCCCCCAAGACTGGGCTGGAAAGATTGGGGGCTCACAACCTGTGGTGACACAGAAGGTACTGCCCTCAGGGTGCTGGCTTGGAGATGCCATCTGCCACCTTCAGCACAGAGTGAGGAGCTGTGCAGGGCTGTCCCCAGCCCAGAGGCAGCTTGGGGACTCTGAGCCAGGGATGCTTTGTCTGTAATCCCCTGGATGGACTTCCCATGGATTTGTCTGGCTGCTTTGAGCCATCCCTGGAGAGCTGTGGCCAGGGCTTCCACTGCTCAGCCAGGCACCACCTGAGGAACCCTCTCTTGTTCCTCCTGAACCTGCTGCTGCTTATTGCCATTGGCTTGCTCCTAATTCTCTTCCTGGGGAGGCAGGGAACAATCAATCTCGGATCACCTTCTGGAGGCCACAAATGTGCCTCTGGAGCTGCTGCTCTCCCAGGCTGAGATCTTCCTCCTTGGGAGTCATTTTTTTATCATCCCACTCCAGAGCTCGCTCCAGCTCTGCTGGTGACGTCAGGACTCTGCATGTGGTGACATCCTCATTTGTTATGCAATTAAAGGTGATGTCATGGGCTCAGCAGATGGCATTTGCATCAGCATTGGTTGCTTAGTGCCTGTTGATGTCAGGAGAGCCTTGTGTCCAGCCCAGTCACGAGAACCTCATGGAGCTGCTGAGCCTCAGCCCTGGGGTCTGACCACAACCTTCTGCCTGAGAGCTCCCCAGCTGAGCTGCTGCTGCTTGTGTTTGTGCCCCTCAGGAGCCCCTGGCTGGGCTTGGCAGGGGGTCCCTGCCTCGGAGGAGTGCTGTGTCCACACTGCTCTGTGCCCCCGATGCAGGCTGGCTCCCACCAGCCCTTCCATCACCAATGGCCATCAGGTTTCAGGAGAGGGGTGGTGTGTGCAGGTGGGGCATGGCAGGGTGGCAGAGTCTGGCTCCTTGGGTGGCCATTGGGCATCTCCCTCATGGCTGGAGAGTCAGTGGGGGGAGCTGCTCTGCCCCAGAGCCCAGCCAGGTCCTGGCTGTGCTGCAGGGTTTGGAAGCTGAGGGGCAGGAGCCCAAGCCCAAGGCTGCCCCAGTCCAGCCTGGGTCATGGTCTGGCACCTCCAGCCTGTTCTCCCCACGGGAGCCCCTGCCCACAGCTCCCCCTGCCTGGCACCTGCTGGGGCAGGATGCCAGCCTATCACCCTGCCCTCCTGCTCTCTGCTTCCCCATCCCTCCTCCTCCTCTCTCTCTCCTTTTGCCCTCTCTTTCTCTCCACACCTGCTCCTCTCCTTCCCTCCCCTTTTCTCCTTCCTCCTCCTCCTCCTCCCCTCGCCTCTCTATCCTCTTATCTCATCCCCCTTGTTTTTCTCCTCTGCCTGTCCAGCTGATTTGCATGCAGGCTGCGTTGGAGCAGCTCAGCTGGATCTAATGCCTCCTGCTGCCAGCAGCAGAGCTCCGGACTCGCTGCACCACTTCCCCGGGCAGGAGGCTCCCCTGGGCACCTCACCACCTTGGCCCCCACTTTGGCTCCTTTCTGCCCTGCCTTTGGCTCCTCAGCCTGCTCCTTCCCTCCTGCATCCCTTACCTGCTGCTGTTGCCCTCACTGCTGTCTTCATCTCTCCTGCCAGGGCCCTGAGCCTTGGCTCCTGGGTGGGTGTGAGGGGAGGACAGGAGCCTGCAGCCAGCCTGAGAGCTGGGGGCTGGCTTGCTGTGGCTGGTGCCATTCTCATGGCCTTGGCAACAACACTGACCTGAAAATCTGATGCTGAACATCCCCAGGTGGGGGCTGTGGGTCCCCCCCACCCTGCCTGGGTCCCAGGGTGTCTCCCCTGCACCCTCCCAGCCCCTATTGCTGGTGGAGCCGGGATCCAAGTGTCCACCTTGTTCCCTGGCTGCAATCACTCCCATCCTGCTGAGCTGCATTTCCACCAGAGGAAGATGCCCTGATTAATGTCCCCTCAGCAGAGCTTTATTGCCATGGCTCCTGCCCCTCTAATTGGGAAGTGGCCTTAACCTTTGATGCAAGTGGCTGGGACGTTCCCTGGCCCCCAGAGCCCCAGGAAGGGTCTTGCTCCCCCTGAGTTTCAGGGCAGTGGCAGACCTGGAGGATCTGGCTGCCTCCTGAGCAGGGCAGGGACCCCAAACCAGCCAGCAGCTCGGTGCCCCCCAGCAGGCTGTGGTGTCCCTGGAGCTGTTCCTGTTTCCCTTCCCCTGGCTGGGGGGCAGGATCTGAGCTGGCAGCCAGGATGCTGCAGCTCTGGCTCCCTGGGGAGTCCCAGGCCCACCACTAACCCACCCTGGCAGCTTGAAAGCTCTGCCTTGCACTCAGCTGCTTTCTGATCTTCAAAGGCTCTGCATGCCCGAGGAAGCCAGAGCTGGCTGCCTGCTCCTCCCTGCATCCAGACTCTCAGCCCACTTCTTCTCCCCAGCACACGTGGAGCCCTCCTGGGCTGTGCCTGGGGAGGGGGCATCACCCTGCCCCGGCTCCCAGAGCCTGGCCACGCTGTGGGCAGCGAGGGCAGGGCCTGGCAGGGCTGCCAGGCTGGGCACTGCCAGCCCCTGCAGGACCTTCCCCAGAGCTGTGCTCACCAGCTGAGGCTGGCAGCTGCCTGCTCTGGGCAGGTTCCTGGGTCCCCTGCCAGGGAATTGTGCTGCTCCTTCCCTCCACTCAGGAATCTCAGTCCCTGTGGCTGTGGAGCCTCTTCTGCTGCTCCCACCCTGAGCTGGGGCTGATTTGTGAAGACCCCAAACTGCCTCCTGGCTGCTTTACCTCCCCCTCCCCACTCCCTCCCCTGCCAGGGCTCCAGAAAGGATTTTGGTTTGCTGTAATTGTTTGTTCCTGGAGTCTAAGCTGGTTTAGTGGCTGCAGCAGTTGGGTGTTCCTGATAAACAGCCCAGCAGATCCTGGGAATAATCTCCCTGCCTGGTGACAGCAGAGGCACTGACCCCAGCTGCTGGCAGCAGGCAGAAAGCTGCCCTCATCCCCTGGCTCTGCAGGCTTGGGGCAGGCAGGGACTGCCTCCATCCCCAACCACGGCAGCTGAGGTGCCAGCAGCCTGCAGCTTTCATTCCTCAGAGTCCCAGGGATTGGCTGTGGGAGAAGAGGAGGCTGAGGGAGACCTCACTGCTGCCTACAGCTCCCTGAGAGGAGGTGGCAGTGAGGTGGGAGTTGCTCTCTGCTCCCCAGTGTCAGGTATGGAAGGAGAGGAAATGGCCTGGAATTGTGCCAGGGCAGGGTTAGGTTGGAGAGGAGGAAAAATTCCTTTGCTGCAAGGTCAGAGGCTGGCACAGGCTGCCCAGGGAGGTGGTGGAGTTCCCATCCCTGGAGGGGGTCAGGAACTGTGTGGCCATGGCACCTGGGGCCAGGGTTTGGTGGCCATGGTGGTGCTGGGTTGATGTTGGACTGGAAGGTCTTGGAGGTCTCTTCCAACCCAAACAACTCTCTGATTCTGTGATAAATCAGCAGCTCAGGAGTGGCAGAAGGGACCAGGAGGAGGTTGGGGGAGCAGCAGCTCCTCTGCCTTTGCTGAGTGTCTCCTGGACTCACCACTTTCAGGGCAGCTCTCTTCAGGGAGGGGAATCAAGGCTGGGTCCTCACCACAGGCATCCAGAGCTGGCACCCAGCGTGGTAGAGGAGCTGCTGGAGGTGGCCTTTGGGGTGGCACTGGAGCTGCTGGAGGTGGCCTTTGGGGTGGCACTGGAGCTGCTGGAGGTGGCCTTTGGGGTGGCACTGGAGCTGCTGGAGGTGGCCTTTGGGGTGGCACTGGAGCTGCTGGAGGTGGCCTTTGGGGTGGCACTGGAGCTGCTGGAGGTGGCCTTTGGGGTGGCAGTGGAGCTGCTGGAGGTGGCCTTTGGGGTGGCACTGGAGCTGCTGGAGGTGGCCCTAAGCAGGCAGGGGAAGCCAGTGGAAAGCAAATCCAGCTGCAGGCTGTGGGAGGCAGGGCTCATGGGGCACCATGGTGCTCCTGGGGGATGCTGATGTTGCAGGCAGTGGCAGAGGTCCTGCAGAGGAGGTCTCAGGAGGAGGTCATCTTGCATGGACTCAAACCTGAGCCCAACCAGTGCTCTTGGCAGGTCTCTTACACTTCTGCATCCCCTTCTGAGCCCCAGAGCAGGTCCTTGTGCTGCACCCTTGGTCTCAGTGTGCATGAAGAGCAGTGCTGGCATCACCTCCTCTTTCTGGTCCTCTGCCCTCATCTCCAGTGCCTGGGGTGAGTTTTGAAAGCCCTCCCTCCACTTGCAGGAGGCAACTTCAGCTGCATCCCAGCAGTGCTGATGGAAGTGGGTGGCTGCCTGAAGCAGGGCTGCCAGGGCCCTGCCTGCCCAGGATGTGGGCACCCATCCCAAGCTTTCCTCGGGCTTGGAGCATCTGAGCTGCCATGGAGAAGCCTGCACTGGGTCAGGAGGCAGGGAAGGAGCTCTGGCTCCAGCCAGGTTTGTTCTCAAGCACAAAGCCTCCTCCTGTTTCTCAGCCAGCTCAACGTGAGCAGCATTGCTCAGGCAAATGGTGTTTACACCTCGGAGCCTTCAGACGTTCTCCACTCCCCTGCTCCTCTGAGAAGCCTCTGGAGAAAACCTTCCCCAGCTCAGCTCTGCCGGGTGGGGAAACTGCCTGGAACAAACGAGCTGGGACTGGAGAGGGAGCAGAGAGGCTGCTCCCTGAGCAGCCCCTGGCAAGTGCCCACCCTGGGGACCATCACCCTGGGGACCATCACCCTGGGCTGCCCGTGGTGGCCTCCCCTTGTGTGGGACTGAGCTGCCTGAGCTCCCGGGGGCCGCAGTGCTCTCTGCCATCCCTGCGGGGCGGGGGGGGTGGGCAGTGCTTCAGGGCTGGCTGCTGGACTGGTGTCTGGGGCTGGGTTCTGCTGGTGCTGGGGGAGCTGATCCCACTGCCAAAGACGTTTTGGGACACTCACCCTCCAGTTGTCACTGCTTGTCCCTGTCATGGTGCAGCTATTTTCTGCCTCAGCTTTCCAGCAAGCTGCCTCCAACGCTTCCCAGTCTCAAACCAGGGAGCCAGCTTCATCCCCCCTTCCATCTCTCATTTGCACACATTTGCATAGCACACAGGTTTCTGGGAGGGGAGGAGGTGCTGCAGAGGCTCAGCCTTTATGCCTTTTTCTCCCCCTTTGAGCAGCATTGTCTTCATTCATTTGCACCCAGTGCTGCTGCCCCTCACCAGGTCCCATGGGTGCCTCAGGGGTGTCAGGCTGCTGCTCCCAGGCCCCATCTGCACCTTTGTTCTTCCCTCAGCCCCATTTCTGAAAGCTCCCACAGGTCCCTGCCAGCACAGAGCCACCATCAGATGCCCAGTGGTCCCCAGCCTTGCCCTGTGGGCCATGGGCTCACAGCAGTGCTGGGCCAGCAGCTTTCTGGGCTGGGCAGCAGAGGCTGCTGGAAGCAAGAGCTGGGCTGGGGGCATCTGACTGCTCAGCTCTGTGGCTTCCCAACCAAACTGGAAGTGCCAGAGCTGCCCTGCCCTCACACCCCAGGCAGGGCTCTGGGCTTTGGCAGAGCCTCTTCCCTTCAGGGATGCTCTCAGTGTGGACCAAACACGAGCCAGGGGTAAGCTCACTGGCACTGCCACTTGCTCCAGGCCAGTGCCCAGGGCCTGCTGCCCACCCTTCCCATGGCACCTCTCTGGGTGATCTCTGCTGCTTCTTGGGCTGGGCAGGGGCCAAAGGCTGCCTCACCCCAGCTCCCACCTGGTGATGGCCTTGGGAAAGCAAACTCCATTGCTCCCAGTTTGCTGCTTTCCCTCTCCTGCCCTCCTGAAGGGCTGGTCCAGCTCTCCCTCCCTTGGGATCTGCACTTCTCTGGGCAACAGCAAAGCCTTTCCTTGGGGTTCCCTCCTAACTGGCCTAGCAGAAGGGCTCCTGGGGTGTCCCCAGTGGGCTGTGCAGGTGCTGGGCTCCCCTCAGCTGCAGTTCTTCTCTTCCAGGGCAAGACAAGGGGCAGAGACCAGCATGGATGGGGGCACCAGGACAGGGAAGGGGACAGCAGCCACTGGCACATGGAGCAAGAGGAGGTAAGGAGACTGAAAGCCAGCTCTGAGTGAGCCAGGGGAGAGCTGGATGGCTATGGCACAGCATGGCACAGGTTCTGCCAGCCCCATGTGCCACAGAGGCACCTGGCAGGGCAGTGTGGGTGGATGCAGAGAGGCTTGGCAGATCTCTGTGCTGGAGACCATCTCCTCTAAGACCTGGACTCAAACCCCTGAGGCCCCTCCAGGGTGAGAGCCCCCGAGCCCCCAGGCTGGGGTGGGGATGGGGCACAGGGCACTGCCTGCTCTTTGCTCCCGTGCCCCCCCGGGGCTGCCAGCTGCCCGGCCAGGGGCTGTTTGTCTCAGCTTGACCATCCCCCCTCCCCCGCCCATCTCCTCTGCTTCCTCATTCTCCTGTCGGGTTGAGCAAGAGCAGCGTGGAGCCTCCCCGGGACCAGGGGGAGCCCGGGGGGGGGCTCCACTTCCAAGTTCCTTTTTTCTTTTGCCTTCTGTTTTTCCCCCTCCTCCTCCTCGGCTCTGCACACAAAGCTGAGCCCAGCTCTGCTCCCAGCACTCATGCACAGCACATGCTGGAAATAATTGTCCTTGGTGGAGCTCCACGAGCTGCAGAGCAATTTAACCAAGGAGAGGTGGAAGGAGTTGGATCGCTGGAGGCTGCGGCTCAGGCTCGCTGCAGCCCCAGGTTCATCTGCAGGGTGGGTGGGAGGCAGGCGTGAGCTGGGGCTGGGACTGCGAGCCCTGCGACCGTGGCCCTGCAGGGCCAAGCCTGGGTTAAGGTTTCCTGCCAGTCAGCAGCACTTAGCAGGCTGGGCTTGAGGTGGCTTTGATCTGCTGGAGCTCCAGCCGAGAGAGCTGAGGCTGCCTGCAGTACCCCACGTAGCTCTGCTCCGTGGGAAGCCTCCTCTGGGGGGAGGCTTAGGAAGCCTCAGCTTTGGGATCAGAGGCCACAGAAGGAATTCCTGTAGGTGCCAGGTGGTGCTGATAAGGGAAACACTTTGGGTGCCCACTGCCTGCAGAGTGCTGCTCACCACCCAGCCTCTCCTTTGGGTGCAGAGGATGGGGGAAATCCTGCGCTGCCCTTCCTGGCTGGACAGAGCAGCTGGGCAATGCCTGCTGGGAATGCCCTGCTGGGAATGCCCTGCCCTACCCCTTCTGGTGAGGGGCAGAGGGAAGTGTGGGGAGCTGGAAGAGGAGGGTTGGCTCCAGGAGCTCTTGGAGGCCTTGGAGCAAGGATTTTGTCAGAGCTGCCTTAAGGAAAGGAACATCTGTGGGGCAGGGCGAGGGCGGCAGGGCGCAGGGCGAGGGCGGCAGGGCGAGGGCGGCAGGGCGGCAGGGTGAGGGCGGCAGGGCAGAGGGCGGCAGGGCAGAGGGCGGCAGGGCAGAGGGCGGCAGGGCGCAGGGCGAGGGCGGCAGGGCGGCAGGGCGTAGGGCGAGGGCGGCAGGGCGAGGGGTGCAGGGCGAGGGCAGCAGGGCGAGGGGCGCAGGGTGGCAGGGCACAGGGTGAGGGCGGCAGGGCAGAGGGCGGCAGGGCACAGGGCGAGGGCGGCAGGGCACAGGACGAGGGCGGCAGGGCACAGGACGAGGGCGGCAGGGCACAGGGCGGCAGGGCACAGGGCGGCAGGGCACAGGGTGAGGGCGGCAGGGCACAGGGCGAGGGCGGCAGGGCCATCACAGTGCCTCTCTGGAGGAGACTTTGTCCTCTCCAAGCAGAGCTCCCTGTTCTGAGCTCCAGCACAAGCTGCATGTGGAGTGTGTGGGCTCAGCACCGCTCAGGATGTAGCTCTTGCTTGCTTTGCTCCTTAGTCACGGCAAGGCCTCTCCTCCAGCTCACAGCACTGCAGTTTCTCAGGCTCTGCTGTGGAATTCTGTCCACAAAACCATTTTGTCTTCTCCAAGCCACTTTTCCTTTCCAAATTCCCAGCCCATTCTTCTGGGACTCTCCAGAGAGCTCTGCCCCTGGTCACCAGGGACCTCCCTCATTGTCCATCTCCACTGGCTGAGCACTTGGTGGTTGGGCAAGGTCAGTGGCTGCTTGCTGCTCCAGCTGGAGAGGAGCCCAAAGCCCTCTGCTGTGCAGACCTGGGGCTGGCAGTGCCACCTCCCAGCCCGTGGTGAGCAGGACCTCCTGGCCACTGCTCTTTGGGTTTCACCAGCTCCTGTTTTCCAGCTGCTGCTAGGAGCAATGTGCAGCCTCTGAGCTGTTTTCTCCCACGTGTGCTCCTCAGAGCTGTGCAGAAAGAGCCTTCTGCATTATTTACTCCAGATTGGAGCTGGAGCCAGACCTGACCCTGGTCTTGCTCAGCTGAAGGCAGCGGAGGTGGGAGCAGAGCCCTCCCTGCAACACCATGGGAGCCACTGGAGCTGAGCTCAGCTTTCCTCTCAGGCTGGGTCCTGGGGCTCAGCAGAGCCTGGATGTGCTTCCCTCAGCTCAGCCCTGCTGCAGCTTCTCCAAACACCACCCACCAGAGAGGTTTTCTGCTCAGGGTGCCTGAGCCAGGCTGACCCAGAGCTCAGCACTCAGGCAGAGCCAAATTCTTGACTTTTGGCCCTTCGTGGTGGCCAGGAGGGGGGTGGGGAGGAGGAGGAGGAGGAAGGCTGCAGTGTAAGCCTTGTTTGCAGCCCCCCCCTCACCCCCTCATCCATGGAAATATGTCCCAGGGAGGTGCTCTGCCTGCTGGCAGCTGACTTTGCCCCCATCCATCCATTCTTCCTGCTTTCCCTCCTTCCATCCATCCTGCCTTGAGCACAGAGCCGAGAGGGGGGACACCCAAACCCCACTTTCCTCTCCCCCTCCCACCCTCTGCCCCCCCCCCCCCCCAGCTCCCCCCCACCAACAAAAATCTTGCTTCGTCTAGGGGGGAAAAAAAAAATCGTTCTCTGGCTGCTTTTTCTTGCTAACCTCGGCTGCTTCGCCTCTCCTCCCTCCCTCCCTCCTCTCCATCTCCCTCCCTCCCTCTCTCTGGGGGGAAAAAAGGTCATTGCGCAAATGATTAGTCAGAGCTCAGTTGCTGTAGCAACCGGCTGCTGGAACTGGGACAGGCGTGCGGCGAGGACAAGGGAGAGGTCGAGCATCAGGCAGGGCTGGGGAAGCACCGGGCAGGGCTGGGGGGGTCCGGCCTTTGTCTCTGCTCCCCGCAGCCGCGGACCCCCAGCTCTCCGCCACGCCCGGGGCCGTTCCACCCGCTCGGGTTAGACTGGGGCATCTCGGTGCCGTCCCCGGCTCGCTTCGGCCGTGGCCTTTCCCTGGGGTTTCTCTGATGTCTCTTGGTGTGGTGGCATCGTCCTCCTCTGGCCCTGACCTGTGTGCCAGGCTCCTGCCCTCTCCGGAGTGCCCGTGGAGCTGGGACACGTCCTGGTTCCTTCCCCGCGGCCGTCACCGAGCCGGGGGGGATGCATGCGGCTGGGGTTCAGGGCTCCTTGTCCTCTTGCAACATCCCACACATGAAATATGAAGCCAAGTTCCTCCTGATCCTGCGGGAGGAACCAGGCGTTAACTGTATCCTGCCCGTTCCCGGCTGCAGAGCTCTGCAGTCCCTCAGCCTGCACCTCCTGAGCAGCTTCAGGGAATTTTCCAGGTCCTCCTCCTTCCCTCCCTGCCCTGCTCAAGGGCAGCAGCTCGATGTGCCAATGCCCCTGGGCTGCTTGGCCTCGGGGGACAGGGCAAGGGCTCTCCTGGGCAAGGCTGTGTGGTGGCTTTCACCACCACGGTCATGGTCTGCAAGTGGTTTTGTCACTGGGGCTGCTGGGTGCAGGCTGGGGACAGTGCTGTGCCTTGTGGCCAAGGAGGGCTGGCAGCAGTGGTGCTGCCTGCTGGGATCCTGTGCTGGGCTGCAGAACCTGGGTGGGGGCAGAAAGGTGACCCCATGCCAGCCCAGCCCTGCAGCACCACAGCCCCCAAAACGCTGCTGTGTGGACCCTGCCCACGTCCTGCTGTGCACAGGGACCTGTTCCCATCACCAGCTCCCTGCTCTGGGGCAGGTCCTGCTCTGGGGGGGCTGGGACAGCCCTGCTGCTGTCTCCACCTCTTGCTCCCCGTGCTCAGCAGCCCTTTGAGGGTCAGATCCTCTGCCAGCATGCAGTGCCTGGGGCTTGGAGCGAGCTGCTCCTCACTCCTTGTGCTGGAGCAGCACTTTGGGGCTCTGCTTTCTTCCAGTATGTGTGGGGAGGACGAATGGGCCTGAGGGGTCAGAGGGCCTTGAGACCCCTGCCCGGGGTCCTGGCTGGAAATTGGCCCAAGCACTGCTGGGGAGGGGATGTGGCAGTGTCCTCTCCAGGGGAGCTGGGTGGGCTCTGGGCAGGGTTTTGGGGATGCCTTTGGGCTCCTGCTCAAGGTTGAGCTCGGTGCAGGCACTGAGGATGCTGTGGCTCAGTGTCCTCCAGCCCAGGAAATCATTTCAGTCTGAGTTTGTGGGAACCAGCAGGAAAGGGCAATTTATGCAGAAAATGGCTTCCAATGAACAGCTTCCTCTGGGAGCAGAGAGAAACTGCTGAGATGTGCTTGGAAACCTTCTCTCTTTCCCGGGACTGTCCTTGATGGCCGAGCGCAGAGCCAGCCACAGCCCTGCGGTGCCTGCTCCCCGCTGGCACGGAGAGGCTCTGCCTTGCCCATGATGCTCCTGCAAGGGGTCCTCCCAGCCCCCTGAGATCTCCCTCGGCTCCAGCACTTCCTTCTCCCCTTCCCTGCTCGTTGGCAGCCTCGTGAGCGCGGGCAGGGGGCTGCTGGCTGAGGCTTCTTACCTCACAGCTGCAGAGCTGAGCCTGGCACCCTGACGTCAGAGCAGCCTACAGGCTCCAGAGCCAACAGGGAAATCAAACCCAACCAACTGGGCTCCTTTCTTCCCTTTCTTCTCCATCTCTTTCCCTGTGCAAATCTCATTATTTTAAGGCTGTTCCCTAATCCTGATTGTATTTTTATTCCCCCCCCAGACCTGGAAGTCTTTTGGAGCTGGGAATGGTTGTGGTTGGCAGTGCTGGGCTGCTGTCTTCTCCAGTGGTGCAAATCCTGCAGGTCCAGTCCAGCTGAGCAACATCCCAGGCTACCAAAAGCAACAAAGGCAAGGCAGAAGGAAGGGGTGAGTGCAAGGCCTGCAGGAGAGGACGCCCAAATCCCTGAGGCTCACTCAGAACTGGCCTGAAAACACAGTGCCTGTTCCCTGCTGCCCCTTGCAAGGGGCTGGGAGGTTGTCACCACCCAGAGCTGGCTTTGGGCTGTGGGGCTGCCAAGCCCACAGGACACTGGGGGCTGACTATCTTCTTCCCTCTCTCTCTTGTCTCTTAGCCCCTTCCTGAAGGACCCCCAGGGTGCAGCCTGGGAGATGATTGTGCTGGAACTGAAGGCATCAAGGCTGAGCTCAAATAAGGGCGGAGAGGGCACTGAGGGCTTTGTTCCCTGCCGGGGCTGTGACATGAGACAGGCCAGGGCCAGGTCCTGCTCAGCTAAGCCCAGCACTGGGAGCAGATTTGGCCATCTCCATCTGCTGCCAGGGTCCTGTTTCTCCCAGGCTTTGTGCTCCCAGCTCCCCCTGAGCTCCCATGGCCTTTCTCCCTCTCGTGCTCCAGGCTCTCGGCGCCAGTTCAGCCGTGGGGCTGCCGCGGAGTGGGGTCAGCTCTGCCGGCACAAGCAGCCCCTGGCACAGCAGCAGGCAGCAGCAGGTCCACCTGGAGCCCAAGGCAGCCCTCGGGAATGACACAGCAAAGGTAGGATCTGAAAGGGGGCCGGGAAGTGCGTGGCAGGAGCAGGGGAAGCGGAGCAGAGAATGGCCGGAGCTGAGCTCAGCGCCCGCGCGTGGACGGCAAACAGGAACAGGATGCAGCTGGGGCCAGCCCCGGCCCCTGTGCCCTGCCCTGTGCCCTGCCCTGCTGCTTCCCACGTCCCCCTGGCACGGGCTGGGGCAGAGCTGGCTCCTAGCAGATCAAAGCCCCCAGAGGTGCTCATTGGGACCTGCTGGGACAGCTTGGCCAGGAGCCACCGAGCAGCCAGATGCCACCAGGGATGCTCCTGGGCATCCCCAGCCCCGGAGCTGGTGTGGGGAGGGTCAGCTCCAGCAGGCTGCAGCCTCCCCAGGCACTGCCCAGCCCCCAGCTGGGGTCAAACCTTGCCCAGCACGTAGCAGGGGCTGCTCTGTGCCCCTGACCAGGGCATGTCCAGCACCCCAGGGGGGCTGCTGTCCCCTCTGTCCCTTGCAGGGCTCCAGGCTGTGCCCGGGGGCTGCCGAGGGGCTTTGGGTTCTTTTGGTTTGGTTTCTGCATGTGAAGTTTTATTTTTAGCTGCAAACCCCCAGCCTGTGAAACCCAACCATGAAGGTTTTGAGGAGAATTCTCCCCACAATGGGATTTTTCTCTTTGCAGAGCTGTCTGTGACAGTCCCAAGTGAAGGCTTCCTCCTGGCCTCCTGCTCTTCCCCCTCCAGCTTCTCTCCCTGCCCTCAGCTCTGCTGTTCTCCTGCCTGGGATTTGCTCTGGCAGGGGGAGGAACAGCAGCTCTGAGGGCTGTTTGTTTCTGGAATGTTGTTGACACACACACAAAAAAAAGAGGAAAATGTGGCAGAAGCTTTACCAAAATGTCCTTTCTGAAGCCCTTGAAGGGGATTCAGCGTTTTGGTTGTTTCCCTCTCATCCAACTTGTGCTCAGCTGTGCTCAGCTTTGGGTGTGGGAGAGCTGGGGCAGTAAATGGCAGAGCAGTTCCTGCTCTTTCTTTACTCAAGGGAATGATTTTTATTGGGTTTTGTCTCAGCTGAGGTCTTCCTCTGGGGCTGGAGAGGAGCTTGGGAAGCTCTTGGCACCAACAAGCCAACATCTGGAGGGATCCCTGCCCTTGACCTTCTCCTTTCTCCTGAGGAGGGATGATCAGAGGTCAGTAGGGCTCTGGGGGGCTGTGGGAGGTCTGGGACTGCCCCAGGAGTAGGTCAAGGTGGATGGGAGGCTTTGAGGGTGGTGCAGCAGGAGCCAGGGGTTTGAGTGGGTGCTCTAAGCCCCCTGGGCTGCTGCAGGCATTTGTCAGCCATGGTGTGGGGCACAGAAGTTTTCCTTCCAGCTCAGGAACAGGTTGGTTGCTTTTGGAGAGCAGCCTCTGGTTTCTTGGGGCTGAGGGCACTGGAGGCAGAGACAATTCTGTCCTCAGCCAGTGGGGCTCTCTGCACACTCCTGGTGCCCAGAAGCAGCCAAGCCAGCAGCTGTGCTGCAGGAACTTATCCCCTGTGGTGCATCTGAGGATCTCACCTGCTCCAGCCCAGGGCCCTTCACACCTCTTGGCTGAGGCCATGGTGGCACAAAGCAGAGCTCCTGGCCCACAGGAGCAAAGGGCTGAGGTCTGGGCATGCTGGGCCTGATCCAGCCACCCAGATCAGCTTCCCAGACATCCCATGGGGGTGGCCAGTGCTGCTCTGCTGCAGGTCACCTGAGGGTGGGAAGGAGATCCACTGGGGAACACCTCAGGACAGGGCTGGTGCCTGTGTCTGGGAGCTGCTGCCCACCTCTCTTCCCAGAGCCCAGGGGCTACCAGGCTCACAGGAGCTCCTGTGGGAGCCCCCCAGCCCTGTGACACTGGAGCAGGGCGGGGGGGGGGGAAAGCAAAGAGGCTTTGCCCAGGCTGTTGGCTTTGTGCTGGGGAAGGGGTTTGTGCTTCAGCCATGGAGCCAGCCTGGTCCTCAGCCATGACTCCAGAGTTTGTGAGCAGTAAAATCATCCCCAGGCAGTGCTCTTAGCAATCACCCTCCCAGAACCCCTTCCCCTGCAGGCTCTGCAGCCCCATCCAAAGGCAGCTGCCTCTGGGGAGGCTGTGGTGGCCATCTGTGAGCCTGGGCAAAGCTGTGCCCGGTGCTGGCACCTGCCTGGTGTCTGGGATCCCTCAACAGTGGCTTCACAAAGGTGGGCTGGGGTTTGCTCCAAGGCTCTGCACTGCTGTGTGGTCCTCTTCCTGCAGCCTGGGCTAGGTCTTGGGTTTGGGATGTTGGTTTTGGCCTTTTAGAATCAAGACCTGACCTGAAACTCCTCTAAGGTGGAGAGCTGTGGGTGTGCTCCTGCCCTGCACAGCTCCATCAGGGGTGGCTGGATCTGGTCTGACTTGGGGCTCCAGAGCCCTGCTCCAGCCACTGCTGCAGTGTGTGATGGAGCTGAGCTGTGGGGAGGGGTGGGATGGAGTCATGGAGCACGGGACAGGGAGAGCACTGCTGGAAGTGGCTGAGCAACTCCACACTGCTGCCATAGTTCCCAGTCCTGGGACTCACCAGTGGCCTGGGTGAGGAGGCAGGGTGCTGGGTTCCCAAGTGGCCTTCACCTTGGGGTGGTGCAGCCCTCGCTTGGGCACTGGGTCTGGCGCCCCTGGGTGCTCCTGGAGCTGGACATGGGGGCTCAGCCCCACGCTGGTGAAGGCAGGAAGGACTGGGGTAAGAAGCTGCCCCACGCCGGTGGGGTGGGATGGGAGGGAGGGATGGTGTTGGCAACAACCCCCTGCCCCCATCGCCTCCCCACGGGTGGGCAGGGGCCAGGGGCAGAATCCCCCTGCCTGAATTACCAGGGTAAAAGTCGCCTCCACCAAGGCCTCCTCTCCCCACCCCTTCCCTGCACTGGGGCCCTAAATAATTGATTAAGGCTGATAAATAATTGATGGTGGATTTGCTCCTGTGCTGGCTGAGCACTGCCTGCGCTGCTGGGCCAGGCTGGGCAATGGCAGTGGGGCTGGGGCTGGAGGATGGAAGTGGGGCTGGGGGTGGGAATGGGTGAGGAGGCTGGGGCTGGGGCTGGGTGGTGGAGCTGAGGCTGGTGATGGGATTGGGGCTGGGTGATGGGAATGGAGCTAGGGCTGGGTGATGGGAACGGGAATGGGGCTGGGTGCTGGGAATGGGGCTGGGGCTGCAGCTCTGCAGCAGGGAGTGCTGGGGAGATAAAGGGCTGCCTCGCTGTGGCTCATGTGGTGGGGCTGGGCTGGGCTGCCTGCGTGCCTTTCTCTTTTGCTTTATTTTTTTCCTGGAGTGAAGCCTGGCGCCAGCAGTCTGGAACCAGCCTGACAAGCTTTTGAGTTATGGAAAGGGGGAGGAAGGGGGGAGGAGAGAGAAAGAGGGAGCGAGAGAGGCAGGGAGGAGGAGGGCGAAGGCAGAGGGAGGCAGCTGGGCTGTGGATTATTAGGGGAGAACAAGAATCCACACAAGAGGCTGGAGGGGCAAGGGCTGGGGGCTACCGGGGCCGGTGGGGAGGGCTCGGGGCCGGTGGGGAGGGGCCGGGGCCGGTGGGGAGGGCTCGGGGCTGGCTTCTCCCAAACCTTTCAAAGGAGATTTAATTTATTTTTTTTTCCCCTGGCGCGGGGAGGGGAAGGGGGAACTGAGTCATTTTGGGCATGAAACGCAAGCCTCCCCGCGTCAAGGAACAAGGAAGTTTTTTAAAGCACCAATTAAAGGGCTTGGAGAGGTCCGGGGCTTCTAAGCAGCCCTGGGAAGGGGGGGTCCTGGCCGGCGTTCAGGCTGCGTCCCATCAGGACATTCCTTTCTGCTGAACGCTGCTGCTCCCGGCCCTCTCCTCCTCCTCTTCCAAGCTGCCGTCGAATCCTTTCCAACTCCCCGTCCGAACCCGGAGAACTTTGCTCCGTTTCATCTCCCACCGCCCCCGCTGCCCGCCTCCCCGGCCCCGGGCCGCTTTGATCAGGAGCTGCCTGCACGGACGCCCCCGGACCCCCGTGCCTCGCCCACCCAGGGGCCAAGAGCCCCTCCCGCGGCTGGCAGTACCGAAAATCCCACCCCCGGTTGATGGAGAGCCCTCTGCCAGCACCCCCCTGCCCCAGCAAGCTGGTAGCTGCCA
The DNA here is from genome assembly GCF_026170545.1 of Melanerpes formicivorus. Classification (NCBI taxonomy): domain Eukaryota; kingdom Metazoa; phylum Chordata; class Aves; order Piciformes; family Picidae; genus Melanerpes; species Melanerpes formicivorus. The sequence continues at coordinate 8,797,230 of NW_027142385.1, read as the reverse complement.
TGCTGGGGGGAGGAGGGCACTTTGCCCAGGGATGGGGAGCTCCCCCCCAGAAATGGGAGAGGATGAAGGTTTCTCATGGGAGCTGCGAGGAGCTGGATCAGGCACCAGGTTTGGAGAGGTCTGGTTGGGGTCCCCACGTGGTGCCCATGAGGGCTGCTCCTGAGCTGCTCTGGGGGGCTGGTGGCACCAGCAGCGTGGCCAGAGCCTGGAGCAGACCCAAGAGCATTGCAGGCAGGGTTGGAGCAGCTCCGTGGCACACTGTCCCTGCAGGCACCCCTTCATCATCCCCAGGACGCCTGGCAGCAGGAAGCAAAGCAGCAAACACAACCTGGCTGCTTCACCCATGGTGCCAGGCAGCCAGCTGAGGTGCCCCAGGGACGTCCCTGCCCCGAGCCCGGGCGAGGGGCTGGGGGCTCGGAGCTGTTCGCTGGGGCTTTGTCTGGCTGGGTTTCAGCCCAGCCTGTTTAACTCCAGCGAGTGGGGAAGGCAGGGGAGAAGGAGGCCTTTGTTATGGGCTGAGCAGCCCCGGGGCTCTGAGTCAGCTGGTGGGAAGAGCTCTGAGAAGTTGAGGCAGCCCAGGGCAGGGTGGGTTTGGGGATGGGCAGACTGCAGAGCGCTCAGACCCAGCGGGAAGCTGAGACTGAGGCATCCTGCACCCAGCTCCCAAAGAAGAGCTGAGCAGGAGCCTTGCAGAGCACCACCACCATCTGCCAAGCCTTTGTCTTGGCAGGGGAGGTGGAAGGGGGAGCACCCAGCTCTTGGAGACCTCCATCACAGGTTGTCTGTGAGCTGCAGCTCCTCAGAAAGAAAAAGAATACATTTCTTCTTTCTCTGTGTTTCCAGGAAGCAAAATGTTGCCCTCAGCTGTCTGCAGTGCAGCTGGAGCAGAGCTCAGCACGTCCCAGCCTGGCCGGAGCCTCGCTCCAGTGTCACATCCCTGGTGCTGGCCAAGGCTGAGGGGGTGGAGAGGAACAGCTCCTGCCTGGCCCAGAGTGCTGCAGAGACCTCTGAGAGGTCTGAGCATCCCTCATCAGCCACCACGGATGAACACCTCCTGCTCTCAGGGTGACCTCCCCTCCCAGCACCTTGGCACAGGGCTGAGATGTGGTGGTTGGCCATGGGTTGAGTTGGGCTGGGCTTGAACTGAGGCTGGTCCACCAAGACCAGGCTCCCCACAGCCCCTGCTTCACGCAGCAGCGAGGCCAAGCAGCTTGGGTGTGCATCCTCGGTTCAAGCTCCTCATTTTCTCCCTTCTCTTCCTCCTTGGTGACTCTGAGCTGGTAACTATAGAGCTGGGCTGGCAGACGTCCTCCAGCTCCTCCTTGCTGGAGATGCAGCACAGATGGATCCATGATGCTGGTTGTCTTTTATAGACCTCCAGCTTCTCAGTGGTGAGGGTCTTAAGCCAGTAGGTGGAGGGATTCTGTGGAGGTGGAGGCACAGGCTACTCATCCAGCTGGGAAGCAGTCAGGTTTTAGGGCCAGGTGAGATGGTTTCACTTGGAAGCCTTTGCTGCATTGGCTTCCTTGGCATCTCTTGAGATGCTTCCAAGGCGCTGTGGACCCTTTTCTCCTCCCGCTTGCCCTCAAGGGCGCAGGAGCCACGGCAGAGCCAGGGACAGAGCCAGGGACACGGCCTCGCGGCTCGTCCCCAAGAGGCAGCGAGCGGAAATGAAGCAGAGTTCAGGGCTGGTGGAGCTGCGGAAGAGCCGAGATGAGCCTGGGTGGGGAGACCAAGCTCACCTTTCATATTCTAATGCCTTGCCTCTGCCTGATTTGTGAGCTCCCGGGAGCCCTGCTGGGAATTGGCTGGAACGGAGGCACACGCCGCCGTCCCTCGGTAAATTACACAGAGATATAATGAAGGAGGAGAAATCAGTTACTCGGTGACTGCCGCTCCCCGGGGGACCCTAATTCAAATATTTGTGGAGCTGAGCAAGTGGGGCGGTGGGGAGGCAGAGTTGGAGTGGCTCTCGACAGGTTGCTCGCAGGTGGTTGGTGGTGGGGAGGCAGAGCTCTGGGCTGCAGGAGCCGTCCCCAGCCAGGCTTCGGGCTCCTGGGGGTGCTTTGGGTGTCCCCAGCCAAGAGGAAGATGCTGGGGACGGTGGCACTGCGGTGGGCTCCAGCCTGCAACTGGTGTCTGCTGGGATGGGGCAGCCCCCTGCACCCCTTTGGCAACAGCCTTTGGGCAGCATGGGTGATGGAGACAGCTGCGCTGTGCCATGCCGTGGGCAAGGACAGGGAGCTGCCAGAGCAGCCTGGCTCTCCTGTGGCTTCCTTCAGCGAGGAGGAGCAGGGTTTGCAATGCCTGATGAGTTCTCTGCTGCCCACCTGGCACTGTGGGCAGCTACAGTGGTGGCTACTGAAAGGGTTAAAGGTGAGGAGTGGGCAGACCCCACACTGCTCAGCTTGGGAACCCCGAGATCATTTAGCTGCAGCTCCATCACCATCCCATTCCCTCTGTGCCCCCAAGCCAGGCTCTCTGCCCTCTCTCCTCCTGAGTCATGCCAGTGCCCTGGAGCTGGGGACACAGATGGGATCCAGTTTGCCCAGCAAACTGCAGCAGTAAGTGGGGCACAGCTGGGGGTCACCTCCCTGGTGGGTTCCTGTGAGATGGATTCCGCTCCACTTCACCCTGGCGGCCAAGGCTGTGGCTCCATCCCGGACACAGAGGTCCCTGGGCCATGCTGTGGTGCTCTTGCTTGCTTCAGCAAGGGCTGCTTTGGTCTGAGCATGGCAAGGGGACATGAGGGAGAGCTGAGGTGCAGGATGAACTGGGGCAGAGAGTGAGCTGGGGTGCAGGGCACTCGGTGCTTGGGGAGGTGGGGCGCTGGGGGCTGGGGCAGTTGTGTTCACCCCGTGCCCTTCTTCACAGCCTTGCTCTTCTCATGCTGGTCCTGGACCACCACCCCAGCACTCAGCAGCGCTGCCGTTGCCTGGGCTCATGCACACGAGTGTGAGTACACACTGAGGCGCCCCCCCCAGCTCCCCCCACGCCCTTGCACACCCACTCACACGTGGCAGCTCTGCCCATGTGCCAGCCTCATGCCCATGTGCCAGCCTCATGCCCTGCAGCGTGGCACTCCTGCTGCTCCGGGCACCGCATCGCCTCCCAAAGTTTGGGCTCTGGGTGCCCAGGGCTACCACAGGGGGTGGGTGGGTGGGTGGGGAGAGTGTCGACCCCTCACCCACCCCCCCACCCTCCCAGCTGTGCCACCCAGCACAGGCCCCCTCCCCACGGCCCCTTGACGCGTGCGGCTCCGCATCACACCAACTGTTGGGAAAGGGAAGGGAGGGGAAAAAACCAACCCCACGGATTGAGGCGAGAGGGGGGGGGGGGGAGAGAGAGAAAGAGAGAGAGAATGACAGACTGCAATCCCCCTTGAGTGCCTAGCCTCATGAATATTAATAAGGTGGTAATTAAAATGCAGGGACACAGCAGGACGGATGCAGGCGCTGCCTTCGGAGCGCTGGGAACGGGGGGAGAGCGTCTTTCCAGGCAGGTTTTGATTCCCTTCTCTGATGAAAAGAAGAAAACGGAGCCTTCAACTTTAATCAGTTTGGAGGTTTTTTGACACGACATATCTTTAATTGCTGATATTTCTGCTCCCCTCAAACCCGGCTGCACCAGCCCCAGCCTCAGCCGAGATAACGAAGCAGGCTGAGGTGCGGTGGCTCCGTGCCGTGTTTACGCCTCGGCTCCTTCGCTACTTTCCTGGGGTTTCTCCTCCTTGTCGGCGGTGGAGGGCAGAGTCCTGCTGCCCATTGCCCCACCCCCAGCCAGGCACAGGGGCTGGGAACGCAGCGCAGCAGCTCTTTACCCCCTCCCCCCACCTCCAGCCTCCTCCGTGTCAGCCTTTTCGGGGTGGTAAATCCCTCTCGGCCGTGGCTCTGTGGTGAGCTTGGAGCCGGCTGTGGTGGCACTGAGCTGAGTGGCAGGGGACAGAGGTTGGGGCTGTGGGTGGTGGCAAAGAGGAGGCTGAGCTGGCTTGGGTCAGGTGGGGTTGAGGTGGGTTGGGGAGCAGGGCTCTGGAGGGGAGACTCTGCCCTCCCCCCTCAGAGGAGGCTTCCCCAGTGCAAGAGCAGAGGTGGCTCTTGGGTTGCTGAGTTGCTCTTAAGGATGCTCTTAGCTCTCCTTCAGCAGCCAGGGGGTGGAGGCTGAGGGAGGGTCCTGTGGAGGATGGGCAGGGCAGGCTCAGAGGCCGGGGTGCAGGCTCTGGGCCATCAGTGCAGCACCATCCTGCAGGGCAAATGAAGGGAGAGAGCTGGTTGGTACCCAAAGGGAACACCTTGGGTCTGGACCTTGGGGGGTTCATGTTTGAGGGTTGCCTAAGTTTAATCAGATCTCTTCCTCCATGTGGAGCTCATCTCTTGAACTCAAAATAATTTGATTAGTTGATTAGATTCTTCTAGAAAACCTCCCAGTGCAGGCAGTCAGCATGGGAGTGCTGGAGGAAGGGGTTTGACATCCTCAAAGCCTTCTCCCTGCCCAGCACAGGAGCTTCTCTTTTTCATTCCAGACAGACTTCCAGCTTCACCCTGGGCTCCAGCATGATTCAGCCTTTTCTCAGCCTTCCAGCCTGTGGCAAACCTTCTGCTCCTCCAGAGCCAGGCAAACCAACCCCCCAGCAGCTCTCAGGGGAGTGACCAAGTGAGTAGAGCACAGCACAGGTCCCCTTACAGCCCCACAGCTGGGGCTGGCCATGGGGAGACAGCCCACACTTCCTGGGTGGTGGATCCCAGGTGGAGGAGGAAGGTTCTGCCCCACCCTGGAGATCTTGCTTTACTCAGAGAGCAACTGGGATGCTTCAGGGAGTTGCTGGGATGTGGTTCTGTGCTCCTGCATCCTCCTGGGTCCAGGGATACCTCCCAGGAGGCTCTCCTAGCCTTCAGGCTAACCTGCACTCCTGCATCCCATTCCTCCCTCCTAGGCTTTGGAGGTTTCCTCTCCCCTGGGAGTGTGTCCTTGTGCTGTGCTGACCTGCCTGGGTGAGAGGTGGAGAAGGAGAGCTGCAGCAGCTTGGAGCCCTTGAGGTGGTGTTGCCTGGTGGGCCAAGGCTGGAGCTGTTTGTCCAACAGGGACTTTCCCATTGTGTCTCTCTGTAGGGCTGTGGGATGCCCTTATCTGCCAGGGGTGCCCTGGGCTCTGACCCACAGCAGGTTGACCTCTCCCTCTTGCCCTGCCCCACAGAAGGGAAGCAGCAGATCCAGCTTTGGACTTTGGATTCAGCTGCTGGATCCATCTCCTTGTTGCTCTGTTTTTCCTCACCTGGAGTGGGCAATTCCTGGTGTGGAGGGGTGGCTGCTGAGCCTGGGGGGCAGGCAGGGGCTGGGAATGGAGCTGAGCTCCTGGGCTGAAGGGTCCTCACCCAGCCAAAGCCCTTTGCTGAGCACTGACTGCTTGTGACACTTGTGTGAGTCATTCCCCTGCAAGGGGACACCTTCCACCCCCCCCCACATGGGGACACAGTCCTTCTGCAAAGCTCTCCCCTGCCCTGCAGCAGCCTGGGTGGCCCTGGGAACCCCCAGGACCTTGGCTGGACCCTGACCCTTGCTCGAGGGATCAGCTCCATGCTCACACCAGGGTGAGCCAAAGCTGGCCTTGATATGGGGTGAAGCACAGAGCCAGTGAGGCTGTGGCCAGCCCTGCCCACCAGGGTCTCTGGGGGTTACTGGTTGCAATGCACTTTGGGGTCACAGTGGGGTTCTCAGCTCATCCCTTCTTGCCTTGCAGTGCAGGGGCTTGGGGCTCCCCTCCCACCCAGGTGCTCCTGCAGCAGTGGCTGTTGGGTTGGCTTTCCTTGGCCATGGTGGAGCTCTGGAAGGGGAGGATGTGCTGCAGTCCCCCCCAGGGCCCATGGCACACAGAGGGGACAGGAAAGTGAAGGACAAGGAGCCAGGAGCTGCAGGGATGGCAGCAGCCATGGGGGAGGCCACCTTGGGAGCAGTCAGCCTCAGCCTGGGGAGCTGGTGGCAGACCAGCAGAGCTGCACTGGCTGTTTGGTGAGGAAACAAAGGATTCCTCCTCCTCCTCCTCTCTTTTTCTCTGCTTCTCCTCCTTCCTCCTCTCCTTCCTCCTCTCCTGCAGCACTACAACAGCTGGTTTGAGGCAGGACAAGGGGAAGGTCTGAGCCCCCCCAAACCTCCCCCTGCAGGCTTGCTGTGCAGGTGGGGAGCTGGGGCTGGGTGCTGTGGTGGCAGGGACAGCCCTGGGTGACAGCTGGTGAAGGGCAGGAGCACAAAGCCCTGTGGGTGGGTGGAGAAGACAGTGCTGTGCTCTCAGCAGAGTTCAGGTAGTGAAGCACCAGCAGGACCTGGTGGCTTGTGTGGGGAGCAGAGCCTGGGCTGGGGCTTGGCCGTGAGCTGGAGAGGGAGGCTACAGGATGGGCCCTAGGTACCGCTTCCTGGTGACACCCCCGCGGCGGTCCTGTCACCCCCGAGTCACATCCTGTGTGTGCTGGCTCCGGTCTCATCCTGCTGCCTGCAGTTTCTCAATCCCTTTGGCTCCTGCAGCGTTTCCTGCCTGCCGGGGTCGCTGCGGGGCACGGAGCAGGCAGGGCGGGGGGGTGTGGGGGTGGGATGGGGGAACAAACAAACAGAGGTGTCATGGGGGAGCAAACAGGGGGGGCCCTTGCCTGGGGATGCTCGGAGCAGGGCCCTGCTCCATCTCCTGCCATCACTTCGCCCCCCGGCATGGGCTGTGTGGGGCTGCAGGGGCTCTGTGCCCCTCCTGGTGCACAGTGAGGGACCCGGCAGGTCCCATCCTGGTGCCTCCAGCACCAGCAGCTGGGGCAGAAGCCCGAGGTGGGAGCGGGCTGGGTGCTTTATGCCTCTCGCCTCTGCTGGCCCCGGCCCCTGCAGCGGGCAGCGGCTCCGCAGGGCTCAGCTGGGGCCGTGGGGAGGGGTCCGGAGAGCTGAGCTCTGCAGCCCCAGGCTCGGCCAGCAGCGGGCACTGGGCAGGGCACCATGCCCCTGCGGGATGGGCTGTGCCCTGGCACCGGAGCAGGCACAAGGGGGGGTGCTGGGCACCCTCCCCCTGCAGTGGTTGGAGGTTCGGAGGGGAGCTCTGGCCGCAGCACAGCAGCGTGGTGGAGGCTTGGGGAGGGGGAGGTCAGCTCCCAGCTCTGCCGCAGGGGTTCTGGGATCCCCCTGAGCAAAGCTCTGTGCTTGGTTTGTCCTGCTGGGAACCAGGCTCAGGGCCGACCCTGCCCTGCTGAAGGAAGGGGTCCCCACAAAGACCAACCCTTCCAGCGCCGGGATTTGCCCTCGGGGGTGGGTTTTAGCTCCTGCCTTTGCTCTCCACTTTCCAGCTTGTGCCGAGAGGAGGCTGAGCCCTGGCGCTCGGTGGAGGCTGAGCCCTGGCGCTCGGTGGAGGCTGAGCCCTGGCACTCAGTGGAGGCTGAGCCCTGGCACTCGGTGGAGGCTGAGCCCTGGCACTCGGCGGAGGCTGCCAGGGCTGTACTGCAGCAGGGCTGAGCTGCAGTGCCCTGTGCCCAAGGCTCTCCCAGGCAGACCCCAGGATGTGGAGCTGGAGGTGCTGGTCCCGCTGTGGCCCCTCCCAGCAGCGCTGTGTGGGACCCCAGACCCACCCTCGGTCTGGTCGAGGTGCCCTGGGAGCATCGTGGCTGGGTGGGGAGGTGCCGTGGGCCAAGCCATGGGCTCCAGCTGGCCCAGGGGGAGGCAGGGCAGCTCCGAGGAGCCCAGCAGGGCTGCGGTACCCCGGGCTGGGCACGCCGCTCCCCCTGGGTGCTGGCACTGTGCACCACTCCTGCTCCAGTGGGCAGCCGGGGGGTCCCGGGGGGTGGATGGAGGGAGGGTCGCTCCTCTCCGGGGGAGGTCCGGACTCTCGGCCGCTTCCCTCCAGGCCAGGCAATGGTTAAATTCCTTTCCAGCTGAGCTGGCAAGCGGAGCCCCAGCGTTAGTCAGATCCCTGCAGGGGGTGGGGAGGAGGAAGGGGAGAGCGGTGGAGGGGGGGCCGGAGCGCAGAGCTGATCCCGGGGCAGGGCAGGGAGCGGCGGGGGGCTGCGGCCCGGGACCCGAGGATTTTTAACCCGGGAAGGAGGAAGGAAGGAAGGAAGGGGGTGGGGGGGGAGTAGAATAAACACAACAACAACAAAAAGCCACCCAGGAGGAGGGGGCAGACCTGGAGGGGCTGGAAAGCAGGCAGCTGGCATTTGCAGACCCCTTGGCAGAGGGGATGGAGGGTAGCAGGGTGCCACAGGGGTGTCAGGGCTGCCCTAGGTGATTCCCCACGGCAAGGTGGTGGGGACAGGACACAGAGTGGTGCCAGACCTGGCTGGCTGTGCCCCTGCCGTGGCTGCAGAGCTGGGGCTGCCCCACACCCTCCCACCTCTCCGGGCACACTTCAGTGCCCCCTGGGCTGCGTGCTGGGAGAGCAGGATGTGGCCAGTTTCCCACCCACCCACGCACAGAGGCCACAGACACCAGCGGCTGAGGCTTCCCAGATCCCTCCTCTCCCTCCACGTGGCTGTTTCAGAGCTGGGAGGGAGCAGGGGGCTGAGGGAGGCCCTGTGGTGGGCACATGCTGGTGGCACCCTGGTGTCTCTGCAGGGCTGGGGCTCACACAGGCTCTGCTTGGAGGTGAAGCCTCCAGAGCTGCTCTGGGAACTGCCTGACTGCTCCAGGAGAGAAGGCAGAAGGCAAACTCTTCCTCCTCTATTGCCACCCCTTGCATCTGTGGGGCTCCAGCAGAGAGGCCTCGGTGCCTGCCCCACTGCACTGCCCTGCTGGGCTCGGTCTGTGGTCCAGAGCCCTGGGCTGGGAGTGCTGAAGCCCTGGAGGAAAACCTCCCCAAGGCCATGAGCCACACTGCAGGCCTGAGCTCCTTGTGGGCCAGCTCTGGGGCAAGGCAGGCTGGCCAAAAGTTCTCAGGAAGGTCAAACACTTCCTGGCCCAAGCTCTCGAGGTGGAGACCTTCCCCTGCTCCCCTCAGCCCTTGCTTCCAGCACAGCAGCCACCCTCGGGAGCTCAGTGCCCTCCACGAGTGGCACACTCCAAGCCCTGGGTGTAGGCTTTGCTGGGGCTGCAGACCTTGTCCCTGAGGTGCAGAAGTGATGCCAGCTGTGTGAGGGAGCTCAGCACCACGGTGCTGGGACCAGAGGGCACCACTGCCATGGGATGGTGAGGGCAGATGTGAGCAGTGGGCAGAGCTGGTGCTCTCCTCCAGACCTCACCCAGGGAGCAGCAGCATCTCCATGACCAGCCAAGGTAAGCCAAGGCCCTTCCTGGGCAGGTTCTGCTCTCCTGATCCTCTGTCTGGCTTCTGCTGTCCTCTGCTCTGCCACAGTGGCCACATCCTGACTGGGGCTGATTTTATCCACCCAGCAACACCAGTGCCATGCACACAGGTGAGGAGTGCCTCATTTGGCAGTGGTGGCCAGGCCTGGCTGGACAGTGGCTGTGGTTCCCCCAGAGGCAGGGAGGGGACAAGGACAAAGAGCTCAGCAGAGCCAGCGTGGGGCTGGCACCTCAGCCTGCAGCCCATGCTGGCAGAGCAGCACAGCCAAACCCCCTTTCAGCTAAGGTGCCCCAGCTCTGAGGGGTCCAAGTGGGGCTCACCAAGGGTCTCTGCCACACTTGAGACCCCACAGCACTGTCACCCCACGCTGGAGCTGGGCAGCTTCCCTGCTGCCAGCCTGGATTGCCCGGGAGGAAGCCTGCTGGGAATTCCCCTGTGCCTCCTGCCCAAGCATTCAAAGTGCTAATTAAACCTGAGCTGCACTCGGGTGTCTGGGGCATCCCCTGCCCTCCCCAGCAGAACAGCTGTGGCTCTCTGTGGGGATGGTCCCTGGAGCCATCCAGCAGCAGAGAAGGTCGCTTGGCTGTGCCAAGTGGTGGAGTGGCACAACCCTGGAGCTGGAGATGCTCCCAAAGGAGCTCCTTTGCCCCCTCCAGGCAGCAGGGTAGGATCATCACCAGCCCCAAAACCATGGGCATGGTGGAGACAGGGCAGCAGAGCTCTGCTCCTGACCTCTTGCCCTCTGAGGTATTTGGAGCTGGCTCTCACCAGGAGCTGGGGGGCACGGGAGGTGTTCCCAGCGGAATTGCTGAGTCCCAGCCAGCCTGGGGCTCAATTCCCTCCTGGGAGCCTCAGCCACAGCCCAGCACGCCTCAGGCACAGAAGTCCCTCAGAGGGCAAAGGGCCTGAGAGGGGAAGGGTAATTCCTTGGCTGGAGTGAGGAGGCAGGATGGAGGAGAGCAGGGGTGGGACTCATTCCTGGGCTCTGGCACCAGCGACCTCCCTCCTTTCCTGGAAGCCAAGGGAGCTGCAGGGCTGCTGGAGCAGCATCTGCTGGCATCCCCAAGCAGGATGATGGTGCCCAGCCCTGTGGGTCATGTCCCCCGTGCTTGGAGGAGGTGCCCATGTCCCCTGGGTGAGACCAAGGTGTCCATCTGACCACCCCCCAGGCTCGGGGAGCAGCTCCATGAGGCCTTACAGCTGAACACTGCCTGCTGGGGAAGCTGCCCCTTGGCTGGGCTACCTCCCACCTCCCCAGGGGCTCCTGCCCCCAGCCCTGAGCCCCATAACCTGGCCTTGCAGGGATTGCTGACCCCAAGGGCTGCACCCCCAAAGCCAGCCCAGAGCCACTCACACCCCAGAGCCACCTCGCAGCCTGCTCCCCCCACCGCCAGGGCAGCTGGGGCTGGCCGGGGGCGCTGGAGGACCCTCGGGGAGCCCCTTGTGCTGGAGGGAGCCCGGCTCTCTGCCGGCAGGGCATTTTTTTCCCTCTCGGCTCTTTGTTAAGCTCCCTTTCAGCTGAAATGGCAGAGCCTGGGTGTTCTGAGCTGACAATAATTGCTGCAGTCTAGACACTGTCTGGTATGAGGCACGGGAATCAAAGAGGCCCCTTCTCTCTCTGCCACTTTCACACATGCTCCCTCGCTCCGGCTCCTTCCTTCTCCCTCTCCCATGTTCCCTTGGTCTTTGCCTTCTCTTTTTTCCCCTCTTTCCCCTGCTCCCCTCTCTCTGCCTCTCGCTGAGATGGAGAGGAAGCGTCAGCATCTCCCCCCCCACGCTCCCTCTCCGCCGTCTGTTCCTCTCCCGCTCCCCCTTCCCTGCTCCTCTCATCTGTCTCCTCTCTCCTTCCTCCTCTCCTACCTTGCTGCTATTCCCTTCCTCCCAAAGTTAGCGGAGAAGCAGGAGAGGGGGGTTGGCAGTGCTGGGGGTTTAACTCCTTCCTCACCCTCTCGCAGCCTCCTCTCCCCATCCCAGTCCCTGGCTGGGGGCCGGGGGTGCCCTGGCTCTCTTGTGGTGCTGGGCTCCTCACCACTGCCCTGGCCTCGGTCCTCTGAGGGCTGAGGAGGTCCTGCCGGGGCTGGTCTGTGGGGTGCAGCTGGGCTGGGGTGAAGGGCATGGTTGCAGCCAGCCTCCTAGCCCCAGGAGCTGAGGGGAGCCTCCCCCCTCCAGGGCTCCCCTTGGGTTGTCCCCTCGGGTGAATTCAGCACAAGGTGGGAGCCTGCTCTGGGGCATGGGACAGCCATGGTCACCACTAAACCACCTCCTGGAGTGCCATCTCCACACCTTTCTTAACCCCTGATCCCTGTGCCAAAGATCCTTTTCCTGTGGGGCCCCACCAGGAGTGCCAGGATTTGGTCACTGAGCTCTGGGTTGGATCCTAAAGGTCTTGTCCACCCCAAGCAGCTCTGTGATGCTGTCTCGTCACAGGGGGTGGACCAGCGATGCCTCTGCAAGGGGGAAGGCTGAGGCAAGAGGCAGTGAGGCCAAAGCTTCCCCAGGGTCACCTCCTCTGTGTGCTGGGGGCTCTGTGGGCAGCAGCAGGGCTTACCCAGGGGGGTTGGGGGTGCTGTCCCCAAGCAGCTGGGTGCTTAGTGGGGCAAGTTTGCTGCCATCCTTGGTGTTTCTCCCTCTGTGCTTCTCCTTGGAGAGCTTCTCCCTCCCAGCATGGTCCTCAGGCCTTGGAGGAGGAGTGAGACTGCAGCCCTGCCCCAGGGGACACCCCCGTGGTGAGGCTCCTGCAAGGAGCTGATTTTCCCCGGAGCAGCTCTGGGGGCTGGGAGCTGCCTGCAGCTGGTTCCTGTGTTTGGGGCTTCACAGGTTGTGAGGAGGAGCCATGGGGGTGGGGGGTCGGGCAGAGGTGGGGGCTGAGGGGATGCAGGAGCCACAGATGCTCAGAGCTGCTGCTGGTTGCACACCTTTTGGGGGTGGGGGGATGGTGTGGAATCAGAAGGAGTCTCTGTGGGCATCCTGCTGGGCCTAGAAGGGGCTGGATTGGGAAACACAGGAAATGGAAACAGCTTCCCAAAGGGCAGCAGCAGAGCCAGGAATAAAATCCAGGTGTGCTGAGCTGGTCCTTGGCTTGGGTCTGGAGGGTGCTTGTGTTAACACTGCTGTCCCCAGGCAGGGGCCATGAGCCTCCAGTGCCCTCCAGAGCCTCACTGCAGGCTCTGGGGCTGGTCTGCATTTGGGGAAGGAGAGGTCTGGATAGCTGTGGTCCCCTTTGCCCTCAGAGCACTGCCCAGCCCTGCTGGCTGGCTGGGGAGCCGTGGGGTGCTGGCTGATAAGGCCAAGTGGCTGCAAACACTGCTTCATTTGGAAGCTTATCTCCAAATGCCAATGAAAGCAGACACAGAGGGGCAGCAGAGGGGGGGGCTTGCACCCCAGCACAGGGGGGACCACAGCTGGGGGATGCTGAGCAGGGGAGCTGGTGGGGTCTGGCTGGGTCCAGCAGAGGGGGAGGGTGAGATCTGAAAGCTTTGGGGCAAAACCAAGGACCCAGGACAAGACCAGTGGGTCCTGAGCCTGTGGGGGCAGCTGTGGTCCCCTCTGAGCACCCTGAAGCTGGGACTCCTCCCTGGCTGTTGTTTGGGATTGGTTTGGTTTGGTTTTGTTTTAATTAGGGACTCAATGAGGAAGAAAAAAACCAACCTTGAAACCAAGGAAACAAGGGAGGGAGAAAGGAGAATGCCTGCGTGAGGCAGAGAGAGCTGGCTCCAGCACCCCGGGGTGCTGCCCTGGGCCCTCCTCTCTGGCTGGGGGGCGAAAAGGGGCCCAGGCCATGAAAAGAGAAGGTGAAAGGAAGAGCCTGGTGCAGAGGGCAAAGGGCTTCACCCTGGAGGGTGCTGAGCCACTCGGGGGGAGGCTGCTTTGGTGCAAGGGGGGTGGTGGAGGAGGTGAGCAGAGGTGTGGGGGGCTGCTGTGGGGCAGGGATAGCTGTGGGGGGCTGCTGTGGGGCAGGGATAGCTGTGGGGGGCTCAGTGGTCCCCACAGGCAGTTGGGCTTCCCAGACACCACCATAATAGTGCCAGACCTAAAGCTGTGGGGTAGCAGGGCAGGGATAGCCTGGGGGGGGGGCGGGGGGAGAGGTGAAAGTGGCTCTGTTGTGGCAGTGCCAAGGCCTGAGGATCCCAGCAGTGGGGACTGAAGCTCCAGCAAAGGAAATTCCTTCTTCCCAGGTCTGGAAATTTTCCTCTCAATAGCCTCAGCTTTCCTCAGCAAGCTGCAGAGATGCAGGATCCTGCCTAGGGCAAGGGCAAAGCTTTCCCAGGGAGCTGGCACTGCTGAGGGGCTGTGTGGGCAGCCCCCCGTGATGGGCAGAGTCCTGCTGATGGGCAGCCTCTGCTGGTGGGGTGCATGGCCTGAGCCCTGCTTTCTCCTGGGCTGGGACTGATCCAAAGCAGAGCCAAAGGTCTGGGGGTGCTCACCACCATCACCCCATCCCCTCAGCCACCTCCCAGCCATGGCAGGCCCAGCTCTGCAGTGCTGGGGGACAGGCAGTTGGTCTTCTCCTGTGCCTCACCCCAGGGTTTTTCCATGACACAGCTCCAGTGCTGCTCCCCTCTGCCTGCCTGCAGCCCCCCGGCTCCCTCCTGCAGCCCCCCGGCTCCCTCCTGCAGCCCCTGGCTCCTCTTTTCCAGCGGCACTTTGTGCAAATGTAACCTTTCTGGAGCCTCTCCGCGGGCAGGAAGCCGGGGGCTGGGTGCTGCCAGGAAGGCAGGCGGCAGGAGCTGGAAGGCAGCCTCTTAATCAGCGCCGCCTGACAGCGCCCCGCGGCCGGGCAGCTCCGTTCTGTGCGGCTGCCTCCGCCGCGCCCAGCCTCGGCTGCCCGCTGCCGCTCGGCTCCGCACTGCCCTGCCAGCCTGCCCCCTCCCCGGCCTCAGCCTCCTCATCTTTCTTCCTTTCCCTTCCCACCTCCATCCTTACCCTCCTCTCACTCCCTATCCTCATCTTCCTCTTCATCCCTGCTCTCCACACCCTCTTTCTCTCCAGCCTCCCCATCCTCATCTTCCTATTGCTCTTCCTCTCCATCCTCCACATCTTTTTCCTCCCCATCTTCCACATCCTCATCTTCCTTTTCCATCCTGCATATCCTCTTCCTCCCTATTCTCCCCATCCTTATCCTCCTCTTCCTCCCATCATCCTCCTCTTCCTCCTCCTCCCCATGCTCATCCTTCTCTTCATCTCCATCTTCTTTTCTTCTCCATTTCCATTCTACCTTCCTCCCCACCTTCATACTCATCCTCCCCATTGTCCTCCTCCTCATTCTGATCCTTTTAATCCTCCCCATCCTCCTCCTCCTCTTCCTCTGCATTGTTACCCTCCCTATTCTCCTTATCCTCATCCTGCTCCTCCTCTCCACCCCTGTCTTCCCTATCCTCACCCTGCTCCTTTTCTCCATCTTCAACCTTCTCTTCCTTGCTCTCCTCATCCTCATTGTCACTTTGTGCATGCAGCAGGCTCCCTTAGGTGCATGGGGCAGTGCCAGTGCTGGGCATCCTTGTCCCCTTGCTTTGGACTTACCAGGAGCTAAAGGCCACCGGGAATGGTCCTACCCAGCTGGGTCCCTCCCTAGCTCCTCCTGTCCCCGCAGGCCCTGTGCTGAGGCTTTTCCTGTCCCACCAAAGTCTGCTGGGGAGCAGCAAGGATCCCTCCTAGCCAGGGCAGGCTGCAGCCACCTGAGCTTGAGGGGTCCCCGGGCTCATGGGCAGAGCTGAGCAGAGGTGCAGGAGGAACTTTCATCCCCTCCTGAGCTGGGTTTGCTTAGCTGAGGGCGAGAGGGTTGAGTTTGGGAGCTGCTGAGGCCGTGGTGGGCTGAGCTGTGAGGCCTCCTCCGGTCCCCCCCAGCCCCACTGCAAGCCCTGCATCTATTTTTCATGTCTGTTTTCTGCCCAGGCTGGAGGCTCTCACTGTGCTGCTTTGGAGCATCTGTTTCTGTGGCATTTCCAGCCCAGCTGGAGGCAGGAGGCACTCGAGCTTCAGCGACGGGAAAGGAGGGAAGGGATCTGGTGAGCTCTCCTCTGCCAGCCGCACCACAGCCGCGCTGCCGGCGGCGCCGCATCCCGCGGCCTCACCTCTGCCGCCTCCTCCCTCTTTCTGCTCTTTGCCTATCCCAAACCGAGTCCCAGCTCGCTCTCGGGAGGCTGCACAAAGCCCGGAGCCGCCGTCGGGGCCGGAGCCGGGGCGGGCCGGAGCGGGCAGCCGCCGAATCTCTCTCCCCTGCCGCCCCGGCTGCGCGCTGGCCGGGAGCAGATGGCAGCTTTCTCAAGTGGATCCGTTACCCGGAGTCACTCACGGAGGCAGCGCTGGCTCAAACAAATCCCAGGCCCCCTGCGAAGCCATCATTTGGTCCTTCCATCTGCCCGGCCGCCGCCGTCGGCGTGGGCTCTGCTCCCGGTGTGCCGGCGGGGAGCGGGCGGCAGGAGAGGCTCAGCCCAGAGCCAGCTCCCTTCGCCTCTGCCCGCAGCAGTTGGGCTCCACATCCCTCCCCGCCCCAATGGAGTTTGGGGGGTCTGGGGCTACACTGGCTGCTGGTGTGGTTCCTCCCTGCAAGCTACACCTCCCTGGGAGTTGGGAACTGCTTCTCCAGCTGCCTGTGGCTGCTCCTGCTGCAGCTCCCTGCCTGCCTGGGGACAGCTTGGAGGTCTTTGGGTGGTGAAACCAAACCAGTCCCAGGGGCCCCCATGTGCAGCGGTCTCTGGGGCACAGGCTGGCAGCACAGGCAGGGCTGAAGGTGCCAGGAGTTTGTCTGTGCAGGGATGTGCCCAGGGCTGGGCGATGGATGTGTGGGGGGGGGCTGCAAAAGCAGCCCAGGGATGACTGCAGGTGGCCAAAGACCTCCCAGTGCTGGTGGCACCTTGCTGGGGGAACCTGGGCAGGTCTGCGAGGGAGGGGCTGTGCCTGGCTCTGCCACCCTCCTCAGTGCCCACAGCTCTGCTCTGGGTGCTGGCAGATGGGGAAGGGGCCAGGGGCAGGCTTTGACTCTCCTCCAGGGTAACAAACCCTCCCCACCCCACACCCCCTCTTCTCCCCACCCCAATCCCCCTCTTCTCCCCACCCCAACCCCTCTCTTCTCCCCACCCCAACCCCTCTCTTCTCCCCACCCCAATCCCCCTCTTCTCCCCACCCCAATCCCCCTCTTCTCCCCACCCCAACCCTCCTCTTCTCCCCACCCCACACCCCCTCTTCTCCCCACCCCACACCCCCTCTTCTCCCCACCCCACACCCCCTCTTCTCTCCCCGTGCATGGTGAGAAGGGAGAGAAATGAGAAGCAGCTGTGTTCCATCTCACCTCAGCCCAGCCAGCAGCCCCTGGGGCTGGGGCAGCCCCAGGTCCCTCACCCAAGGTGGGGGTGAGCTGGGGGCCCTGCTCCCTCCTCCTGGGGGGGCTGGCTTCTTCCTTTCCCCACCTTCTCTTTGTCCTTCCCCACCAGAGACCCTGGGGCTGGCCAGAGGGGCTCCAGTGCCCTCTCAGAGGGGTACTGGATCCATCAAGAGGGCACTAGGGTAGCTGTGAAGGCTTCAAAAGAGGGAAGTGCTTTGAAATGCAGTTTCCTCTCCTCTCTCCACCTCCCTCCAGGCTAAACAAATCCCCCCCAGCTGGAGATGCCTCCCAACCCCGCAGGCTTTTGTTCCCAGGCCTTTGTCCAGGGCTGGGGAAGGGGCCAGGACCCACTCTGCCTCTGCAGGGGCACCCATGACAGGGGCCTGCCCCTTGCCACTGGGCTTGTGCCTTTTTGGTGGCAAGCAGTGGCCTCCAGCTGCTGGTCCCCTTGCCTGCCACCCTGCTGCCACTTTTTGCTCATCCCTGGGAGCTCCTCAGGGGACAGACCCAGGTCCATCCTCTCCCTCCTGGCACCTCTGCAGGTTCTGCCCTCCCTGGAGATACCCTGAGATGTTAATCTACACTGAGCACCCATGGGACCCCCCCCAGGCAGAGGGACACCAACTGTGCCCCCGCAGAAGTCTAAGTAAACATTACCTGGCCCCCAGGAGCCCAGCACTTGGCTTTCAGCTACACCCCAAAAGCCACTTCAGGGACACCCTGGGAGCCACCCCCCAGGGAGGTGTTTTCTGGGGCAGAAAGTTGGTGCAAAACCCTCACTATGAACAGTCAAACAGCCCCAGGGGCACAGAGGAGAGCCCCAGTGCCAGCCCAAGCCACTGTCCCTGCTGGTGCCACCCTTGCTCTATGCCAAGGAACCACCTCCAGTAGCCTACAGAAGGGGAGGCCCCAGAGGAACCCAGGAGAGAGCAGCCCCACATGGAGCCTTTCTCTGGTGACCATGTTTGGAGGAAAGTGGAGCTGTCAGAAGTGTCCCCAGATGTCCCTAGCTGTCCCTGCCTCCTGCCAGGCATTGCAACAAGAAACTGAATCCCTTTCTGCTGCTGCTGAAGCTGTGGAAGTGGCTCCAGGAAGGGCACAACCCCTTTGGCCCAGCTACCTTCTTGTGCCTGTCCCCGTGGGGCCAGGCAGCAGATGCTGCAGCCAGGGATGTGTGGAGCTCTTCCAGACAACAAAAGCTCTCTGGCTGCCTTATTTGCCGCTGCCTTATCTCCCTCCACGGGGCCAGGTTATCAGGAGGTGGAGTAAGCCCCAGGACACCCTAACCCCAGTGCCTGGGGGCCGGGAGCTGGGGCGGGGAGGGCCGGGGGTGGGGGAAAAGCCTCGCAAAGGGCATTAGCAGGGAGCTAGCAGAACTCAGGGTCCCATCCTGCGTGGGGCAGAGCTCTCTTCGTCCTGCTGACGTCTTCGGGAAGCTGCCTGGGGAGCAGCCTGGGAGGCGGGCTGAGCGCGGAGCGCTCCGGTGGCCTCCCGGTCCCCTGCAGCCGGGGCTGCTGAGCCCCGAGCGGGGCGAGCGGCCCCGCAGCCCGGCCCCGGCTCGTCACCCAGACAAGAGATCAATAACTAATTTCAGTGCAGCAGCAGCGCCCGGCGCTTTCCAATAATTGTGAGCCGGCGGAGGGGAATGAGGCTCTCAGCACCGCTCCGCAGCAGCCTGCGCCGATCAATCGCCGCGCCGCCGGCAGCACTCATTTTTCTCCTTTGCTTCCCTCTCTCCCGCCTCCTCCCGCTCCCTCCCTCCTCCTCCTCCTCCCGACACGGTGCTGGATGTGTCCCACTCGGGCTGGGACGAGAGCTGAGCCTCCCGTGCCCGCCCTGAGCGCTTCGGTCCCTGCCGTCGGGGACCAGGGCCAGGTCCTCGCACAAAGCACCGGCCCCAGCGGCTGGGAGGAAGGCAGCAGGAGTGGTCTGGTTGCTCTTGGCAGGCCAGGGGCTCCCAGGGGTGCCCTGGTCACCTTTGGTGTCCATCCCCTGAGCAGTTGGCCTGCTCCAGGCACCAGCCCCAGAGTTTCTCTCCCCAGCCTGCCCTTTGTGCCTCCTGCTCCTGGAGGAGCCCTGCCTGCAGCATTCCCAGGTTGCTTGCCTGGAAGGTAACTCTTGACTGGGTCCTCTGCAGCTGATGGAGCTTTTGGCACAGCCTGGGCTGGCCAAGCACAGCTGACACCTCAGCTTGTCCAGCTTAGCTAAGCCATGGTTTAAAACCTCCATGGCATGGGCACTGGCACACCTCTGCTGCCAGGAGTGGAGTCTCCCTTGGCACATCCACCTGGGAGCTGTTTGCCCTCTGAGATGCTTTTCAGCTGCTCAGTCTCAGCCCAGGGTCTGGTCTCCCCCAGCCCACACCACAGCCCAGGCAGGGTTTAACCCACAGGAGAATATTCCTGGGGGGCTCAGAGGGGCCTCTGGGAATGGGGGTGAGGGCAGCCTGGGGGGTTCTGCCCTGCTGAGACTCCAGGCAGGGCTCACCCTGGGGCATGGGGATGCTGGTGGCATTTGGGGCTTGTGTGCAGCACACACAAGCAGCAGCAGCTTCCTAGGGAGCCCTGCTGGGCTGACACACAGACAGACAGACAGACAGACAGACATGCAGAGGTGTGCTCCAGCAGGGACAGGAGGAGCCTGCCCCCAGGCTGTCCCCTGCAGGTCTCCATGCTGGACAGGCTGCCCTCGGCCCTTGGCTTGGCTTTGGGGAGGAGCTGGCAGCAGCTGCCATCACCTTCACCTTCAAGGCCTCCCAGGCTGTGGGGCTCTGAGGGTCACCACACTGCCAGTGAGGGTCACCAAGCCACCAGCAGATGGGGGGTGGGAGAACCCCCCCAGCCCCAGCACCCCCCACAGCTCCTGCTGCTGACCCAGGCTCCCCCTCCTCATGCCCCCCCCCAGCACTGGGTGCCAGGTGCAAGAGGAGCTTTGCCCACTCCTCCCCTTGCACAGCACTGGGTCTGGTGGCCAGGGACCCCCTTCCAGTGGCTGTCTGGCCCTGGCTGGTGATGAGCATGGCCAGAACGTGGCTCTGTGGCCACAGAATTTGCCTCTTTCACCATCTCCCAGGTTCTGTGTCCTTGGGGCTCCCCCTGCTCTTGCTCCCTCTTCTCCCCCTCCCCAGGATCCCAGTGTGTGGCTGGGTGGGGTGTGGGGGAGCAGGAGGGGGATGGTGAGAGCCCCCACGGCTCCTTTAAGAAGCCCACAACCAGCTCCAGAAACCAGCTCAAGGTCACAGCAGGAACCTGCGGACTTGGCAGCGGCGAGCGAGGGAGGAGGATGGAGGGAGGGAGGGAGGGAGGGAAGCAGCCCAGAGCAGAATGAAATCACAGCCAGGGAGGGGGCATGGCTGGAGGCACAGCCCAGGGGAGCAGGAAGGTTGGGTGCAGAAAGCAGGGCACTCAGGGGGTCCCACCCATGGGTGCCCCCCGGGCTGCTGCAGCCCCAGCCTCAGCAGGAACCTTTGAGGCTGTGGTGTGGCCCCGGGGCAGCCCTCGGTGCCAGCCAGCGTGCCCACAGTGACTGCAAGCCCTGGAAAGTCCCTGGTGCCCCAGAGCTGCCCTGGGAATGCTGGAGTCACTTCCCTCCCACGGGAGGAGTTCCAGCTCCAGCTCCAGCAGGGTTGGATCCTGCAGCAGCTCCTGGACAGCCTCCTCCCCAACTCTTCCCTTCCCTTTGTGAAGCAGCAGCTCCTGGAGCTCTGTGAGCACTGCTGAGCCTCTGCCTTGCCAGGAGGACCTCCAGAGGCATCCTCACCCCAGAGCAGAGGGGGAGAGAAAGACTTTCAAGTCCCAAACCTCATTTGGCTACTAATAAAGCAGCAGAATTCCAAAGCCTTCAGCACTTCCCTTTCTGACTCTTTGGCACTGAAGTGAATCTCCCAGGCCTGGCTGCCCCAGCTTGCCCTCTGGCCAGGTGCTGCTGGGTGAAGTGAAGGCACCAGAGAGAAACATCAGCCCCTTGGAGCTGGAATGCTCCAGGCTGCTCCATTCCCTCTGGGCCTGATCCTGCCCAGGCACTGCAGTGCAGGTACTGGGTGCAGGGAGCTGGTAGCTTAACCCATCTGGGGGTTTGGGGGACAAACAGGAGCAAAGCCTGGGCAGAGGCAGCCCTGGAGGGTGGCTGTGGCCAGGCTGGGGCTGAGCTGTGGCTCCAAAGCAGATGCCTGACTTTAATGTTCATCAGTGGCATTAATCTGTGCAGTTCCTTTCCCTTCCTCCCCTCCCTGCTTTGTAAGGAGGATTGGATCACTTCTCCCAGGAGCTCAGCACCATCCACATTCCCAGCATGCTGCAGCATCACCAACTGCTGCTGGCTCCAACCTGCATCCCAGCCTGGGCTGGGGGAGCCCCCCTGCCCCCCAGCTCCATGAGGCAGGATGGGATCCTGGCCTCCAGCTTGGCCTCACTGGAGCTTGGACTTGCCCAGAAGGTGGAAGCTGAGGAGTTCTGGGAAGGGCAGCTGCAGCAGGGCCAAGGCTGGGGAGGTTTGGTGCTGGGTGTCCCAGGGACTGGGGTCCCGGGCTCAGGGGCAGCTGCAGGCTCTGGGGTTGCAGCTGCAGGCTCTGGGGTTGCAGCTGCAGGCTCTGGGGTTGCAGCTGCAGGGGTTAACTGTGTGTGCACCCCGGGGCTGGGTGCTGCAGACCCTGCTGAGGCTTCAGCCCAGGGCTGACAGGGCCCCAGCAGCTCAGGGGGTTGCTAAAGGAGGAGCCCTGGAGCCTGGAGGGTTTAACACTGGGCTGTGGTGTGGTGGGGGAGCAGCACTGCCCCCCCCTGCCTGCTTGCACCCTGGGGTTTCCCTTTTGCAGCCCTGGCTCAGGCCCTTCTGTCTCCCAGCATCACCAAGCCCTGGCTGCAGCTTCCAGCTCTGCAGCCACAGGGCTGCTGCTGGGAAAGGGATTTTGCCACAGCTGCTGCCTGGCAGAGGGCACAAAACCCCCAAATCCCACCTGCACCAGCCTGGGGCTGACCATTTCCTTCCTGGCCTCTCCTGGGGGGGTCCTGCCTGGGAAATGCAATCAGCTCCCGGTGGGAAATACAACAGAGCTGGGAGGGAGAAAACAGAAAGAGCAGCGAAAGAGAAGCAGCTTCAGAAGCTGAGATGGAAAAGGGAGGTTAGGCCCTTGTGCTCTGCTGTCCCAGCCACCCCCCAGCTCATCCCAGCCACCCCCCAGCTCGTCCCCAGGCAGGAGCAGAGGTGAGGCTGAGCCTCACACCCTGGGCAGTAGCTGAGCTGCTCGGTTTGGCCCCCAGGGCTGTGCAGAAAGGAGAGGATTTGGCTGGAGCAGGCTCCCTGCTGCAACACAGCCCTGGGCTTGCCTCCTTCCCTGGCTGTGGAGCAGGGAGCAGCCTGGTGCTGAGGCCCCACAGCCCAGCCCTGCTGCCGGGTGAGGGCAAAGCCCAGCCCAGCAGCCCAGCACGTTAGTTTTAGTCTCAGCCTAACAAGTATTAATTGAGGAGTGTAACTGCTAGTGCCGGGCTGACCCCAAGTGTGTTGCCTCAGACAAACGTTTGGGGGTTGTCTGTGCCAGGATTTACCGCTGGGGGGGCTGTGGGGGGGTCACAGGGCCTGGAGCATTGCTCAAACTGCAAGGAGAAGCTGGTTTGCCACCACCGAGCCTGGCACCAATGCTGGCACCCCAGCAGCACCTCTCTGTGCCACAGGGGCTCAGCCCTCCCTGCTGGGAGCTCCCAGGAGGTTTTGCAAAGCCTGGGTCAGGCTCCTGGGGGTCATGGGGGGCAGGGCCCTGCCTTGCAGAAGGATTTCTCTGCCCAGCAAAGATGAACTTTGGGGGGAAAGTTCCTTACCCCCCCCTGCCAAGTGCCTCAGTCCCCTGCCTGGGCATCCTCACCTCAAGAGCTTGGCACAGCTGAAGAGCTGGGAGTGAGCTCAGGGAGTGAGGAGGCTCAAACAGAGCAGCCCCTGAGTGCTGCGAGTCTGGCACTGCTGGGGAGCATCCAGCCCTGGAGTGCAATGCAGCTCCTGCAGCTGGGAGCAGTTGTGGCCTTCCTCTCTCTCTCCCCTCCCTCCCCCCTCTCCCTTCCTTCCCTCCTCTCCCTCTCCTCTCCCTTCCTTCCCTCCTCTCCCTCTCCTCTCCCTTCCTTCCCTCCTCTCCCTCTCCTCTCCCTTCCTTCCCTCCTCTCCCTCTCCTCTCCCTTCCTTCCCTCCTCTCCCTCTCCTCTCCCTTCCTTCCCTCCTCTCCCTCTCCTCTCCCTTCCTTCCCTCCTCTCCCTCTCCTCTCCCTTCCTTCCCTCCTCTCCCTCTCCTCTCCCTTCCTTCCCTCCTCTCCCTCTCCTCTCCTCTCCCTTCCTTCCCTCCTCTCCCTCTCCTCTCCCTCTCCTCTCCCTTCCTTCCCTCCTCTCCCTCTCCTCTCCCTCTCCTCTCCCTTCCTTCCCTCCTCTCCCTCTCCTCTCCCTCTCCTCTCCCTTCCTTCCCTCCTCTCCCTCCTCTCTCCTCCTATCACTGCAGGCCCTCATCAGGAGCCCCTTACTCAGCTCTTCCCCTCACCCTGTTCCTCACACGGTGCAGAGGATGCTTACACAAACACTGCCACACACTCTGCTCTCTGCCAGCCAGCAGCTCCAGCACACAGCTCCAGCAGCCTGGCTGTGGCACCCTGGGTACAACAAATACATCCTCTGTACTGCTGGGGGGTTCCAGCAGTGCCAGGGGGGCTGCCTCGAGCTCCCAGTGAGAGCCAGGAGCCAAGGGAGGGAGGTGAGATGGCCCAAGCCATGCTGGGTGGCCAGCTGGCCAGCAGAATTGCCTGAGAGGCACCACCTGGGGACAATGACAGGGACACCCTGACAGGCTCCTGGGGATGAGCATGGCACCTTCCCCCCCCCCTTAGCCCCCTCCTCACCAGGCACTAGGACCTGCGTTTGCCTTTAGGACAAAGAGGGAAGTGGTGCTGGCCTCTGTCCCCAGGACACCTGAACTTCTTTTGGGGGCAGGACCATCCAAACCACTTCAGGCTTTGGCTGCAAAGGCCCTGGGTGATGTGGGATGCATCCTGCACCAGTACCCAGCAGAAGGCTGGCACCAGTGCTGGAAGATGAGTGATGAGAGAGCATGGCCAGTGCCAAGGGACACACGTCTCTGCCACCCCTCAGAGAGCCTCGGTGGCTCTTGGCAGAGCGAGGAGCAGCCCTGACCTAATTCCTTATGACTTCCCAAGCCATGGCCACGGCGTGGGGGCAGCTGAAGGAGCCCCGTGGACGTGGGCAGGTTTGGCCAGGCTCAAACCCTGCCCCCTTGGCGGGGCCAAGTAGGTGGCAACATCCTGCCTGGGTCCTGGCAAAGGACCTCGGGGCTCTGCCCCGGGCCTCGGAGCTCGATTACTCCGTTAATTGCCCTTAACGGGCAGCGGGTGCCCGGCGGGACCCGGGGCAGTCGCCATCGAGGGAAGAGCTGTGCCAGCGGCAGGACCTGCCTTGCAAATCACCTGCGACAACATGTGCCAGCCTGGTCACCTCTCCTCCAAAATGAGAGTGCACAATTAATTAGAATTAATTAATCAGAAAAGGGTAATAAGGGTGATTAAGCACCCGGGGAAGAGAATTTAACCCCCGCCTGCTCCCGGGGAGGGCCGGCAGCGCCGGTGATTGCCCCGAGCCACGGCCAGCGGGCGGGAGGAGAGGGGAGGGGAAAGAACTGGGCTGGGGCTGGGGTCCCGGGGGGTGTTTCTGTCTCGGCACGCAAGGAAGGACCCAGGGACAAGACTGAAAGTGGGCCGAGGAGAAGCATTTCCCAGCAGCAGCGACCGCGGGGAGGGGAGCAGAGAGCCCCGCGGCGCGGCCGGAGCTGCTGCTACCACTGCCGCAGGGCAGAGCTGGCTTGGCACAACCTGCCCCCAAGGGTGGGCCTGCCCCCAGCAGAGTGGGACTCAGAAGGGTGTCCTCTGTGGTGGGACTTCCCTCTCCAGCCCTTTGCTGGGCTCAGGAGCATGGTGAGCTGAGGGACACCCGACAGAGCTCCTTCACTCTCAAACGTCCAGCTGCAGCTCTTGCCTCAGACACATCACACAGACCCAGAGGGGACACCGCAGGTGGCATCGCCCCCTCTGAGGGGCCAAAGGGGAGCCTCAGCCCCAGAGCCGGGGCAGGAGCACAGTCACCTCCCTACCAGCACGGAGCTCTGGAGTGGGAAGGGATGGAGGGGGCTGGAGCTCAGGGGAGGTGATGGACTCTGCTGTCATCCCGCGACTGGAGACCTTCACCGGGGAAGGTGGGAAGGTGGCAGCAGCCCCAAAGGGAACGGTGCTGATGACACAGGGAGAGCACAACTGTGATGAGCCCAGCAGCTCTCAGCATGCCCGGCTGGCGGGACGGGCTGGGTGGGGTGAGCGTAGGAGCGGGCACAGAGGTGGGCACAGTGAGGTACAGGGGTAAGCACAGTGCTGTCGGGGCTCAGGGGTCGGTGCGGGTCCGGTTCTCCCACCACGACGCAGCGAAGTTCCCGCGGCGGCCGCAGCGCAACGGCAGGACAACAGCGCCCCCGCGCGGCCGTGGAGGGAACAGGAGGGACCGCGGCTGGACGGGGACAACGGCGGGACGGGGACAACGGCGGGACGGGGACGAGGGTAGCAGTAGGACCAGGCCGGGGCAGGGAGTGCAAACCGGCAGCCCGACCACGACACCTCCTCTGCTGTCCTGTGCTGCTCACCCTGACCCCGCCGCCCTGCCCCGTGCCATCCCGCCGTGGCCCTGCAGGCACCGGCCCGTCGGAGCCACCAGTGCCAGGTCGTGGGCCGGAGCCGGGGGCCGGTCGTTACACCGTGCGGGCACACACGGGGTGCGCTGGCCCCTACACCGGGGCGGAACGGGGACCTCCCCCTGCCTTGGAGCGAGATGCGGCTCCTACCAGGGCCACCCCGCTCTGTCCTGGCTGTCCTCCGGTCTGCCCCAGCGTTACCCAGTGCCAGTGCTCGCCTGTGTCCCAGTCCCCCCACAGCCTGCCCCAGTCCCCCACAGCCTGCCCCAGTCCCCCCCAGCCTGCCCCAGTAGCCCCCAGCCTGCCCCAGCGCTCCCACTCCACGCCGCCCCCCAGCGGACACGGCCAGTAGGGCACAAGAGCAGTCCCACCCCCCGCGCTGACCTCACACTGACGTCATGGGGAGCGCTGCCATCTGGTTGGTGGCCGCAGCCGCCCGTCACGGCCGGGGCGGGGCCACACGGAGCGCGGCCGCCGGCGGAGGTAGGCGGGGGGCGAGCGGCAGGGGGGACTCGGGGGTCGCGGCAGGAGCAGGCACTGCCCAGCCCCGGGGCTGCTCCGCCGCTGGTGCCCGCAGCGGCCGGCGCGGGGGGACCGGAGAGGCTGCCGGGGCCGGGCCTGGCCCTCCCCGGCTGGCGGAGCCGCGGCCTGCGGAGCGCCCGGGAACGGCCAACAGCGCAGCGGGGTCCGGCCCCGGGCTGGGGGCTCCGGGCAGCGGCGGGGTCCGGCCCCGGGCTGGGGGCTCCGGGCAGCGGCGGGGTCCGGCCTTGGACCAGAAGCAGCCCTGGAGGGCAGGACTGCTGCACACCTCCCAGCCCTTGGGGGCGATCCCCACTGCCCCCCCCCAGGCAGTGCAGGCCTCCTGGGGAGCACTCCCAGCCCCTGCTCCCCCATTCCCTACCGCCCCCCAGGCTGCCAACAGCCCCGCGGGTGGGGAATGGCCCCCCCAGAAAGCGAGCAACTGCCCCTGCGAGCCGGGGAGCTGCTGCCCTGCAGGGGCAGGGGGCAGAGGCCAGCGCCGGGCTTGGGTCACCCCTCGGGGCGGGCAGGGGCCTGTGACAGCCTGGAGAGTGGCACCGGGGGGCACCAGGAAGGGGCGAGGCTGCTGGGAGCACAAATTGGGGTCCCAAGGTATGGCATCAGGCAGCAGTGCTGCTAAGAGTGGGGCCAGACGCCCCCCTGCTCTGCCCCCTGCCCCCCAGCTGCCCCAGGGGGGTGCCCGCAGCGTGGGGGTGGCTCTTACCTCTGGCTCCCCGGGGCTGTGGTTGGCCTGGCTGCCCCTGCTGGGGCTGGGGGGCTGGCGTGGGGCTGGGGGGCTGGCGTGGGGCTGACTCCCAGCTCTTCCTCCCGCAGCTCCCGGCCAGAGCGGCTCCCGGCGCAGAGCGGCTCCCGGCGCAGAGCCAGGCTGGATTTCCCCCGCTGAGCTGAGCTGAGGTGAGCTGCTGTGTCCCCAGCACTGTCCCCAGGCTCTGCAGGGCCCCCCAGGGCCCAACCTGCCTGAGCTGCCCTGGCAAAGGTTCTGTGCCTGAAGGGACATTTCCAGCCCTGCCTTCCAGAGAGCTCTTTCTGTGCAGGGGGTTGGAGTCCTCACAGTTACCCTTTGGCCACCTCAGGTCCAGTGTCCAAGCCCCAGTGCAGTTAATCAGCTCCACAGCAGTTTGAATTATGGGATGCCTGGGGAGGGGGAGGCTACAGCTGGCATTGCTGGCTGCACCCTGACTTTGTTAGGTTGCAAACACCTAACCTGGGCTCACAGCTCAGACTTACACTCCTCAGGTAGCTTTGTAGCAAGGCAGAGTGCAATGGGGGGTGACTGATGGGGCTGTCACCACAGATCACAGCCTGGGAGGGCTTGGAAGGGACCTCTGGAGCTAAGTCAAATCCCCCTGCCAAGCCAGGGTCACCCAGAGCAGGTCACACAGGAACACATCCAGGCAAGTCTGGAATGGCTCCAGAGATGGAGATCCCAGCACCTCCCTGGGCAGCCTGCTCCAGGGCTCCCTCACCCTTCAAGTGCAGAAGCTCCTCCTCCTGCTCAGATGAACTTCTGATGTGCCAGGTTGTGCCCATGGCCCCTTGTGCTGGCACTGGGCACCACTGAAAGCAGACTGGTGCCACCCTGCTGCCACCTGCCCTTGAAGTGTTGATCAGATCCCACTCAGGCTGACCTTTTCCAGGCTAATCAGCCCCAACCCTCTCAGCCTTTCCCTATCAGAGATGTTCCAGTCCCCCCTCCAGCAAGTCCCTGTCCTTGAACCAGCCCAGAACTGGGCACACTGCTCCAGCTGGGGCCTCTGCAGGGCAGAGAAAGATGGCAGTGGTAGAACATGAGGGCAGGCAGAGCAGGGGAATAGAACAGAATATAGAATAGAATAGGCCAGACCAGACCAGACCAGGTTGGAAGGGACCTTTGAGCTCCCTGAGTCCAACCTCTCACCCAGCACCATCTGATCAACTCAACCATGGCACCCAGTGCCTCATCCAGGCTCTTCTTAACCACCTCCAGCACCTCCCTGGGCAGCACATCCCAGTGGGGGAGTGGGTGCAGAGCTGAGCAAGGCTGCAGGAGGCCCAGGCTGGCTGAGCCCCCCCTGCCCAGGGTGGGGCTTGGGGGTCTCCAGGCATTAGATCTTCTTGCTCTCAGCTGAAGGGGTGTGAGGGGGCCCTGGGCAGGGGGAGGGGGGCAGAAGCAGAGCTTTGGGTACTCACAGAGCTGGCTGTGCCTGGGTCTGGGGGGGCTGTGCCGTGGCCCTGCTGGCCCTGAGCCTGCTCTGTCCCTGAGCCTGCTCTGTCCCTGAGCCTGCTCTGTCCCTGAGCCTGCTCTGTCCCTGAGCCTGCTCTGTCCCTGAGCCTGCTCTGTCCCCTCCTGGAGGAGCAGCCAGTGCCGGGCGGGCCCCTGGGCAGCATGACCAGCGAGGTGGTGGAGGACGAGCTGGAGTTCTACTCCAAGGCAGAGAAGTACTGGAAGGATGTGCCAGCCACGGTGGATGGGATGCTGGGCGGCTACGGCCACATCTCCAGCATCGACATCAGCAGCTCCAGGAAGTTCCTGCAGCGCTTCCTGCGGGTAGGAGGACGCTGCAGAGCCCTGCCCCCCCCAGGCAGCTGCCTCTGCCGGCCCGCGGGGGGCGCTGTCTGCGCGCAGCGGGGGAGCCCTGCCCTGCAGCCGTGCCCAGCCCCGGTGGGCGCCCAGCAGAGGGCTCAGCCCCTCCGGCTCTCCTTGCAGGATGGCCCCAACCGGACGGGCACCGGCTGCGCCCTGGACTGCGGGGCCGGCATCGGCCGCATCACCAAGAGGCTGCTGCTGCCCCTCTTCCAGACTGTGGACATGGTGGACGTGACAGAGGACTTCCTCACCAAGGCCAGGAGCTACCTGGGCGAGGAGGGCAGGAGGGTTCGCAACTACTTCTGCTGCGGCCTGCAGGACTTCATCCCCGAGCCCAACTCCTACGATGTCATCTGGATCCAGTGGGTCATCGGTGAGGGTCCTGGGGGGCGCTTGCCAGCCTGGCCTCTGGCTGCCCCCCAGGTGCCCCTCAGCCTGGGGAGAGCGGCTCCAGGGCTCGGTGAAGGCTGAGCGTCGCAGCAGGGCTGGGGGCTGCCTCCCAGGGCTGCAGAGGGGAGGGCTGGAGAGAGCAATGGACACAAGTTAGGCACCCCCCAGGCTCGAGCTGGCACCTGCAGTGCCTCCCCTCTGTGCTGCTGTGGGGCTCCTGCAGACCCTCTCTGCTGAGCCCCAGCCACCTCCAGCCCTGCCCCCCAGCAAGGCCCTCGCTGAGGGCAGCGAGGGGACAGGGGCTCAGCAGGGCCTCGAGCAGGGGGCAGTGCCAGCTGCAGTGCCCTCCCTGGGGTTCTGTGGCTGCTGCTAAGGCCAAGAGCCTGCAGCTGGGAGTGGGAGGAGGAGCTGGGTTGGTGTCCCTCAGCTCAGAGCCCAGCAAAGAGCCAGGGCTGGGGCCGAAAGCCCCCCCCCCCCACCGAGGACCCCTTTCGGAGTGCCACTCTGCTGGGGCCAGAGCCAACCTCGGGGCCACGCTTTGTGCCCTCTCCCCCCCCGCCCAGGTGCCCCCCGTGCCCCCTAAGCCCTGCTGTGCCCCGCAGGACACCTGACTGACAACCACCTCTCGGAGTTCCTGCGGCGCTGCCGCGCAGGGCTGCGGCCCAACGGCATCGTGGTGATCAAGGACAACATGGCCCAGGAGGGAGTGATCATGGACGATGTGGACAGCAGCGTCTGCCGGGAGCTGGCCGTGGTGCGCAGGCTGATCCGCAGCGCCGGCCTGCGCCTGCTGGCCGAGGAGCGCCAGGAGAACTTCCCCGACGAGATCTACCACGTCTACACCTTCGCCATGAGATGAGCCCGGCCGGGGAGGGGCGAGGCCGGGGCCTGCCCCGCGGGGAGGGTCCTGGCCCTGCCCCCCGCCCCTCTCTCTCCCCAGGGCTTCGTCTTCCGAGCTGCTGCTGCTTGTGGTTTGCCAAATACATTCTCCTGCTGTTGCAGCTTCTGCCCCTGGCCTCTGTGGGACAGGGCCCTGGCTCGGGGCCGCCCCGCAGGGGCTCCCTGGCAGCGGGAGCAGAGCTCTCTGGCTACCAGCTGGTTGCTGGCCATGGCTGCACAGGGCTCCTGCAGGAGCCTGGGGCTCCTCTGAGGGGCTTGGGACCCCTTCCTGCCCCTGAGCTCCCTGCTGCTCACAGCAACACCCTGGGCAGGGCAAGGTGGAGAAACCTCTGCCCCCCTCCCTGTGCTGGGGGAACACCACCAGGGTCTGAGGCTTTGTGGGGACCTCTCCTTTAAAGCCCTGAGCAAGTGCCCCCCATGTGCAGCAGCAGAGCAGGTGGCTGTCACCTGGGCCCTCCACATCCTCCTCCAGGGAGGGGCAGAGCTCAGACAAGCCTGGGAGGAGCTGCTGTGCTCTGGGTGTTACTTGGGAGCCTACTGAGCTGCCTCTGACCCCCACCTCCTCCTTGGCCACAGACTTGTGCCAACCTAACTCCAGCACTGGCACCACTGCTGCCAGGTGGCAGAGCCCACACAGCCCCCAGCCACAGCCTGTGCCTCCACCCAGGCTCTCACACAGCCCCCAGCTCTCCCCCAGGAGGAACCAGCTCCTTTTGTTGCAAAAGGCCTCATTTAATTGCTCACTGCAGACCCCAGGGGAGTTCTGATCACATTATTGAACAGCTCCAGTTCCAGGGGAGGGGAGATGCTGCCAGGAGGGCAGTGGGGGGGAGACAACCCCTCCCAGACCCACCTGCTATGATCTGTACCTGCTCAGAAGAGATTTTTCCTCCTTCCATCCTCTTGCTCCTGTCCCCCCTGACAAACCAACCCCAAAGCAGCACAGTCTGGGGGCTCAGCTCTGGGGCCAGTCTTTGGCACATCATGAGGCAGGTGCCTGGGGGAGGGAGCCAGGAGATGTGGGACATGGAGACCCCCAAGTGCAACCCCAGGATGTGGAGCTTCCAGTAGCAGCTTGGGAAGAAAAGTCTGAGTGGTGCTGCAGTTCCTTGGGGCTGGGCAGGAGGCACTGGAGACCAAGGTCCTGGGAGCAGTCAGTGAGGAGGGAGGGAGGGAGGCCCAAGGCACTCAGCAGTCCCCTGCCCCTTCCTCCATGCACAGGGAACAACCAAGCCAAGAAACATCCACTTGGGTGTCCTGGAGTCCAGCACCTGAGCTGTCCTTTGGGGCTGGTGCTGTGTGCCAGGAGCATGGGATGGTGCCAGCAGAGCCTCAGAGGGTGCTGAGCAGCCACCCACCATGGCCAGCCCTGCCCCTCAGCCCTGCCCTGCTGCTGCCTGGGCGAGCAAGGAAGGCATCCACGGGGGGATGCTGGACCTGCCTGCAGCACCAGGGAGGAAGCCAGGACAGGGATGCCAGCACCCTCTTGGCACAGGAACATCTCCCAGCACCCCAAGGCAGCTCCTGACTCCATCACTTGCCTAAGGCACTGCAGCACCTGCCCTGGACCTGGCAGGGCTGGTGCTGCCCATCCAGTCCAACCACCCCAACACAGCCCCCCAGCTCCTGTCCACCAGACACTGACCAGCACCCTGCTCCCCAGGGCCCAGGGACTCTGCACCCCTGGGCGGCCACAGGGCTCTGCCCACCCTCCCAGAGTGCCCCAGAGCCACCAACCCCCAGGCATGTTCACAGTGCCCAGAAAGCAAGCCCCCAGCAGCAGCAGGCAGGGACAGCCTGGGCAGCACTGGCCAGGTGTGGGCACAGAGGGGTGGCTGCAGGCACCCCCACGACCGTCAGGTGGGCAGAGGGAGAGGCAGCAGTCAGGCTCAGAGGTCCTCGTGGCCAGCAGCGGTGTGGTCGATCAGGAGGTACCACTTGAGCCTGTCTGGGAGAGGCAGAGCCTTGATCTTGGCGTCCACCGGCCAGGGCTGCAGGCGCTGCCGGATGAAGACCCTGCAGAGATGCTTCAGCGCCTGCGGGGAGCGCTCCAGCTGCTTCAGCCAGCAGAAGAGAGTCCTGACCTTCTCCCCGTGGTACCTGCAGCTGCTGGTGTTGACCTCGAAGTTGGTGGGCAGCTGGATGGCCTGGGAGCTGGCCAGCATCAGCTCCAGCAGGGTCTGGCCCTTCTGCAGCAGGTCTGCCGAGAAGCCGTCGTCCTCGGGGCCGCTGAGGTGCGAGCAGAGGCCCTCGAAGACGATGTGGAAGCCTGACCAGCAGGAGGGACCGTGCAGGGAGCAGTTGTAGGCAGCCCCCGACTCCAGCAGGAAGCGCAGCAGCGGGAAGTGGCGCCTGAAGCTCTTGAAGCAGAGGTGGGTGAGGGACTCGGGGGCCGGGCACTCGCTGGGGTCGGCCCCGTGGGCCAGCAGCAGCTGCGTGACGCGGAAGCAGAAGCGGCTGATCAGCTGCGCCTCCTCCGGGCTGCCGCAGGCCATCTCCCCCAGCAGGAAGATGACGTAGGTGAAGACGGTGTCGCCCTCCTTGGTGGTGGCCCTGACGTCTGCACCTGCAGGGGGGGCGCAGAACGTCACTGGCACCGCGCAGCCGGCGCCGCTGGGCTCTGCTCCTGCCCGGCAGGAACGGGGCAGCGCCTGGGAGGGAGCAGCTCTGCCCTGCCTCTCCCTCACCTCCGTCCAGCAGGAGCCGAATGCTCTCGGCGTTGTGGATCTGGACCCCGTCGCTGCTGGCCAGGGCGTGCAGCAGAGCGGTCTTGCCTGCAAGGGAGCACCGGGGGGGAACACAAGGCACCCTGACAACCAAGCACAGGCAGAGGCAACCCTTCTCCTCCTGGCAGGCTTCTGCTGCCCTTGTGATGGTGGCACAGCTGTGGGGACAGGGTCACAGGCCACATGTGCCGGTGGCCACAGAGGGCATGTGTGCCACAGCAGAGCTTTAGGGAGTGTGGGCACCACCCATGCAGAGCTGCTTTCAGCCCCCTCCTGCCCCAACAGCCAGAGCAGGAGGAAACAGGACAGGGAGGGCCTGCAGCCTCACCCATACTACCCCCCCTGCACCCCCAGCCTGCAGGGCCCCCCCTGCACCCCCAGGGCTCACCGTTTTTGTCAGCTGCATTGACATCAGCTCCCAGCTGCAGCAGCCTCTGCAGGCAGGGCAGTCGCTCAGGCTCCTCGCTGGCCAGATCCAGGGGGCTGCTCTCATGGATCTGCAGAGCAACAGGAGGGGAAAAGCCCACAGCACCACTAAGTGCTAAAGGCACCCCAGGAGCCCCCAGAATCGAAGTGAACTTCCCCCCAGGCAGAGGTTTGTCTGCCCCAGCCCCCTGCCACCCACCAGAGCCAAAGGCAACCCCACAGCACCGGAGCCCTGCAGACACAGGAGGTGACCGAGGGGGCCCAGACAAACAGAGGAGGTGGGGAGCAGGGGGGGCTGTGCCCACACACAGACCCCCTCCAGCTGTGCCTCAGGGGCTCGGGGGGGCAGGGCCGTACCCGGTCTCTGCGGTTGATGTCGGCGCCGTGCTGCACCAGCAGCTCCACCATGTCCGGCTGGTTGCGCAGCACCGCGATGTGCAGGGAGGTGTAGTAGGTGACCGGATCTGAGGACAAAGCCCCCGGGCAGAGAGAGCTCAGGGCAGGGCTGGCACAGGCACCCCAGCTCCTGCTTTGGCACCAGCTCCAACGCTGGTAAAAGCCTCCCCCCCCCCCAACCAAGAAAGCTGCAAACGGGCCCCCAAGCCTCTGGGCACCCCCAGAGTGTCCTCATGGCTGGGCCTGGGCCAGGCACACCCCCATGGCACACCCCCACTGTCCCAGCAGGGCTGTGGGCTGCACCTCTCTCTCTGCCCCAGCTATCAGCACCTCCCAGGGCAGCTTCTCGCCAGCTGGCTCCCCCTAGCCAGGCCCCATCCCCCTGCCCCCAGCCCTACCTTCAAAGCTGAGGTCAGCTCCAAACTCCAGGAGGATTTCTGCAGCAGGGACGAGCCCCAGCTCGGTGACCTTCAGCAGGGCGTAGCTCACACCCTCCTGGTAGAAGGGGGAGTGGGTCTCCCTCTCCAGGACTCGTCTGACAGCCGAGAGCTGGCTCCTGTCACTGCCCAGACAGGCAGGGCTGGAGGGGCACAAAAGCCACCAGTCAGTCACCCTGCTCATGGCATGGATCTCAGGGGGGTGCCAGGCTCAGAGCAGCAGCAGGGAGGAAGAAAAGTCACCGGTGGCCTCTCCTGTGCTGCAACCACCAGGTGTGGCCTGCTGGCCGTGGGGTTACACAGCAGCAGCAGAGCACAGCTGAGCCTCCAGGGCAGCTGCTCCTGGGGAGCACACACAGCCCATGCCTGCTCCGCTCCATCCTCTCCTTCCCCAAGGCCAGCAGCCAGAGGAGAGGCTGTGGGACCAGCTGGGGGCTTGCTCCCAGCCAGGGCTGTGGGGATAGGATGAGAGGCAATGGAGAGATTTAGGCTGGACAGAGGAAGTTCTTCAGAATGTGGGTGGTGAGACACTGGCACAGGCTGCCCAGGGAGGCCTTTGAGCCCCCATCCCTGGGGATACTCAAGGTCAGACTTGCTGTGTCCCTGGGCAGCCTGATCCAGTTGGAGATGTCCCTGCTCCCTGCAGGGGGGTTGGACAAGGTGACCTTCGAGGGTCCCTTCCAGCCTGAAGTTATCTGCGACCTGGATCACATCACTGAGCTCCAGCCACCTCACCCCCAACAGCGAGCGGCCTCTCGGCCCCAGAGCTGTGCCCCAGCCCTCCTACCTGCCCAGGCTGCTCTGCTGCTCCGCGTCCTGCACGGGCAGCAGCCCCAGGATCTCGTCCACCAGGGGCTGGTACTCGAAGATGATCCTGCGGAAGCCGTGCAGGAAGGGCATGGTGCTCTGCTCCGCACAGCCGCCCGGGGGCCCGCAGCATGGCACTGCCCTCCTCCCGCTGGCAGCCTCCGGCGGGCAGCCCCTGCCGCGGCCTGCGCTCCCGAGGGCTTCTCCCCTCCTTTTAAAGCAAAAAAGCCTTTTCAGCAGCTCTGCAGTTGCGGAGCCCCACGGCCCCCCTCCTGCCTTCCGGAGCGCCGCTGCCGCCCACTCCTCCTCCCACCGCCGGCGGAGCTGCGCCAGGATTATCTCCCGCGGCCGCCGTTACCGGGGCGCAGGCACCACCGGCCCCCGGCCCGGGGCGCACCCCGCCCGCAGCGGCGCTGCCACCAGCCGCCCCCGGCGCAGCTCCACGGGGCGGAGCGGGGGGCTCCGGGGTGCCGGCGGCCGGCAGAGCCCTGCCCTGGGCGGGGAGCGCAGGGCCGGAGCGGAGCTGCCCCTAAGCGCCTGAGACCGCAGCCAGGGCGGCGGACAGCGACCCCCGGCGGCACCCCGGGAAGGGGCCGAGGCCGCCAGACCCCCCGGGGCAAAGCGCAGAGC
The DNA here is from genome assembly GCF_026170545.1 of Melanerpes formicivorus. Taxonomy (NCBI): domain Eukaryota; kingdom Metazoa; phylum Chordata; class Aves; order Piciformes; family Picidae; genus Melanerpes; species Melanerpes formicivorus. The sequence goes on along the minus strand of NW_027142385.1, from coordinate 8,762,118 downwards.
GCCCAGCACCGCCAGGGGCACAACGGCGGAGACCCCCGGGACCCCCCGGGACCCCTGCCCGCGGGGAGGCAGCGGCGGCGCCCGCAGAGCCCCGAGGGGGCAGAACCGCAGAGCCCAACCAACCTTCCTGCCCGCACGGAGCTCCCGCCGCGACCCCAGCCCCGCCGCACGCCGCCGCTCACCTGCCCCGGCCGCCGCCGGAACCGGAAGTAGCCGGCGGTACCGGGAGGGGCGGGGCGTCCCGGGGCGGGGCTGCACGCGGCCGGCAGGGGGCAGCACGCGGCCGGGAGCGGCGCGGCGGGGGGGGAGGAGCCTGAGGGGGCGGACCGGGAACCCCCGGGACACCCCCCCGGGACACCGCCCCCGGGACACCCCCCCGGGACACCCCCCCGGGACACCCCCCCCGGGACATCCCCTCCGGGACACCCCCCCGGGACACCCCCCCGGGACACCCCCCCGGGACACCACTCCGGGACACCTCCAGGGACACCCCCCCGGGACACCCCCCGGGACACCGCTCCCGGGACACACCCCCCGGGACACCCCCCCCGGGACACACCCCCCGGGACACCCCTTCCGGGACACCTCCCCCGGGACACCCCCCCGGGACACCCCCTCCGGGACACCCCCCCGGGACACCCCCCCGGGACACCCCCCGGGACCTGGCCTCGCTGCGCCCCTGGGTGCAGCCCCTCCCGGCTCAGCCCCTCCCGGCTCGGCCCCCGGTACGCGCTCCCGGTACGCGCTCCCGCTGCCCCGCTGGGTGCAAGCCCCCCGGCACACGGCCCCGGTGCAACCCCTCCGGTGAAATGCCCGGAGCGCCACTCTCGTCCGGACAGAGCCTCCGGTGCACACCTCCGGGGCACAGCCCGGTGCAGCCCCCATAATACCCCCCCGGGGCACCCCTCCCGTGCCACCTACCGGGGTACATCTCGGTGCAACCCCTCCGGTGCACGCCCCTGGTGTAACCCCCGCTCAAACCACCGGTGCACCCCCTCGGCGCCACCACCCGGTGCCCGCCCCCGTACCCGCCCCCGCGCACGCCCCCGCACTACCCTCAGAGAACGCGCAGAGCCTTGCGCGCTCCCGCGGTGCTCGCTCCGCCCCTGCAGGCGTGGGTGTGGTTCTGGGTGTGGCTGCGTGGGTGTGGCTCCGTGACGTCACGCAGCCCAGCTCCCCATGCCCCGGAGCACCCGGTCCCGGGGCTGCTCCAAACCAGCACAGCCCGGCCAGGGGTCGCCACATGGGGTGGGCTGGGCAGTCACGACCCTCACCCCCGCCCTGGTTACCTCCTCACTGCCGCCAGCGGCTGGGCAAACCCTGGACCCTCCCGCTCAGGGCAAAGCCCAAAGCCTCCGTGCAGAGCCCTGGAGCCTCCGCAGCTGCGGCGGCAGCGCCGGGCACGGTCACTGTCCCCAGCTCTGTGGCACCGGTGGGGACTGCGCAGGGTCCAACCCTCCACCAGGCGCCGTGCCGGGGGGGAATCCTCCCTGCACTCCCCACTGCTGGCTGCGAGAGGAAGGCTGCTGAGCGTGGGACACCTCACTGACACCTCCGGGAGCAACCGTGCTGGCCCCGGGGAGGAGAGAAGACGTCAGAGGTGTTCCAAAGGGCCCCAGCAGCCTGGCTGTGCCTCTCCCCCTGGGGGTGCAGTGTGGGGCCAAACCAGCTCAAAACTTGCCCAAGAGGGGAGACCCAAGGGCTGAAACCCTCCCTGGCCATCAGTGCAGGGAGCCTGGGGTGGGACAGGGCACAGGGAGCCCTTCCTGGAGCCTTCTGCCAAGGTCGTGCCACAAGCCACAGCCTCTGGGAGGAGACTTCCCATCCCCGCGACTTTTTTTTGGGGGGGGGGTGTGTGAAAAAAAAACCCACCCAAGCCCAACCCAAGCCAACCCATGTGCAAAGAGGGCCGTGGTGAGCCCAGGCTGCCTGAGTGCCCGCTGGAGGCCCAGCTGGGCTCTGTCCCCCGTGCTCCCCGGGGCCCTGGCGGGGCGGGGGGGAGGAATGCAGGCTGGCGATCCATCAGGGAGCCGGAGCGCAGCCAGCCAGCGGAGAGGGGCATTTTAGGAGGAAAGCCAGGGAAATTTGATCATTAAGAAATCCTCCTGGCTGTCTGGGGGAATTTAATTAAATAGCTGGAAAGGGCTGTGAGCACATCTGGATCCAATATGTGCAGCTTTGATTTTTTTCCTTTCTTTCTTTCTTTTCTTTTTTGTTGTTTTTTTTTTCTTTAGTTCACTCTTTTCCCATCTCGCTCTTGAGGGCAGGGGGGGGAGGAATAAAAGGGAAATAGCAGAGCCACAGAGTATTGGTTCATCTGGGACTGGGATTCCTGGCAGGGAAAGAAAGAGAGGGAGAGAAAGCAAGCACAAGAAAGAGGCAGAAGCAGAGGGAATAAGAGAGCTGGGAGAAAAACCTTCACCAAGGGCCTGGCTGCGGTGGGTTTGGTGCCAGCGACCACAAAGACGAGGAGCTGGGGGGAGCTGGGGGGAGCTGGAGGGGCTGGAGGGAGCTGGGGGGAGCTGGAGGGACTAGGGGGGAGCTGGGAGAGCTGGAGGGGAGAGGAATCACAGAACAACAAAATCGTTTTGGTTGTCAGATCTGGGAGTCCAGCTGTTAACCCAGCACTGCCAAGGAGCCAGCACAGGGCACTTGGCACTTCCAGGGCCTGGCAGGGATAGAGAGGAAAAGAGGAACTGCCCAGTGGATGAAGGGAGGCACCAGCAGGGCTGGGCACGGGGGGGGGGGGGGGTCCTCCAGCAAGAGCCCCCCACAGCCATCACCCTGCAGGCAGTGCTGCTCTGACCCTGCCCAGCCTGATGCTCATGGAGAGCAGGATGTGGATGCTCTGGTCCCCAGCACCAGGCATGATGTGGGGCTGGGCACAGCTCTGGTTTAAGCAGAGGGGGCAGGCAGCCTTGACCCCCAGTGCCAGAGAAGGGACTGACCCCTGGGCATCTGCCCCCAGAGCCAGCCAGACACCTCCAAGCCCCCATTGCCTGCCATGCTCTGCTCCTTCCTCTCTCCTTACCCCAAACATCCTCCTCGCAGCAGAGCAGAGGAACATCTCCATAGTAAGAAAACCCTTTCCAAGCCAGCCTGGTTTCTCTGCACGAATATATCCCCTGGGAAAGGCTCTGGGAATACCCAGGGCAAGGAGCAGCTGGGTACTGTGGGGAGCAGCACCAGCCCAGGCAGTGCCCCAGCAGTGCTCCTCTGAGCTCACATCCACCAGCACCACCTGAGGGTGGGCAGGAGGGCTGGGGCTGGCAGAGCACTTCCAGATCTGTGCTGGGGTGAATGCTGTGGAAGTGTGAGAGGAACCCCAGGAGCCCCCCAAGGGGACACAGCACAAAGAACACCCAGACACCAAAAGCCTGAGGGACAGGCAGACAGCATCACATCGATCCCAGGGCTCCACACTGCCAACCTGGCAGGCTCTGGCCAGATGGATCCTCACCCCAAGGAGCCTGGCACCACCCTGCCAGGCTGGGGATGCTCTGCTTCAGCAGCCCAGCAGCCCCAGCTCAGCAAACCCTACTGGCTTGGCACTGGACAAAGCAAACCTGCTTGGCCTCACCTCCAAATCACCCAAGCTTCGCCCTCAGCGTGGCTGAGAGTCACTTTCCCAGCTCCAGGGCCCAGTTTTAAGTACTTAAAGCACATTCTACACACCCACACACCCCACCCACACCCATTCACACCCACACCCGTACACATTCACACCCCCCACACCCCTGCTCCAAAATCACAGACTCACAGAAACATTCAGGTTGGAGCAGACCCTCAGAACCACCAAGTCCTGAGTCCATGAACCCTGCTCTACAAGGTCCACCCCTAAAGCATATCCCCAGGCACCACCTCCAGACCACCTTTAAGCACATCCAGGGTTGGCAACTCAACCACCTCCCCGGGCAGCCTGTGCCAGTGCCTGACCACTCTTGCCATGAGTGGAAGAGCGAGGAAGCACCAGGAGAGAGGGTTCCAAACAGCCAGGGCTCACTGCAGCTGCTCGGTGGTGGAGCTGGGGGGGGGGGAGGGGGGGGGGGGGGGAAGAGAGAAAGGGAAAAAAAAAGAGATGCTGAAAGGGGAAAAAAAAGCAAAAGGCAAATCCTGGAGCTGAGAGGAAATTGCATTAATCCAGATTGTTTGATTTAAAAAAAGCAAAGCCTGACCTCTGCTTCAGAGAAGTCATCAGGCAGTGCCCTTCTGAAGGGCCGGCAGGGGGACAGCGCTGCCAGGGCAGTTCATTTCCCAGCGAGGGACTGCTGCGGCTCTGCGCCGGGAGCGCCGCGGAGAGCCGCAGGGCCGCTGAAGCCCCCCCGCGGGAAGGGGCGCGGGGCTGTGCGGGGCTAAAGAAACTTCACCAGGATGCTCTGAGCGGGGGGAAGGAGAAAGGAAATGTTTGCCCTGCGCTTTGGTTTCTTTCAGCTTCTCTCTCTTCATTATTCCTCCCCCCCCTCTTTAATTTTTCCCCCCTCTCTTTCCCCAACTTCTCTCTCTTCATTTCTCTCTTTTCTTCAACTTCTCTCTCCTTCATTTTTTTTCCTTTATTTTTATTTTCAACTCCTCTCTCTTTAATCTTTTTTCTCCCTTTTTTCCCTCCCCAACTTCTCTCTCTTTAATTTTCTTCTCTCTTTTTTTTCAACTTCTCTCTCCTTAATTTTTTTCCTCTTTTTATTACCAACTTCTCTCTCTTTATTTTTTTCTCTTTTTTTTCAACCTCTCTTTACTTTTTTTTCCCTCTTTCTTTTTTACTTTCAACTTCTCTCCCTTCATTTTTTTCTCTATATTATCCCCAATTTATCTTTATTTTTTCCTCTCTTTTTTGTTGTGGTTTTTTTTCCCCCAATTTATCTTTCTTTATTTTTTCCTCTCTTTTTTTCCCCAACTTCTCTTTCTTTATTTCCTCCCCCCTTCCCCTCCCCCTTTTCTATTTTTTTTCCTTTGGTACTTTTCTCAGGAATTCTGATCCCCTTTGATCACAAAAAGAAAGAAAGACAGAAAGACAGAAAGACAGAAAGACAGAAAGAAAGAAAGAAAGAAAGAAAGAAAGAAAGAAAGAAAGAAAGAAAGAAAGAAAGAAAGAAAGAAAGAAAGAAAGAGAGGTCATATTTCCCCCCCCCCAAAAAAAAATATCAGCAACCACACAGGGCCCGAGGAAGTGCGAGCCCAAGGGGGTTCCACTGATGATTATTCCCTCCCTTTAATTATTTAGTGCCGCGGACTCGAGGGAACGCCGCCCTGCCCCGCCAGCCAGACAGATCAGCACCGAGGGCTGGCCCCAAACAAGGAGGAGGAAGAGAGTTATAGATGGGGCTGGGGCTGCTCTGCTCCCCCTCCCGCCCTCACCCTTCGCGGGCCAACACCAGCCGCCCCTCCAAAATAATCACAGCAAGATGTTCCCGGCCAAGGGGGGAAGCTGGGGGAAGGATGGGGGCTCAGCTGCCCTGACCAGCCAGGCTGTGTTCCCAGCGGGGAGCACCCATGGACGGCTCTGTCCCCCACATCGGTCTTTGAGCAGTTCTTCCTGGCCACCCCCAGCCTGGGAAGTGTCCATTCCTGCAGCCATGGGGGAAAAGCAGGATCGGGCAGGTACCTGGGGGAGGAGGGGGTGGCACAGGGCTGCCCACAGAGGAGGGGACGGCTCCCCTCACCCCAAAAGCGCAGGGCAGGAGGGCTGAGGGAGTCAGTCCATGGTGTAGTGCACGCACCGGGTGTGCAACCACAGCGCACAGCATCGCCCTGCGCCAGCGGGGACACATCCAGCTGGGTGCTGGGCAGGGGGAGAAACTCCCATCCCCGGGGAGCAGCCCACGGGGAAGCAGGAGCAGAAAGTGGTGTGACACCAGCCCCTGATTGACACGGCCACGGGGAGCAGGACCAGACGCCGGAGCTGACTCCTAAAGTCGCCCGAAGGCAAATAAACAGAGCCAAGAGGGCCAATAAATGGACCACAGAGCGAAACCGGACGGGGAAGGGAGGCTGGGCTGCCTTGTTTGCACACCCGGAGCCCCCCGCGGAGTCAGAGAGAGCCAAAATCTGCCTTCAGCTGCACCCCTTCCAAGCTGGAGAGCTCTGGGAAGCCGCTTCCCCGTCAGGAAGATCAGATTTGGCAGCTCTGGCTGGCTCCAGGGTCTGCAGGGCTGGGGCTGGGGGCGGACAAGAGACCAAGAAATGATTCAGCAAATGTGAAAATAACCCCGGCAGGGGTCTGCCCCCCTGGGCTGCGCTGGGGCCAGTGGGGCTGAGCTCAGAGGCTGGGCGTGAGCTGTGTGCCCACAGCCCATCCGTAGCTGCCCGCGGCCCATCCGTAGGTGCCCATCATCCATCCATAGGTGCCACAGCCCATGCATAGGTTCCCGGGTGGGAGAGCACACACACTGCAATCAGGGAGAAATAACAACCTAGAACCTCCTCGACCGCTGCCCATCGCCCCCAGCCCTCCCTGGGCACCAGCACCCAGCCCCAGCTCTGCCCCTGCCTCCACTGCCCCCTCCCCGTGTCTGTGCATCTCTCTCTCCAAACGTATCTCTAATTTTGAGGAGGAAAAGCTCCTTTTTCCTCTCCTGGCGGCTGGTTTTCATTAGGGAGGTTTCTCTCTAAGCCCAGGGGAAGCAGCCCCTGAGTTTTTCGCTGTGGTGCAGGACGTAATTATCTCATTAGGAGGAGAGAGCCAGGCTGTTCCCAGGGGAGGTGACCTTGCTCGGGGGTTGATGGGGACCAAGGGGGGCATTCTAGTGGTGGAGGGGGGCCGTGTCCCCCGCTAACCTGCGGGTCACCTCTCCCTCCAACCCCATTTGGGGCTGGGGAATCTCCCCCCACGTCCCGCCCCACGGAGCGGAGCCACTTACACTTGTTGATAGAAGCACTTAAAGCAGGGGCTGGGGGGGGATGATGTGGATGGGGTAGGGGGGGGAAAGTGGGTCCCCCCCTTTTCGGCGGCTTGGCTGACGGCGCTGCTCGGCCCCTGGCAGGGGGCAGGTCGCCGGGCCCGGGGGGGTGGCGAGGGGCCGCCCCGCTCTGCTCGGGGCAGGGGCGTTTGTTTGAGCAGCTCCAGAGCAAGGAGCAGGGGAAGAAGGTTGGGGCTGGGAGCGTGGCTGTGCCCCAGACGTCAGCGCAGGGCGGAACGGGGGCTGGGAGGGAGCCGGGCTCCCGGGGCAGCCGGCAGCTTCCCCCCACACCTCTTTATTTTTGTTTTTCATTATTATTATTTTTCTCCTTTTTTTTGGCGGGGGGAGGGGAAGCCGGGAAGGGGAAGGGGGCCGGGGAGCAGCCCCGCACCTCGGGGTGGGCTGCGGGCCGAGGGGGGAGCCATGGACTCGGCGCCAGCCTTTGCCATGGACAAGCCGTTCGCCCCCAGCGCCGTACGCGGCCCCGAGCCGCCCGAAAACCCCCAAAGTCGGAAAAACTTCAGCGTCAGCCACCTCCTTGACCTGGAGGAGGTGGCGGCCGGGATGAACGGGACCCCCCCGGCCGGTCCTCCACCCGCCGGTACCGGTAAGGCCGTACCGGAGCCGTCGGGAGGCAGCAGCGGCAGCGAGGCAGCGCCCCAGGACGGTGAGTGCCGCCGCTTCGGGATGGGCCCCACGGGTCTGGGACAGTTTTGGGGATGGGGTGTCCCCACCGTCACCCCCCCACACCCCTGCTCCAGGGCCGGGCTGCGGAGCACCAAGCACGGCGCGCAAGGGGCGGTCGGTGTCACCCGGGACGGGGGGACACACGGAGGAGCAGGCGGGCGGATGGAGGAGAGGGGCGACCCCCGTCGGGGCGAACCGCGGGGATGCCGGCACCCGTTAGACTGGGGCGGAGAGATCCCGTCCCGGGGGACAGGGACGTTGTACCGTGGACTGGGACACCGCACCGGGGGACGACGACAACGCACCGCGGGACGGGGAAGTTGTACGGGGACGGAGAAGAGTGGGCTCTAGGACATCGTACAGGGGGACAGGGACAATATACCGGGGAGCGGGAACATCGCATCGGGGGGGAGGGACATGGTACCGGAGGAGAGAGGGCCCAAGGACATCGTACCGGGTGCCAGGCACAGCGGACCGGGGTACCGGGACACCGTACCGAGACAAACAGGGCTCAGGGGCATCGTACCGGGGTAAAGGAGCATCGCACCGGGGACAGTGACACTGTACCGTAGAACGGAAACATGGCATCAGGGAACAGGGACATCGACTGGGGGAGGGGGGCTCAGGAACCGGCTGTGTCCTCGCCGCGGTCGGAGGTGCCGGATACGGGACGGCCCCGAGCAGTCGGTGCGTCCCGGGGCTGCGCGGCCTCCGGGGTCCTCCCCTTTCCCTGGGGTTCCCCGCCCCGGTTTCCGGGCCTGAGGAGCGGAGGCAGCCCGGTGGGGCCGGGGGGACATGGATGCATCGAGTCCTCTCCCGGTGCGCGTCGCAGAGCGTCTCCGGTAACACCGGCGGTGCCGAGCCGGCGGGATCAAAGCCAGGGCTGGGAGAGGGCACGGGGACAGACCCGGGACCCGTCTTGGTGACGCTGGGTCCCGGCAGGAGGCACGTTTATAACGGGACAGTCCTGCCTGCCCGGGGCTCTGCCGCCCGGCCCGGGGCCGCGCATCCTGCCGCGCAACCCTCCGCGCAGCTCCGCCGGCCTCCGCGCATCCCGGCCGCGCTGCTCGGAGCGGGGGGCAGGAGGATTCGCCCTGCCCCTGCTTCAAAGCCCCTGTGCGGAGGCATCCGACGGCGCCCAGAGCCGGCGTCCCCTCGGGCAGGGATGGGGAAGCAGAGGGGAGCAGGGGGGGAAGCAGAGGAGCCCCAGCACACCTCCGCGGCCCGGGCTGTGATGCCTCCTCCTCGAGGGGACCCTGGAGGAGGCTCTCCCCAGAGCTGCCCCTCTGCTGGGTGTGGGGTACCCGGACTTGTTTTCTGCAGCCCCTGCAGCGCAGCCCCAGGTGCCAGTGGCCCTGCTGAGGGGAGCAGAGCCCATGCAGGGGGCTGTGCAGGTGAAAGGTGCTCAGCCCCCCAGGAGGCTGCCCCGACCTGCAATGAGAGGCTCCCAGTGAGAATCCCCCTGCCCCAGGGTGCTGCCTCTGTCCCTTCCCACATTCTGGGCAGGTCTGAAGCATCTTGTTCCACCCACATCCCACTCCTTGCACAACTCCTGCCTCCACGGACAAGCCCCCTGAGACCCCAGCCCACCTCAGCTTGGAGTGCTGAAGGCTGGGGGTGGCTGGGTGCTGCTCTCTGGGGGGGTGTCTGGTGGCTTGGGGGTAGTTTTCCATTCACCCTCCCCTTCCCTTGAATTCTGGTGAGTTGCTTTGGGTCTGTGGGGAGGTTTTGGCCTGTGCATGGGACCATACTGGGGACAGTGTGATGGGAGGAGGGCACTAGCGCAGCTTGTGGAACCCAGCTCAGCTCTCACAGGGCTCTTTGCAAGACAGCAGGGGAGAGACGACCCTGTGAGCAACTAATGCACCCCAGAGGGGCTCAGTGGGGACCAGGAGTGATGCCAATAGCAGAGGGAGAGGCAGGGGAGCTGGCTGATCCCTGCAGCCCCATTTTATACCCAGCCTGTTCCTCCCGGGACAGAAGCCCTGTGGGGTTTGGCCTGCTGATGCCAGCACCACTGGACCACGGAGGATTGTTCCCATTAGCACCTGTTCCTGTGAAGCTGTGGAGATGAAGACAGCACCAGCACCTGGGAAGCTCTGACACCTGTCTGAGTGTGGGGAGAGAGATACCTGAGCAGTGGGAGCAGAGACAGAGCAGAAACCTTCTGTGTCTGCAAACAGCAGCTTGTGGGAGCTGTTACCGGCACTCTGAGCTGGGCTGCAAGGTCCTCAGTGGAGGTGAGGAGGCTTGGAGCAGCAGGCAGGTGCCCAGCCCTTGGAGCACCCAGCAGGTGCCCTCCTCTGCGAGCTCAGCCTCTCGCTGCACATCTGCAATGCTTTTGGCATCAGCGTGATGACAGCAGAGGAACTTTTACTGGCAGCATTATCTTTTACTAGCAGCCTGAAGTAAAACAGCCTCTCAGTGCTTTCTCTTGTCTTCCTCTTCACCACCATGGAGGGTTTTTTCCCTGCCAGATGCAGGTTTGGAGCCCTGCAGGCCAATGGCAGAGGGCTTCTAACCAGGGCAATTGGATCCTGGCACTCTCCGTGGGATGTGGCTCTGTGCTCTACCTGGGAAACTGCTTTCAGCATCACCAAAAGAGCAGCCTGGGGCTTGTTGCAGTGTTCTGGCAGCCCCTTCACCAGGAAGGGCTTGCTGGGGGAGCCTCAACAAACCCCCCTCCCCTTCCCCAGGCAGCCACAGCAGGACGAGTTCTCTGTTCCTGAGCCCGGCAGAGATGGATAAGCTCAGGGGATTCAACTCCTCCCTGCCACCTCTGGTCCCACAGCTCTCCCAGCTGGGGAGGGTGGCAGGGGACAGCCCCATGGCCAGGGCATTGGGCACCTCTCTCCTTCAGGGGCAGCTCCTCTGCTAGTCCCCGGCAGGGCTGGTACCTCCCTTCCTGCTGGCACTGAGGACCGGAGCCATCCCCATCACCCTCCCCAGCCAAAGTGGCTGCTCAGCCCCTGCCTTGGCCCCAGCTCCGAACCAGCCCTGGGGGCACCCAGAGCATCCTCGTGGGAGGATGAGTACAAAGATCATCTGCGCAGCTCATGGCACCCAAAAATGAAGAGGCAGAAACCCTACGAGCGAGGCGAGAGCGTGGAAGCACGGCCAGGGTAAGCAAGGGCTCGTCCCCATCCTCATCTTCCTCCTCATCCTCCCCTGGAGCGGTGCAGCAGCCTCCCTGCGAAAACCTTCCGCACAACTTCTGAGGTCTTGAAAGCTTGTTCACCTCCTTTCATTAGACTAACAAATAACGTGTAACGCGAAACATCTGTTAACAACAGCCCTTAATGTTCTCAAGATGATAAAGCGGGAGGGTAATTTTAGCCAGCAGCCCTTGACTGATGGCTTTTCAAACAATGAACTTACTTTTGGTGCCGCCTGGGGATGGGAGAGGGAGCCGAGCGCTGGCTCCGGCACCGCTGCGGGGCTGAGAGCTCAGAAAGAGACACTTCTGTCGTGGCTGGGCTCGGGGGGGGGGGCGTTCGGCCCCTCCCAGTCGGCTGCAGCCGGTGGGACTGGGCAGTGGGGTGGGCAGATGTGGTGCCCCCCGGATATCCCGTTTGCAGAACAGCTCCTGGGGCCCTTTCCTCACCCCCGGGGTGGCTGGGACCCTCTTCCCTCGCTGGGGCTGTGTGGGTGCTGAGCAGGGCAGTGGTGGGGAGAGACTCCAGCCCAGGGAGTGGGGGCTAGGATGTTATTAAAGCAAATTGGTCTTAATTATGCAAACGAAGGCAGCTGAAAAGGAAGAAGTGAGGCAGGGACCTGGTAACAGAGCAGGAGGGGGGCAGGGACTCACTTTTGGGGTCAGGCAGGGGCTGATTGCCCCAAGCAGCTGGCAGGGTTTGGGCACCTTCCCCAAGGCAGAGCCATCCCGGCCGATGCCCAGGTGGCAGCCCAGCCCGGGGGCTGTGCTGGTCCTGGCTCACAGGGCACATCCCTGCTGTGCTTCTCTGCCTTCCCAAGTGCCACTTGTCCCCTCAGGGACACCTCCTCCCCTCTGGCTGCAGGTACAGGAGGCAGCCTGTGACATAACACTGCTGGAAAAGGACCAGGATATGTCCCTGGGGCTCTGCTTTCCCTGGGATGTCCATGGCTCAGCTGCAGTCAAACCCAGCCTCAGGAGCTGGTGGCCACTCCCTGGGCACGGCCGTGCTGGGAGCTGTGGCATCCGAGGCAGGGGGAGTGAGCTGGCTCGGTCCTTGTAAGGCCAGCACAGCCTGGCTGGGTGGCACTGGGACAGGAGCCATCCGTGCACAGCCATGACTCAGGGACCAGCCCTCACCTTCCCTGGCCCCAGCATCTGCCTGCTACACCTCCACACTTGTGCTTAGCTGGGGCTGGCGACAGGTGAGGGAGGGAGGGAGGGAGGGATTCATGGGTCCATGGAGGGGTGAGTGGGGAGCCTGATGTGCCCCAGCTTGCTGAAATGATTTCCAGCCCCTCTCAGGGAGCTCAGCTATGAGGCTTTGGGAGGGACCCAGCCTGCACCCCACTGAGAGGTCCCTGCTGCCAGGCTTCCCCTGCCCTATTTGGGGACTTCCCCCCCACACCTGCACCTGAGCTGCTGGTGAGGAGCAAGCACCCCAAGGCAGGGCTGGGGGAGATGGATTCCCTGGTGCTGTGGAGCAGCCTTGGCTGGATCAGGAGAATCTCTTCTCCTCACTGCTGCTCGTGCTGGGGTCTCCCTCCCCTCAGCACCCTGGGGAGCTGGGTTTCCCCCACCTGTGGGCAATGCTCCTTCTCACCCCTCTTTCCACTAGGGCAAGGGCACAGGAGCATGGGGCAGAGCTGCCCCTTGACAGGGTCTGGAGGGGTCAGCAGGGGGGTCCTGTGAGTGCTGGGGACACAGAGCTTCACCCCATTCCCTTGGGAGCTGCAGCAGCACCCAGGGCTGTGCCTGAAGCCTCCTTAGCAGCTCCAACACCCCAAGGCACAGCCATGCCCGGCCCAGGAGGGTGCTGGGGCACAGGGCCACCTTCCCCAGAGCCCCCCCTCCCCCCCAGGGCTGTTGTGTCTAACTCGACCAGGAACAGCTCAGTGCAAGACTATTTCCCCTCTGCTTTTGGGCTGTTATTGCAGGGAACAGGGCTGATTCACAGGAAAAATATGAAATTTCGGCTGGGGGCAGCCAAGATGAGAGAATTTCAACGAATCAGCATTTTAAGAGGGCCTGGGCGTGTGTCTGCAGCTGAGAGGCTGATGAAATGATTTGGGGCTTTGAGGCTGTCTCAGAAACCCTCCTCTCTCCCAGGGAGCAGGGCCGACTGCCTCCTCTCCCGGGGCCGATTTCCTCTGGCCGCAGGGAATCGTCCCATCCCCCCCACCCCGGCCCGGGGCTGTGAAATCACAGAGCCCAAGGCATGAGGCTTGGAGCAGGATGGGACCTGGGTGCTTTGGGGCTGGCAGAGGCTCGGTGTGCCCAGGCTGGCGCCTTGTTCCCTGCCTGAGTGTGAGCAGCAGCTGGAAGTAGTTCTCCTCCCCGGATGGCATCCCTGGGGCATGGGGCAGACTCTGAGCATCATTCGTGGTGCCAGGGCTGTGCTTTGCAGGGCTGAGCTGGGACCAGGCAGGGATTTAGACCTGGATTAGTGCAGATCTGTTTTTTCCTGCCGGGAAAGAGCAACTGGGAAGAGAGTGAAAGCGCAGTGGCAGAGGCAGCCAGCCCCTGCCCCATCCTGGTGCCTGCAGAGGGGCAGCAATGCCCAGGTGGATCAGGCAGGATGGGCAAAGGACTGATTCGGGGCAGTCCCTCATCTGTGGGCATCCCGTGCTGGATCCCCTGGAAGGGAGCTGGGGGGGAAGGGGGCGGGAGTGGGGTGCTGATGTCAGAGGGTTTGGGGGAAGTTGTCCCAGTCTGAGAGGAGAGACATTCTTCGGGGGGGCATTAGGGTCCCCTTTGCCACCCCCAGCCCCTGCAGCAGGACTGCCCCATCCAGGCACATTGCCAGGGTGTAAATGGCAGCTTGGGAGGGGCTGTGTGGTGTGTGTGTGCTGCAGACATTAATTGATCAGGAGGCATTAATTGATCAGGAAGAATTAATTGAGCAGCAGGCATTAATTGATCAGGAAGTGCTAATTGAACAAGAGGCATTAACAGATCAGGAGGTGTAACAAGGCCTCAGTGCTGCTCCTTAACTCCGGGTCTGGGGGTTGAACTGCCCCCCGAAGCTGGGGCAGGACTTGGGGGACAGCTCAGCTCCGGGGTGAGGTGGGGGGCGGGGGACGTTGGGCGAGCTGTGAGCCTTCAGAGAGCAGCAGCGCCAGCCGCCGCCCCCCTCCCCTTCGCGCCTCATCCCCCTTTGGAGCTGGTCTCATAAAGCAGCTTTTCAGCGCGGCCGCGGCGATGGCTCGGGAGGAGCCGTGCGGGGCCGTTCCCGGCTGCGTGTCTCAGGCTGCAGCCTGCGGCGGAGCCAGGCGCCAGCCGCGCGCCCCGAACCAGATGTGCAGCGGCGCCGAGCGGCAGCCACCGGCGAGAGCTTCACACGCGAGGGGACTGCGGAGCACATGGCAGCGACGGCACGGGGCAGGGGAGCCAGGGGGCACGGGGCAGGGGGACTGGGGGGAGGATGTGGCAGAGGAATGGGGAGAGGACAGGGCAGGGAACTGCGGGGAGGGGGCACATGGCAGCGAGCTGGGTGCCGGGGAAGGGCACATCCCAGGATGGGGCTGGGGGAAGCAGCCCAGGTACAGAGCCGCAGCAGAGGGGTGGTGGCAGCAGCTCCATGCTGGCCCAGAGGTGCCAAGCTGAGCCCACGGGTGGGGTGCCGAGGAGGGGACGTGGGTGACGTGGTGACAGCCTCGGCTCTGGTGCTGCTGGGGGCTGTGCTGGGCTCAGCTCAGGCCGGGGTGGACACCGTGCTCCTGCCTGACAGGTTTCCCTCTCAGCTGGGCTGGCCACAGGGCTGTAGTTTGGGGACTGCAAATACCTCAGGGGAAGGTTTAAATGGAAAAGAAAGGCAGTTTTGCTTGGCACCAGAAGGCTCTGGAGCACTCCTGCCAGTGCTGCAGGGGCACAAAGCTCAAACCAAGCCACAGAGCTCTGCCCACTTCAGAAGCCCTTGGGGTGCTCAGCCTGAGCATCCTGGGGGCAGTTTGAATGGGATTTGCAGGAGAGTGCCCAGGGGTCCCTGAGCCACACTCTGGGACCCCAACCCCGTTGCCAACATGCCCCCCACTCTCCTCCTGGCTGTATTTTGGGGTTCCTGGCCAGCTGTGTGCTGGGGTCAGGGCTCCCAGTGCAGCAAGATGGTGCCATGCTTGGGACCTGAAGGGGATGAAGGCTTGGGGTGATGAAGGGGAGGGTCTCAGCTCCTCTGGGCTTTTCAGAAGCAGGATCCTGATGCAGCTGCCCTTACCTTGACACCTCCAAGGTGCCCTCTGGTATCATCTCTATGGCTGGCACCTCCCCCTAGCAACCTGCCTGCCACCCCATGCCCACCCTCCCTGCTGTGCCCCCATGCATGGCTCTGCTTCGACCTGGAAAGAGTTAACAGGGCTGGGTTTAGCCAAGCCCTGGTCTGGGCCACTTAATAAAACCAAGGTTTTACAACAAATCTGGCGAGAGGCCACCGACCTCAAAGGCAAAGCAGACTGGAGGGCAGCGCTGCTGCGCCTGGCGAGGCTGTGGGACCCTCCAGGGCCCTCCTGGGGGCAGTGCTGGGCTGGGGTCCCAGCAGGGGACTTGTGCCCCTCCCATCTCCTGGCCAAGCAGAAGAGAGTCCCTAGTCCAGGGGATGCCAACTGGTGCCCATGGGACAGGCCCTCAGCAGGTGCCAGCACTCACTTGGGTGCTTGGTGGCACCTTGGGATGGGTGTGAAAAACACCCAGGGGGGCAGCCCCCTGTGTCGGGCAGCTGCAGCCCGGCCTGAGCTCACAGGATGCTCTTGGCAGCTCCTGGAAGCCTGGCAAAGGGCTGGGGCCACCCTCTGCACGGGCACAGCCCTGGGAGGGGAGTTTTGGCCCAAAACTCACTGAGCCCCACGGATGTGCTCAGTACCCCAGGTCCTGGGCTGGATGCCCTGGGCCAGTGCCAGGCAGTCTGAGCCCTGCTGCCCTGCACAATGGCCCTGGCCTCGGTTCCTGGGGTGTGTGGGAGCCAGGGTGGCTGGGAAAGCACAGCAAGAGCTCTGCTGAGCCCTGTGGTGGGTGCCAGTGCCAAGGCAGGGCTCTAAAGGCTGCTGTGGAGCAGTTGTTTGAAGGGCTGCTGGTGGTGCCAGGCTCCGTGGTCTGGATCCCACTGCAGGGCTGGGACTGGGGCCAGGGTGCTGGGGCTGGGATGCTGGGGTGCATCCTGGAGCTGGTGAGCCTGGCAGGGGGGGCTGTCCTTGTCCCTTTCTCCAAAGGTCTGCCCCAGGCAGGCAGTTCCCATCCCAGGGTGCTGGCATCATCTCCTCCATGCACCTGGGACGCGCTTGGATCCTTCTGTGGCTCTCACCAGTGAGTCTGGGGGCTGCTCTGGGCTGGGACCATGCCTAGGAGGGGCAGCATCCCTCAGTATGGGGCTGCTCCTCTTCAGGTTCCTTCCAGTCCCCAAACCCTTCCATTCCCACCTCATTTGCTGCACTAAATGTGGTCCTGAACCAAAACCCCCAAAGCTTCAGTGCTGCAGGCACAGGCTGGGCACATCCTGCTGGGATGCAGGGGTGCTGCTGGCTCAGCCAGCGCCCCAGCCCCTCCTCAGCATGTTGGGCTTCCAGCTGGGCACGCTGCGAGGGGGCTCAGGCACCCCCACCCTCAGCATCACCACCAAGCAGCTGCTGGGGGTGCCAAGGGAGGAGCCCCTCAGGCTCAGGGAGTGCAGGCTGAGCACTGAGCTTCCCTGGGGGTGCCAAGGGAGGAGCCCCTCAGGCTCAGGGAGTGCAGGCTGAGCACTGAGCTTCCCTGGGGGTGCCAAGGGAGGAGCCCCTCAGGCTCAGGGAGTGCAGGCTGAGCACTGAGCTTCCCTGGGGGTGCCAAGGGAGGAGCCCCTCAGGCTCAGGGAGTGCAGGCTGAGCACTGAGCTTCCCTGGGGGTGCCAAGGGAGGAGCCCCTCAGGCTCAGGGAGTGCAGGCTGAGCACAGAGCTTCCCTGGGGGTGCAGGACCGCTGGGCAGGATGCCCCCAGCCCCCCCGGTGCCGCGGCAGCGCTGGGTGGTTTCTGGCTGCCGCAGCAGCAGCTCCATAACCATAAAGCAGGCTGTCAGTGAGCAGGGGGTAGGGCCCCCCCGGGACAGCCTTGGCCTCTGTGCCGGTCCCGGCTTCTGCCGCGGCGCTTTAGCGGAGCCTGCCTCCCCCGGCGCCCCCGGCCGGCGGTGGAAGCGTGTCAGCGTTTCAGCTTGTTCACAATTAATGAGGTGAAACATCCTCGGAAACATTTCGCTGCGATGTTTCTGCAGTAGCTGAGCCCTGCCCCTCTCTTAAATTTTTCATGCACGCCACTCGAGGCGAGAAAGTTTCCCTTGGACTAAGCACATTTGGACCCCCCCAGCTTCCATCCCCTCACCCTGAGCCTCTGCTGCTCCCAGGGTCGTTGGGAGGCTGGGGCTGGGCTGGAGGGGGAGCAGGGGGCAGCAGTGGGTTGGGAGGAGAGGCTCAGATCTGCTCCTGGAATGTGGGGAGGGGGCTGGCAGCCACTGTTCCCCAGGGGTACCCCAGACCCTGGGGCCGTGGGTTGGTGCCAGGAGGGGTCTGGAACTCCCAGCTGAGCAAAGGTGGGAGCAGGGTGGCCCCCGGGGGCTGCAGCCCTGGGTGGTGGGGTGAAGGCACTCAGAAGAGGGAGCTGCAGCCAGCTGGTGCTGCCCTGAGCTGGACTGCAGTGGCTTAGGGTTAGGCTGGGCTCAGGGGAGGTGCAGGAAGGGCACTGCTGCTGGGTGAGCCAGCAGCCCCTGGCAAGGGGCTTCAGCCACACTCCCAAGGGCCCCCTGGGCTCTGGGGCTCTCAGGTGCAGCTTAGGGGATTCAGAGAGTGCCCTGGGCTGGAAGGGAGCCTCCAAGGTCACCTTGTCTGAGCCCCTGCAGGCAGCAGGGACAGCTCCAACCACAGCAGGCTGCCCAGGGACACACTGAGTCTGGTCTTGAGTGCCTCCAGGGCTGAGGCCTCAGCCACCCCCCTGGGCAGCCTGTGCTGGTGTCTCACCCTCACTGTGCAGAACTTCCTCCTGCTGTCCAACCTACCTCTGCCCTGCTCCAGCTTCAGACCATTGCCTCTTCTCCTATCCCCACAGCCCCTCCCCAGCTTTCCTGTAGGTCCCCTGCAGGTACTGGAAGGCTGCTCTGAGGTCTCCCTGGAGCCTTCTCCTCTCCAGGTTGAACAGACCCAACTCTCCCAGCCTGTCCGTGTAGCAGAGGCTCTCCAGCCCTGTGGTCATCCTCCTGCTGGTCATCTTCTCCTCTGGACCCTCTCCAGCAGGTCCCTGGCCTTCCTGTGCTGGGGGTCCCAGAGCTGGACACGATAAAAGCACCACAGATAAAGTGGATCTGGACACCACAGGGAGGGGGCCACGGCTCCCAGACCCGGGAGTTTTGCTCACCACAATCCAAAGGGAAGTGGTCAGGGGCTGGCAGAGGCTGCCCAGGGAGATGGTGGAGTCCCCATCCCAGGAGGGCTCCGAGAGCCGTGCGGCCATGGCACCTGGGGCCGGGGGGTTTCTGGTGGGACCGGCTGATCTCGGAGGGCTTTTCCAACCCAAACAATCGATTCTGTGACTGAGAGGAAGAAGTTAAACAACTGCAGATGAGCTCCGGCCGGGACGTCACTGCCGGCGCTCCCCCCGCCGGGTGGCCGGAGCGGGGGCAGCGCAGCTGCTGCCGGAGGAGCCCATGGCAGGCACCGCAGACATTGTTTTCCCAGAGCGTTTCTTGGCTGTAAACGACCTCCACCGCCCCTCGGCCTCCCTGATGAAGGCCAAGCGTTAATTTGTTAAATCCACATCGAGTGCCCGCAGAACCCCTTGTTTATTTTTGCTAATTCAGCCGCTCCTCCCCGGCCCCTCCCCGGCCCGAACCGGGGGGCTGGGGGGCGGGGGTGGTGTTATTCGTTAAGGAGAAACCTTAATTAATAAAAGCTATTTATTTGCTCAGAGCCGGCCGCGGCCCCGGGGTCAGCTGTGCCCCCGATCATTATTTCAAGTAAAACAAACCCAAAAACGTCTCTCAACGGCTTGCAAAAGCCCAGAAACTCCGAGGGCTGAATTTATTTGTCTTAGGAAGAATTTACAGCTAATTCCCTCCAGGCTATTTCAACCCTTGAATTATACCCAGGAAGGGGGGGGGGGGGAGGAAGAAGCCATTGCAGGCAGAGAAGGAAGGCTGCAGCAGGGCAGATTTTGATCACTTGGGGTTGGTTGGTTGGGGGGGAGGGGGGAGTGTGAAAAACGTAAAGGTTCAAAGGATTTTGGCAAAGTGCTCACAAATGAATGGGAGGTGTGAAAGAATTCCCTGGCAGAAAGGTGCTGGGGGCTGTGGGGAGTGGAAAATGAAGCAGGCTGGAGCCCAGGCTGCCTGCAGGAGGGGGCTCGAGGAAGTGAAGAGGCTGGAGCCCAAGCTGCCTGCAGGAGGGGGCTCAAGAGCTTGCCCAGCAGGAGCAGCCAGCCTGAGCCTGCAGCTGTGAACCCCCTGGGCACACCACCAGCACCCAAGGTGCCACTTACCTGGGTCCCACAAGCCCCCAGTGCTGGAGCTAACAGGGAAAAGATGTTGACCTGGTACCAAGGCTCATCCTGGGGCAGAGCAGAGGACCCAGGCAGGCAGCTGCCTCCCTGCAGTGCCACGGTGGGGTGAAATGAACCTAGCAGAGAACTGAGATGGAAAGCAAAAGGCTTCTGGGGGCTGGGGAGCTCCGAGCTACATCCAGGTGCAGTGTGGTTTAGGAGAGGTGTGAGTGGGGGAGGAAGGAGCTTTGACCACCAGCATCCTCCAAGAAACTCCCTGGAGCATCCCACAGCGTTGTGTGGTGCAGGAGAAGGTCCTCCCATTAAAAGCAGCAGCAGGAGCTGATCCAAATGCCCCCAGCTCAGGCACGGCCCAGGGCTCACTGCTGCCCAACCACTCACCCAGACACAGCCTGACCCAGCTCCATCCCAGCAGAGGCACTCAGCACTTCCCAGCTCCTGTGGCTCTGGGGAGACAGAAACCAGCCCAAAGTGAGACAGATGCTATGGAGCTGCTTCGAGGGTCAGCTGAAGGAACCTTCCCTCCTCCTCCTCCTCACTTTCATCCAAATTAGAGTGGTCAGGAGCCACCACATGTGGGAAAGTCCCTGAGCTGGATGGTACATCGGGGACAGGACCAAGGGAGGGCTGTAAAGGTTATTTATATTTTATTAGGGCTCTGTTGAAGTCACTGCTGGTTTGGGGAGGGGCAGGGGGGGCCCTTGGTGGCAGCACCTCCTGAGCCAAGCCCTGGGCTGTAACTTCCCCAGGAAGCTCCACGATGTGGCCACAGCCCTGCAAGGCAATGTCCCTCACCCTGCTGCAGCCTGTAGCTCTTTCCCAGCCTGAGGGCTTGGGTCCCAGGCTCCTGGGGAACCGAAGGAGGACCATGGCTGGACTTGGTGTCCTTTCACCCAGCAGCTCATTAGCTCACTGAGGGAAAACAGGACCAAAAAAGGAGCTTCACTAAAAGGGGCAACTGGCAAGTGGAGACTGGCAGAGCCTTAGGAGCTGCAGGGACAAGGGCTGGAGGGAATCCTGAGAATTTCATTTGTGAGCCTTGAAACACAGACAGCAGTGAGGGGCAGCTGGAGGGTCCCTGGCTGGGCAGAGAGCCTCAAGCCTGCAGGAATTCCAGGTGTGGCACCATCCAGCGTGGCTGTGCCCAACCAGGACGTCCCTGATACTGCTGCCAGCCCAGGAGGTGCTCAGCTGAGGTCCAGAGGGCTCATCTAGAGCAAAGAACGCACCTAGAACACAATGAAAGACCCAGAGAAGAGCCTGCAGCAGTCCCTGGGAGGTGGACAGAGCTCCTTCCCCTCCTCTCCTGCCATGTGCCCCTGTGCCCAGCCAGGCCATGGGCAAAGCGCTGCAGCATTCCAGCATGTGCCTGGGGGCAGGGCTGGGGCCCAGGTCCCATCTCCACATCCCTGCTCCCCTTCCAGCCCAGTGCTTCATCCCTGGGGCAGGCTGTGGGAAGCACCCAGAGCTCCCTGCCCCTGGTCCTCACCACAGCAAAGCTCCAGAGAAGCCATCTGCTCTTCCAGGAGGCCACTGCCACCCCTGGGAAGGAATTTAACCCTTCCTTCTCTGTGACATCCCCTGGCACAGCTCATGTTTGGCATGGGGGCATTGCTGGTGGCAGCAGCCAGCAGATGGTTTTGAGGGAAGGCTGCAAGGAAGCTCTGCAGGAGCTGAGCCTGGGCCCTGCTTTGGGCAGAAGAGGATTGGTCCCAGGGACAACCTGGCAGCAGGTTGGGGTTTCTCTGGTCCTCATCTCAGGCTGGGGCAGCCCTCGAGGGTGGTCTGCTTGGGCACAGAGGCAGCTCAGGGGGCTGAGGAAGGCCTTGCTGGAGGGGGTACCATGGTTTGATGTACTCACAGTTAAGGTCCCAAAAGGTTTTTCTGGCCTTAGAGATCCTGGAGCTCCAAGTCTCCTCCTGCTCAGCAGCTTGGTGGTGGCTTGGAGCAGCAGATCTCTGCCAGCAGGTTTTGTTGCTCGCTGGAGCAGCCTCTGGCCACCTGCACAACTCTTCAGTGAGCACCAGGATGGTTCATTAACAGCTGTTAATTTCTTGAGCTTATTCCTGGGCTCTGGGGAGCACAGAGAGTCCCTCCCCAGAACCCTGCCACGATCAGAGTGCCATAAACCCAGGCACATTTCAAGCCCTTCCCAAGCCCCTTCCCCCCAGTAGGTGCAGATTGGATCCAGATGCCTTATTAACAGGCAGGATAATTAAGCTGAGCCTCCATGGGGAGGGCTGACAGAGAACCTCCCTCCCCAGGAAGCCTTTGTGGGCAGCTGGTTGGGTGTCTTGGAAGAGGACTTCATAAACTTGCCTCAACCTGATGATATCAGTGCTGAGGAGGAGATTAATCTCAGCCTGGCTGAAAGCCCAAGATCAATACTGAGAAACCAAACTACAGCCTCAGCTTCGTGTTTCCATGAGCCAGCAGAGCCAGAAATAAACCCTGCCGAGGCTGAGCTCTGCCAGACCTGGTGGCTTCCTCCCGGGCTCTGAGGAGCAGGGTTGGATGAGCAGATGCTTGGCTGCTGTCCTGTGGCACCTCAGGGACATGCCCCAGCCTGGCTTCAGGGGGTGCTGGACCCCTCAGGGGGCTGAGATCCACACCTCACCCATGCTCTGGTGGTGAATTTCCATCGCCATCCGTGGAAGCCTGACCTAAACCCTTAGCAAGGGCCAAGCCCCAGGCACCCTGCAGATGTGCCCCTGCTGGGTGGGGGCTGCGAGGTGCAGTCCCTTAGAACCCACTGAGCCTGGGTCCAGGTAGCTTTGGCTGGAAGTGGAACCACCCCAGGTCTCTGCAGACGTCCCCACGGGGGGTGTCCCACGGGGGCTGCAACTCACGTGGCCTCTTCTGTGCTTTCCCTGCAGGTGAGAGCCTGAGCCCGAGCCGGGGGGCGGCCAAGAGGAAGAAGAAGCAGAGGAGGAACCGCACCACCTTCAACAGCAGCCAGCTGCAGGCGCTGGAGAGGGTCTTCGAGAGGACTCACTACCCTGACGCCTTCGTGCGGGAGGAGCTGGCCCGGAGGGTGAACCTCAGCGAGGCAAGGGTCCAGGTGAGCAAAGGTCTGTGTGGGGCAACAGCCCCCCAGCCCCCTGCCCAGGAGGGAGCAGGGGCTGTGCTCTCTCTCCTCTACGTGACCAGGATGGGTAGGACAGGTCCCAGGGGCATCCCTGCTGACCTCCTTCCGTCCCTCCCTCCCCGCCCCCAGGTCTGGTTCCAGAACCGCCGCGCCAAGTTCCGCCGCAACGAGCGAGCGATGCTGGCCAACAGATCAGCTTCACTGCTCAAGTCCTACAGCCAGGA
The DNA here is from genome assembly GCF_026170545.1 of Melanerpes formicivorus. Classification (NCBI taxonomy): domain Eukaryota; kingdom Metazoa; phylum Chordata; class Aves; order Piciformes; family Picidae; genus Melanerpes; species Melanerpes formicivorus. The sequence goes on along the minus strand of NW_027142385.1, from coordinate 8,739,567 downwards.
GGCAGCCATCGAGCAGCCCATGGCACCACGACCCACCACGCTCAGCCCAGAGTACCTCTCCTGGACCAGCACCTCCCCATACAGGTAGGCGCAGGCGCTGCAGCCGAGGGGAAGGAGGCTGCCCGGGGCCGGCGCCCACGCCCTGGGAGTGCAGCTCTGTGCCCCTGCTGAGGGCACGGGGAAGGAGCTCCTCCAGCTTGGCTTTGGGAGCCTGTCCCAGCTGAGCAGGCTTCCCTGCCTCCACGCATTGCAGGGCTGGAGTGGGGGCTCCGGTCCTCAGGAGGGATTCACTTGGCCTCATGCTGACCCTTCCCACATCTCGGCACGGGAGGTGGCACCGGTCCCTCCTGGTTCCCAGCTCTCCCCACCCAGCCATGGCATCCAAAAGCTGAAGCAGGGCCTCTTGGTGCATAGTTTGAGGGCTTCCCACATGCATCCAGCCACATAAAAATGCTGAAGCACTTGGGGGAGATGCCCAAGAGGGAGCAGCCAGCCCGGCCCGGGAAGCTGCTGGGGTGGCGCCGGGCACGGGGAGCCCTCGGTGAGCCGTGCCTCATTCCTCCCCTGCTCCCTCCCCACAGCACTGTGCCCTCCTACAGCTCCAGTGGGACTGCACCCCCCACCCAAGGGGTCAACATGGCCAACAGCATCGCCAGCCTGCGCCTCAAAGCCAAAGAGTTCAGCCTGCACCAGAACCAGGTGCCCACCGTGAACTGAGCAGGGCAAAGCCCACCCCATGGCCTCACCCAGGGCACAGAGCCCAGGGCACAGAGCCCAGGACAAAGCCACCACCTGCACACCCCAATGCCACTCACCCAGCGTCTCTGCACCTCTCCTCTCCTCCTCCCTTTTGAAGGTAGAGTCAGTGCCAAGCCCAGGTGGCACAGCAGTCCCAGCCCCACCTGCAGCAGCTGGGTCAGAGCCCCCCTTGCCCACAGGCCCCGAGCTATACTTACACACAGGGACCCCCTGCCAGGGCAGGCACTTGCCAAGGGACAGGAATTTGCTTCCAAACATGGAAGGATCTTGGACTATTGGATTTGACCAATTTGGGTATCTTGCCCAGAGAGCCACTGAGGCTTCTCCTCCCACAGGGGCAGCAGGGCACTGGGGGCACCACGAGCCTCCTTCCTGCTGCCACTCATGGTGCTCAACCACACCTTCCCCTCTTGCTGCATCCTCAGCCAAGGTGCCTGGGGGAGGCCTTGGGAAGCTGATGGTTTCCTCCTGCCGCAGCTGGACCCAGCCAGAGTTCAGGAGATGCCTACACAAGTGGCATTGTCCCTTCCCAGAGGGGTGAGGAGGGCTGGAGCACCCTGACAGCCTCACTCAGAGCCTGTGAGCTCTCCCACAAGCTTTGGGGAGCATGCCCAGTCCCCACAGGGGGGGGTTGCAGTGACTCTGCAGAGCCCCAAGGCCATTGAAGCCTCCCAGGGAAGGAGGAAATTGGAACAAGCTGCAGGGCTGGAGCTGAGCAGGCAGCTCCCAGCACCCTGTGCCAAGGCACTGCCTGTGGGCAAAGCCCCCTGGAAACCAGACCACCCTCTCCTCACCCAGTGCAGAGAGCCACCAGCAAAGTGCAGGGACACCAGCAGCTCAGAAGGGTGGAGGAGACATCATTCAGCTTACCTGGGAGGGCGCAGCCCCACTGGGGCCTGCAGCAGGAGATCCAAGCAAGCAACGCAAGGACAAACACAGCACTGGCTGAGAGGCTTCCTCCAGACAAAGATCCTCCAGAGTGTGACACCAAGGCTGGAAGTGTCCCTCCCACACGTGTCCTGAGTCCCCACCACTCCCAGGACCATCCTCTCCCTTCCCAGCCCCTCCATCCCACCCTCCTCCTCTGGCACAGGGCATGGAGCAGGCACAGCCTGACCAGCACTGCTCACCTCAGCCAGGGAGCAGTCACCTTGGCCTGAAACTGTGCCAGGGGGAGGCTTAGATTGGGCATGAGGAACAATTTCCTCACTGCAGGAGTGGTCAGGGGCTGGCACAGGCTGCCCAGGAGGGTGGTGGAGTCCCCACTCCTGGAGGTGCTCCAGAACCCTGTGGCCATGGCACTTGGAGCCATGGTGGTGCTGGGCTGGTGCCTGGACTTGATCTCCGAGGGCTTTTCCAACCTTTGTGGTTCTAAACACCCACCCCGTGCCCCCCACCCCTATTTGCCCCTCTGCCATGCCGGGGAGGGGGGGGGGCACTCAACTCCCCATCCCATAGCAACTGAGCAGAGACCTGGCAGAAAGCTGGGAGGTGCCAGGCTGGGGGACACCAAATCCACCACGGATCAGATCATCTGCCATGAGAAACAAGGCCCGGGGCAGGGGGAGGGGGCCGGGGGGGTCCGGTTCCCATGGAAAGCAGAGAGCTGATTCCGTTGTTGTTGTTGTACAAGCTGAAACCGCAGGGCCAGAGCCGGCGCTGCCTCCTCGAGAGCCTGCGTGAAAACAAACCCCTAATGGTTTGCAGATGCCCCCTCGGCAAACCTAAACAAAGCAGGGAGTAAACACTGCCCCCCCCCCGCGCACCCATCCGCGCAGCCGTGCTTGAAAACATTCCCTCCGCAGCCCCCTCCCGCCCCCGGGCAGCCCGAGCCTCCCCCGGGACCTGGCACAGCCGGCAGCCGGGGAGGGGTGGCAGGAGCTGGGGCTGGTGGCAGCCAGGCTCCCTCTCGCCCTCGGTCTGTCCCTTTGGTGACTTGGAACAGGACCCTCCCGGGGGGGCTGCGTCTCTTTGTTCCTCTGCGGGGGGGGGAAGGGGGGGCTGGGAAGTTGGTGTCAGAACAAAACTCTTGTGAAATACTGCAGGAATAAATATTGTACTGAGTGGAGACCTGGCCCTGGGCACTGCCAGCCTGGGGCCCTGGGCACTGCCAGCCTGGGGCCCTGGGCACTGCCAGCCTGGGGCCCTGGGCACTGCCAGCCTGGGGCTCGCCCTGGGCACCGCTGCTCACTGCACCTTCTCCCCCTGCCCTAAACAGGCAGCAGGGGCAAGGACAGAGGAACCTGGGCAAGGGGAGGGGGCCATGGCCTGCCCACCTTCACCTGGCATGTTGGTGGCAGCTGGCAGCTTCCCCCCAAGGCAACATCCTGGGATGCTGGGGGTTGGAAAGGACCCCCAGAGATCATCGAGTCCCAGCCCCCTGCCTGCAGATCCTGGGGCAGATTCCTCCAGCGACTCGTGGCTGCTAGCTGCTGGAAGTATGTCACTTATTTCCTGCCTGGACTGTCCCAGCTTCAGCTCAACTCCCACCAGAGCAGAAGGTCTCTGCCAGGGGTCTGCCAGCTCCCAGGAGCTGCTGGTCTGCAAGCCAGGAGACAGAGAAGTGTGGAGAGCTGCAGCTCCCCTGGCAGGGTCTGCAGCCCGCAGGGGAGGGACGTGCCAGGGGGAAGGCTGGCAAGGAAGAGGAGCTCCGAGGCGCTGTGCTACCTCTCCTCCCCGTCCAGCAGGGGGATTTTCCCTCCCAGGAAGCGGTCGCGGGCACACATCACCAAACGGTGTCTGCAGGAGAGCTGGGCTCGGGGCACCGCCGCCCCAGCTGGGGAAGGGTTGCAGGAACATCACCCGCGGGGATGCCAGCCCGGTTACCCCAGTCCTGAGCGGATCGCACGTGGAGCAGTCGGAGCATCCTCCTGAGCCCTTCTCCCTCTGGCGGCCACAGGAAGGTCCAGAGCCCCTCCGAGTCCTGCCGACGCCCCCTGCGAGCTGCAGAAACACGGAGAGGAGAGCGACGCAGGATCAAATGGTTCGGGATGGAAAGAACCTTAAAGGCCATCGAGTCCCAGCGCCACTGCCATGGGCAGGGACCCTCCTGCTAGCCCTCTGCCAGCAGTGGAGCTGTCCCGGGGCTGCCGTGGTCACCCCAGGCTCTGGGGAGCCTCTGCTCCCTGCCGCTGCTGTTCTGCTCACTGCTGCTCCCTTCCAACCCAAGGAAGCAGCCCAAGGTGGCAGAGAAGCCTTCGAGAAGCTGGGTGGTGGCTGCCTGCTGGGGGTGTGAGGGTCGCTGACAATGTGGGAAGGAGAAAGGGACGAAAGTTCCTTTGAGGTGGGGGCTACAAAGCAGGAAGGGACCTTGCGGGCAGGCACGGAGCGAGTACGGCCAGGGGCGACGCAGAGCACCCCCTGCTCCTGTGCTGGTGGGCACAGGAGGGGACCTGAGCCTCCTCCTCGGCCCACGCCCCAGGAGCAGCCCAGGAGGGGCAGGAGCAGGGCCAGAGCCGCCGCAGGGTGCCCGCAGCCACACGAGGGTGCTGCAGCCCCGCGCAGCGCAGACCGCGGCCCCCCCCCCCCCGGGACGGGGACCCTCTGCCGCCCTGGGGCTGGCACCCACGCCACGAGCAGAGGACACCTCGCAGCTCAGCTCCGGAACCGGGCAGAAGGGCCCCGGTGGATCAAGTTCTCCTTGTGCCAACCTGACCCCGGCACAGAGGGGCAGGGACAGAGGGGACAAACCTCTGGGATGGCCAAAGGCTCTCCCGATGGAGGGAACCTGTGCCACAGGAGAGTGCCCAAGGGAGATCTTGGTCCCAGACCCTCCAGGAGGGAAGGCCTGGACGAAGAGGAGAGACCTGGGAATGTGAGGGGCCCTGGGGCTGAGCTGGTTGGGGAAGCCTGCGTGGGCAAGTGGCTTGTGCTGGGTCTCCACTTGCTGGTCCCTCACCCCCAGGCACCTTGTGCTCAGCAGGCAGGGGACAGCCCCTGGTGATGTGAACCACATCCAGATACCTGAGCCTCAAAGCCCAGGGCTCTGCAGCCCCAGGTGGCTTCCACACTGCTGCCATCTCAGGCTGGAGCCTGGGGTGAATGCCAAGCTGTTGGCACATACAACACACCCCAAACCCCACAGCCTGGCAGAGACACCCAGCAGCCACACTCACCTGCAGCTGGCGGAGACCCTGGGCACAGCCTTCCCCCACACCAGTGCCAGAGGTGGGAGCCTCGGGATACGGTTCGGGAGCAGGCAGGGGATGCTTCGGCTCCTCAGTCACACAGACACCAGGGGCTGTGCCCAGGGCAGAGCCAGCAGCTCCCCACCCCCTGGGTGCTGGCAGAGCGCCGCTGGGGTTGTGCTGAGCAGGGTCCATCCTGCCTCCCACGGAGCTCCGCGGCGCTTCCGAAGCAGCACAATGGTTTGGCCTCTCCCAAGCCTGCCCTGGGGGCTTTCTCTGTTTGTTTGTGTGGAGCCAGGAGAGTTCACGTTCCCAAGCCTTCCCCCGCAGCCACTGCAGCAGGGCTGCTTGGGGTTTCTGTCGGATACAAACGCAGCAAGCAGAGCTCTGCCTGTAACCTCAGCTCCCCTGAGCAGGGCACCAGCCCCAGGCACCAAACAGGCTGCCGAGGAGAGGCTGAAGGAGCTCTGGGGGCCTGGGGGTGGGGGTTCTGCTGCCCTATTTCTTCCTTTCCAAGCCAAAAATTTCAGCCTGAGCTCCATGTCTAACCACAGCAACGCACACTGGGGAGAGTCCGTCTTGCAGAGCCTCTGCCTTTCCCATTTGAAAGCAAAAAGCACAAGGGAGAGGAAAAAAAGAGTAATTAAAACCTACCCAGTGGAGTCATTGAGTCCATCTCAAGACAGGCACTGCTGGGGCAGCACCTCCCAGGCACCAGCAGCTAAAGAAAACAGCAGAAAGCCCAAGAAAATGTCCAGTTCCCAGCAGCCTGCAGCCAGGAGAGGGCTGCTGAGCTTGGCAAAGGCCAGCAGCAGCTTTGCAAGGGCTGAGCAGAGACCTGAGAGCAACCACATCCTACCTGCGCTGCTCCTGCTGCCCTCCAGGGCTCAGGCACCGGCAGGGTGGGAAGGGAACTCGCTGGGACCAAGCACCTCACACCACCAGCCTGCTCTTGGGGGGAGCAGGGTTGGGTGAGCACCGAGCTTTGGAGCAACCTGCTCCTCCAGGAAGGTGAAACTGAGCAGGGCTACCCAGCAAGCTCCAGCTTGGCTGCATTTAAAGGATCAGCACCAATGACACACACCTGGGAGAGAGCTGCCTCTGCAGGGGCAGGTGAGTGCTGGGGCCAGGGGGGCTCCAGGCTCTGCTGGGGGCGGGGGGTAGCAAAGCCCCCAGCAGCTGGGGATCCATCCCCCTGGGGCTGGAGCCAGCTGCTCCCCAGCTGCTTCTGCTGCTCCCGAAGGAAGGATGGATCAGAGCAGAAGGATTTGTTTTTATTGGGAGTGTTTGCTTCCTGCCACCAGGCTGCAGGAGCAGCAGCAGGGACACGTACAGGGGCTGGAGAACTTGTGCTCCGTGTGAGGAGGGCTGTGCACGGCCCAGGCATCTGCTGAGCTCAGCAGAAGTGGCCAAAGCAGTGGAGCTGCAGCCCTGCCCTCCCTGCCCATGGCAGAGCAGAGCTCTTTGCTCCAAACCTCACCCCACAGCTCAGCCCAAGGCCACCTCTGCACTGAGCTCAGGAGCTCCTGGTGCGGAGGCTGCTGGGCAAGTGCTCAGGGCTGGTGTTTCAGCCCCTGCTTTGTGCACACAGGAGCTCAGTGAGGTCTCAGCAAGAGCATCTCCAAGGGGTTAAGGGAGCAGCTTTGGTGCTTGGGACAGCTGGAAGGGGAATTTGTTTTCTGTCCATCCTGGTTTCCTTCTTTGGTCCTGGTGGAACTCTTGTGTTGTCCTCGGGGCAGAGAGAGCAGCAGAACCTTCCTCCTGCCTTCTCCTCTGTAGGGGAGCTCCACTGGGTGCTGCTCCTGCCTGGATCAGCCCCTGGCACTTTGGGGCAGCAGTGTGGCAGAGGAGCTCATGAGGGTTTGGCATCCTGCCATACCCTGGTCCCAGCCTCTCCTCTCCAACAGAAGACCTCAGGCAGTGCCACGGAGCAGCAGCGTTCTCCCAGGGGCAGCTGAGAGCCACCAGCTCAGCCAGGCCACACAGCAGACAGCAGGAAACAGCTGAAAGAAACCTCCCAGAGCAGCCAGGGCACATTCCCCAGGTAGCAGCAACCATCCTGCAGCCAGGGAAAGGCTGGCACGGGGCAGAGATCCAGGCTGCTGGCTGGGAGCCTTCTCAGGCTTCAGCAGCAGGTGAAGGCAGGTCCCAGCCTTGGAGAGAGCTCTGCCTGCAAACCCTGCTTGGTGTGGGCACCCCGGGCTCCCCACAAATCCCAGAGCTTTGTGTCTGGCTCCCCGTGGAGGGGGCCAGGGATTCCTGCTGGCTGCTCCAGGGATGTCCTTTCTGCACCCTGCCAGGAGCAGGGAGAGCTGCGGCTGGCCGGGAGCTGCCGAGCGCTGCCCGCGGGGTGCCCATGGGGGCTGCTCCCGAGGGGTGAGGCCTGCTCCCGGGGGCCAGGGGCACTGAGCCCTGGGGTAGCTGTCACATCACCCCTGAGGTTTCAGCTTCCAGGTGCCTGATGGGCATCTGCCTCCTGACCCCCTCGTGGGAGAGGGAAGCTCAGGGAGCCCCCTCCCCACTGACCCCCGGAGCTGCACAGGAGCAGGGGGCTGGTTTCTAGCCCACATCTGCTGGCCAAGAGGCTGGTGGGACCCTCATGATTTCCCCTTCCTGACCCAAAGGCTATTCATGACCAAGGGCACAGCTTCCCCTTTCCAGCTCCAAACTGGCCAGAGAAGCTTCCTGCCTCCAGCGAAGCCCCTCCCGGAGGGGCAGTCCAGCTGCTTTCCCCCTCCCACCCTCGGCAGGACCGAGCCCAAGCTGCCTCTGCATCCCCTTCCTGTCCCGTGGTGAGGTGTGCCCCTTTGGCAGCTCCCCTGCCCAATTTCCACAGCACAGGGACGTTGCCAAGGCTGGCACAGGGACGTTGCCAAGGCTGGCACAGGTGGCATCCCCGGGGCACAGCCCCCGTGCCCACACACACTGCTGCACACTCCCAGGCAACACCCAGCCCAGCTGGGGGAACCAGGAGGAGGGGGTTGGGAGGGTGGGGGCTCAGTGGGCATTACCAGTAGGGGGTGGTGGCAAGGAGGATCTGCAGAGCCATGGAGAAGCAGGGCAGCTGTGCCAGGCTGTATGCCAGGGAGCGTGTGGGGGCCCTCAGCTGCAGCAGGTAGGCGACGGTGTGGACGATGCGCCCCAGGCAGAAGATGAGGAAGTGCATCCTGGCCACCGCGGGGCTGGGATCCAGCAGGGAGTAGATGGCTCCCAGGAAGAGGAAGGGGAAGATGTTCTCCATGTCATTCCGGTGTGCCCTGGGAGGGAGATGAGGTTGCTGCTCCCCACCAGGCTGCCCTGCTGCCGCCCATCCCTTCCGTGCCCACCCCCCGCAGGCAGCAGGATCCCAGCCCCGGGCCTGCCCCTGGGGGTGCTGCACGCCTGAAGCTCGCTCTCCCCCCGGCAGCTGACAGCTCGAGGGTTGGAGCCCTTCAGCGAAGCGAAGCAGAGAGCCCAGGGAGCTGTGAGAGCCCCAAGCTGGTGCAGCTTCTGCTGCTGGAGCAGCCGTGCCAGGAGGGCTCGGTGGGGGTGGGAGCCTGCAGAGGGAGGAGCTGCATCCCCTGCCAAACCGACAGCATGGAGGGGAGGTGCAGGAAGCTCCTCCTGGCCAGACAGTCCCCGAGCAGAGCCAACCCTTCCCAGGCACAAGCACAGGCTTGCTGCTCACAGCCCCCAGCCCAGGGCCCCATCTGCCATCCCAAGCCAGCATCAGCTCTGTGGGCACCACCACAAACCCCTCCTGGGGCCATGGGGATGAGGACCTTGCTTTGTGGTCAGCAGTGCTGGGACAGGGCAGCTGCCCGCCCCCCCCCTCCCCCTGTCCTGCAACAGCCTCAGCCCAAGAGCCTCTGGGGCCTGGGGGTTCAGCAGGGCTGGGAGGGCAAACAGGAGAACAGGGAGGAGGAAGGGGGAAAAAAAGCCACTTGTGGTTCCAGAGCTGAGCTGTGGCCAGGGACCCCTCTGGGAGGCGAGGGGGGAACCTCCCTGCCCTGCCTGCCCTGCCCTGCCCTGCCCAGACCCCACAGCCTGCCCCTGGCTCTGCTCCCCTCCTGGCAGCGCCTGAGCATAAACCCCAAGCCCAGCCTTGCTGAGGGCAGCACCTCAGGCTTCCCCTGCCCTGCCCAGGGCTGTGGACAGCCAGCCAGGACCAGCTCCTTGTGCTGAAATTGCCCAAGTCAGACCCCAGCCCCCCCAGGTCTTGGCTGCAGCTCCAGTTCTTTACTGCTATGGAAATTCACTTTCTGACTAACCACAGCAGGAGGAGGAGGAGGAGGAGGAAGGAAGATTATGGGCACTACTATTTTCTTTTTCCTAGGAAGGAAGCAGCTCATTTGTCATCCTCCTCCCCCTGGAAGCCTGGGGATTAGGTGGCACTGGGTGGTTTTTGGAGCAGACCTTGCAGGCAGTGGGAGGTGGGAGGTGAGCAGCAGAGCTGGTCGCTGAGGGCTCAGTGACAGCCAGGCACAGCTCCAGCCCCTTCCCTGCACGTCCCCAGTGACTCAGCCCAGCATGAGGGGCACCTCCTCTGGGTAGGGGGGGCTGCAAACCGAGCCTGGGGATGAATCTCCCCTTGGTTAACCTCTCAGACACTGTGAGCCCCATGGGAGAGGGCTATAGGAGGCAGACCAAGTGCAGGCTCTTTCCAGCCCTCCAAAGAGGGCAGCTGCACACAGCACTGGGACCAGGCACACAGCTTCCTGCCCCAGCTGTGCAGGGGTCTGGGGAGGTCTGGGGTCTGTGCCAGGGCAGGGCACAAGGAGCCTTTGGGTGTGAGCATGGGACAAGGCCTTGGGGGCTTGCAGGACTCTGAGCATCTAGGAATGAGTCTGTGTGGAGTCAGCTGCTGGACCCAGCCCTGGGATTCCAACCTTCAGCCTGACACCACCATGGCCACTAAACCCTGCCCCCAGGCGCCATGGCCACAGGTTTCCTGACCCCCTCCAGGGACAGGGACTCCACCACCCCCCCGGGCAGCCTGTGCCAGTCCCTGACCGCTCCTGCAGCACGGAAATTGCTGCTAACCCCCAGCCCTGCCCTGGCACCGTGCTCCTGTTAAAGATTAAGCTGCTCTGGCGTGCAGAGCACCACAGCCCAGCTCCAGGCATCCCCTGCTTCATCCAGGAGCCCTTCCCGGCCCTGCAGCCGCCAGGGCTGCCCCGCGGTACCCACCTGCGGCAGCGCTCCACGGCGGGGTCCTGGCGGCAGAACTGCAGCCCCCCGTTGCGCAGAGCATCCTCGGGGTTGGCAAAGGCCTGCAGGAGACAGCCCCACAGGCGGCCACTGAGCTGGGCTCGGCAGGAGCTCTGCTCCTCAGCTTTAAGAGCAGGGGGGAGGGGTGGGGGTCTCTTCCTGCCCCACTTTCTCTCCACCCTTCACCAACAGAGCTGCCCCTGCCTGTGCCTGGGGGTCAAGCCCTGCACCCCCTCAGGGGTTTTCCCTCTCTCTGAGAGAGCCTAAGCCTGCCCCCTGCGCCGGTCCCACAGCAGGGGCTGATCCCAGCCTGCTCCCAGTCCACTGCTCCCAGGGAAACCATTTAACTTTGGCAGCCCCCAGGCAGGATCGGTGCTGGCACAGAGCTGGCAGGCACCGGATGTGGCACCCAGAGGACAGCCCTGGTTGGTTCCCCCCGGCGAGGAGGAGCACTCCCTGGCTGCCTCTGTGGCAGTGGCACTGTGACTGCAGCCAGCCCCCAGGAAATCAGAGCCTGACCTAATAAAGTTACAAACAAAAGTGATTTACAGGAGCTCCCCAGCTCTGCTCAGAGGCTGCTCCCGGGGGACAGGCAGCAGCTTCCCTCTGCAGCCTGCACAGGACCCTGCTGCTGTCTTCAGTCATTACCAAGCCCAGAGTGCCCCAGGGCTGCAGCATCCTCAGGGGAGCAGCCAAATCAGCAGCTCCAGTGCCACTGCAGCACGGGGATCACCCTCAGTGTTTGAGCTGAGGGCAGCAAGCTCCCTCCTGCTCCCCTGATGCAGCTGGGAATCCATCAAGTACTTCAAAACAGCTCTTGCTGAGCTCTGCCCCGAGTTCAGTTTAGGCTGTGGGTGATAGAGGTCCAGCTGCCCCCAGCTCCTGCCAGCAGCCAGAGCTCCCTGGACTTCCCCCTGTGCCCAGGAACCATTTCCTCCACCTCGTGTTTGCATTCCCCACGGCTCTCTGCCCTCCTGGGGAGTTCACAGGCACCCAGCCCCTGAGAGCTCCAAAGCTTTCTGCTCCACTGCAAGTGACAAAGTCCTGCTGCAAAGATCTCTTCTCGAACCTCTTTTCCTCCCCTTTCCCCCCTCCCAGACGCAGTAACTGAGCTGCAAGCAGCCTCTTTGCAGAGGCAGTTCACCTGCGTGGCAAGTTGGATCCCAGCCTGCTGTTTAGATTGGGAGTCAGAAAGCATAAACATCAGGCTGCAGATGGCAGAAACAAACACAAAGAGCCCGAGAGAAGTGAGATATTTATCTGCTGCGGCTCCCAAACATGTTTTGCTTTCAATTCAGCTCAAGGGAAACTCAGCTTGCTGCAGGAAAACTTTGCTGGCCCTTTGGAGGAGTAAAAGAAGAAAGAGAAACCACAGAAACCCAGGGGGAGGGGGGAGAAAACCAAAAACCACACAGAAAGGGAGAAGAAGGAAAAGGAAAGCGGCTCTTACCTTCTTTCTGAGCCTCACTTGTCCCGTGATGATGGCAACAACGAACATCTTCACGATCAGGACGGTGCTGTAGAAGGCGAAGCACAGCAGGACCTCGTTCTGCAGCATGCTGCCGGAGCTGCCGCTCGGTCGCCTGCAGCCCTGGGAGCCAGCGGAGCTCTTGCCGGTGCTGGGAGAGGGCTCTGCGAGAGGGGCAGGAAGAGCCGCGCTGAAACAGCACCAGCCATCGGTTCTGTCCTCGGCCGGAGCCCACGGCCCCGGCAGGACGGTGTGGGAATGCTGCTGGGGAGCCGAGTCCGGAGCAGGATGTCTCAGGCTGCTTCTGCTCCTCACCCCCTGCCACCGGCAGCTCCCTGAGGATGCGATGCCCCAAGCTGGGATGCAGCCCCCTCGGCTGCGTGGGCCGTGGTGAGGCTCAGCCTGGGCACAGCTCAACCTCTCACCTCCCAAACCCAGCCCTCCGGGGTGCCCCTGCCCCGCGCCCCCTCCTGCTTGTGCCCAGAGGGATGGAGCTGCACCGAGCATCGCTCGCCCAGCCGGGCAGTGCTTACCCACGGACTGGAGCTGAAGAAGGAGGAGTTGGGAGGAAGGTAGGCACCCACCTCAGCCACATCCAGCCCTGTGCTCTGCTCTGCCTCTGTCCCAGCTCCAGCAGTCCACTCCTCCGCGGCCTCGCTTCCAGTACTCCCCAGTCCCGCCCAGCGCAGGCTGAGCGCCGCAGTGGTGCCGGCAGCCCTGCCCTGCCCAGCCACCTGCCCGCGGATGGGCACTGCCTCCTCGCCCCAGCAGTGCCCAGCACCAGGAGTGTCCAGCCTGGACATCTGCTCATGGACCCCAAAGCTGCAGGAACAGCCTCCCCCCTGCCTGGCCCCGCGGAGCCCTGGTCCTGCTGCTCCCAGAGGCTGGCTCGGGGCAGCTGGAGGCATTTTGCCCTCGCTCTGGAAAGTGGCCTTGGAATTTGGAGCCGGCTCTCTGCAGCCACCAGCCCCTGGTGAGGGCAGAGTGGGATCTAAGCCTCTGCAGGCAGCTGGGCTGCTCCTCCAGTGCAAAGCCTTTAACTCCTTCTTCCCCAGTCCTGGCCCCAGGGAGCTGGAGCAGGGAGGCTGGCAGCAGCCCCCCGGGGCTGTTGGTGCTGAAGGGATGGACCTGAGCTTTTTCAGGGACGTGGCAGTGCCAGAGCTGCAGTGGGACAGGGGCACTGCGAGGAGTTCCCTAACTAACTGACATGTTGGGATCAAAATCCCCAAGCAGTTCCAAGCCACAACTGAAAAAGAGCCACGGGCAGTGGGGAGGCTCTGCCCTTCACCAGCCACCTCCCCAAGCCATCTGCCCAAGCCTCAGCGCCTCCAGGCCTCTGTGACCTCTTATCTGCCACTGAGCAAACCCATCCTGCCCTGCCCCAGGGGGTCCAGAGCTACCCCAGAGGAGCACTGTGCCCAGCTCTGGTCCTGGCATCGCTAGAGGCTGTTGCACAAGGGCAGCAATGGGCTGCTGGGCGCCTCCTGCTCCCCAGGGTGCTGGAGGGAAGCTAAGGCAGCCTCCTGCTCTGGGCACAGTGCCCCAGGGCCATCGATGGGGGCAGGAGCTGGGCTGCTGGGGGCAGATGCAGGCTGGCTGCTGCAGGAGCAAGCTCAGAAGGACACTCACCTCCTGGGCAGCCTCATCCCACCGCCTGTGGAAGAGTTTTTCTCCTGCCACTCTCAGCTGAGACAGGAGCTGTGCTCCAGCCACCCCAGCCAAGGGCTGAGCTCCTCCTGTGCCCATCCAGAGCAGCTGAGCTTCCCCCTCCAGCTCCAGTCCCTCCCTGCCCCGTGCTGCCCCCAGCCTGCCTGGGCAGGGCTCAGAGCCAGAAGCCCCCTGGAGCCCTCCCTGACCCTTCCTCCCTGCAGCTCTGCTGCTGCAAGCCCACAGCTGCCACCACTCCCCACGAGGCACAGCTCAGCCCCAGGACACTCTGCAGAGCTGAGAACCTCAGACTCTTGGCTTCAGGAGGTGGTTGGCTGCTGCTGGTCACCACCAGCCTGGCGTCAGGGCGGCTGCAGGGCAAGTCCCAGCACAGCCCAGCGTGGAGCTGCACAGCCCAGCAGGGAAGGCCTCCACTGGGCTGCTCCCCGGGCTGGGAAGGGGGACACCAGGACCCCCCCTGCCCTGTGGATTCACTGTGCTGCCACCAAGCAGCTTCCAAGCCCCCCCTGGAGCTCAGCAGTGTTGCCAACCCCATCAGGCCAAGCACGAGCAGCTGCTGGCAAACTCCAGCCCAAAGCCTGCTCCCTCCACAGGGATGCAGCTCAGCGTGGAGAAGACCTCGGTGGCCACAGATGGGGTGGTGCAAGGGCCAGCCCAGCCCTGCAGCAGGCAGCAGACTTTCTCCAGCAGCCTCTTGCCAGCTCCCCTGGCAGCCTGGGGCTGGGGCAGGCAGCAGGAGCCTCAGCAGCACAGCAGAGCCTCCATGGAGGAGGATGCAGCCCAGGGGCTCCTCAGCAGCGAAGCCTTTTCCCTTCCTGCACCTCCCTCCCCTCCTGGGGCAGAGCACTCACCTCAGTGAGCAGCAGGAATATGCACAAGCCTGGTTCCACCTGCAGACATGCCAGGGCCTCTCCTGCCAGGGCCTCTCCTGCCAGGGCCTCTCCTGCCAGGGCCTCTCCTGCCAGCCACTTTCTCCTCAGTGTGACTCAGGCTTGGCTGGGAGCCCTGGACACTCGGCACCAGCAGCACAATTTGGCTGGGCACAGCCCACTGGGGCAGCCCCAGGCAGGGGTGCTGGGGGCGCTGGGGGTGCTGGGGGGGTGCTGTGTGGGTGCTGGGGGGGTCTGTGGGCAGAGGAAGCTGGGGGCTGTGGTGGGTTTTTTCCTGCTGCTTGTGCATTTCAGACACTTTCAGCAGCACTGAGGGCCGTGGCTGGCAGTGCAGCACACTGGGCAGGGGCAGGGGGGCAGAAGGTCCCTGCCAGGCAGGGGCAGGGGGGCAGAAGGTCCCTGCCAGGCAGGGGCAGTGCCCCTGGAAGGTGATTCCTCCCGTGGAGGGGTCCCACATGGGGCAGGACACAGCCACAGTGGCACCTTCCTGGCTTCCCTGACCCAAGGCAAGGCAGCTGTCAGGAGCTCAGCCACCACATGGACCCTGGCAGAAGCAGCCTGCTAATGCCAGCAGCCTGATCCCCCTCCAGGGATCACATCCTGCCAGGGCAGGGCCATTCTTCACCCACACCAGCTCCTAGGGGCACTTTGTCTTCAAACCACAAGCTGTGCCTCGAAGCCTTTAGCACAGGAGGGCAAAGCCCAGGACCAGACCTACCCAAAGCCAGCCCCAGGAGCAGAAGAGGCTGCAGGGGGCAGAGAAATGGTTAGCAAGAGCCAGGGGCAGGCTTTGGAGGGTTCAGTGACCAGGTGAGGCTGGGCCCAGGAGCTGTGGGGAGCAGAGGAAGGCTTCTGCTGGAGGAGGAACCCAGCTGCAGCAGGCAGAAGGAATGAACAAGCCATGGGAGATGCTTGAGCAAAGCCCTGACAAATAGCAGCCTCTAATGCCAGCCCCTAATGCCAGCCTCTAATGCCAGCCCCTAGTACCAGCCCCTGTTGCCAGCCCCTAGTGCCAGCTCCTAGTACCAGCCCCTAATGCCAGCCCCTAGTGCCAGCCCCTAGTGCCAGCCCCTAGTGCCAGCTCCTAGTGCCAGCCCCTAGTACCAGCCCCTAATGCCAGCCCCTAATGCCAGCCCCTAATGCCAACCCCTAGTGCCAGCCCCTAGTGCCAGCCTCTAATGCCAGCCCCTAGTGCCAGCCCCTAGTGCCAGCCTCTAATGCCAGCCCCTAGTGCCAGCCCCTAGTACCAGCCCCTAATGCCAGCCCCTAGTGCCAGCCCCTAGTGCCAGCCCCTAGTGCCAGCCTCTAATGCCAGCCCCTAGTGCCAGCCCTTAATGCCAGCCCCTAGTGCCAGCCCCTAGTGCCAGCCTCTAATGCCAGCCCCTAGTGCCAGCCCCTAATGCCAGCCCCTAGTGCCAGCCCCTAGTGCCAGCCCCTAATGCCAGCCCCTAGTGCCAGCCCCTAGTGCCAGCCTCTAATGCCAGCCCCTAGTGCCAGCCTCTAGTACCAGCCCCTAATGCCAACCCCTAGTGCCAGCCCCTAGTGCCAGCCTCTAATGCCAGCCCCTAGTGCCAGCCTCTAATGCCAGCCTCTAGTGCCAGCCCCTAATGCCAGCCCCTAGTGCCAGCCCCTGTTGCCAGCCCTGCTTGGGAGAGCTCGTGGGACAATCCCAGCCCTGGCTCCTGCGGGGCTGGTTCCTCCCCTGAGCAGCTCAGGGGCAGCCCAGCTCACTGCTGCCATGCTGGAGGACCTGCTGGTGCCAGCTGCAGAGGGCTGGTTGTGTAAGCAGCTGGCAGCGTCGCTGGGGTGGCACAGCCTGGGCTCCAACCTGGCCTCAAAGGGCTCAGACTTCCCAGCGTTTTCCCAGGTGAGCAATTCCATCCCACAGCCTGGGCTGAGCACAGGGCCCCAGGGCACCTCTCCAGGCTGGAGGAGGCAGGCAGGCAGTGGCACATCCCCAGCCTGCTCCCACAGGCTGCTGCAGGAGGTGCTGGGCCCCATCCTGCCTGCCCTGGGCACAGCTCCCACGGGCACTGCTGCCTCCTTCCCTGCTCCCAGCACAGAGCCCTGGGCTCTGCAGGCTTGCCCTGCACCCGGGGCCCCCCAGGCTGGGGGCACTGCAGTGTAAGAAGGACACCGAGGGCTGGGCACAGGGAAGGGCAACAAAGCTGGAGAGGGATCTGGAGCACAGGGCTGGGGAGGAGCAGCTGAGGCAGCTGGGGTTGGTTAGCCTCAAGAGCCTGGGGGGAGGCCTCCCTGCTCTCTACAACCTCCTCTCCCAAGCACCTAACAACAGGAGAAGAGGAAATGGCCTCAAGCTGCCCCAGGGGAGGGGGAGGGTGGAGATCAGGACCAATGCTTTGCTGCAAGAGCGCTCAGGGATTGGCACAGGCTGCCCAGGGAGGTGGTGGAGCTCCCACCCCTGGAGCTGTGGCACTTCAGGACAGGGTGCAGTGCCCATGGAGCTGTTGGGCAGAAGGTTGGACCTGGTCTCAGAGCTCCTTTCCAACCTTAGTGACTCTCTGATGCTGTGAGCCCCTGGCCCTGGCTGCAGCCAGCCCTGGGAGCTCTCTGGAGCCCAGGGCAGTGGCTCCAAGGGCAGGTGTGAGAGCTTTGGGTGATCACCGGAGGAGCTCTCCCCCTGTCCTCTGCTCAGCCAGCAGGAAAGTCACAGCACTGCATGCAGCTTCTCCCCCAGAGGGCTGAGGTCCCCTTGCTTCACCTGCAGTCCCCAGCTGCCACCCCCTGGGCTGCTCACTGCTCCCTGCAGCATGCAGAGGGCAGAAGATGCTGCAGAGCCACCCAGCAGTGCAGCCTGCACCATGACAAAGGAGCTGCTGCAGACTGAGGCAGATTTGGTCTGCTCTGCATTCTCCAGTGGCTGCACTGGAGCTCTCTGAGAGGCATCAAGCAGGAGGATGTGAGCTCAGACTCTCCCCAGGAGCCCTTCAGGCTCAGCAGCACAGCTGCCTGCAGCAGGAGAGGCCCTGGGCAGGGGGCAGCAGCTCCGGGGCTCAGGCAGAGGAAGCTGCTGCTGCTCAGCTGAGCCTGGGACAGGGACCAGGCCCAGGGCCATGTGAGACTCACTGATACTTCCTCCTGCATTCTCCATCCAGCTCCAGCCCCAGCCCCAGCCCCAGCCCCAGCCCCAGTTCCAGCCCCAGCTCCAGCCCCAGCCCCAGCCCCAGCTCCAGCCCCAGCCCCAGCCCCAGCTCCAGCCCCAGCCCCAGCCCCAGCTCCAGCCCCAGTTCCAGCCCCAGCCCCAGCTCCAGCCCCAGCCCCAGCCCCAGCCCCAGCTCCTGCCCCAGCCCCTGCCCCAGCCCCAGCCCCCATCCCTTCCTGTGAGCTCCCAGGCTGCTGCCCTGCTCTCAGCCCCCCTCCTGCCCCACACTGTCCCCCCCAGCCTGGCTGCAGGGCAGTCACTGCAGCCCTGGCTGCTGTGGCAGCAAAGGAGACCCTGGCAGAGAAGGCAGCAGGCTGGGAGTGTGTGAGAGGCAAAGCATTTGCTCTCTCCTGAGCCTCAGATGGATCCCTGCCTGGACTTTCTCTTAGAGGAAAGAATTCCTTGGCTGTGCTCCTGGGTGCCTCCAGGGACAGGATCCTGCTGGCAGAGGGAGCAGGCAGGAGAGAGCAGAAATGGCTTCCCCAGCCCCAGCTGGCTCAGGAGCTGCGTTGGTAGAGCTGCACCTGCCACTGGTGCCACAGGGCAGTGAGGGGGCACAGAGCTCGGGGGGGGAGGCTGGCACCTCTCCCTGAGCCACACCACAGCAGCTCCTCCCAGGAGCCAGCCTCCCTCAGCTGTAAACAACAGGCAAGAGGCTGAGGCAGTTCCTGCCCCAAAGGAGAGAGCTTCCCTGCCAGGCTGGGACAGGAGAGAAACAAAACCTGCTGCCAAAAACCTCAGAGCTGGGAAAGGTTTCCAAGGCCTCAGGCTCTCAGAGCTGTGCAGGCAGCAGAGGAGGTCTGGTGGGATGCAAAGGGGAAAGTGAAGGATGCTGAGGTCCTGCCTGCCCACACTGGGCTCCAGGGAGCTCAGGGCAGTGCTCCACAGCTCAGAGCAGGGCTGCAGGGAGAGCAGCTGTGGGCCCAGCTCTCAGCCCTGTGGTCAGCAGCAGGAGGAATGCAGGAAAGCCAGGGTGGCCTTTCCTCTTCTCCAGTGCCTGACCAAGGGCTCTCACCTCCTGCTGAGCCACAGGGCTCTGCTCCCCCCAGCAGTGCAGAGGAGCCCAGCTGAAGAGCTGTGGCCTTTTGTGGCAGCTGGTACCTCTCAGCTCCTGGGCTCTTAGCCTGAGCCTCAGGACAGGCAGCAGGCTCCAGAGCTCAGCTCTTTGGAAGCCTTCTCAGTCCTCTCCCCAGCAGAAAAGCATTCTCAAGCTGTCTGAGAGACATGGAGACACAGGAGAGAGGGAATTGCCTGTCCCTGACCACCCTGGTGACACCAGCTCTGAGGACAGCCTCCCCCCTGGCCCTGCCATAGCTTTCCCACCCCCAGGCTCTCCGTGTCCCCTCCATCACCCCTAGACTAAACAGCAGCGTTTCCTCCCCCCCTCCCTCCAGCTCATGTTTGCCCAAAGCCTTTATCAGCCTTGCTCATCTCCTGCATGCTCTCCCTCCTCCCTGCCAGGTCCTCAGCAGGAGGGTGGCTCAGCTCCCAGAGCAGCAGAGCAGAGCCTCCCTCTCCCCAGACAGGACCTGAGACAGAGCTGCTCAGCAGGCCGAGGTTTGCAGCTGGGTTCACCCTCAGCCTGCAGCCAGGCTCCAGGTGCAAGTCCAAACTTCCCAAGACCTCTGCTGGGCTCCAGCATCCCAGCAGCCAGGAGCAGGGTGGCCCAGGGAGCACCTCAGCCACCCAGCAGCAGGACCCTGCTCAGCTCCCATGCTTTGGTTGCTCTCCTGCTTTGCAGGCTGTGTCCCTGCTGCCCCTGGGATCTGCTCCAGCCTGCAGCCCTCCACGGGGAGATCCATGCCCAGCACCAGCGCTGCCAGAGCAGCAGGAGGCATCTCCCTAGCACGGCACATTTCTGCTCCCACGGTGGCAGCAGCTCAGCCACAGCTCCCCCCGAGCAGGAGAGACGCTGAGGCAGGTGGGAAGGTGGCTGTGGGGAGGGGGCAGGACCGTGCCAGGAGGTGAGCAGGGCTGGAGCTGTGCCACAAGCGGGCAGGAGCAGAGGGCAGCTGCACTGCAGCAGCCCAGGCAGGGCTGTGGGGGTGCTCTGCTGGCAGGGGGCTGCTGCTCTTCAGGGGGAGCCTGCAGGGGGGGCCAGCACCAGGCTGAAGCTCCCTGGCCCCACAGACCCCTGCTTCACCCTGCCCCCAGGAGCCTGAGCTCTGAATCACAAGGCTTCATCCTGCCTTGCCCAGCTGCTGGCACAGCCAGTGCCAGGCAATTACTCTGCAAGCCTCTGTCTGAGCTCCTGGCACAAGGAGTCCCACGGTGAGGCACGAAGCAAACTCAGCTCCTGATGAGCACCACAAATGTTTTATGGGACCTGCTTCCCCTCCTGGCCCTGCCAGAGGCACCCAGGGGCTGGGGGAGAGCAGCAGCTCTTGCTCAGCTTTGTCCAGCCCGCTCCTCCCTGTGGCTGTGGCTGTGAACCAGCTCTTACTCACAGCTTTACCACACTCCCCGTGGCTTCCAGCCCTCCCCAAAGGAGACTGCTCACTGCTTTTCCTCATCCCAGTCATGCCTGCTTCACCCAGCACTGAGGCATGGAGGGGACCAGCCCCTGGCTGCCAGCTGCTTTCACCCCGTGCACCCCAGCCACCCCTCGGCCTCCTCTGAGCTCATGTTCCTCTCTGGGGGGCAGGGATGACTCCACACCAAGTTGTTCAGTGCTCTGGAGGGGCTGCTCCCGAGCTGCAGGAATTCCAGCTGTGCTCCTCCAGGAGACAGCCTTGGGACACTGCAGCTAGCCAGCAACAGACCTGGCTTGCTCAGCTCCCTTCCTCCAGGGCCCCTCTGGACCCTCCAGCAGGGTCTCCTCTCCCTGTGCTGTCTGCAGGGACTGGAAATTGCTCTTCAGAGCACGTCCAGCTCCAGCTCCTTCCAGCCTGCTGCTGGCCTCAGGCTCCCCAGCTCCCAGGCACACATCTTACCAAGAGCTGGAAGCTGAAGCCCTGCACACAACCTTCCTCGAGGCAGAGGACACTTTCCTTCCTGTTAGATAACAGCTCCTGGAAAAGGGACCTGAGCTCCCTCCCCTGAGCCTCCACCCAGCTGAACAAGGACCCTGAGCTCCCTCCCCTGAGCCTCCACCCAGCTGAGCAAGGACCCTGAGCTCCCTCCCCTGAGCCTCCACCCTGGCTGAACAAGGACCCTGAGCTCCCTCCCCTGAGCCTCCACCCTGGCTGAACAAGGACCCTGAGCTCCCTCCCCTGAGCCTCCCCCCTGGCTGAACAAGGACCCTGAGCTCCCTCCCCTGAGCCTCCACCCAGCTGAGCAAGGACCCTGAGCTCCCTCCCCTGAGCCTCCACCCTGGCTGAACAAGGACCCTGAGCTCCCCCCCCTGAGCCTCCACCCAGCTGAACAAGGACTCTGAGCTCCCCCCCCGAGCCTCCACCCTGGCTGAACAAGGACCCTGAGCTCCCCCTCCCGAGCCTCCACCCAGCTGAACAAGGACCCTGAGCTCCCCCCCCGAGCCTCCACCCAGCTGAACAAGGACCCTGAGCTCCCTCCCCAAGACACTGAGGGAATGGAGGAACTAAAAGAGGTCCCAGCTGGTCCAGAGGGACACACTGCAGGCCCCTGGGAGCCTGTCTGAGCAGATGGAAAGCAGCAAATGCTCTTTCCCCTGGTGCTGCCCCTCCACACCAGCAGGCAGAGGTCTGCACTCAGCCATAAGCTGCAGGCAGAGCTGCAGCAGGCAGGGCAGCAGCAGGCAGAGCTGCAGCAGGCAGGGCAGCAGCAGGCAGGGCAGCAGCAGGCAGAGCTGCAGCAGGCAGGGCAGCAGCAGGCAGGGCAGCAGCAGGCAGAGCTGCAGCAGGCAGAGCTGCAGCAGCAGGCAGGGCAGCAGCAGGCAGAGCAGCAGCAGGCAGAGCAGCAGCAGGCAGGGCAGCAGCAGGCAGGGCAGCAGCAGGCAGAGCTGCAGCAGGCAGAGCTGCAGCAGGCAGGGCAGCAGCAGGCAGGGCAGCAGCAGGCAGGGCTGCAGCAGGCAGGGCTGCAGCAGGCAGAGCAGCAGCAGGCAGGGCAGCAGCAGGCAGGGCTGCAGCAGGCAGGGCAGCGGCAGGCAGGGCAGCAGCAGGCAGGGCAGCAGCAGGCAGGGCAGCAGCAGGCAGGGCAGCGGCAGGCAGAGCTGCAGCAGGCAGGGCAGCAGCAGGCAGGGCAGCGGCAGGCAGGGCAGCGGCAGGCAGAGCTGCAGCAGGCAGGGCAGCAGCAGGCAGGGCAGCAGCAGGCAGGGCAGCAGCAGGCAGGGCTGCAGCAGGCAGAGCTGCAGCAGGCAGGGCAGCAGCAGGCAGGGCAGCAGCAGGCAGGGCTGCAGCAGGCAGAGCAGCAGCAGGCAGGGCAGCAGCAGGCAGAGCAGCAGCAGGCAGGGCAGCAGCAGGCAGGGCAGCAGCAGGCAGGGCAGCAGCAGGCAGGGCAGCGGCAGGCAGAGCAGCAGCAGGCAGGGCAGCAGCAGCAGGCAGGGCAGCAGCAGGCAGGGCAGCAGCAGGCAGAGCTGCAGCAGGCAGGGCAGCAGCAGGCAGGGCAGCAGCAGGCAGGGCAGCAGCAGGCAGGGCTGCAGCAGGCAGAGCTGCAGCAGGCAGGGCAGCAGCAGGCAGGGCAGCGGCAGGCAGAGCTGCAGCAGGCAGGGCAGCAGCAGGCAGAGCAGCAGCAGGCAGAGCAGCAGCAGGCAGAGCTGCAGCAGGCAGAGCTGCAGCAGGCAGAGCTGCAGCAGGCAGGGCAGCTGCTTGGCCAGGCTGATTTCAGTGACCTGTGTCAGATGGGGGGGGAGGTGGTGCTGGGCTTTGCAGACCCCAAGCCAAACACAGCCTCTGGTTCTAGCCCAAGCCCAAAGCCACTGAGCAGTGTTGAGTCCTCTCTCACCTGAGGGTCCCAAAGCAGAGGACCACAGAATCCTAGAGGAGATGTCTGCCTAGGATCACCTCCCCCCCGTGTGCTTTGGATCAGCCACAAGCCACTGGCCACACCAGAGCCCATGGCTGCAGCGAGGGCACAGCGTGGCTCCTCCTGCAGCAGCCCTCCCTGCCGTGCCAGCAGAGCTCTGCTGCTCCACCAGGGCTCAGCCCCCTCAGGTTTGCTTCCCAGATTATTCTCTACAATAGAATTCCAGCTGAAGCCTTCCTGCTGTTTGCTTTTCTCTCAGGGAGAGCTCTTGCTGCAGCAGCACAGCCTCACAGCAGAGCTGCTCCCAAGCCAGCAGGGCAAAGCCAGAAAGCAGGTCCCAGAGCCAGGCTGGAGCCCACTGGAGGCCAAGCAGGAACTGTCTCAGATTCTGGGCACAACTTTAAACCAGAAGGGAAAGCCCCAAAGGCAGGGCTGGGGTGGATGAAATCCAACCCTCACAGCATCCCCCTCCCGCCAGGGAGGAGCAGCAGCAGGTTTGGTTCTCTTCCCTGTCACTGTGCTGCCACACACCGCGGGAGCCTTGGCAGCTGCCTGTGTCGCTGCCCCAGCTGTTAATTGCTTCCTGGGACAAGAAGTTCCACACTGAATCCCCATTCAAATGAAGGCAATAAGAGCAACGACTTCCTGGGAGCTCCTTCCCTTGCTCCTCTCACAGAGGGAGGCTGAGGATCAGGAGCAGCAGATGCTGTGCCTTGCCCGGCGCTGCTGGGGGCTGGCCAGCACCTCGGCCTGACCCCCGGGGTCCCAGAGCAGTGCCCAGAGGCAAGCAGCAAAGCACAGAGCATCCCTGCAGCAGCAGCGGGGTCCCGGCAGAGCCTGGCTGCCGGCACGGTCGCCGCTCACCACCACCTCGTGCATTATTCATCGCCCTCTTGCACAGCCCCAGCCTGGAAGTCACAACCCAGCGGCTCCAGGGCAGCAAACACCTCTGCTCTCCCCAGTCCCTGCCCCAGGCTGCTCCTCTCCGCTGCCAGCCGGGACGGATTTGCATGGTCCCGGGGCGGCTGGGGCTGATTTGTGCCTGGCTGTGGGCGGTACCAGCAGCCCCTCTGCTCTGCCCTCCTGCCTGCCACGGCAGACACACCTCTGCCCCCAGCCTGTGCCCTCCGTGGGAGCTCCCAACACCAACTGGCCCCAGGCTGTACCTTAGGGGTAGCTTCTTCACCCCTGGCACCAAGCCCTTCCTCAGCCTGGAGCCTGTCTGTGCCATAAAGCCCAGCTCAGAGGTGGCCACCCAGGTACAGACCCAAACCCCCTTCTGCCCCAAGCCCATCGCTGTGGCACTCCTGGCACCTCCTGTGCAGAAGGAACCTCTGACACAGAGCTGCTGGGCACTCAGCACCTCCCTGTGCCCGCTCTGAGCAGGACCTGCTCCACCAGCACTGCTTGGTGGAGCTGCTGTGGCTTGGGTTCCAGTGCCAGGAGTCAGTCACCTGTGGACAGCAGAGGAGGTCCCTGCCAGCTTGTCCCCTTGCCCTCAGCTGTAACCCAGCACCTTTCACACAGGTTCCCACAGGAGCCCAGAAATGTGAGCTGCAGCTTCCCCACCACAGCGATGCTGGAGGCCAGCTGTGGCTGCCAGCACCTCCTCTGCCTCCCTTGCACTCCTCCCCCAGGTAACACAACCTGCGTGGCTCCTCCCTGCTGCAACCCACTCGCTGTCACATTCAAACTCCCTTTGGCTTCCCTCTGTTCCCCGCGGCCGAAGGGCAGCAGCATGGAGCAGCCTCCACTGAGCCCCCCCAGGGAGAGCAACCAGAACAGAGCAAACCCTGCTGCTGCCTCAGGAGGATGTTCAGCCACGAGCAGAGAGCTCCTCCCACACAGGTGGATTCAGCTGGACAGGTTAATGGTGTTCCACATCACCCAGGTCCGGAGCTCATCCATGCCTGTCCTTGCTGGCCTGTCCTTGCTGGTCTGTCCTTGCTGGCCTGCCCTCTGCACTCAGCAGCCCTTCTGACCCAAGGGACTCTGAGGGTACCCTGGGCAAAGACTTTTAAGCCTGCCCAAGGCAAGTCATGGCTGAAGCTCTGCAGTGAAGGTTCCAAAGACAGAACAGAACTGCTCAGCCCTGTGCTGTCTCCTCCAGGTGAGGAGAGCTGTGCTCACCTGCAGCCCTCAGCTTCCCTACCTGCCAGAGCAGGGGGGTGGCCTCCTGGCCCCCTGGGTGTTGCTGGGAGCAGGCAGTGTTTGCTCACCACCACGGGAGGCTTTGGTGTGCTGTGTTGTTGCTCCTGCCACATCTCACAAAGGTCAGGACACAGATCCCAGTGAGTCAGAGCCCCACACAGTGCAGGTCCTCAGAGCTCAGCCAGGCTCTGTTTGCACAATGCCCACCACAGTCCCACCCCCAGCAGAGCCCAGCCTGCGTCAGAGAGCCCTTTCCTGGGGCTGCCTCAGCCCTCTGCTTATGGGAAGGGGAATTTGGAAGATGATGCTGAAATTGAAAGGGGAGAGGAAAACAAACCCAAACCACACAGAGAGGGAAAAAACCCAAACCACAGCACCCACCACCAGTTAAAAATAACCCAAAGTGCCCTCAGAAAAACTCTGAGCCTTAGGAAGTGTCCAGCAGGAGCAGGGGGAGGTGTCAGGGAAGAAATTAGGGGGAAAGGAGTCTCCCATTTCCTCTTCCCCAACCAGAAGCCTCCAGTGAGCAGCTCTCACCAGCAGCTGTGCTACCAAACCTCCTTAAAGCTCTTGGAGATGCTGAGGAGCTTCATTCCTCTCTCCAGCAGAGCACAGACCTTGCTCTGGGACCAGCAGTGCTTCCCTGGCCCAGCAACTCCCACCTGGAAGCCTCTTGCACTCCATGAGCCCCAGCAGGGCTGCATCCCTGGTTCCCAGCCCCCTGACCCCTGGGGGGATGTTTCTTGGCTCAGCTCTGCCAGCTCTGCTGCCTGGGGAGCAGCCAGATCCCAAATCCTCCAGGCTCTGCCCTGGAGCTGTGAGCCTCAGGTCCCCAGGGTGCTGACAGCCAACCAGGGATGTTCAAACCAGTGGGTGGGGGGCAGAAAAGTGCAGCACACCGAGGGCAAAGGCCAGGCAGGGCTCTCCTCTGGGGCTTCTCAGCCCTGAAGTGCTCCCCCCTGCCCCCCTCATCTCTCCCCTGCAACCCCCACCCCCCTCACAGCCTGAGCTGCTTGGGCTTGGAGAGGCTGTGCTCTGCCTGTGCACTGCAGGAGTTGTGCTCCACCCAGAGCCTCCTGACAGCTGTTGAAGGAAATTGCCACCACTGTCAGCCCCACCAGGGCTCCAGGCAGCCCAGCCAGGGCCAGGCCCAGCTTGAAGCCATTTAGGTTGTAAGGGATAAGGAGATAACAGCACAACATGCTGCAGCTGAGGGTTATTTAGACACCCATCTGGTACCTGTTAGGCAGCACACATCCCACTGCTGTAAAGGAAATCTGTGGCACCTCCCTCCCATGTGGAGAGGATGCAGAGATGTGTCCCACCCTGCCCCTTCTCCTGTGCATGAGCTCCTGGGACACCACTTTGCATCTCCTATCTGTGCTGTGGGAGCTGCAGTCCCTGACAGGCTGCTGAGACCTCATGAGAGGACACAAACCCACAGTGAAACACTGACTGGGGGCAGCACAGCAGCCAGGGGAGGCCCCAGGGCAGCCAGGGGAGGCTCCAGGGCAGCCAGGGGAGGCTCCAGGGCAGCCAGGGGAGGCTCCAGGGCAGCCAGGTCTGAAAGGGTGGACCACAAACTGTAGAACTGATTCAGCCCTTGCAAGACACAACTTGCACTACACTTAGCTTGGAGCTTAGGAACAACTTCTTTACTGCAAGGGTGGTCAGGGGTTGGCACAGGCTGCCCAGGGAGGTGGTGGAGTCCCCAGCCCTGGAGGGGTTCAAGAACCGTGTGGCCACGGCACCTGGGGCCAGGGTTTGGTGGCCAGGGTGGTGCTGGGCTGAGGGTTGGGCTGGGTGGCCTCAGAGGGCTTTTCCAACTGAAATTATTCCATGATTTATCCCAGGGACGCCCCGGGGGGATGGCCGCCGCAGTCTGCATGGGACCACACCGCCTCTGCGCAGGCTGAGTGGGAAGTGCAGCAGCTGCGAGGTGAAGCAAACTCCACCTCAGAGGCACACAGGGAGCTCCCAGCGCCCTTTGCAGGATGCCTTTGGCTGTCCTCTGGCCCTGCTGAAGATGCCCTTCCTGCCTGTGCCCCCTCAGCTGCCGGGGGGTCTGTGGCACCCCAGCACGTCCCCGTTCCTAGCAGGAGCGGGCAGCTGCCTCGGGGCTGTGCTCCGGGCTGGGTTGGCTCAGCCGTGACTCCGCTCAGTGCAGCGGCTCCGAGCCCTGCGCCAAGCCTTTGCCTGCCGCCCCATCTAGCGCTCGGAGCGGCCAAGCGCAGGGGGCAGCAGCCTCCCCGCCCGGCGGCGGCACCGCCAGCCCCGCTCCGGCCGTGCCGACCCACTTGGTACCACCGGCATCAGAGCGGAGAGCTGCCGAGGCTGGAAGAGACCTCGCAGCTCATCCAGCCCCGCCGCCGGCCTGAGCCTCACGATGCTGCCGCCGCTGCTAAGCCACATCCCTCAGCACCGCATCCAGGGGGCTTTCCAACCCCTCCAGGGATGGGGACTGCAGCCCCTCCCTGGGCAGCCTGTGCCAGCCCTGAGAACCCTTCCTGGGAAGAGCTTTCTTAACATCCCACCCGAACCTCCCCTGGCACAACCGGAGGCTGTTCCCCCCTGCCCTGTCACTTGCTGCATGTGAGAAGAGACCGACCCCAGCGGCGAGGTGCCAGTCCTGCTGCCCTGGGAGCTGGGCTGGCCCTGCTGCCACTCGTGTGGCACTGCCCTGCTCCCAGCACTTTCACGTCTCCGGGAGTGACGTGATCCCTCTGTTAACCCTTCAGCACCCGCAGCGCTTGGCTCCCGGCCCTCTGGCCTCCTGCTCCAGGAAGTTCTTCAGCCCCTCGACTTTTGCTTTCCTTTCCTGCTGAGCCAGGCTGCTTTTCACTTGGCACCATGAAGCTCCTGAACGCTGCTGCCGCCTTCCTTATTCTCCTCCCCACTTTGGCACCAGCTTTGGACCCTCTCAGCGCTTCACTTCTCGTGGCTACTGCTGCAGTCACTTGGGACCTCCTCAGCCCTCAGTCCTGGCTCAGGTGCAGTCTCCTGGAGTGCTGCCATGTGAACAACACTCTGAACTACTCCGGTAAGGCAGTGGCAAGGGCACCTTGAGCCAGGTTGCCAGCGGTGCCGGTGGCCCTCCCCGGTGTGGTGAGGGCTTCCTCTTTAATGCCAGCCTCCTCTGGGGGGGTTGTGGCAGGATTGGTGCCACGAGTGGCGTGGTCCCACAGATTCACAGACTGCACTGGGTTGGAAGGGACACTCAAAGGTCATCTTGCCCAAGCCCCCTGCAGCGAGCAGGGACAGCTCCAGCTAGAGCAGGCTGCCCAGGGCCACACCGAGCTGGGCTTCATCTCAGTCTGACCCAACCACCCCTGCCCGCTGGCGTGGCACCAGCCTGCCAGCCCCAGCCACGCGTGGGGAAGGAGGGAGAGGAGGCTGATGCTGGCAGCACAAGGCAGGGGCCGGCACCCGTGCCCAGCACCCGTTCGTGCCGGTGTCTTGCACGAGCACCCGGTGGGGCGGAGGGACGCAGCCAACAGATGGGGCCGGGGTCGCCGCGGGGGGTGGCGGTGGGGACTGGGGGGGCTCTGAAGCGAAGCAGGATCAAAGCGAGCATCCCTCTGCCGCCCTCCGCCTCCCGACCCGGGGCGTCCCTAACGGCGCCCCCGCAACGGGCGCGCCCCCCCAACGGGCACGCCCCGCCCCGTTGACGTCATCAGCAGGGCAGCCAATGCGGGCTGTGCCCTGCACAAAGATGGCGGCGGCGGCGGCTCCGCACGGGCAGGGCCACTTCCGGTGGGCGGCCCGCGGCGGGCGGACGCGGCGGCGGGCGGGAGTCGCCATGCGGAGCGCGCTGGGGTTGCTCTGGCTGCTGCTGCCGGGGCTGGCGGCGCAGGAGCCGATCAGCGTGGGCCTGGCCATCGGCGTGGCCTGGGCGCTCACCAGCTTCCTCTCCCACCCCAGCTTCTACTGCAGCTATGTGGAGTGCTGCCCCGGCCCCGAGCAGCGCCTCAACGCCACCGGTACGGCGGGAGCGGGGGGCGCCGCGCTGGGCTCCCCGGGCCGGACCGGACCCGACCGGCCGCTGCCCGCGGCGTGTCTGGCATGGCTGAGCCCTGCTGAGCACTGCTGTGCCCTGCTGAGCCCTGCTGAGCCCTGCTGAGCACTGCTGAGCCCTGCTGAGCACTGTGCACTGGCTGCGCTGAGCTCTCCCGGTGCACAGCTGTGACCAGTACCGTTGGTGGTGGTGCTGAGCTCCCCCGGGGGCACCGTTGGTGGTGGTGCTGAGCCCCCCTGGGGCACCGTCGGTGGTGGTGCTGAGCTCCCCCGGGGGCACCGTTGGTGGTGGTGCTGAGCCCCCCTGGGGGCACCGTTGGTGGTGGTGCTGAGCTCCCCCGGGGGCACCGTTGGTGGTGGTGCTGAGCCCCCCTGGGGCACCGTCGGTGGTGGTGCTGAGCTCCCCCGGGGGCACCGTTGGTGGTGGTGCTGAGCCCCCCTGGGGGCACCGTTGGTGGTGGTGCTGAGCTCCCCCGGGGGCACCGTTGGTGGTGGTGCTGAGCTCCCCCGGGGGCACCGTTGGTGGTGGTGCTGAGCCCCCCTGGGGCACCGTTGGTGGTGGTGCTGAGCTCCCCCGGTGCACGGCAGTGTCCAGCACCGTTGGTGGTGGTGCTGAGCTCCCCCGGGGGCACCGTTGGTGGTGGTGCTGAGCTCCCCTGGGGCACCGTCGGTGGTGGTGCTGAGCTCCCCCTGGGGGCACCGTTGGTGGTGGTGCTGAGCTCCCCTGGGGCACCGTTGGTGGTGGTGCTGAGCTCCCCCTGGGGGCACCGTTGGTGGTGGTGCTGAGCTCCCCCGGGGGCACCGTCGGTGGTGGTGCTGAGCCCTCCTCTCCCCGCAGCGCTGAAGGTGCAGCTGGAGTCCAGGCTCTTCGGGCAGCACCTGGCCCGGGACGTGGTGCTGAAGGCGGTGCAGGGCTTCAGCACCAACCCCGGCCGCAAGAAGCCGCTGGCGCTGTCGCTGCACGGCTGGGCTGGCACCGGCAAGAACTTCCTCAGCCAGCTGCTGGTGGAGCACATCCACCCTGCCGGCCTGCGCAGCAAGTTCGTCCACCTCTTCCTGCCCACCCTCCACTTCCCCCACGACAGCCAAGTGAAGCTCTACAAGGTGAGGAGGCCACGGGGGGGCCCAAAGCCCCGGGCCCGGGGGGGCTGCAGGGGCTGGGCTGGGGGATGCCAGAGCTGGAGCCCAGGGGGGCTGCAGGGGCTGGGCTGGCTGATGCCAGAGCTGGTGCCCAGGGGGGCTGCAGGGGCTGGGCTGGCTGATGCCAGAGCTGGTGCCCAGGGGGGCTGCAGGGGCTGGGCTGGCTGATGCCAGAGCTGGTGCCCAGGGGGCTGCAGGGGAAATGGCTGCAGAAAGGGAAAGAGAAAGGCACAAAGAAGTCCCAAGCCAGGGCAGTGTCCTGGTGCTGTCCCCTCCCTGGTGCCAGCTGCTGCTTTCCCTGCTGCTTGCTCTTGGCAGGGCACCCAGGCTGGGCTGGGGCAGTCCTGTGACACACTGATGCTTGGCTGTGTGGGACAGAGCTGGGGTGGGTGAGCACTGGGGGCACACAGCCAGCACAGTTGTCCCAGTGAGCCCCAGGGCTGTCCCCTCCCATGCTCAGGGGCAGAGGAGGCTGCTGGCTGCCAGGGTGGTTGCTGCTCTGAGCCCTGCAGGGGCAGAGGGGGCACTGAGTCTCTGCCTGGCTTTTCCCTCTTTCCATCTCCTGGCCCCACTGACTGCATCCTCTGTGGCTGCCACCTCAGCCTGGCTTTGTCTTCACCCCTGCACGAGGCACAGAGGGCTGGGAAGTGCCCTGTGAGCAGGGCAGGAGTTGCCACTGCAGCTCAGCCGCAGCCTGGGGGCTGCTCTTCAGGAGAGGATCCCAGCAGGGAGTGTGGGAGGCAGTGCCCCCAGGGCAGCCCCTGCCTGCCTGGCTCTCACCCTCTGCTGCCAGGACCAGCTGCAGGCCTGGATCCGAGGCAATGTCAGTGCCTGTCCCCACTCGGTCTTCATCTTCGACGAGATGGACAAGATGCACCCAGGCCTCATCGACGCCATCAAGCCCTTCCTGGACTACTACGAGCAGATCGATGGGGTCTCCTACAGGAAGGCCATCTTCATCTTCCTCAGGTCTCTGGCCCCTGCCTGGGAGCAGGCTGGGGTGGGGGGCAGGATGTTCCTGTGGGGCCTTGCTCAGGGAGCTGCTCTGCAGTGAGCTCCTCTCTGTCCGGCCCGAGGAGAGCTGCCCTGCAGCCCTGCAGCCCTGGCACGGCCTGCAGCTGCTGAGCTCGGGAGCCTGGCAGGGCAGAGGGGCTGGGGGAGTGCTGGGGGATGTGTGCAGGGTGTCCTGGGGCTGCCTGCCACGGAGCCAGCTGCAGACAGCTGCTGTGGGGCTGTGCCTGGGGCTGGGACAGTTGATAGCAGCAATGTTTGGGCTGTTCCTGGGAGCTTGCTGAGCCTCAAGGCCTCTCTCGGCTTTTGTCTCCTCCTGACCTGTGAAACTGCCTTTATCTTGCCCCACAAACCTCCTCCCTTGTGCCCTTCCTATCTCCTCCTTCCCTGGGGCTGGGGTGGGAGTGAGCAGGCAGCTGGGCAGGGGCTGGCCCTTCCCAGGCCGCTGGCTGCTCCAGCAGCTGCAGACTTGCCCTGGGTTTGGCTCGCAGGGCTCTGCCCTGCTGGAGCAGAGCTGACAGCTGTGGCTGCCTTCACCACTGCACATTTCTCTCCCCTGAGCAGCAATGCAGGTGGGGACCTGATCAACAAAGCAGCCCTGGAGTTCTGGCTGAGCGGGAGGCAGAGGGAGGAGATCCAGCTGAAGGACCTGGAGCCTGTGCTCTCCGTGGGGGTCTTCAACAACAAGAACAGTGAGTCAGCCGCTTCCTCCCCGGCCCGGGCCGCCCCTCGGGCTCGGGAGGTGACCCTGCTGTGGCCCCTGCTGCAGGTGGGCTGTGGCACAGCAGCCTCATCGACAGGAACCTCATCGACTACTTCGTTCCCTTCCTGCCGCTGGAGCGCCGCCACGTGGGGCTGTGCATCAGCGCCGAGATGCAGGCCCGCGGCCTCCCGCCGGACGAGCGGCTGGTGCAGGCAGTGCTGGAGGAGATGACCTTCTTCCCCAGGGAGCAGGAGATCTTCTCTGACAAGGGCTGCAAGACTGTGCAGGCCAAGCTGGACATCCACGAGGGAGCTGCCGGCGCCCGGCGCTGAGCCCCGCGGCCCCTGGGCAGCCCTGGCTGAGCCCCGCGGCCCCTGGGCAGCCCTGGCTGAGCCCCGCGGCCCCTGGGCAGCCCTGGCTGAGCCCCGCGGCCCCTGGGCAGCCCTGGCTGAGCCCCGCGGCCCCTGGGCAGCCCTGGCTGAGCCCCGCGGCCCCTGGGCAGCCCTGGCTGAGCACTGCGGCTCTGCTGCCCAGCCAGGGGGTGGGCAGAGCCAGGGCCAGCTGGGGCAGCCTTCTAAGCTTGTTGGTGTTCCTCTTGCTTTTACCTTCTGCTGTTTTAACTTCCCCTCCTGCTGCTGAGCTCTGGGCTGGGAGCCAAACCCTGCCCCCTTCAGCTCTTGGTTCGGCTGAGAGAGAGCTGAGTGTGAGACAGACAGCCCTGGGCCCAGCCTCCTGCTTCCTGCTGCCAGGGGTAGCTCCTTGCTTAGCTCCTCTTGCCACAGGAGCTGGCCTGGAGGGAAGGAGAGCAGAGGAACTCCTCCAGGCACTCACATTCACTCACATTCCCTCCCTGTGCCTGTGCAGGGCTGCTGGGTGCCTGTGCAGGGCTGCTGGGTGCCTGTGCAGGGCTGCTGGGTGCCCGGGCAGAGCTGCTGGGTGCCTGTGCAGGGCTGCTGGGTGCCTGTGCAGGGCTGCTGGGTGCCCGGGCAGAGCTGCTGGGTGCCTGTGCAGGGCTGCTGGGTGCCTGTGCAGGGCTGCTGGGTGCCTGTGCAGGGCTGCTGGGTGCCTGCAGGGCTGCTGGGTGCCTGTGCAGGGCTGCTGGGTGCCTGTGCAGGGCTGCTGGGTGCCCGGGCAGAGCTGCTGGGTGCCTGTGCAGGGCTGCTGGGTGCCTGCAGGGGTGAGGAGAAGGCCTCTCAGTGCCTCGCAGGCAGGAGGTGAGGTGGTGGGAGGGTTCTGGTCCTTCAGGGCAGGCTGATGCTGTGATGGCCTCTCCAGATGAGCAGCAGCTGGTCAGGGACAGGAAGCTGTGGCTGCAGCCCTGGGGGGCCGTGGGGCTGCTGCAGCCCTGGGGGGCCGTGGGGCTGCTGCAGCCCTGGGGGGCCGTGGGGCTGCTGCAGCCCTGGGGGGCCGTGGGGCTGCTGCAGCCCTGGGGGCTGTGGTACAGGCAGGGGGTGGGGGAGGTTCAGTGTTGTCCCTGTGCTGCTGTGGGGCAGAAAGGAGGCAGAAGGAAGTTGCTGTTGCTCTCTTTAGGGGGGAAGGGAT
Source organism: Melanerpes formicivorus (assembly GCF_026170545.1). Classification (NCBI taxonomy): domain Eukaryota; kingdom Metazoa; phylum Chordata; class Aves; order Piciformes; family Picidae; genus Melanerpes; species Melanerpes formicivorus. Next base: position 8,706,860 of record NW_027142385.1, on the reverse strand, counting down.
TGTGGCAGCCCAGGGCTGAGATGCTAGGCCAGGCTCCTGCTGCAGCTCAGGACCCTCAGGACAGGCTGCAGGCTCTGGGGCAGCTCCTGGCTGCAGCCAGGCCCAGCAGGGGCATTGCTCCCCTGGCCCTGCCTGGGAGCCACAGCAGAAGTTGTTCCTCAGGAGGTGTTTCTGTACTGCAGCACTGCAGAGCTCCTCCTGGAGCCCAGGGAGGGCAGGAGGGAGCAGCCCCCCCCGGGCACAGCTGCTGGCACCAGAGGCTGTGTGCAGGGCTGAGGAACAAAGGAGCTCAGCCAGGGGCAGGATCTGCTGCAAGCTCTCATTGCCTGCTGCCCCTCACTGCGGCTCAGAGGCTGCTGCAGGGCTCAGAGGCTGCTGCAGGGCTCAGAGGCTGCTGCAGGGCTCAGAGGCTGCTGCAGGGCTCAGAGGCTGCTGCAGGGCTCAGAGGCTGCTGCAGGGCTCAGAGGCTGCTGCAGGGCTCAGAGGCTGCTGCAGGGCTCAGAGGCTGCTGCAGGGCTCAGAGGCTGCTGCAGGGCTCAGAGGCTGCTGCAGGGCTCAGAGGCTGCTGCAGGGCTCAGAGGCTGCTGCAGGGCTCAGAGGCTGCTGCAGGGCTCAGAGGCTGCTGCAGGGCTCAGAGGCTGCTGCAGGGCTCAGAGGCTGCTGCAGGGCTCAGAGGCTGCTGCAGGGCTCAGAGGCTGCTGCAGGGCTCAGAGGCTGCTGCAGGGCTCAGAGGCTGCTGCAGGGCTCAGAGGCTGCTGCAGGGCTCAGAGGCTGCTGCAGGGCTCAGAGGCTGCTGCAGGGCTCAGAGGCTGCTGCAGGGCTCAGGGCTGCTGCAGGGCTCAGGGCTGCTGCAGGGCTCAGGGCTGCTGCAGGGCTCAGGGCTGCTGTGTGCTGCAGCCTCCCCTGCCCCTGGCCCTGGCTTGAGGCAGAGCTTGGGCAGCTGAGGCTGCAGCAGCAGAGGCTCAGCCCTGCTGCTGTGGAGCTGCCAGGGAGGGGGCAGCTGCCTTCCCCAGGCCCAGCTGGAGGTTGCTTTGGTGCTGATGCAATCTCCAGAGCCCAGCTCTGGGTGGGTGGTGACCTGGGGACCTTGGACTGCTGCTCCTCACCTCGGAGGGAGGCTGCCTGGGAGCTGCCAGGCACTTGGTGCAGTGCACAACACTAACTCACTCCTCTGCTGCCCCTGGAATAAACCTCCAGTTCTTTTCCACTCCTGGATTCATTTTCAGCTGCAGGAAGCTGCTGCAGCTCTCAAGCAGCTGTGCTGCAGCTCTCAAGCAGCTGTGCTGCTGCTCTCTGAGCTGCCTCCAGCCCCCAGGATGCTTCCTCCCCAGCAGCAGCTCCAGCAGCCTGCTGCTGTGGCACCTTCAGCAGCACAGCAAGGGAGGCAGCACTCAGCTGCAGCTCAGGGCAAGCAAGCAGCTGCTAAACCTCTGCTGAGGAGCAGGGATCTGCCCCTGCCACACACTGCAGCCTTGGGGAGCTTCCTGAACCTTTCCTCCTCCTCCTCCTCTCAGTGCTGTGCCTGGAGAGCTGCCGAGGGACTTCTGCCACAGGCAGCTGGTGAGAGGGTGAGGAGTGATGGCTTCAGAGGGGAGAAGCTGGGGTCAGGAGAGGAGGAAATGCTGCCCCAGGAGGGTGGGGAGGCACTGGAAGAGGCTCTGCAGGGAAGCTCCAAGCCTGGAGGTGTTGAGAGCCAGCCTGGAGGGGGCCCTGGGCAAGCTGGGCTGGTGGGAGGTGTCCAACCCAAACTCTGTCTCCAGGCCCAGGGCAGCTGCAGCCTCTCTGGCACTGAGGAGCAGCCAGGCTGCAGCTGCTGGCCTGGTTCAAGTGGGGCACAGCTGCTGCCTGCTCAGCAGGACTTTGCCCTGTGCCAGCCTGGCTCCAGCACTCCCTGCAGCCCTGGCTTCCAGCCACAGCTTCCCTGGGAGCTGCCCAAGAGCTGGGAAGGTTCCCTGCAGGAGGAGTTCAAGCAGCAGTTGCTTGGACTGTGGGAGGCACAAAGCTGAGCCTCAGTGCCTGCTGCACTGCTCACCTGCTTCCCTAGGGAGCAGCCCTGCCCCCTTCCACCCCCATGGCTCCCTCCTGCCCCCTTCCTGCCCCCCTGGATCCTCCTGCCCCCTTCCACCCCCCTGGATCCCTCCTGCCCCCTTCCTGCCCCCCTGGATCCCTCCTGCCCCCTTCCCATCCCCCTGGGTCCTCCTGCCCCCTCCCCGCCCCCCTGGATCCCTCCTGCCCCCTTCCCGCCCCTCTGGATCCTCCTGCCCCCTCCCCACCCCCATGGATCCCTCCTGCCCCCTTCCCACCCCCCTGGCTCCCTCCTGCCCCCTTCCCATCCCCATGGCTCCCTCCTGCCCCCTTCCCGCCCCCATGGCTCCCTCCTGCCCCCTTCCCATCCCCATGGAGCCCTCCTGCCCCCTTCCCGCCCCCCTGGCTCCCTCCTGCCCCCTTCCCAGCCCCATGGATCCCTCCTGCCCCACTCAGGGGGCCCAGGGTTCCCCCTCACAGCAAGCCAGGAGGCCCTCAGCTGTGGGAGCACAGAGCAGGAGCATCAGCCTGGCCCTGGTGTGCAAAGGGAGCTGCTGGGAGCAGCAGGGACAAGGCAGAGGTGGTCTCCCCCCTTGGGACATCCCTGCTGCCCCCTCAGGAAGCAGCTGCCCTCCCATGCAGCACTTGGCACCCACTGTGCTGCCTGGCAGCCAGAGCAGGGCTGGGAGCTCAGCTGAGCTCTGCTCTGGCCAGCAGGCAGCAGGCCAGGGGCAGCCTTCTCACCTCTGCTCTCTTCCATCAGCCACTGGCTGGCAGGTCAGGCACAGAGCAGAGCCCCAGCTCCAAGCACCCTGCTGGCAGCTCCCAGGGCTGCTCCCTTCCCCAGCTCCAGAGCTGCTCAGCTCAGCTGCAGCCTTCTTGGCCTTCTCTGTTCCACCCTTGCAGGGGAAGCCTCTGGAGGGTTCCCCTCAGAGCCTGCAGTGCTCCCCAGGGCTCCAGGAGGTCTTCAGCAGAAGGCATTTGGTGCCCCTGAGCACACAGCTGCCAAGGCTGCCTCAGCCTCAGCAGCAGCCACACTCTGCAGGGCTCTGCACTCCAGGCCTCAGCTGCTCCCCCTGCAGCAGAGCCCCAGCTCCCTCTGCCCCCTCCCAGCTCCAGCAGGGAGCCCTGGAGAGCTGCCCCCAGCCACAGCCCCACAGCACAGCTGCCCCTGGGGAAGCTCTTCCTCAGCAGGGACTCTGCAGCACCAAGAGCAAACCCCAGGTGCAAAGGGCAGCAGGAGAGGGCCAGGGAACATTTCCCAGGGGGGCAAAGGAGTTTATTGTGAGCAGAGACTGGAGTGGACCTTCCCCCTCCAGCCCTCCCCTCAGCAGCAGGGCTGCCCCTGGCCACCATCAGCAGGGCTGGCTTTGCCTTCCCCCTGCCTCTGGCTGCCTCCAGCCCAGGCTCAGGCCCAGGCCCAGGCTGTGCTGTGAGCAGGACCAAAGGGAGAGCCTCACAAGCTGCCCCCTGGATCCCACATGCAGCTGAAGGGGAGAAGCCTCTGGTGTTAAGATTGAGCCTGGAAACCTTCCCCCTCCAGTCCCACCCTCCCCCCAGTGCCTCTCCCCACTCACAAAGCATCTTCCTCCCTCCTGGGCAAGCACACTGTGAGCAGCTCCAGGCTTGAGCCACAAGCCAGCAGCAGGCTGCAGCTGTGGGCAGCCAGGGCAGGGCCTTCAGCTCCCTCCCCTCTGAACACCTCCCCCAGCAGAGGCTCAGACTCTGGCTCTGACCCCACAGGAGCCCAGCTCAGAGCACTGTGGCACTGCATGGTGCTGCAGGGAGCAGCCAGGGCCTGTGACTGGAGACTCCCCCTCCCCTGAGCCTCCCTGGAGCCAAGGAGCACAGTCTCACAGCCTCCTCTTTATGCACAAGCACAGCCAGAGAAGGCTCCACAGACAGGAGCTGGGGTTGGCCCTCCCAGCCTCGCCAGGGCCAGCCCCAGCCCCAGCCCAGCTGAGGGGCTCCCAGTCTCAGTCCTGCTGCAGCTGCCAGCCAGCTGCTTCTGCCGAGGGCCACGCAGTCTGAGGGGCTCCAGCACTGCCAGGCACAGCCCCCAGGCTCAGTCCCCTCTTACCTTGGCCCCAGGAGGAGGCAGAAGCCGCTGGGAGCTGTGGCAAGCGGCAGCAGAAGCACAGAGGCCCAGGAGCGCTCCTGGCCCCCGCCAGGCCCTGGCTGCCCCGGGCTGAGGCCCTGCTGGCTCCTGGCAGCTCCTGGCCTCGGGGGGCTACAAGTCATAGTAGTAATCCAGCTTTGAGTCCACAGTCTTGCAGCCCTTGTCTGAGTAGATCCTCTCCTCCCTGGGGAAGTAGGTCATCTCCTCGGCGATCCTGCTGAGCAGCTCCTCCTGCACGCCGTAGCCGCGCGCCGCCGCCTCCGCCCGGGCACACAGCTTGACGTGGCGGTACTCCAGCGGCAGGAAGGGCACGAAGTAGTCAATCAGGTTCCTGTCAATCAAGGTGCTGTGCCAGAACCCACCTGCCAGGGCAAGGAGAGGGCCAGTGAGGGCCCTGCAGGACAGCACTGCCGCGGGGTGAGGCAGGGGAAGGGCTCGGGGCTGGGACAGAGCAGGGAACAGGGCAGGGGCAGAGCTGGGGACAGAGCTGGGGACAGAGCTGGGACAGAGCAGAGCAGGGGACAGAGCTGGGGCAGAGCTGGGGACAGAGCTGGGACAGAGCTGGGGACAGAGCTGGGGACAGAGCTGGGGACAGAGCAGAGCAGGGGACAGAGCTGGGGCAGAGCTGGGGGCAGAGCTGGGGGCAGAGCGGAGCTGAGGCAGGGCAGGGGCAGAGCAGGGGCAGAGGGGAGCTGAGGCAGGGCAGGGGCAGAGGGGAGCTGAGGCAGAAGCTCTGCAGCAGGAGGCAGCTGAGGCTCTGGCACAGGACACCTGCCCTGTGTGAGGACACCTGCAGGGCTGGGGGCTCCTGAGCAGCTGCCCAAAAGCCTCTCACAGGCTGAGCAGGGCAGGCTGAGGCTGCTGGGGGCCAAGGAAGTCTCTCCCACAGCAAGAGTCTACTGCTCAGGAGGTTTTTCACTGCAGCTCCTGGCCTCACCCCCAGGACCTCTTTGCCTTTGGCAGCTCAGTGAATGCCCTGTGCAGCTCTCCCTCCCCTGGCATGAGCCCAGCAGGCAGCCAGGCTGCACACAGAGCTCCAGGACCTTCACCTCAGGAGCTGACTGCAGGCCCCCAGACTGCAGCCTGGCTCCCTGCTAGCTGCAAAGTGGAGGCCCCAGCAAGGGGAGGTCACTGCTGGCAGGCCAGGGCTCAGCACAGGAGCCCCAGCAGCCCCCCAGCAGCCCCCCAGCAGCCCCCCAGGCTGACTCACTGTTCTTGTTGTTGAAGACAGACACAGAGAGGGCATTCTGGATGTCTGTCAGCTGGATGTCCTCCCTGCTCCTCCCCTTCCTCCAGAAGTCCAGGGCCACCTCTGTTATCTTCTCAGCTCCTGCATTGCTAAGGCCAAGAGAAAGCAGAGTGGAGCTGGGGGCAGCTCCAACAGGCACTGGGTGCAGGGCAAAGCTGAGGCCAGCTGGTACCTGAGGAAGATGAAGATGGCCTGGCGGTAGGAGACCCCATCCAGCAGCTCATAGTAGTCCAGGAAAGGTTTGATGGAGTCAATGAGTCCTGCATGCATCTTATCCATCTCATCAAAGATGAAGAGGGACCTGGGGCAGAGGCTCACGTTGCCCCGGATCCAGGACTGCAGCTGGTCCTGAGGGGCAGCAGAGCACAGGCTGGAGGCAGAGTCCTTGCAGGCAGGAGAGCAAAGAGCTCCTCTGCCCCTGGGGCTCTGCCCTGGAGGCAGCTCAGCGCTGGCACTGCAACAGCTTTGCCTTCTGGGCCGAGAGGTGGTTTGGAAGGGTTGGGCCTTGGGGTCCCCTCCCGGCTGGGAGAGAGCCTGAGGCTGCTGCTGGAGCAGCTCCAGGCACCAAGAGACAGGAGGGGAACCTTCAGCTCACAGCCAAACCAGTCCTGGTGGCTGTCAGGATTCACCCAGGCAATGCCCCAGGCCAACTGCAGACAGCTGCACCGCGGCTGATGGTGCCAGGGCTCTGCCCACCCACTCCCGCAGCCCTGCCCCGGGACCACCCTTACCTTGTAGAGGTTGATGCTGCTGGCATGGGGGAAGTGCAGCGTGGCCACGAACTGGTGCACGTACTTGCTGTGCAGGCCCCGCTGGTAAATGCTCTCAGCCACGATCCTGCTGACCAGGTTCTTGCCGGTGCCGGTCCAGCCGTGCAAGGACAGGGCCAGAGGCTTCTTGGCGTTGGTGTTGTTCAAGAAGCCTCTCACGGCCTTCACCACCACCTTGCTCACCAGGTGCTGCCCGAACAGCCTCCTCTCCAGGCTCTCCTGCAGCTCTGCGCGGGGAGACCGCGGAGTCAGCAGCGAGGAGAGAGCTGCCCGCGGCCCCCGGCCCGGCCCGGGGACAGGAGCCCGGCCCACGCAGGCCGTGCGCAGCTTCCGCGACCCCTACTCCCCGCGGCGCCTCCCGCCGGCCCCGCAGCATCCCCCCGGCCCGCGCCGGCCCCGCAGCGCCCCCTCCCCGCACCGGCGGCAGCGCGCTGGTCCTGCCGCTGCAGGCAGCACTCCCGGAAGTAGCAGTAGAGCCGCGGGTAGGAGATGATGCCGGTGAGCGCCGAGGCGGCGGCGCCCGCGATCGCCAGCCCCAGGCTGATGGGCTCCACGGCGCCCGCCGGCCCCAGCAGCAGCAGCAGCCCCAGGGCCGCCCGCAGCAGCTTCATGGCCGGCCCGGCCCCGCCCCGCCGCTCCGCCGCCGCTTCCGCCACGCTACTTCCGGCGCCGCCATGTTGGGTGAGGGCAGAGGCGGGGGATGGGCCGCCATGTTGGGTGAGGGCAGAGGCGGGGGGCTGCCGGCCGCCATGTTGGGTGAGGGCAGAGACGGGCTGGCGGCTCCAATATTGGGTGCGGGCAGAGGCCGGGCCGGCGGCCGCCATGTTGGGTGAGGGCAGGGCTGTGCTGCGAGCCTGGAGGCTGTGGCAGGGCTGGGCTTAGTCAAGCTGGAGAAGAGAAGGCTCCAGGGAGACCTTCTGGGGGCCTTGCAGTGCTTCAAGGGCCATGAGTAAGATGAGGACAGAATTCTGATCAGGGCCAGTGGCTTCAAACCAAGGGAGAGAGAAGGAAGAAATGATTTGTAGTGCAGATGGTGAGAGCCTGGCCCAGGCTGCCCAGAGGGGTGGGTGGGAGATGTCCCAGCCCTGGAACCATCCCAGGGGAGGTTGGTTGGGGCTCTGAGCAGCCTCCTCCAGCAGCAGATGTCCCTCACGGCTGCAGGAGGAGCTTTGAAGGTCCCTTCCCCCCCAACCAGGCTGGGATGCTGTGATACAAAGCCCCTGGCACCAGCTCTCTGCTGTCCCTGCAGTGGTGCCAGAGCCAGCAGGGCAGCCCCAGGCACAGCCAACCCTCTGACTGCTCCCAGGGACCTTGCAGGCCAGGCTGCGGAGCAGCACAGAGCTGCAGCAGCCCTGGGAGCTGCCCCAGACACAACCACACCACACAGAGGCAGTGCAAAGAGGAAACAATTTATTGAGTGCCTCCTGCACCAGGGGGGCTGCAGAGCAGCCCCTGGGCAGAGGCACAAGAGCAGGGCAGCAGGCACCAGGGAGCTCAATCCTTGCTCTGAAGCTGCAGCTGCCTCCTGCTCCCCAGGGAGCTCTCCTCTGTGCTTTGGTCTTTCCCCTCAGCCACATTCACTGAGGGGCCTCTGGGTCCGTCCCAGCCCTGTTCCCCCAGCACAGATGTTGAGCTGGCCAAGCACCCAGGGACAGCCCCCAGCCTGAGTGAGAGATGTGGGGTCTGACAGGGCAGCTGCAAGCCACAGCTCCCACTCCTCCCCCCCAGCCTTCCCCCAGCATCTCAGCCTCACACTGCACAGCCAAAGCCTTTGGCAGCAGGCAAAGGAGTCACAAAGTGATATCCAAGCAGCGGCTTGAAGCCTTCACAGCCAGCACTGCTGCTGCCCCAGGACCCCCCAGCCCCTGCAAGCTGCTTCCCTGAGCTCTGCAGGGGCAGCAGGGGGGGCAGGGCCTCTCCTGCTGCAGGTCACCCAGCCCAGGGGGAGCTGCAGGGGCTGCAGGAGCTGCAGGAGCCAGCCCTGGGGGAGCTGCAGGGGCTGCAGGGTGTGCAGGAGCCAGCCCTGGGGGAGCTGCAGGGGCTGCAGGGTGTGCAGGAGCCCCCCCAGGGGGAGCTGCAGGGGCCCCCCCAGGGCCTCAGTAACGCCTGTTCATCTTCTTGAACTTCTCGTAGTGGTAGTCGTCTGTGGCCTTCTCGTTCAGGGGGCGCTTGCGGCTGGGGGGAGACCCTGCCAGGGCAGGAGAGGGGAGGGTGACCTCCTGGCCTGCCAGGGCAGCCAGCTCCTGCACCCCAGCCCTTGCCCAGCCCTGCACCAGCTTTCCCCCAGCCCTTGGCAGCCAGCTCTGCCCCCCCCCGGCCGCCTGCAGGCCTCCTTCCCCCGCGGGCTCCGTGCGGCGCCAGGAGTGCCTCATGCGCAGCGCCCCCTGCTGGGCTGGCAGTGCTCTGCCGGCCCTCTCTCAGGACCCCAGGGGTGCTGCAGGGCAGTGACTCACGCTCGGGCTCCGGCCGCTCCGTGTCCCCCACGCGCAGCGGCCGCGGCTTGGGCTCCTCCCTGCTGCGCCGCACCGGCGCGTTCAGCTCCTCGTGGTAGACTGGGGGGGAGCACAGCAGCACACAGCTGGAGCACAGCTGGACCAGCCCTGAGACCTCCCCCCAGCCACCCCCCAGCGCCACCCTGCCCATGCAGCTCCCGAGCCCTCCAGGGCCGGGGACTCCACCACCCCCCTGGGCAGCCTGCTCCAGGGCTTCAGAGCCCCCCTGGCCACCTAACTGTGCCCCCAAGTGCCATAGCCATGCAGCTCCTGAGCCCCCCTGGCCACCCAACCATGCCCCCATGTGCCATGGCCATGCAGCTCCTGAGCCCCCCTGGCCACCTAACTGTGCCCCCAAGTGCCATGGCCATGCAGCTCCTGAGCCCCCCTGGCCACCCAACCATGCCCCCATGTGCCATGGCCATGCAGCTCCTGAGCCCCCCTGGCCACCCAACCATGCCCCCATGTGCCATGGCCATGCAGCTCCTGAGCCCCCCTGGCCACCCAACCATGCCCCCATGTGCCATGGCCATGCAGCCTGGCCCAATCCCTGAGCCCTCCTGCAGGGCAGAACTTGCTCCTGAGGCCCATGGCCTGCAGCAGGCTGCTCAGGAGGATGCCTCAGCCAAGCCTGAGGACAAGCACCCAGGGGTAACCCACACAGGCAGCCTGCACATCTCAGGAGCAGGCTCAGCAGCAGTGGCTCCAAGGCTCTGGGTTTCCCCCAGAGCACACAGATGTGACCCCAGCCCCAGCAGCAGGCTGCCCCTCCTCCAGCTGCCTGCAGCATGAGAGGCTCTGCAGAGATGAATTCCTGCCCCCTCCCCAGCAGGGTCCAGGTTTGCCTGCCCCCTGCCTGCCCCCTGGATGCTGCCAGGCAGGAAGCAGGGGGGGCACAGGCAGGGCAGCACACCTCAGGACACAGTCTGGGGATTTCTGGGGGGGCTGAGCCAGGAGCCAAGGGCTCTGCTGCTTGCTAAGGGCTGGGAGAAGGCCCAGCCAGATGGGCTCTGTCTGAGCACCCCAGAGAAGGGCAGCAGGCAGCTGGCTGTGCTGCTGCAGCAGGGGGGCAGGGAGCCAGCTGAGACTCACATCTGTTGTGCTGCACATAGTTGACAGCCATGTTGGTGGGCACGAAGGAGGTCTCGCTGTCCTTCTTCTTGTTCTGCTGCTCTGCCAGCAGCTTGGCCTTGGCCTCTTCTGTGGAGATGATGTTCTTGATTTTTGCACTAGGAGAGGGAGGGAAGAAAAACCACTCCCTGAGGCTGAGCAGGGAAGGGCTGAGGGGGGGGCTCTGGGGGGGGCTCGGGGGGTACCAGCACTGCTCTGCTCCCAGGGACAGCAGCACTGCCACGCAGACAAAAGCTTTGCTCCCAAGGCCAAAGTGAAGCTCTCACCTCCAGTGCAGGCCACAGCTTACTCCTCCAGCAAGGAGGATTGGCAGAGCCAGGGCTGGCTGGAACCAAACACCCCCAGGTGCTAGGATGGAGCTGCCCTGCAGCCCCAGCCCTGTGCCGGGCAGGGAGCACAAGCTGGGACAGCCTGCCCCGGCCCCAGCCCTGCTCTGCTGAGCCCCAGCTGCTCCTCCTGGGCATCCAGGCCACAACCAAGCCCTCTGGGGGCCACATACTCAATTCCCAGGTCCACCTCAGGAATGCCACTCAGCATCTGGTTGGAGAGCATCTCCTCAGTCTTCTTGGCAGAGGAGACGCGGATGTTCTCCGGCAGCTCGTACAGGGAGTCCTCCGCGTTCTTCAGCTTCACCTTCTGCTCCTCGCTCTCCACAATGCCCTTCCTCTTCTTCAGCTCAGTCTCAATGTACTTCATCCTGAGGAGCAGCACAGCAGGGACACAGCACTCAGCTCTGCTTCACCCCCTGGGGCCAAGTGCCCCCCAGGGCCGGGGCCGAGTGCCCCCCAGGGCCAGAGGCAGGATTGGAGGCGAGGTCTGGGCAGAGCAGAGCCCAGGGGCAGGTTGCCCTCCCCTGCCCACACTCCTGGCACACAGCTGCCTGCTGGGCTGCAGGAGGCACTGCTGGCTCCTGGGGAGCCTCTCAGCCACCAGCAGCCCCAAGGCTCTTTCCTCAGGGCTGCTCCCAGCCCCTCTCAGTGCCAGGCCCCCCAGCACTACTCACATGTCAGCATCCTCATCCCTCCTGTTGGTCTCAGCTGAGAAGGAAGTGCCCAGGTTCAGATCCTCCTCCTCGTTGATCCTGGAGGGAAACCACAACACCTTCAGGGCTCTCCCTTGGGGCTGGAGCTGGGGCTTGGGGCTGGGGCTCTCCTGCACCCACCTGTCCTTGCCTCTTTCCTTCAGCTTCTTCATGTCCACCATCCCCCCAGACTTTATCTTGAAGGGGTCATCCTGTGAAGCAAGCAGCAGTGACAAACCCTGCAGCCCCCCAGATCTGGGTCCAAGCAGGGGGGACACTGAGCTGTGGCACCAGTGCTGCCCCAGGCCAGCCTCCCCCAGCTGGGCCACACTGCTGCCCTCACACCACATCCTAGCACTGAGGCCACCCAAGGCCCCAGCACTTACCACCAGTGTTGCTTCTTCTTGCAGCTTCTCTCCCACCAGCAGAGCTACAGCACTGGGCAGGCAGATGGAGAGAGCAAACAGCACTCAGTGGAAGGAGGCAACCCTGCACCCCCTCCAGAGCCAGCAGATGCTCCCCCACTGGATCCACACAGCCTGCCCAGCCCCTCCACACAGCCAGAGGAGCTCTCCCTGCTCTGGGCAGCCAGCATTCAGTGCCCTACAGAGCCACCAACATCAGAGGCAGAGCCCAGGGCTGGGGCACGTTTCAGCTGCCTCCTCAGCAGCTCCACAGGGTGGGGAATGAGCATGGACAAGGTGTGAAAGTGTCCACTGGAAACCCTGAGTGTGGCACAGAGGAGTCACTGTGGTTGGAAGAGATCTTCAACCATCAACCCAGCAGTGCCAGGGCACCACCACCCCGTGGCCCTCAGCACCACAGCTCTGAAACCCCTCCAGGGATGGGGACTGCACCCCTGCCTGGGCAGCCTGGGCCAGGGCTTCCCAACCCTTTTGGGAGTCCAACCTACAGCTGCCCTGGTGCAGGCTGCTCTGCAGGATGGTTCTGGCACCAGCCAAGGTGTAAGGGAGGCAGATGGCAAGAGAGGACTCCCCTGTGCCAGCACATCGCTGCAGACCACAGCTGCACAGCCCTGGGGCCCTGTGCCTTACCTCACCCCATTGGGTCTCCTCCTGAGGCTTTGGACTTCTTTGGCTTCCTCAACTTTTAACCTAACAACAACAACAACACAAACCCTGGACTCAGTGCTCTCAGTGCTCCCTCTTTCGATCTCACCAATTCCTTCAGGTTTATTTTCTGCACTTAGCAGAGAGCCTTCTGGGCACTCAGCCTCCCCCCCGCGGCGCCAGCTCCAGAGCCCCTTCCGGGAGCGTCCTCCGGTGCAGCTCGAGGCCTCCTCCCTTTGTCCCTATCGCCTGGGAGAAGAGACCGACCCCCCCCCGGCGCCAGCCTCCTCTCGGGCAGCTGCGGAGAGCCAGGAGGTCTCCGCTCAGCTCCCTCGGCCGCCGGGGCCCGGAGCCGTCCCGCAGGGACCGCGCTCCGCAGCGGGGCACCAGGGCGCGCTGTGCCAGGGCGCTGCCGTTACCAGGAGCAGGCGCAGCACTGCTGCACTACCGCGGGCCCGGGGGCCCGGCCCGGCCCGGGCCCCGCCGTGCACCCCGGGAGCGATGGCCCCGGCCGGGCTCTCCGCCGGCTCCCCACGCACCTGACCTCCTCCGCGACCTGCTCGTCCTCCTCCTCCTCCTCCGAGTCGTCTCTGCGCCGGCGGAAGCACTTCGGGCCCGGCATGGCCCCGGCGGCTCCGCTCCCCCCGCGGCGAACCGACCCCGCGCCGGGCGCGCCGCGATGACGTCACGGCACCGTGGTGACATCACCTCTCCGCGACGAAGCCGCGCGGCTCCGCCCCTCTGCCGAATCCGCCCCTCCGCCGGCTCCGCCCCTCCCGCCCCGCCCCTCCCGGCCGGCGGCTCCGCGCCCTCCCGCCCCGCGCAGCCAACTGCCCTCCCGCCGGCTCCCGGCTCCGCCGCGGGGGGCGCTGCACCGCCCGCAGCCCCGGGGGCGCCTGTCCGCCGCCCGAGCCCCCTCGGCCGCGCCGAGCCGCGCCGAGCCGAGCCGAGCCGAGCCGAGCCGAGCCGAGCCGAGCCGAGCCGAGCCGAGCCGAGCCGAGCCGAGCCGCGGCCAGCCCCGGGGCCGCGTTCCCCGCGCCAGGGCAGGGGGATCCCGCCCGGCCGCGGGCTTCGCCGCTCCGCAGACACCTGCCGGGGGCCGAGCGCCGGGCGGGGCCCCTCGGGAACGGCCTCCCCGCGGGGGCAGCGCCGCCGCCGGCCCCGCCCCGCCGCGGCCCTGCCCCCGGCCTGCGCCTCGCCGCCGCCGCCGCTCCGCCGCCGCTCCGCGCTGCTCGGGGCGCCGCGGCCCTTCCCCGCCCCGCGGCCTTCCCGGCGGCCCCAGGCGCAGCCCCGCGGCGGGGCGGGGGCCGGCGGCGCCCCGAGCATCCCGCAGGTGAGGGGGCGCGGGCGGGGCCGGGCGGGGCCGGGCGGGCCGGGGGCTGCCGCCGCGCCGGGGATGATGCAGCAGCCGCGGCCTGGGGGGCTCCGGATCGGTGCCCTCCGAGCTGCCGCAGCGCCCGGGCAGGGGGCGGCCCCGCAGCGACCTGGGGCCTGGCAGCGACCCCTGCGCCCTCGACCCTCCGAGGGGACCCTGCGGGGCGGCCGCGGGGGCCAGGATTTGCCGCTCGGCTTCGCGGTGCGGCTGCAGCCCCGGCGGGGCTGGGGTCTGCTGCGCGGCCGCAGTGCTGCCGCAGGGCGAGAGCGCAGCTCCCGGCGCAGCTCCCGGCGCAGCTCCCGGCGCAGCTCCCGGCGCAGCTCCCGGCGCAGCTTTGCCCTCGGCGTGCCGGCTCTCGGGGGCAGCGAGCAGTCCGTGCCGAGCCCTGCTGCCCCCTGCCCGCTCCGCAGGCGGCGCCTGGCGCCGTGCCGGTGTCCAGCCGAGCATCGGCGCTGCCTGGCTCCTGCCTCTCCCCTGCCAGCAGCCTTGCAGGCTCCAGCCTCAGACCCTGCTGGGAGCCGCCGCAGGGACTGCTGTGGCCTTATGCAAGCTGAGGAGCGGCGCTGGCAGCGGGCTGGTGGCTGAGCACCCTGCCTGCCTCAGCCGTCCCTGCCCGCTGCTCTGGCCGTGCTGCTCAGCCAGGCGCTGCTCGAAGGAGGGAGCCCCAACCCCCCCAGGCAGAGCCAGGCTGCGGCAGCAGCTCCAGCGCTGGAAGCAGGTCGCAGCTGCAGCGGAGCTGCTCTGACTTGTTGGTGTCTGTGCTGCCCTGGTGCTGGAGAGGGGCAGCCTGAAGGACCTGTTCCGAGGTAGCTTCCCATCCCATGGAGCACGTGTGGACAGCCCGAGTTCAGCTCTGGGGCAGTGCTCTTGGGAAGCCCCTGGGCAGCACCTGGGGGCTGTGTGTGCCAGCTGGGGGCCGTGTGTGCCAGCTGGGGGCCGTGTGTGCCAGCTGGGGGCCGTGTGTGCCAGCTGGGCAGGCAGGGGTTGAGCACTCCCTGCTGAGCAGGCAGGACTCAGACCTGCCCTCAGGAGCTCAGCCAGGGCTGAGGGGAGGCACAGATGGAGCTTTCCCTACTCTGTTGAAGGAGGGCAGCCCCAGGGGGGCTGGCACCTCAGGGGGCATGGCTTTGCTTTTGAGGGGTGGTGCCACAGCAGGAGGCAAAACCCTCCCCAGGCACAGCCAGCTCCAACCTCAGCTCCCAGCTGGCTTAGGCTGGTGAGGATGGATGGCTCTGGAGCTCAAACACTCTCTGTAGGGTTGCCAGGGCAGGGGCAGGAAGCCAGGGAAGCTGAAGGAGCAAACCTGGCCTGGGTGCTGCTGGCTGGCTGGGGTTGGACCAGCTGATGCCTTCGGGGGGAGGGTTTGGTTTGCAGGGAGAGCCTGGAGCTGTCCCAGTTCTGTCTGCTCCTCTCACTTGGCTTCTGGATCACTGTGCTGCACTCTGCTCCTGTGCTCTGCAGCTGCACAGGGCTGAGGCTCTGCCCTGCCAGGCTGTGCCTCTGCCCCTTGCCAGGCTGTGCCTCTGCCCCTTGCCAGGCTGTGCCTCTGCCCTGCCAGGCTGTGGCTCTCTACCCTGCCAGGCTGTGGCTCTCCCTTGCCAGGCTGTGGCTCTCTGCCCTGCCAGGCTGAGGCTCTCCCTTGCCAGGCTGTGCCTCTGCCCTGCCAGGCTGTGGCTCTCTACCCTGCCAGGCTGTGGCTCTCCCTTGCCAGGCTGAGGCTCTCCCTTGCCAGGCTGTGGCTCTCTCCCTTGCCAGGCTGAGGCTCTCCCTTGCCAGGCTGTGGCTCTCTCCCTTGCCAGGCTGAGGCTCTCCCTTGCCAGGCTGTGGCTCTCTCCCTTGCCAGGCTGAGGCTCTCTCCCTTGCCAGGCTGAGGCTCTCCCTTGCCAGGCTGAGGCTCTGCCCTGCCAGGCTGAGGCTCTCCCTTGCCAGGCTGAGGCTCTCCCTTGCCAGGCTGAGGCTCTCCCTTGCCAGGCTGAGGCTCTCCCTTGCCAGGCTGAGGCTCTCCCTTGCCAGGCTGAGGCTCTCTGCCTCCTGCTGCTCTGCTGGCTGCAGCCCCTGCTGTGTTTTCTAGCAGGCAGATGCAGTTCTTTCCCTCTGCTCTGCTCTGAAGGGTGCTGGGAGGGGATTGCCATAAGCTGCTCCCTGGGGGCTGGCTCCTGCCCAGGCAAGGTGCCAGGCAGCTCCCCAGACAGGTTGCTGCTGAGGCTCCTCTGCTCCTGTGGTTCTGTGGCTCAGGCCAGGCAGCTCTGGGGATCCTTTCTCATGGCCTCAGAAGGAGGCAGGAGCAGAGGGAGCCAACCTTGCTGCCAGGCTCCCCCCTTCAGCAGAGCTTCTTCCCTCTTTGGGGTGGTTTGGGCTTCCCAGAGCTGTGTGATTCCAGCAGGGAGAGTCTGGCTCCCCAGCTGGGCTCTGGGGGTCTCTTGTGCTCTGCCTTTGTTCAGCCACAAGTGAGGTCTCTCAAACGGTGCTCAAGCCACACAGACCTCTGCTCAGCTCCTCTCAGAGCTGCTGCTGGGGCAGGAGGAAAGCCTTTGGTGCCCCCCGCGGCCCCCCCAGCAGAGTCTTTGTTGTGCAGGGAGCCTGCAGCTGGGGCTGGGCTGGCAGGGGCTGGCAGGGCCTGGCACAGGCTGGCAGGGCCTGGCACAGCCTGGCACACGTTGTGCAGCCTCTCAGCTCTGGGCCTCCTTCTCTTAAACCTCCTCCTCTGGAGTGGTGAATCCCTCAGGGCCTGAAGCCTGACTCTCTGTCCCAGAGCCCCCCAGCCCAGCTGCCCCCAGCCCAGCAGCCCTGCAGCGAGGGTGAGGAGCAGATCAGCACAGCATGAGCAGCATGAGGCCCCTGCACAGCACCTGCTGAGCCCCTGGGCACAGCCACCTCAGATCCATGCACAGCAGCCAGCTGGGCCTGTGGCTGCTGCCTGGGCGTGCTTGGCAGGAGGGAGGCAGCTCAGCTGCTCCCCTGTGCTTCCCACCCTCCCTGCTGGGCTGGCACTGAGCACCCCCTGTGCAGCAGCCCAGGGAGGGTGAGGCACTGCTGGCAGCCCAGGGCAGCTCTCTCTGTGAGGCAGGAGTCAAGGGCAGGCTGCTGCTGCTGCAGGGCTCTGCACCATTCACAGCTGCTCTCGACCCAGGCAGCCTGGCAGGTGGAGGAGAGGGTGGGCAGAGGCTCACTGCTGCCAGGGCTGGCCCCAGGCTTGGGTCTGGTTTGATCTCTGACTTGCAGGTGGATGTTGTAGCCCCAAAGCTTGCTGAGGGGGGGAGCAGAGCTGCCTGGGGCTGGTGGGAGCTGTCCCCTCTTGGCCTAGGAAGCCATCTGCAGGTGAGCAGTGCTGAAGATGGGGGAGCCCAGAGATCTCTGTCCCCACCTGGACTCCATAGGAGAGGTGACCAGGGATGATCTGCTGCTCAAGTCCAAGGTAGGGCTCTGCTGCTTCCCAGGCCTCCCCTTGGGTTTGCCTCCTGCAGAGCTGCTGCCTGCCTGCAGAGAGGAGGGGCAGGGGCTGCCCCAGCCCTGCTGTGCCCTGCCCATGCCCCACACAGACTTTGTCAGCCCCCCCTGGTCCTGCTCTGTCCTTCCCTCTGCTCACCAGGGGCTGAAAGCCTGCAGGGTGCTGGGGGCAGCTGCTGCAGCAGCCTTCCCCTGCTGCAGGCTTTGGGCCACTGGAAGCCAACCAAAGCCTTCTGTGTGCCCCTGCAGGGAGCCTGCCAGTCCTGTGGAGCTGTGGGACCGAACCTCTGGGCTTGCCTGCAGGTAAGCAGAGTCTGCTGGCTGGGGGAGACTGCCCTCAGTGGCAGCTCTGCAGCAAGCAAAGGAGTGCCCTGGGGAGCCCCCCCAGGGTGGGCAGCAGGGGGGCACAGGAGAGCTGCCCCCTGGGCTGTGCCAGACTCCAGGGCCAGAGCTGCCAGGGGGTGCCAGGCTGTGAGAGCTCACCCAGGGGTGGTTGCCCTCAGCTGGTCCCAGCAGCAGTGAATCAAATGCCCACTGGGGACTCTGGCTGGGGTCCTGCTCTGCTGTGGCACCCCAGAGGGGGAGGCAGGAGGGGACCAGGGGGCACAGGGGCTGGCAGGGGCAGTTCATTGTCACCCTGCAGTGCCCAGAGCCTGCTCAGGTGAGCTGCCCAGGGGAGCAGAGCCTTGATGTGGGGCAAGCCTGGCTCAGCTTTGCTCTCCTGAGCAGCTCCAGTTTGGCAGCAGGGCTCTTGGTGGTGCCCAGGGACAGGGCAGGGAGCAGCAGGTGCCAGCAGGAGGAGAAGCCTGGAGCAGGCTGCCCAGAGAGGCTGTGGAGCCTCCTTCTCTGGGGAGCTTCCAACCCCCCTGGCTGTGCCCTGGCTGTGCCCTGGCTGTGCCCGGGTGCCCTGCCCGGGGGGATCTCCAGAGGCCCCTTCCAACCTGCTCCATTCTGTGACCTGCTCCTGGGCCCTGGGTGCAGAGCAGGTAGGCAAGGGGCAGGGGAGGGCCGGGGGAGGTGCTGTGCCCACACCAGTGCCCTCTGCTCCCCCCCAGGTCGGGTGTCCGTACGTGGGCTGCGGGGAGTCCTTCGCCGACCACAGCACCCTGCACGCCCAGGTGAGCTCTGCCCTGGGGCCCTGCCCGGGGGGCAGGAGCTGCCTGCCGCCTCTGGGGGCTGCCCAGGGCTCACCCCGCGGCCGGAGGCACAGCTCTGCCCTCTGCATCCGCAGGCCAAGCAGCACAACCTGACGGTGAACCTGACCACGCTGCGGCTGTGGTGCTACGCCTGCGAGCGGGAGGTGTTCCTGGGGCCCCGCCTGCCCCCCGGGCCCCTGCCGGTGGGTCTGCGCCTGCAGCCCCTCCCGGCCCTCGCTCCTGCTGCTGGCAGCCCTCAGCGCTCTGGGCAGCCCCCAGCCAGGCTGCCAGCTGGCTCGAAGGCTGCTCTGCCCCCACTGCTCACCCCCCTGGCCCCCTCCATGGGGCCACACCGCCAGTGCTGGGCTCAGCTCTGGGCTCCTGGCTGCAGGGAGGACACTGAGGAGCTGGGGCAGGGCCAGGGAAGGGCAACAGGGCTGGGGAAGGGTCTGGAGAGCAGGGCTGGGGAGCAGCAGCTGGGGGAGCTGGGGAAGAGGAGGCTGAGGGAGACCTCCTTGCTCCCTGCAGCTCCCTGGGAGGAGGCAGCAGCTGGGGGGGGTTGGGCTCTGCTCCCTGGTACCAGGGGATAGAAGGAGAGGGAATTGCCTGAAGCTGTGCCAGGGGAGGCTGAGGTGGGAGGGAGGAAGAATCTCTTTGCTGCAGGGGTGGTCAGGGCCTGGCAGAGGCTGCCCAGGGAGGTGGTGGAGTCCCCAGCCCTGGGAAGGGTTCAGGGACTGTGGCCATGGCTCCTGGGGCCATGGCTCCTGGGGCCATGGGGGGGTGGGCTGGGGGTGGTCTGGGCTCAGCTGGAAGAGTTCTGTGGTCCTGTCCCTGGGAGCAGCTTCACCTCTGCCCTGGCAGGCCCTGGCCCATGGGAGTGGCAGCTGGCAGGACAGAGGTGCTCAGGGCCCTGCTGTGCCTCCCTGATGCCTCCCTGGGTTCCTGGCACCCTTTCCCCCTCCTGCATCAGTGAGAGCAGCAGAGAGCTGCAGCTGGGGTGGGGGCTGGGGGCTGCCCCTGGGTCTGACAGGTTGCCTTCCCCAGCAGGCCTCTCATGGGGCTGATTTCTCTCTCCTAGGACTCCCCCCTGCCTGCTCACCCCCTGAAGGCTGTTCCCATTGCAGTGGCTGATGAGGGAGAGTCTGAGTCTGAGGATGATGATTTGAAACCCAGAGGTGACTGCTCTGAGCTGCTGACAGGGCTGGGGGCACTCTGCTCTGTGGGGCCTGCCCTGGCAGCAGGGTGGGGGCTGCCTGGGGGGCTGGGCAGGGGCTGATGCTGCTCCTGCCTCTGCCTTAGGCCTTACTGGGATGAAGAACCTGGGCAACTCCTGCTACATGAATGCTGCTCTCCAGGCTCTCTCCAACTGGTAGGTGCTGGGCCTGGCAGGGGCTGCACAGCACCAAGGGGCAGCAGTGGCTCCGAGCTGGGACCCTCCTGAGGAGCAGCAGGCAGCCTGGCTGCAGGAGCAGAGCAGTGCTCAGGGAGCTGAGCAAGCAGCCAGCCAGGGGGTGCCTGAAGCTGTGCCATGCTCTTGGCATGGGAGGTGGCACAGCTCTGCACCCTCCCCCCTGGCAGCCCCCTGGCAGCCCCCTGGCAGCCCCCTGGCAGCCGGAGGGAGGCAGCTCCAGGCTCTGGGGCAGGCTCAGATCAGCCTCAGCGCTCAGGCCTGCAGCTGCAGCCTGTGTCCGGGGCCTGCCGTGGGAGGGGCTGCAGTGCAGCCTGGGGCTGAGGCAGGGCAGAGCCTTCTGTGCCCTGAGCTGCTCTCTGTCTCCTGGCAGCCCCCCCCTGACCCAGTTCTTCCTGGAGTGCGGGGGCCTGGTGCGCACGGACAAGAAGCCAGCGCTGTGCAAGAGCTACCAGCGCCTGGTGGCTGAGCTCTGGCACAAGAAACGGTGAGTGGGGGCTGCCCAGCCCAGCATGGGCCCCCCAGCCCAGCATGGGACCCCCCAGCCCAGCCTGGAACCCCCCAGCCCAGCCTGGGACCCTCAGCCCAGCATGGGAACCCCCAGCCCAGCCTGGAACCCCCAGCCCAGCATGGGAACCCCCAGCCCAGCCTGGGACCCCAGCCCAGCATGGGACCCTCAGCCCAGCATGGGAACCCCAGCCCAGCCTGGGACCCCCCAGCCCAGCCTCTGCTGCCTCCCAGCCCAGCCTGGGACCCCCAGCCCAGCCTGGCACCCCCCCAGCCCAGCCTGGCACCCCCCCAGCCCAGCCTGGGACCCCCCAGCCCAGCCTGGGACCCCCAGCCCAGCCTGGGACCCCCAGCCCAGCCTGGGACCCCCCCAGCCCAGCCTGCCCCCCCCAGCCCAGCCTGGGACCCCCCAGCCCAGCCTGGGACCCCCCAGCCCAGCCTGCCCCCCCCAGCCCAGCCTGGGACCCCCAGCCCAGCCTGGAACCCCCCAGCCCAGCCTGGGACCCCCAGCCCAGCCTGGGACCCCCAGCCCAGCCTGGGAACCCCAGCCCAGCCTGGGACCCTCAGCCCAGCCTGGGACCCCCCCAGCCCAGCCTCTGCTGCCTCCCAGCACAGAGGGGCTGCAGGGCTGAGCCAGCTGCCCAGCAGCCTGCAGAGCTGGGGGGGGTGCAGGCTTGCCCCAGGCCTGGGAGAGGCAGGGAGCAGCTTCTTAGTGTGGGAACCTGGGGAGGGCTTCAGAGAGCTTCCCTGTGGCACTGGAGAAGTGATGCTAGAGGAGGGGCATGCTCATGGCCATTGCTGAGTGATTTAAGCTCCAGGAGGGGAGGGCAGGAAGAAACTCTGGAGAGTGAGGCTGGGGAGAGCCTGGCACAGGCTGCCCAGGGAGGCTGTGGCTGCCCCCTGCCTGGATGAGGCCCTGAGCAGCCTGGGCTGGGGGGAGGTGTCCCTGCCCCTGGCCTGGGGCTGGAGCTGGCTGATCCTGAAGGTCCCTTCCAACCCATTCCATGATCCTGCATGGACTGAGCAGCACCTCCTGCACTGCCCTTGGCTAGCAGGGGCTTGGTGGCTTGGGTGGAAAAAGCAAGACACAGAGGGGAGCCTGCAGGAGGTGCTGGGGGGCATGCAGGGGGTGCTGGGGGGCATGCTGGGGGGCATGCAGGAGGGGCTGGGGTGCATGCAGGAGGGGCTGGGGTGCATGCAGGAGGGGCTGGGGGGCATGCAGGGGGTGCTGGGGGGCATGCAGGAGGGGCTGGGGGGCATGCAGGGGGTGCTGGGGGGCATGCAGGAGGGGCTGGGGGGCATGCAGGGGGTGCTGGGGAGCCTGCAGCTGCTCTGGGAGGGGCTGAGGGTCAGGCTGTGAGCAGTGCAGAGGGCAGTGTGAGCCAGGGCAGCTCTGGGGGAGCTGAGGATGCCTGCTCTGTGCAGCCTGCTGGGGAGAGCCAAGCAGGCTTGGCCCTGGCACTGCTCCCTCTGGGAGCAAACCTCTGCCCTGGAGGAGTCTGCAGACAGCTCCAGCTGGGCAGGAGGGACATGGAATGACTGTGGGATGGCTTCTGTCTCTCCTGGGCCCTGCAGGTGCAGGACCACCTTTTGTCCCCTGGAGCTGGATCCCCCTGCCTGCTGTGTGGCTTCCTGGGCAGCCTGGCTGCAGGCCTGGCCAGCAAACTGCTCTCCTCTTGTGTCTCCACAGCCCCAGCTACGTGGTCCCCAGCAGCCTGTCCCATGGCATCAAGCTGGTCAACCCCATGTTCAGAGGCTATGCTCAGCAGGTGAGGCCTCTGTCAGGCACAGAGGGAGGCCTCTGGCCCTGGGGGAGGGACAGGCAGGGATGGAGCAGATGGGCTCCTGGGTGCCCCCTCCCTGGCTGCATCCCCTGGCTGCTCCCTCCCTGGCTGCTCCCTCCCTGTGCTCCCTCCCTGGCTCCATCCCCTGGCAGCATCCCCTGGGTGCTCCCTCCCTGGCTGCTCCCTCCCTGTGCTCCCTCCTTGGCTCCATCCCCTGGGTGCTCCCTCCCTGGCTGCTCCCTCCCTGTGCTCCCTCCCTGGCTCCATCCCCTGGCTGCTCCCTCCCTGGCTGCATCCCCTGGGTGCTCCCTCCCTGGCTGCTCCCTCCCTGGCTCCATCCCCTGGCTGCTCCCTCCCTGGCTGCTCCCTCCCTGTGCTCCCTCCCTGTGCTCCCTCCCTGGCTCCATCCCCTGGCTGCTCCCTCCCTGGCTCCATCCCCTGGCTGCTCCCTCCCTGGCTGCTCCCTCCCTGGCTGCTCCCTCCCTGGCTGCATCCCCTGGCTGCTCCCTCCCTGGCTGCTCCCTCCCTGGCTGCTCCCTCCCTGGCTGCTCCCTCCCTGGCTCCATCCCCTGGCTGCTCCCTCCTTGGCTCCATCCCCTGGCTGCTCCCTCCCTGGCTGCTCCCTCCCTGGCTCCATCCCCTGGGTGCTCCCTGGGTCTCCCAGGGGGCTGCCCTTGGTGGGCAGCCTCAGCAGAGGCTGGTGCTCTGGAGGGAGCCTGAGGGGGCTGCTGGGGGCTTGCAGGACACCCAGGAGTTCCTGAGGTGCCTGATGGATCAGCTGCACGAGGAGCTGAAGGAGCCTGTGGTGGCAGAGGGCAGGGAGCAGGAGGGCAGCGAGCAGGAGGAGAAGCGAGAGGGCGACCGCAGCCCCTCCGAGGATGAGTTCCTGTCCTGCGACTCCAGCAGCGACAGGGGGGAGGGGGATGCCCAGAGCCGGACCCCCGGGGGCGTGGGCAGCGGCTCCCTGGCAGAGACAGAGCTGCTGATCCAGGAGGAGGCCGGCAGGGGCATCTCGGAGAAGGAGAGGCTGAAGGACAGGAAGCTGTGCGGCCAGCGGCGCAGCAACTCGGAGCAGGTGGATGAGGACGCGGACGTCGACACCTCCATGGTGCCGGCGGACGGCAGCGCCCCCCCCGAGGTGCCGCCAGCCCCCTGTGCGGCCAGCCCCCGCAGGACCCCAGGTACAGCCCCCGGGAGGGGGCAGGCTGCCACCGGGGGCGGGCCCCGGGCCGTCTGACCGCGGCCCCTGCCCCTCTCGGCAGCTTCCCACCCGGCCCCGGCGGCAGGGCTGAGCCCTCGGGGGCTGCGGCTCCGCGGGGAGGGGGCAGCAGGTTGTGCAGCTCTGTGTCCTGGGGGGGGGAAAGGAGCAGCAGGGCAGGTGTGGAGTCAGCCCCAGCCGCGGGGCTCAGCCCCAGCTGCTCTGCCCCAGCTGCAGGGCTCTGCCCCACAGGGCTCTGCCCCAGCTCTGCCCCACAGGGCTCTGCCCCAGCTGCAGGGCTCTGCCCCAGCTCTGCCCCACAGGGCTCTGCCCCAGCTGCTCTGCCCCAGCTGCAGGGCTCTGCCCCACAGGGCTCTGCCCCACAGGGCTCAGCCCCAGCTGCAGGGCTCTGCTCCTGCTGCTCTGCCCCAGCCGCAAGGCTCTGCCCCAGCTCTGCCCCAGCTCTGCCCCAGCTCTGCCCCAGCTCTGCCCCAGCTCTGCCCCAGCTCTGCCCCAGCTCTGCCCCAGCTCTGCCCCTGCCGGCCTGCGCCGGGGCTGCAGCACTGCTCCTGCTCGGGAGGCAGCCAGCAGCCAGCAGCCAGCAGCCAGCAGCCAGCAGCCAGCAGCCAGCAGCCAGCAGCCAGCAGCCAGCCGCAGGGCCCCGGCCGGCACCAGGGTGGAAGGCTGCAGCCTGGGGCTGTGTCTGTGACTCTGAGCTGCCCCCCACAGCCCCGGCTGCAGGGAGGGAGCTGCAGCCTCCAGCCTGCCCAGAGTGAGCTCTGGCAGAGCTCTGGTGCTGGAGTGCAGAGCTGCTCTGGCTGCCTGGGGCCTGCCCTCCCCAGCAGCTCTGTGCCTGTGTCCCTCCCAGAGCCTGACAACGATGCCTTCGTGCGCTGCCCCTCCCGGCCCTGCAGCCCAGCGCCCCCAGAGCTGCACCCCAAGCTCTCCAGCAGCCCTCCTCGCTCCAGCCCTGCCAGGATGGCACCCTCCTACCTGCTGAAGAAAGGTACAGCACGGGGAGGGGGCTGGGAGGCCGAGAGGGGCAGTGCCAGAGAGGGACCAGGTGCAGAGGAGAGGGGCAGGAAGGGAAGGGTTAGAGCCAGGGGCTGTGTGGGGAGCCTCTGACCACCCCAGGAGGGGATGGGAGGAGCATCTCCAGCAGCACAGCTGCAGCCTGCTGAGGGCTCCAGGCCTGGGCTGTCCTTGGCCACCTCCCCTCTCAGCACCCAGGGCAGCCCAGACCCGCTCGGGGGCTGCATACACCTGCAGGGCAGCACCAGCCCTGCCTGCTGCTTGGGTGGCTGCAGAGCTGGGCTGTGCTGGGGCCTGGGGCTGGGTGCTGCAGGCTGGGTGTGCCCTGTGTGCCCTGCAGCCCAGGTGCAGGCCTCTGGCAAGAAGAGGAAAGAGCTCCGCTACCGCAGCGTCATCTCCGACATCTTCGACGGCTCCATCCTGAGCCTGGTGCAGTGCCTGACCTGTGACAGGGTGAGTGAGAGCCCTGCTGCTGCACCCTGCTCCGCTCCTCCCTCGTCCAGGCACTGCCAGCTGGGCAGGGGGGCAGGCACAGGAGCTGTGTGTCCCTGCAGGCTCTCTCCTCTTGGCCTAGGATGTGCTCCCCAGAGCAGGGAGCTGGGCCCAGGGCTGCCGACCCCAGGGCAAAGCCTGCTGACAGCAGCAGGGCTTGGCCAGAGCAAGCTGCTCTCACAGCCAGCTCAGGCTGCAGGCCTAGCCCAGGCCCAAGCAGTGGGGGGTGGAGGGCAGGCCCCAGCTCCAGGGCACGCACAGGACACCCAGAGCTCTGCCTCTTGGCTCTCTGCAGGTGTCCACAACAGTGGAGACGTTCCAGGACCTGTCCCTGCCCATCCCAGGGAAGGAGGACTTGGCCAAGCTGCACTCTGCCATCTACCAGAACGTGCCAGCCAAGCCTGGGAGCTGTGGGGACAGCTACACCTCCCAGGGCTGGCTTGCTTTCATCATGGAGTACATCCGGAGGTGAGGGCCCCCTGCTGCCCCCCCTGCTGCTGGGCCCTGCCTGGCAGTGCCAGCCGGGAGTGCCAGCTCACCAGGCCCTGGGGCACAGCCTGGGGCAGCTCCCGGGGCCTGGAGCCTTCCCAGGGAACTCTCCTGCTGCTCCCCTGGAGATGTGAGGCAGCTGAGGAGCCCTCCCTGCCCTCTGCCTTCAGCTCAGGCTTGGCCTCCAGAGCCACTGCCAGGCTGAGCAGGCACAGGAGCAGCAGCTGGGAGCTGAGGGCCAGCTGCTGGGGGGCTGCAGGCCAGGGTGCCCAGCTGGCAGTGTGTGCTCCCCAGCCCCCCTGCCCTGCAGGTTTGTGGTGTCCTGCATCCCTAGCTGGTTCTGGGGCCCTGTTGTGACGCTGGAGGATTGCCTGGCTGCCTTCTTTGCAGCAGATGAGCTGAAGGGTGAGTTGTGCCCAGTGGGGCCTGATTGCATGGGCAGCTCCTGGAGGAGCACCCTGGGGGTGCTGTGTGCCCTGAGCAGCTGCAGGAAGCTCTCTGCTCTCCTCTCTCCCTCTGCAGGGGACAATATGTACAGCTGTGAGCGCTGCAAGAAGTGAGTCTGCACCACCCGGCCTGGGCTCTGCTCCTGGACCTCCACCTCTGCCCTGCCAGGCACTGGGCCTGGACCCTCTGCCCTGTGCTGGGGCCCTGCTCTGGGGGGTGGCTGGGCACAGGCAGCAGAGGTGCAGGGGGAGGAAGGGCAGGAGGATGTGCCTGGAGCTGTGGCCTGGCAGCTGCACTGCTGGGTGAGATGGGGCAGGAGAAGCTGCACTGCTCTGCTCCTGTGGGAAGGGTGCTGCAGGGAGCTTGGGTTTGCTGCTGCTGGATTTCCCTTGGACTTCAAAGCCAGCAGGGCCCAGCCCTGCCCCTGCCCCCCTGCCCCCCTGCCCCCTGCCCCCCTGCCGTGGGGCCTCTCTCAGCTGGTTGCTCTTTCCCCCCCAGGCTGCGGAACGGAGTCAAATACTGCAAGGTGCTGCGGCTGCCCGAGGTGAGGGAGGGCCCCTGGGGGCTGGACACAGACAGCACCTCTGTGGTGGCCCAGTCCTGTGCCAGGCAGGGGGCACTTGGGAGCTGGGGAGCCAGCAGCACTCCTGCCTGGGGGGAGCTGAGCCCAGCTGCCCCTGGCCCCTCGCCCCTGCAGATCCTCTGCATCCACCTGAAGCGCTTCCGCCACGAGGTGATGTACTCCTTCAAGATCAGCAGCCATGTCTCCTTCCCCCTGGAGGGGCTGGACCTCAGGCCCTTCCTGGCCAAGGAGTGTGTCTCCCAGATCACCACCTACGACCTGCTCTCCGTCATCTGCCACCACGGCACCGCAGGCAGTAAGGCCGAGCGCTGCTGGGGACAGGCAGGGCTGAGCGGGGCCGAGCCAGGGGCTCCCTGGGCTGCAGGGCAGCAGCACCAGGCCTGTGCCCTCAGCAGCTGCTGGCAGGGCCCTGCAGCTGTGCAGCCTCACCGCTGGGCTGCCCCAGGCCCTCTCCTGCTCTTGGGTCTCTCTGAGGCCCTTCCCGAGGCAGATGGATCAGGGTGGCAGTGCCAGGCTGCCCTGCCCCTGCAGACACCACCTGAGCAGGAGCAGGCTGCCCAGGGAGGCTGTGGCTGCCCCCTCCCTGGAGGTGTTCAGGGCCAGGCTGGATGAGGCCCTGAGCAGCCTGGGCTGGGGGGAGGGGTCCCTGCCCCTGGCAGGGGGTCAGAGCCAGCAGGTCTCCAAGGTCCCTTCCGCCCCGGGAGCCAAGGCCCTTCCTCCGCCCTCTCTGCGTCCTCTGGCTCCCCCTGCTGGCGCTGCCCGGTGCCCTGCTGCCAGCCCCAGCAGCCTGCTGTGCCCTGTGCCGCAGGTGGGCACTACATTGCCTACTGCCAGAACGTCATCAACGGGCAGTGGTACGAGTTCGACGACCAGTACGTGACCGAGGTGCATGAGACCGTGGTGCAGAACGCCGAGGCCTACGTGCTCTTCTACAGGTGAGCCCTGCCCTGCCTGCAGCCCTGCCTGCCCTGCCTGCCCTGCCTGCCTGCAGCCCTGCCTGCCCTGCCTGCCCTGCTCACCCAGCTGTGCCAAGCAGCTGCTGCCCTCCCCTCTGCCGCAGGAAGAGCAGCGAGGAGGCGGTGCGGGAGCGGCAGAAGGTGGTGGCCCTGGCCAGCCTGAAGGAGCACAGCCTGCTCCAGTTCTACATCTCCAGGGAGTGGCTCAACAAGTTCAACACCTTTGCTGAGCCTGGGCCCATCACCAACCAGAGCTTCCTGTGCTCTCACGGGGGTAAGGCCCAGCTGGGGCCCCGCGGTGGCAGCTCGCAGCTCCGGCTGCGCTCTGCTGCTGCTGCAGGCTGCCCGGGGAGGGAGGGCACAGGGACCCCCCTGTGCTGCTGGGCAGAGGCCCAGGGGGCTGTGCAGCGCTGGGAGACAGCAGCCTGCAGCCTGCAGCTGCTTCTCAAAGCTGGAGCAGGCAGCTAAGCAGGGTCTGAGGCTGCCTGGCAGCAGGGCTGGCCCCAGGCCGAGCTGCTGAGAGCTGCTGGCACCTTCTGCCCTCCTGCCCCTGCAGCCAGCTGGAGATGGAGCCCTGGGGGAGAAACTGGGAGCCCTCCCCAGGCACTGAGCTGTCTGCTGTCAGCAAGGGGTTGGAGTTTCCAGCGAGGAAGCTCTGCCCCTCAGTTGTGTCCTTACCCAGCAGCAGTGATTCCCCTGCCTGAATCCCCCCTGCCCCACTGCCCCCTGCCCCACTGCCCCCTGCCCCCCTGCCTCACTGCCCCCTGCCTGCCTCCACAGGGATCCCTCCCAACAAGTATCACTACATCGATGACCTGGTGGTGATCCTGCCCCAGAACGTCTGGGAGTATCTCTACAACAGGTGAGTGCAAGCTGCCTCCTCCTCCTCCTCCTCCTCCTCCTCCCTGCCCAGGAGCCTGGGGCAGTGCCACACCTGGGGCAGTGGCCAAGGCACAGTTGCCCTCCTGGGGCCCCTCAGAGGCAGGCAGCAGGGGGTGAGGGCTGCCCAGGGCTGGGCTGTGGCAGAGCCTCTGCCTGGAGCCGGCTGAGCTCCGTGGCTGGGTGCAGAGCAGCGACCGAAGAGCTCAGCTGCAGGCTGCCCTCCTCCAGCAGCACCTGCAGCAGTCCCCAGGTCCATCTGGGCAGGGGGCAGGGCTGGGCAGCATCTCCATGCTCCTGCAGCTCTCTGTTCTCCTCCTGTGCTCAGGTTTGGGGGTGGCCCTGCTGTGAACCACCTCTATGTGTGCTCCATCTGCCAGGTGGAGATCGAGGCCCTGGCCAAGCGCCGCAGGATCGAGATCGACACGTTCATCAAGGTGGGCAGGGGGCTGCTGCCAGCAGCAGGGGAGGGCTCCCAGGGAGCCCCCTGCCCCTGGAGCATGGCCAGGGGGCTGCTCCCCGGGGCTGCTCCCCAGGGCTGCGGCTGGAGCACCACGGTGCTGTGCCTGGCTGCCTGCTGGCACCGGGCTGGGCCGGGGAGCAGGAGCAGGCTGGGAGGAGCTGCCTGGGGCTCTTCTGAGCACAGCAGGAGAGGAGGCTGCCCCAGGGCCCAGGAGTGACTGAGCCCTTCCTGCATGTCTGCTCTGCTCCCCAGCTGAACAAGGCCTTCCAGGCAGAGGAGTCTCCCAGTGTCATCTACTGCATCAGCATGCAGTGGTTCCGGGAGTGGGAGGCCTTTGTCAAGGGCAAGGACAATGGTGAGGAGCTGCAGCCCTCTGGGGCCGGGGGGGGCAGCGGGGAGGGGGGAGCAGGGCAGCTGGGGAGGTCCTCAGTGAGCTCTGGAGCCTGAGTGGAGCTGCAGCAGCTGCTGGGCCTGGCTGCAGGCCCCTGAGGGCAGCAGCAGTGGCTGGGGCTACGCTGGGGCTGGGGGGAAGCAGGAGGGGGCTGATGTTTGCTCTCCTCCCACAGAGCCTCCTGGACCCATTGACAACACCAAGATTGCCCTCACCAAACCTGGTGGCCATGTGCAAGTCAAGCAGGGTGAGGCTGCTGCAGGCTGCCTCTCCTCTGGGCGGGGAGAAGGGACCCCATGGGGGCTGGGGGCACTGCCCCTGGTGGCTCCAGCAGCGCTGGCTCTGAGCTGTGGCTGCTGCTGGGCAGGGGGAGGGGGGTGGGAAGGGGCTGGGGGAGGACCCCCTGGGGCTGTCCCTCCCCAGGCTGCAGGCCTGATGCTGCTGCTCCTTGCAGGTGCTGACTATGGGCAGATCTCTGAGGAGACCTGGATGTACCTCAGCACCCTGTACGGGGGGGGCCCCGAGATTGCCATCAGGCAGAGCCTGGCCCAGGCCCAGGCCCAGGAGCTGGAGGCCCTGCACGGGGAGCAGAAGATCGAGGCCGAGACGAGGGCAGTGTGAGGAGCACCTGGGCCCCCCAGAGCCCACCCCCCAGAGCCAACCCCCCAGAGCCAGCTGGCTGCAGCTCCTGCACCTCTCCTGGGCAGGGCTGGGGTCCTCCACTGCCCCTGCCTGGGGCTTGGGCAGGGCTGGGAGCGGAGAAGCCTCTCTGGGTCCCCTCTGGCCGAGCAGCAGCCTGCAGCTGAGCTTCCCCAGGCTGCTGTGCCCCAAGGCCTCTCCCTGCTGCTGGCTCCCCAGGACCAGCACTGCCCCCAGAGCCCCCAGGCTCTGCTCCTCTGCCTTTGGCACTTTGCTTTTCCTCTCCCCTCCACAAAGGCAATGGAACAGAGCTGCTGAGCTCCTGGAGCAGGTCCAGAGGAGGCCACGAGGAAGCTCAGAGGCTGCAGCAGCTCTGCTGTGGGCACAGGCTGGGGGAGCTGGGGCTGTGCAGCCTGGAGAAGAGAAGGCTCCAGGGAGACCTCAGAGCAGCTTCCAGTGCCTGAAGGGCTCCAGGAGAGCTGCAGAGGGACTTGGGCAAAGGCTGGGAGCGACAGGAGCAGGGCTGATGGCTGCAGGCTGGAAGAACCTGGCCCAGGGGGAGACAAGAGGAGGAAACCTTTCCCCATGAGGGTGGGGAGGCTCCAAGCTCAGAACTGATCAGGACCAGGCTGGATGAGGCCTTGAGCAACCTGGGAGGTGTCCCTGCCCAGGGCAGGGCTTGGAGCTGGATGAGCTTTGGGCTCAGGGAGGCTCAGGCTCAGGTCTGCAGCTGGCTCTGTGCTGGTGGCAGCACTTCTGGGGCTGATCCTTGCCCCATTCCTGCCAGGCCAGCTGCCCTCACCCCAGGCCCTGCTGGGGGAGCCTCTCTCCTCCCCCAGCCCCACAGCCTCACTTCCAGGGTCCTGCAGATTTGGTTTTCTCCTTGTACCTGGTTCCAAACCTTCAGAGAGCAAAGCTGGGAGCTGAGGCCTCCCCCCAGGGTCTCCCCCCCAGGGCCTCCCCCCAGGCTCTTGCCACCAAGCTCCTTTGGAGCTCTGGGGTGCAGCCCCCCGGGGGTGGCTCACAGGGGGAGCCCAGGAGTGGCTGCAGCTGGGAGCTGGGAGTGGAGCCTGACCCCAGGCAGCTCTGGCACAGCCTTGAGGCCTCCTGCTGCAAAGCCCAGAGCTCAGCCTGAGCCTGCTGGGAGCTGTGATGGGTGAGGAGGAGCCCTGGGGCAGTGCTGCTCAGGCCTGAGCTGCTTCCTGCAGCCAAGCCCCCAGCTGCCTCCCCAGCTGCTGCCTGTGTGCCCAGGGGGGAGCAGAACTCCCTCCCTGCCCCCCTCCTGCCACTGCCAGCCCTGAGGACTCTGCAGCAGTGGGAGAGGGATGGACACAAAGGCCAACCACCACTGTGCTCAGCTCCTCAGCAGTGGGCCCAGCTCAGGGCAGGGCAGAGGTGACCTCTGCTGGGGCTGGGGACCCAGTGGGTGTTGAATGGTTCCACAGCACCAAGCTGCTACCAGGCTGAGCCTGGGGCTGGGAGCTGTCTGGCACAGGGAGGGAGGAGGGGAAGGCTGCTCTGGGAGCCAAGAGAGGGAAGGGAGGGGACAGCAGACTGCAGAGGAGGAGGAGGCCTCCAGGTTAGGGCCTTGGAGGCTCTGCAGACCAAATGCTGCAGCCTGCAGCTGCCACAGGATTGCTCTGCACAGGGCTGGGGGCAGGGCCCTGCCCTCCCTGCTGCACAGCCCCAGCCAGGCCCTGGGGGGCAGGGGCTGAGCCACTGCTGGGCTTCCTCCCTCCTGTGTCCCTGTCAGCCCCTGGTGCCCCAGGGGGCTGTGCAGCCCCTGCCCCTGCTGTGCTTGTGTCACACTGCTGAGACCCTGGTACAATAAACCTCTGCATCCAGCCTGCCTCTGCTCTGCTCTGCTCTGCTCTGCTCTGCTGGGGAGGGGCTGCAAGACCCCTCCCAAACACAACCCCCAAGCTGCTGCTGCCAAGAGGCCTCCAGGGGCCTGGCAGGGACCCCTGAGCAGCAGTGGCCTCTGGGCTCCTGCAGGAGGCCTCTGGCTCCCTGCAGCCTGCTGAGAAAAACCTTCAGCCAGCTCCAGCCCAGGTTGGCTCAGGAAGGCCCAGCCTGGCAGCTGGCAGCTGGCAGCTGGCAGCTGGCACCCAGGGGTCACTCCAAGGCAAGCAGCTGCAGGGAGCTGCTGGAGGGCTCCAGAGGAGCTCTCAGTCTGCTGCTGGTGGTGTTCCCCCTGGCAGCTCTGAGGACCTGCTGTGCCCCCTGGGCAGCAGTGGAGCTGCCTGAGGGGCAGAGCTGGAGCTGGGTTCATGAGAGCTGAGCTCAGTGGTTAGCAACCAGAGCTGGGGCTGCAAGCTCGCAGCTCCCACCCAGCCCTGGCCCCTCAGCAACGGCAGAGCAGCTCCAAGCCTGCCAGGAGCCCCCAGGCAGTGCCCTGCCCTCAGCAGGAGCCCATTCAGTGCCCAGACAGCAGCCCCAGAGCTGCTCTGGCAGTGCCAGCAGGAGGTTCTGTTCCCCTCTGCCCATCAGGGCGCTCCCAGTGCCAGCTTCTGAGCACAGCTCCCGGTGCCAGCCTGGGCCCTGCTCCAGGGCTCAGCCCCCAGCAGGGCTGGGCACAGATCCCTGCCCTTCCCTCTTACCTTGGCAGGCCCCAGGCAGGGGGAGAGGAGAGGTCACAGCTGGGAGCAAAGAGCTGCTCTCAGTGCCTGAGCCATCCTCACCCTGCCCCCTGCCCCCTGCCCCTGGGGGCTCTGGGCAGGGCTCTGGGCAGCTCTCCACACACAGCTCCTCTCCTGCCCAGCCTGTGCCCTCCTCAGCAGCCTGCAGCTGTGGCACAGCTCTGCTCTCCCCACCCCACAAGGGGCACAGCCCAGCCCGGGGCTGGGGAAGAAGCTCTGCGGCAGGAGGGAGCTGAGCCTCTGGCCCAGGCTGCCTGGGGGTGCTGCAGGCCAGGCTGGATGAGGCCCTGAGCAGCTGAGCCTGGTTGGGAGGAGTCCCTGGGCAGGGTTAGGGTTGGAGCAGAGGAGCTCTGAGCTCCTTCCAGCCTGAGCCATCCTGGGATTCCAAACCCTTTTGCTGCTTCTGTGGCTGGGCAGAGGTGTCCTGGGCAGGGGCTGGCAGGGCTGGCCCCACAGGCTGCCCCCTGGCAGGGGCAGAGGCTGGCAGGGGCAGGGCTGGCCCCACAGGCTGCCCCCTGGCAGGGGCAGAGGCTGGCAGGGGCTGGCCCCACAGGCTGCCCCCTGCAGGGGCAGAGCTGGCCCCACAGGCTGCCCCCTGCAGGGGCAGAGGCTGGCAGGGCTGGCAGGGGCAGAGCTGGCCCCACAGGCTGCCCCCTGGCAGGGGCAGAGGCTGGCAGGGCTGGCAGGGGCAGAGCTGGCCCCACAGGCTGCCCCCTGGCAGGGGCAGAGGCTGGCTGCTGGCTGCTGGCTCTCCACTGGAAGCACTTTTATTGGGTTGGATTCTGTCTCCAGCAAGGGAAGGGCAACACCAGAACCTGTTACACATTGGCAATGAAATCACAACACTGAGGCCAGCAGGGCCTGGAGCCAGTGCCCAGCACCCCCAGCTGTACCAAGTGCTCCCCAGCAGCAGCTGGAAAGAGACTTTTGGCTTCTCTTAGCTCTTTCTGTTTGCTTTTGACACTCCAGGCAGGAAACAAAACCCCCCAAGAACAAAAAGCTTCAACCTTGGCTCTGAGCAGCACTCAGCAGGAGCCACAGCTCTCAGGGGCACTCAGGAAGGTCTCTTCTCTATGTACAGGTGGGGCAGAGGGCAGTGGAGGCTGCT
Source organism: Melanerpes formicivorus (assembly GCF_026170545.1). Classification (NCBI taxonomy): domain Eukaryota; kingdom Metazoa; phylum Chordata; class Aves; order Piciformes; family Picidae; genus Melanerpes; species Melanerpes formicivorus. The sequence continues at coordinate 8,674,010 of NW_027142385.1, read as the reverse complement.
GCTGGGGCTAAGGAGGGCCCAGGAGGAGCAGCCCAGGCTCCTGGGCAGGGTTAGTAAAGTCAGAGCTGTTAGAAACCAGCCCCAGGAGGAGTCCTTCAGCCTGTGCAGGGGGTGGGGGCTGCTGGAGCTTCCCCTGCAGGGAGGCAGAGGAGGGAGCCAGGGCTGGCCACGACCCTGCAGGGCTGGGGTGGGAGCTGCCCCCTCCAGGGCAGGCAGCAAAAGCCAAGCTCCTGCTCCAGCAGCACAGGCTCAGCTGGGCAGGGGCTGGCAGGGCTGCTCTGGGCACCCAGGGCACAGCACACAGAGGGCACAGGAGCTGAGGAGGAATTCTGCCAGCTGCTGATTCCACCCCAGGAGGAGAAAGGCTGCAGCTGAGCCCAGGCTGGAGGTGGCTCTGGAGCTGCTGCACAGGGAGCTGCCAGGGAGCTCAGGGCCAGGGCTGGGGCACCCTCTGCTGCTGCAGGCTCCTGGCTCCAGGCAGCAGCCCTGGGGGTGGGCACCCAATGGGTCAGGGCCCTGCCAGGGCCTGCAGCCAGGGGCAGGCTCCTGAGCTGCTGCAGGTGGAGGAGCAGCAGAAGCTGCTGCTGGCACCATGGACAGGAGCTGCAGCAGGAGCTGCAGCAGGAGCTGCAGGGCTGAGGGCCCTGTGCCAGCAACAGCAGCAGAGGGGAGGGGGGACAGAGAGGAAGGAGCTCTGAGCAGCACCTGCCAGCCAGCTCCAGCCTGACCTCAGCACACCCAGGGCCAGGCAAGGCCACCCCAGCACAGGCAGCAGCTGGGCCCTGGCCTCTGAGCCAGCAGCACACACAGGGAGGCTGCAAACTGCCCCTGAGAGCTCTCCCTGCAGGGGCACTGCCAGAGGGGCTCTCCCTGCAGGGGCACTGCCAGAGGGGCTCTCCCTGCAGGGGCACTGCCAGAGGGGCTCTCCCTCTTGAGCTGCTCAAGTTCTGGGGGTACAGAACCTGCTGAGGGTCCCCAGGAGCAAAGTGGATTCCCTCCCAGAGGGATCTGCTGCCCTCTGAATAAATTAACCCTCAGGAGGGACTAAGCAGCAGCTGGCTCTGGTGGGGCTCAGCTAGGTACAAGGTGACCAAAAGCCCAGCAGCAGGGCAGGGGGAGGGCAGCCAAGAGGCAGGGCCCAGGCAGGGAGGAAGCTCTGAGCCTTCCTCAGGCAGCTGAGGTCCAGATGGAGTCACAGCTGGAGCTGCTGCAGCTCTGCCTCTGCTGCAGGAGAGCACCAGGAGCAGCAGCCCTTAGCTACTGCTGCCAGGGTGGGCACAGTGCTGCTGGCTCCTGGGTCGAGCTCCAGCCCATGGCAAGGTGTGAGGAGGAGGAGGAGGAGGAGGAGGCTGCCTGGGGCTCTGCTCTTACTGCCCTACAGCAACTCTGCAAGTCAAGCACTAAGGAGAGGAGAACACAGAGGCCATGCAGAGGGAGGAGGCAGGGCTGGAAGGCTGCAAACCAAACCAACAGGAGACAACTGCAGGGACTCTGGGCAAGGGGCAGCACACCCTGGGGCCTGGGCAAGGGGCAGCACACACTGGGGCCTGGGCAAGGAGCAGCACACACTGGGGCCTGGGCAAGGAGCCTGGGCAAGGGGCAGCACACACTGGGGCCTGGGCAAGGGCCCCTGGGCAGGGGGCAAGGGGCCTGGGCAAGGGGCCCTGGGCAAGGGGCCAGGGGGAGCATGCAGCCAGAATCGAGAGCAAAACGGAGCCCTGGGGCCTGGGGCTGCAGCCCACACTGCCACTGCCTGCCTGGGGGTGTCTGTGTGTGAGGAGGAGGAGGAGGGAGGCAGGAGGGGGGTGAAGAGGAAGGGGCAGAGAGAAGAGGCAGGAGCCAAGCACACAAGGGTGAGCCTGGGGCTGGCAGGGCACAGTGAGCCCACAGGGGGTTGGTACTTGGGGAGAGCATCAGCCTGGGGCTAAGCCAGGGCAGAGGCTGGCAAGGAGCAGTGAGGACACTGAATGATGCCCCTGGGCACAGGCTGCCCCCTGTGAGCCCCCAGCCCCCAGGGGAGGCTCCAGGCTGCCCCCTGTGAGCCCCCAGCCCCCAGGGGAGGCTCTCCTCCTGCACTCCACCTCCCTTCCAGGCTGCCCCTGGGAGGAGCACTCAAGGCATGGAGTGAGAGCTGCAGGCCCAGGGCACACAGGCAGGGGGTGAGGGAGGACAGCAGAGAGACCATGCTGGGGAGCTGGGCAGCCTTCAGCCTCCAAGGGCAGCCTTCAGCCTCCAAGGGCAGGCAGTGCCCTGTGCTGGGAGCAGGGCAGGTGGGGAGGGGGCACAGGGGGCTGTGCCAAGCTGGCAGGAGTGGGGAAGGCTGCTCAGTGAGGCTGAGCCCCGAGGAGCAGGCCATGGGACAGAGCAAGCTGCTGAGTCAGGCTGGGGTGGACTCTGGGTCTGGGTTTGTCAGTGGGGGCTGCAGGCAGGGCTGGGAGCCTGGCTCCCTGGGAGTGTGGCTGCCTGCAGGCTGCACAGACCATTCTGGGTCTCCTCCTGTGGCAAGCTCGCCCCGAGGTTCTTGCACCAGCACAAACACCTTTAGGGATCTAAAACATAAGAGAGACAAAAGAGAGAGACTTGGATTAGAGAGGGGCTGGGCAGAGAGGCAGCCCTGAAGAGCAGCACTGCCTGCAGCAGGTTAAAGGGAACACAGCAGCCAAGCAGCCAGGGCTGAGAAGGGTGAAGGAGGGCTCCTGAGCTGGGGCAGGCAGGGGCAGCAGCCCCCAGCCCCACTGGGGCACTGCTCTGGCAGCAGCCTGGCAGCAGGAGCAGGAGCAGGACCCTGCCAGCACCTTCTCAGTGCAGGAGAGGAGACAAAGCCCTGGGGGCTCAGGCTGCAGGAGGTGCTGAGCCTGGGGCAGCTCCAGAGCAGCACAGCCTGCAGAGCCCCTGCAGGGGCCAGGGAAGTCCAGCCAGAGCCTCCAGCCCCATCCTCTGCACCCTCCTGTGCCCAGCCAGGGCCTTCTGCTTCCCCTTGGCAGAGCTGAAGCAAACCACACTGCCCCTGGCAAAGAAAACCCTGAGAGCAGTGAGAAGAGAGATGGTTTATTAGCCAGCAGGTACAGAGCTGCAGGGCCCTGGCAGCTGAGCAACAAGAACAGGCAGGGAAGAGCCTCTGGCCAGAGGGAACTGCCCCAGCAGGGGCTGCAGGCAGCCCAGTGGCCAAAACCACTGCAGCAGGAGAGGGCCTGGGAGCTCTCACAGTGAGGCTGAGCAGCTGCAAACCCAGGGCTAGAGAGAGGAGAGGGGAGGGCAGGAGAGGAGAGGCAGGGTGCAGGCAGCTCAGCCCCAGGCAGCCCAGCTGGGAAGCTCTGGTACCTGGTTGGCACTGGGGGGGCTGAGGGCAAGCAGTGAGGGGCAGGGGTCCCAGAGCCTCCCCCAGCTGCTCCTTCCCATTCCCTGCCTCACCTGGCAAGCACTAAAGCAGCTGCTGCATGGTGGCAGAAGGAAGCCAGCCCTGCCCTGGGGCCTGCAGCAGCACCCAGCCCAGAGGAGTGACCTCCTCAGGGCCTGCTCAGCCACAGCCCTACAGCTTCTCCTCCTCCTCCTGCTGACCACAGACCCAAGCAGCATGGTTCAGTTTCCCTCTGGGCTGGAGCAGGCAGCTTGTGCCCCACAAGAGGCCTAAGCAGCACAGCAACCACCTGAAGGAGTGGCTGCAGGAGGACAAAACCATCTCCAGAGGCCTTCAGACACATCCTGATGTGAGAGAGGGCTGAAAGCTGCCCAGGCTGTGACACCACCAAGTGCTGGTGGGGCCAGCAGCAGCCAGCCAGGGGCCTCCCTGGAGCACTGCTGGCTCCCAGCCCCCCTGTGAGGAGGGAAAGGCAACAGCAGAGGAGCCCAGGCTGGGAGCTGCCTCCACTGCTGCTGTGTGAGCAGGGGGTGAAGCCATTGCCTATGGGCACCTGGAGCAGCTGCTCCTCATCTGAGGCAGCAGGGGCAGCCCAGAGCCCACTCCTGAGGGGGGAAGAGCCAGAGGCCCCCCCAGGGGCAGTGCTGTGCCCACCCAGCAAGGACCACAGGCTGCTGGGCAGCCCTGCTCTGCTGAGGCCTCTCCCTCCCCTCCCCAGCACTCTGACTGTGGCCAAGCCTCCAGCCACAGGCTCCAGAGGAGGCAGCAGGCTCTGAGGAGCCAACACCCTGAGGCCCATGGCAGCAGCCCCTCCCCTGGGCCAGCAGCCCCCTTCCCCGGGCCAGCAGCCCCTTCCCCTGGGCCAGCAGCCCCCTCCCTTGGGCCAGCAGCCCCTTCCCCGGGCCAGCAGCCCCTCCCCTGGGCCAGCAGCCCCTCCCCTGGGCCAGCAGCCCCTTCCCTGGGCCAGCAGCCCCTTCCCCCGGGCCAGCAGCCCCTTCCCCCGGGCCAGCAGCCCCTTCCCCTGGGCCAGCAGCCCCTTCCCCGGGCCAGCAGCCCCTCCCCTGGGCCAGCAGCCCCTCCCCTGGGCCAGCAGCCCCTTCCCCTGGGCCAGCAGCCCCTCCCCTGGGCCAGCAGCCCCTACCCCGGGCCAGCAGCTGGCTGCCAGGAGGAGGTCTCAGAGGCCACCCGAGGAGAGCCTGTGGCACACACAGGGCTCTGTGCTTGCTGCACTGCTGGGGCTGTGTGGCCAGGCCAGGCTGCCCTTGCCCTCCAGTGCTGGCTCAGCACCCTCCCGGGCTCAGCACCCTCCCGGGCAGGGCAGGGCAGGGCAGGGCAGGGCAGGGCAGGGCACCGCGCTCAGGGGCACCGCAGAGGCTCGGCCCAGGCTCTGGGCTGCCCCAGGGCAGCTGCAGGGCTGGGTGGCTGTGCCCAGGCAGGGACAAGAGAAGCATCAAATGTAAGTCCTGGCACCTTTGGCATTTCTGTCCAGAGAGACCTCCAGGTAGGAGGTGGGGACGTAGCCCTCCTCGTCCTCGCTGCGCCGGATCCGCGTCCAGCCGTCGCCTTTGTCCTCCTCGATGACGTAGAGCAGCTCCCCCTCAGCCACCGAGATGGTTCCTTCGTTCTGGCCTGGGGGCACAGCAGGAGGCTCCAGCTCAGCCCCTGCACGGCGGCAGCTCAGGGGCAGGGGGCGGCCGGGGGCGGCAGGAACGAGAGGAGCTCCATCCGGGCACAGGGGCGCGGGGAGGGGACCCTGACGGCAGGGTCCTGATCCTGCCCTGCACAGCCCCTGCTCTGCCCCTGCCCAGCTGGGCACACAGCCCCTGCCCAGCCCCTGCCCAGCAGGACACAGCCCCTGCCCTGCCCCTGCCCAGCTGGGCACAGCCCCTGCCCAGCAGGACACAGCCCCTGCCCTGCCCCTGCCCAGCTGGGCACAGCCCCTGCCCAGCTGGGCACAGCCCCTGCCCTGCCCCTGCCCAGCTGGGCACAGCCCCTGCTCTGCCCCTGCCCAGCTGGGCACAGCCCCTGCCCTGCCCCTGCCCAGCTGGGCACAGCCCCTGCTCTGCCCCTGCCCAGCAGGACACAGCCCCTGCCCTACCCCTGCCCTGCCCCTGCCCTGGAGCCTCTCTGCAGGGCAGAGCAGCCAGAGCCTCGCTGGCCCTGGCTCTGTCTGCTGAGGCAGGGCAGGGCCCAGGGAAGGTTTCTCACCTGTCTCAGAGCTGTTGGGGTTGGAGGAGACCTCCAAGAGCCCCCAGACCAACACCAGCCCAGCACCACCACGGCCCCAGGTGCCATGGCCACACAGCTCCTGAACACCTCCAGGCACAGGGACTCCATCCCCTCCCTGGGCAGCCTCTGCCAGGCCCTGACCACTCCTGCAGCAAAGTTTTTCCTCCTCTCTGACCTAAGCCTCCCCTGGCACATTCCAGGCCATTGCCTCTCCTGGTACCAGGGAGCAGAGCCCAGCCCCCCCTGGCTGCAGCCTCCTCTCAGGGAGCTGCAGGGAGCAAGGAGGTCTCCCTCAGCCTCCTCTTCCCCAGCTCCCTCAGCTGCTGCTCCCCAGACCCTTCCCCAGCTCTGCTGCCCTTCCCTGGCCCTGCTCCAGCCCTCAGAGTCCTTCCTGGAGCGAGGAGGCCAGAGCTGAGCCCAGCCCCTGCTGTGCCAGCCCCGCAGCGCAGGGGCTGCCCGGAGGGCACCGGCCGGGCGATACCTTCGAAGGTGTAGAGAGCTTTGCAGGTGCCTATGGTGGGCAGAGGCTCTTCATCATCAAACTCATCGTCAAAGTCGGTGGCAGGCAGCTTCACCTCAGTCTCCTGGCTCTGCTCCTCTGTGTAACTGCCATCTGGGCTGCTCAAGAGAGCAAAGACACAGCCACTATAGCCAGCAGGCTCCCAGGGCAGCCTGGTGCCAGGCCCCGCGGGCAGCTGGGGCAGCTCAGCCCCCCCCGGCGTGCCCAGCCCTGGCTCTGCAGCTGGCACAGTGCCCAGGGAGCTCCCCAGCACCACCAGGGCCACCCAACCACAGCCCCAGGGCTCTGCAGCACCTCCAGGGCAGCCTGTGCCAGTCCCTGACCACTCCTGCAGCAAAGGAACTTCCCATGCCCAACCTCAGCCTCCCCTGGCACACCTCAGGCCCTTTGCTCTCCTTCTCTCACCTGAGACCAGGGACAAGAGCCCAACCCCCACCTCACCCCAGCCTGGCTCAGACCCCCTGGCATCTCCCCACAGTCAGCACAGCTCCCCCCAGGCAGCCTGGGGCTGGCACAGACCTCACAGGTACTGCACCCCTGCCAGGCCCCCCACAGGCAGGGTACCCCTGCCAGGACCCCCCATGGGTACTGTACCTCTCTCTGTCCTGGGCACAGCTGTTGATGGCTGCTGTGTGCTGAGCCTCATAGAGGCTGCTCTGGCGCCGCCCTGGCTCGCTCCGTGCGGGCAGCCTGCCCTCCACCTCTGCCAGCCAGCCCTGCAGGGGGACAGCATCAGGCACCCAGTGCCACCCACACTGCCAGCCTGCCCTGCAGGGACACAGTGCCAGGGCCCAGTGCCACCCACAGAGGCTCAGGGCTGAAGGCCTCTTCCCATACCTCAAACTTCTGCACCTCCAGCCGCAGCCTCTCGATGTTCTGCCCCAGCTCTGCCAGCCTCTGCTCCACGCTGGCAGCGTCTCCCATCTGAGGGTTCTTGCTGTAGACATCTTTCATCTTGGTTAAGGCATCTCTGGGGGACAGGAGGAGAAGCAAAGGCCAAGGAGCTGGAGCTGGACACTTGCACAGCAACCAGGCAGAGCTACCCAGGAATCCTCGCCCTGCCTGCTGCAGTCAGCCCTCTGCAGCCCAAGCAAGGAGCCAGGATCCTCACCTCGCACTGCAGAGGGTTTGTGTTGGTCACAGCACAGTGGCAGACGGACCCTGGGCCACGCAAGGTGACCTCCAGCCTGCTCAGGCTGCAGTGCTCTCAGCAGGCTCTCTGCGGGCTGCCTCCTACCAGCCCAGGTGCCAGCTGCTGGGCTTTCAGAGAGGGCAGTTTTAAGGCCTGCCAGGATGAATGTGGCACAGCAAGGGCAGGGTTAACCCTCCAGAGAGCCCTCAGGAGAGCTCTGATGGACAGCACTGCCCCAGCCCCAGGGAGGCTGAACCTGCAGGGAAGGCAGCAAGGGCTCTGCAGGCTGAGCAGCGCTGCCCAGCTGAGAGGGGCTGTGCTCAGGAGCTGCTCCCCTGTGCTGCTGGCGCTCAGGAGCTGCTCCCCTGCACTGCTGCCGCTCAGGAGCTGCTCCCCTGCGCTGCTGGCGCTCAGGAGCTGCTCCCCTGCACTGCTGCCACTCAGGAGCTGCTCCCCTGCGCTGCTGCCGCTCAGGAGCTGCTCCCCTGCGCTGCTGGCGCTCAGGAGCTGCTCCCCTGCGCTGCTGCCGCTCAGGAGCTGCTCCCCTGCGCTGCTGGCGCTCAGGAGCTGCTCCCCTGCGCTGCTGCCGCTCAGGAGCTGCTCCCCTGCGCTGCTGCCGCTCAGGAGCTGCTCCCCTGCGCTGCTGCCGCTCAGGAGCTGCTCCCCTGCGCTGCTGGCGCTCAGGAGCTGCTCCCCTGCGCTGCTGGCGCTCAGGAGCTGCTCCCCTGCGCTGCTGGCGCTCAGGAGCTGCTCCCCTGTGCTGCTGCCGCTCAGGAGCTGCTCCCCTGCGCTGCTGCCGCTCAGGAGCTGCTCCCCTGCGCTGCTGGCGCTCAGGAGCTGCTCCCCTGTGCTGCTGCCGCTCAGGAGCTGCTCCCCTGTGCTGCTGGCGCTCAGGAGCTGCTCCCCTGTGCTGCTGCCGCTCAGGAGCTGCTCCCCTGTGCTGCTGGCGCTCAGCCTTGCTCCAGGCAGGAGCTGGGGGGAGGAAGGTTAAGCTGAGTCCCAGGACTGCAGTGAACCATCTCCATGTTTCTGAGTTTCCCACCAGAGCCTGGACAATTGCAGCCCTGTGCTGCTGCCTCTGCTGCCTGTGTGCAGGGAAGGGAAGTGTGGGTGGCAAGGAGTGGGACTGCTCTGTGCCGGCAGCCCCCCGGGACAAGGCTGCAAGCAGAAGGAGTTTAACTCTTCCTGAGCTGCTGGGGCTGCTTCCTAGGCCATTTAGGAAGGATCCTTAGTCCTGCTATGATTTTAAACCTGGGTTTAACCTGGGGCTAACTCCAGAGCCACAGAATGTTGGAAGGGACCCTGAAGATCATCCAGCTCCAACCCCCTGCCACAGCTCCAACCTCCCACCAGCCCAGGCTGCTCCAGGCCTCACCCAGCCTGGCCTTGAACACCTCCAGCCTGGCTCAGGGTGGAAGGGACCTCAGAGATCATCTCCTGAGGTTCTGCTCCTGGAGGAGCATCAAAGGAGCCCAGAGCCCTGCTGCTGTTTGCTGCTGTGCTGTGGAGGCTTCTGCCCTGCCTGAGCTCCACCTCTGCCTGCAGAGCTTTGCCCTACCTTTGATCCAGCTCCTTCTGGATGTCTCTGTTCAGTTCATCCACCTTTTGCTGCAGCTTCTTCCTCCTCTGCTCAGGTGGCAGATTGCTGAAGTCCTCTGGCCCTGCCCCCTGCACAGGGAGGAATGGAGGGGGGGAGGGATAAGGAACAACAAAACCAATCAGAGCCTCAAAGAATCCTCCAGGACTGCATTCTGAGAGCAGCTCACAGAGACCTGTGCAGAGTCAGTGGCCTGAAGCATTGCTGTGGTTTGCAGGGAGGGTCTGCAGCCCCTGGGGGGCTGGGGAGGGGCTGGGAGAACCCCAGCACCACATCCCAGTCCCACAGCTGCAGAATGGCTCAGCCCAGAGACCCTTTCCACCCCCAGTGACCATCACGTCTAAGGGAACAGAGCTCCACCCCCATGCAAAGCTGCCCTGCTGCCTTCCCCTGCTCCTGCGTCACTTCTCAGGCTCCAACTGCTGCCCTGCTGCCTTCCCCTGCTCCTGCCTCACTTCTCAGGCTCCAACTGCTGCCCTGCTCTGGCTCTGCACAGCCTGAGCCTTGCTCCAGTGCAGCCACTTGGTCTCAGGGCTCTCCTCAGCACCCCAAGGCCCCAGAGGAGCTTCCCTGGGGGTTCTGCAAGGCCAGGACATGCTGCATGCTCCCCAGGCTCCAGCTCCAAGTCTCTCCCTTTCTCCTCCCTCCCTTGCTCTAGCATAAGGAACCCAGGAGTTCCATCAAAGCCATGGAGTCAGGCAGCTGGCAAGCAGAGCCAGGGCCACCTGAAGGCCACAGAGGGGTTAGCTGTGGGGGCTCCTGCTTGCAGGGCCCCTTCCTGCCTCCACACTGCCCCAGGGATGCAGCAGTGGCACAAACCCACCCACACCACTTCCAGGTACCAGCTGGCTTTGTCCTGGGAGGAGGCAAGGGGGACAGCTTGGGTGGGCACACACCAACACTAATTAGTGCTAATTAATCTCACCACAGAGCTGAGCTTGATCCTGGGCTCTGTCATCTCCCACCTGAAGAGAAGCTTCAGCTCCTGCTCCTCAGGGAGTCAAGGAGCAGGTTCTGCTCATGCTGGGCACACCTCATGCTCTGCAGCCAGCCCCCCAGGCTCCCTCTCAAGCAGTGCCCCTCCAGAGGAGCTCAGCAGGGAGCTGTGGGGCACTCTGTGCTGCTGCTGAGGTGCAGCAGGGGACCAGCAGAGCCCAGGGCTCGCTGCTGCTCCCTGCACAAAGGGACTGGGACCCGGGGTGCTGCTGGCCCCAGGAGGAAGGGAGCCAGGAGCACAGCTAGGCATGGGCAGAGCCGAGCTCCAGCAGCCCCCTGCTGGCTCCTGCACAGCCAGGATCCAAGAGGCAGCTACCCACAAGGCCACTTCCTGCACCTGAGCTGAGCCCTCTGCACGTCTGCTGTGTGCTGTCTGCTGTGTGCAGCTCCTGGGGGAGGCCAGGCTGGCTCTGGGGATGGTTTATCCCTGCACTGGGAGGCTGTGCCCTGCTCACACCACCAGCAGAACAACAAACCCAGTCCCTGCTGTAGATGCTTTGGCCAGGGGCCTGGCAGCAGCCAAAAGGAGGAGGTCTGCAAGTTTCTAGGTGCTAGAGCTGTCCCTCAGCCCAACCACAGAGCAGCAACACTGCTAATGGAGCCCAAGCAAGACACTGCTGGCAGAGCAGCAGCAGGACCTGGCTCCTCCAGGGCTGCAGCAGGAGGCTTCCATGGCCTGCACAGCTCCTCTGAAGCTGCTGTGGCCAGAACAGGGCCAGAGTGCTGCACCCAAGAACAAAATGTGTGTGGGGGTGAGAGCACCTGGAGACACTGAGGCTGAGGAGGCAGAAGGCTTCCAGCTGAGGCTCTGATGCAGCTTCTCTAACAACCTCCCAAGCTACTGCAGCTGGGACTCTGCTGGAGGTGGGATTCTGCTGCAGCTCCCCTAAGAAAGCCTCCAAGCTACTGCAGCTAGGACTCTGCTGCAGCTCCCCTGAAGCCCCCCACGCTGCAGCCAGCCCCTGGTGGCTGTTGCATGCTGGCAGGCCGTGGGTCAGCTGCTCCCAGGCTGTGAGTGGCCTCTGCAGGGAGGGTGGAGCAGCCGTGGGGAGCTCAGCAGGGTGTGCAGCGTCACAAGCAGCAGCTCCTGGGTGAAGCTCAGCACCCACTTTGCTGTCCCCGAGGCGTTCCCCACCCTCCCCAGCTCCAACCTTACCGCGGGGTCGCAGCTGCCTGCAGGGCAGCCCCGGGGGGTGCCGGCCAGGCCCTGGCTGCAGTCCCCGCGGGGGGGACCAGGCCCTGGCCGCGGGTCCCCGGCAGGGTTAGCCTCGGGGGTTAGAGCCCTGCAGCGCTGCCGGCAGCCAGCAGCACTCCAGAGGCAGGGCTGGAAAAGGTAGCTGGGGGGAGGCAGGACCCAGGCAGGGCTGGAGACAGAATCTGCTGCTTCCCACAGGCTGGAACTGCCTCTGGGGGAGCCCCAGGGAGCACAGAGCTGAGCTCTGCACTGCTCTGCACTGCTCTGCACTGCACTGCTCTGCTCTGCACTGCACTGCTCTGCAGCTCAGGTCCATTTTAGCTCATTTCAGTTATCTTTCTTAATGTAAAACCTTTATTTCAGCTGATTCCACTCACTTAGAAATGATTTTTAGCGTTCACATTGGAGTTATTTCTTATCTCCTTCTTTTCATTTCAATTTTTGTTTTGCTTTTTGGGGTTTTTGTTGTTTTGTTTTTCCCCCCAATTTTAATTTTTAATTAATTTAAATTTTAATTCAGTTAATTTTTAATTAATTTCATTTTTAATTCATTTCATTTTTAATTCGTTTTTCATTTTCTTCTCATTTAATTTTTTTTCCAGTTGATTTCATTTCCCTTTTTATTTTCCCCCAATTTAAAAAAAAAAAAAATTAATTTTGTTTCTATCCATTTTTATTATTTTTCCAATTGGAATTTTTTTTACTTCACCTTCTTTCAGTTTTTTTTTTTCCCCCTTTCCTTTCAACTTTTTTTATTTTCCATTTAAAAAAAAATTATTTCCCTTTTTTCCCCCCATTTATTTCCTCATTAACATTTTTATTACTTCCTAATTTTTATTTTTTTCCACTTAATTTAATTTTCAGTTCAACTTTTATTATTTTCCAATTTTTCAATTTTTTTTTCATTTTATTCCATTTTTTTTCCCATTTTATTTCATTTCAACTTTTATCATTTTCCAATTTTTTAAATTTTACTTCATTTTCTTATTGTTTTAATTTATTTTATTTCATTTTATTTCATTTCAACTTTTATTATTTCCCAATTTTTCAATTGATTTTCGTTTTCTTTTTTCTCATTTCAATTCTTCTAATTTTCTAATTTGAAATTTTTATTTCATTTTCATTTCAGCTTTTATCATTTTCCATTTTTTAAAATTTTATTTCACTTCCTTCCATTTTTTTCATTTATTTTTTCCATTTTATTTCATTTCCATTTTTATTATTTCCCAATTTTCCAACCGATTTTCATTTTCTTTTTCACTTTTTCTGATTTTCTAATTTTAAATAATTTAATTTTCATTTCAACTTTACCATTTTCCAATTCTTTCAATTTAATTTCATTTCCTTTTTTTTTCATTTATTTTCCCCTTTTATTTCATTTCAACTTTTATAATTTCCCAATTTCTCAACCTATTTTCCATTTTCTCTCTTTTTTTTTTCCCCCTCTCATTTCAATTTTTTTCTGCCTTCCTAATTCGAAATCTTTTATTTCCTTTTATTTCGACTTTCCAAACTTCCTTTCCTCATTTATCTTGTTTCTAATTTCTCAATCCCATTTCTCTTCCTTTCTTCTTTTCCTCCTCCTCTCTCCCTCCCATCCTTTCTTCCCCTCCTTGCTGCGCACTCCGGCAGCAGAATTCCTTCTACGTTTTCACAGCCCCGGGGGTTCTAGGAGCGGAACTAAGCTACAAGTTAAAGAGTTAATTGGTTTTTAGCGGCTGATTAGGAAGGCTGAGTCCTGGCGGCCGCTCCCAGGCTCCAGCCCCGCGAGTGCGGAGCCAGCCGAGGGACCCCGCGGGGGCGGCAGGGAGGGAGGGAGGAGGAACCGGGCGGTTAAGGAGGCAGGGCAGGGGCGGGGGGCAGGGGCGCACAGGCGGCAGGAGGCGCTGAGCACAGGACAAACCATGCGGAAAACGTTGCTTACCAGCTTGAGAGAAAGCTTCATGGGGGAAGTGGAGAGAGAAAAACAAAACAAAACAGAAGAAGAGTGCATCAGTAGGAGAGGAACTTCCCCGGCTGCCCTCAGCACCGCCGAACACAACCCCCCTGCTGCCGCGGCCGGGATGGGAACCACCAACAGCTCCGTGCAAAAGTTCACAAGAGAGGCCAGTGCCAGCTGCAGCTCCAGCTGTGCTGCACCGCTGCAGGGAGCTCCTGCCCCAGGCAGCAGCTGCAGCCAGGGCAGCAGAATCCCTCAGAGCTTCCCAAGGGCTGCAGGGGAGGGCAGGCAGCAGCTGCCTGGTGCAGGGGCTTCAGAGCAGGGACACAACACCCAGTCAGAGCCCAGTGAGGAGAGGAGATGTGGCCCTGGGCCTCCAGCAGCAAAAAGCACAGGGGGATCTCCCAGGGAGTGTCCCTCTGCTGGTGCCTGGTGCTGCCTGGGCACTCTGAGTCCTGCTGTGCTCTGTGAGCAACTGAACACCAAAACCCCTCCAGAGCCATGGAGTCAGACAAGGGCAGCACCAAGGAGGAGAACAAAAAAATACCCCAAATCTCTTTAGGCCAAATGACTGCTCTGAGAGCATGGTGAGAGGCACAGGATTAGCTCCTCTGAGGGTCCTGAGCCCAGCCCTCATGCTTTGGATGAGCCTGCAGGGCAGCCTGGCTCCTCCCTGCCCTCCCAGCTCTCAGCAGCCTGCAGAACATCTGCCTGGGCAGCTGAGCACCACCAGCAGCACCCCTGCCAGCAGTGCAAGGTGTGCTGGCAGCTGCCATTCAGGAGGTCCTGAGGGGCAGGGAGACCAAGAGTGCTGCACTGCTGCTCTCTTCCGTGCCACAGGGAGCTGCAGTGGAGACAAAGACTGCAAGGGGAGAGCCCAGAGTGCAGCCAGGCTCCTCCACAAGGTGCACTCTGCCTCTGAGGACAGCTCCGAGGTGCTCCAGGGGCACATCCTCGGTGTCACAGGCAGTGAAGAGGGGAGCTGGGATCACCTCTTGCAGTCGTCTCTGCTGGCAGCCTCCAGGGGCTGTCTCCACTCACAGCTCTCTCTGCCTCTTCAGCACTTGGGATTAAAAGCCAAGGGGGCTCCAGCTGGAGAGGTTTCTGCCAGCATGGCTGAGGAGCCCCCAGCTTCCCATCACCAACCCCTCCCAGCAGCAAGGAGAGGAATCTGGCCCTGGAATGACAAGCAGTGCCCCCGGGCATGGGAGCTGCGGCACCCAGGGACAGCAGTGCAGCTCAGCACCCCTGTGGGGGAGCACACACGTGGTGGCCACCCCTGCAGGGGAGGAGTTCACTCTCTGGGCTGAGAGAACACTAAAAAAGAGGGGAGAAAAAGGCAAAAAGAGGCAAGAAAGCAAAAGAGCAAAAGAGCAACCAGAGCCCAAAGCATCTGAGAGCAGCCCCAGGCTGGGGGGGCAGGAAGCAGCTCAGAGACGCTGCTGGCCGGGGGCAGTGTGGGCAGCGTGGGCAGCTCTCCTTGGCATTACTGCTGGGGCACTCCTGTGAACTTTAGCACAGACATGGTCAGCACAAACTGAGCTCCTGGGAGCAGAGAACCAGACAAGACTCATGGAGCAGAGCCAACCTCCACCTACGAAGCACTCTAGAGGAGCACAGATGTGGCTGCTACATGCACTAGGCTCTAGCTACTGGCTCTACAGGCACTGCTCTATGCCAGCAGCAGCTGCAGCAGGGCTGCTCCTCTGCTGCAGGCTCAGCTACTTGCAACAGGATTATAGACACTGGATGCCCAACTCTTGTGCTGTTAAGAATGACCAAAGTAACAACAACAATGAAAAGGAGAAAACCAGAGAGCTCATGAACAGCGTTTGCCAAGGCAACACCAGAGCTGCCAATCCCAAAGCAGCGCAGGGACTGCAGACAATGGAATGCTGGAACGAGGCAGAGCCACAGCTTCCCACTCTGGGCTCTGATCAGCATCCTGGGGCAGAGCAACTCAGTTTCTATAAGCACATCCAGGCAGACTGGAGAGGAGTCTGCAGGGAACACTGAGGGACTACTTTGGGCTACTCTCTTGGGCTTGCACAGCTAGAAGCTTGCTCACGGCTCCTGGGGCAGCAGGGGAGTTGCTCCCAGCAGCCCCAAAGGGCCAACACAAATCCAGGCCTGCCTTCCAGGTGAGCAAATCTGTTTCAAGCTGTTTGCTTCACACCAAGTCTAGCAGGGGGCAGATGGAGAGCCTAGGAGCCACAAGCTTCCATAACACATGAGAGGCAGCAGCTCCATGTGTTACCCGGCAGTCACGGCCACCAACCTCACTTACAGAGAGCAGGGCTGCAGTCAGGCTCTGCCCTCACACAGCCAGAGGGCATTTCCTTCCCGGGGGGCCTGGCACAGTCTCCCCACACTCTGCTTTGGAGAGCTTTGGGCTCACAGCTCTGGGTTCCATGAACCACCCTCATGGCAGATGGCTCAGGGGAGCTCCCCCACCAGGGCACAGGATGTGTCTCTGCGCTGCAGGGCACCAGGGGCTGCCTCAGGACCACACTGGTCAAAGTCAGGTTGGATGAGGCCTTGAGCAACCTGGGATTTATCTCTGCCCACGGCAGGGGGGTTGGAGCTGGATGACCTCTAAGGTCCCTTCCAACCCAAACCTTCCTGTGAGCCAATTTGGAGGGGAGGCCTGGCACCTGCCTGCGGTGCCCACTCCCAGTTGCACAGCTCCAGCTGCTTGAATGGGGCCAATTCTGCACTTCCAGGACGGGCAGAGGTCTCTCTCCTGCACACAGTACAAAAGCTGCAGCTTGCCCTCCTCCTTCCCCCTCCCCAGCCTGCCCTTTACCTCCTCCCCAGCACACCTCCAGGGCACACTAAGGGCGTTGTTGTAAGTGGGGTTAGCGGCTGTGCAGCGAGGGCATGGGCTGGGCACACCATACAGGCACTTACAACATACTCCCTAGCCTCAATGGCACAGGTGGGGGTCCCTAAAGTCCTCTTCATCAGCTCTTTGTGAATGTACAAAGACTGAGTCTGCTGCTGAGTCAGCAAGAGAAAAGACATCGTTACCGACGGCGGGGACCGGCGCCAGCTCCCGCGGCTGCTGGGGGGGGGCTACCCTGCAGGGGCGAGGTGGAAGCCTCCCAGGTGAAGGTCGGCAGCTCAGCAGCCCCACAGACCCCCAGGAAATGTCCCATCTCCAAGTGCTGCACACACACAGAGGGGCAGAGCACTGCTCCCTGTGCTGCAGCACCGCAGCTGCACCCTCCCCACCCGCGGGCAGCTCCCGGGCTGGGCACAGCCAGGCCCTTGGGTGGGAACGGTGGTGCCAGGGGCAGGGAGCAGGGCAGGGAGCAGGGCAGGGAGCAGGGGGGCTGCTCAGGGCTGCTGTTCCTGCATGCTCACAGAACAGAGGAGTGGGGAGGGGGCAGAGCAGCGCTGGGGGGTGGACACGGCACGGGGGCAGGGACAGCACAAGCTGGGGTTGGGAACCAAACCACACCGGGGTGAAGTCAGAGACCTCCACTCCGAAGGAAACCACAGAAGTGCCTCCAGGTGCCTTTGGGCAGGGGGCTCTGACAGCACCCCCTGTGTCCCAGCTCCCAGCCCCCAGGGCAGGAGAGGGAGGCCCAGCTGAGGGCAGTGACCCCCGGTGCAGGCTGTGCCCTGGGCTGGGTTGCAGCAGCGCTGGAGGAAGAGCTGCTGCCTTGGCAGTCCAGCAGCACAGCCACCCAGCACCAAGACCAAGCAGCAGCAGCACGTGGAGTTTGCTTTGCCCTCCAAATGGAAGCAGAGGAAGCAGAGCAAACACAAATTGAATCAGGGCTTGTGCAAAGCTTCCTCATTTCCTGCCCTCCCCTGGCTGTGACTCCCCTGCCGAGCCAGGCTCCATCCCAACAGCCCAGCAGCCTGGCACCGCTGCCCCAGGGCAAAGCCACTCTCTCCTTTCTCACCTGAAACCAGCAGGATTTGGGGGTGGTTCTGATTTGGTTTGGGCCTGAATAAATGCTTTGGTTTCTGAAGGCCTCCTGGCACCTCCATCAGCTTCCAGGCTGACCTGGCTAACAGAAACCACCAAGGACCTAGGAGAGGTGAACCTGAGGAGCTGCTGAATGAGAGGCAGCAAGCTGCAGGGCTCTGCAGCCTCCCCTGCTCCCTCTCCAGATGAGCAGAGCCTGCCCCTGGGCAGCTCAGGATCTTCTCACTTCCCCAGGTCCCTTCTGGGTGCTGCACATCCCCTCAAATGTCAGCTCCCCAGCACAGAAGTGAAAGCCACCCTGCACAAAGCTCCTGGTGCTCCCTGTCCTGTCTGGCAGCAGCAGAGACCAAACCTTGCTGGCAGCACTTCCCAGTTCTCTCTGCCTCACCCCTGAAGTTCCCCACTGAGGTCACCTCCCCTGGCTCCCAGCCCCAGATGTCAGCCTCCAGGAGTCACTTCCCTGCTGGTTTGTCCTGAGCCACTTCTGTGCCCTTCCTGCCCCTGAGGGGAGGAAGCCATCCTAAGGCCCTCAACCTGGGAGGCAAAGCCATGCAGGGGCAGCAGTTCTGCAGCACAGTGCCAAGTGCAAGCTGCTGGGGGGGGGAGGGGGGGCAGGAAATAATCTTCTGTTTGGCTGAAAATTGAAACTTTGTCTCTCAGGGATCTGCTCTTTGGCCTACTGCTTGCAAAGGCCACCAAGGAGAGCCCTGAAACACTGCCACAGCAGCTGGGCAGCATGGGAGCAGAGCTGCTCTGCTGGGCAGCACGGGAGCAGAGCTGCTGGGCAGCATGGGAGCAGAGCTGCTGGGCAGCATGGGAGCAGAGCTGCTCTGCAGGGCAGCATGGGAGCAGAGCTGCTCTGCTGGGCAGCACGGGAGCAGAGCTGCTGGGCAGCACGGGAGCAGAGCTGCTCTGCTGGGCAGCACGGGAGCAGAGCTGCTGGGCAGCATGGGAGCAGAGCTGCTGGGCAGCATGGGAGCAGAGCTGCTCTGCAGGGCAGCATGGGAGCAGAGCTGCTCTGCTGGGCAGCATGGGAGCAGAGCTGCTCTGCTGGGCAGCATGGGAGCAGAGCTGCTGGGCAGCACGGGAGCAGAGCTGCTGGGCAGCACGGGAGCAGAGCTGCAGGGCAGCACGGGAGCAGAGCTGCTCTGCTGGGCAGCACGGGAGCAGAGCTGCTGGGCAGCACGGGAGCAGAGCTGCTCTGCTGGGCAGCACGGGAGCAGAGCTGCTGGGCAGCATGGGAGCAGAGCTGCTGGGCAGCATGGGAGCAGAGCTGCAGGGCAGCACGGGAGCAGAGCTGCTGGGCAGCACAGGAGCAGAGCTGCTCTGCAGGGCAGCATGGGAGCAGAGCTGCTGGGCAGCACGGGAGCAGAGCTGCTCTGCTGGGCAGCACGGGAGCAGAGCTGCTGGGCAGCATGGGAGCAGAGCTGCTGGGCAGCACGGGAGCAGAGCTGCTCTGCTGGGCAGCACGGGAGCAGAGCTGCTGGGCAGCATGGGAGCAGAGCTGCTGGGCAGCACGGGAGCAGAGCTGCTCTGCTGGGCAGCACGGGAGCAGAGCTGCTGGGCAGCATGGGAGCAGAGCTGCTGGGCAGCACGGGAGCAGAGCTGCTGGGCAGCACGGGAGCAGAGCTGCTGGGCAGCACGGGAGCAGAGCTGCTGGGCAGCACGGGAGCAGAGCTGCTGGGCAGCACGGGAGCAGAGCTGCTGGGCAGCACGGGAGCAGAGCTGCTGGGCAGCATGGGAGCAGAGCTGCTCTGCTGGGCAGCATGGGAGCAGAGCTGCTGGGCAGCACGGGAGCAGAGCTGCTGGGCAGCACGGGAGCAGAGCTGCTCTGCTGGGCAGCACGGGAGCAGAGCTGCTGGGCAGCACGGGAGCAGAGCTGCTCTGCTGGGCAGCACGGGAGCAGAGCTGCTGGGCAGCATGGGAGCAGAGCTGCTGGGCAGCATGGGAGCAGAGCTGCAGGGCAGCACGGGAGCAGAGCTGCTGGGCAGCACAGGAGCAGAGCTGCTCTGCAGGGCAGCATGGGAGCAGAGCTGCTGGGCAGCACGGGAGCAGAGCTGCTCTGCTGGGCAGCACGGGAGCAGAGCTGCTGGGCAGCATGGGAGCAGAGCTGCTGGGCAGCACGGGAGCAGAGCTGCTCTGCTGGGCAGCACGGGAGCAGAGCTGCTGGGCAGCATGGGAGCAGAGCTGCTGGGCAGCACGGGAGCAGAGCTGCTGGGCAGCACGGGAGCAGAGCTGCTGGGCAGCACGGGAGCAGAGCTGCTGGGCAGCACGGGAGCAGAGCTGCACGGCAGCACGGGAGCAGAGCTGCTCTGCTGGGCAGCATGGGAGCAGAGCTGCTCTGCTGGGCAGCACGGGAGCAGAGCTGCTGGGCTGGGAAAACCCAACAGCAGTGCTGGAGCCAGGGCCAGAGCTCAGAGCAGGGCTGAGGGCCACAGCTGCTGCTGCAGCCCGAGCTGGGGCCCAGGCTGGCTGTGGAGGCCTTCCTTGCCCCACACAGAGGGCAGGGCAGCATCCAGACCGAGCTCCCTTGGCCATGCAGCAGAGGAAGTCAGCTTCCCCCTGCTGGGGCAAGTCTCAGATGGTTGGAGGGATCTGCCTGCCCTCAGCACTGCTTCCCCACATCCTCCCTGATTCACTCTCCTCCTCCTGCCACAGCCCTGGAGCTGAAGCCAGCCCTGGGAGAGGGAAGCTGCTCCCATGGAGGCAGCCAGCAGCTGCAGGGCCACAGCAAAGCTCTGCCTGCTGCTCCTGCAGAGCTGCTCTGCCTGCACACAGACACCACAGCAGTGATTTGGGCTTCACTCAGCTCCTCCTGCCACCCTTGGGCCATTCCCTGCCCTCCCCAGGGCCCTGCCTGGGGCATTCCCAACAGCAGCTGAACCTTTCTGTGGTTTCACCGGGGGGGGGCTGGGCTGCAGCTGGCTGGGCAGGGGGCTGGGCACCCCTTGGATTTGCCTGCAGGTGGGGGTGCAAGAGGAGGGACTGGCTCACACAGAGAGGCTTCACAGAACAGAAGGTGCAACCAAAAGCCTGAGGGAGGCAGGAGAGGGAGGGAAGAGAGAGAGGAATCCAGAGCAGGACTTACCCCACGCTTTAGGCTCCTGAAGCAGTGGATTTTGGGTTTGGAGGTCATGAACTCGTTGAAGCGGTGGGAGAGGGGTTCCTTTGGCTGCTTGGGAGACTGGGGGCCGTTGGGAACAGCAGAGGGTGAGGCAGAGGCGGGGGGGGGGAGGAGGGGGCTGATGAGGGGACGTTAAGAGGGACATAAGCTATGTGTGAGAGGTGGAGAAGTGACAGAGTCAAAACAAAACAAAAAGCAAAGAGATAAAAACACAAAACGAAAGTAAGCATCAAAACCAACACCTGGGGCCCGGGGGGGCCAAACCAATCAAACCATCAGACACCCAAACCAAGGGCAGGCCTCGAAGCAGGGGAGGGGAGGAGGGGGAGTGAAGCAGGACTGAAGGGCTGGGTTAGGTGGAGGCTGTGCTGCATGGGTGCAGGCAGGGAGGGAGGGAGGATGGAGGCTGGGTCAGTGGTGCAGCAGAGGAGCAGCACAAAGAGGCTGTGGGAGGCAGCTCATGCAGCTCCTCCATGCAGTGCCCCCCCCAGCATTGCCCTCTTCTGCTCTGTGGGCACCTCAGAGAAATCCACATGGAGAGAGGGTTTGGGTTGGGGTTTTGCCCCCCTCAAAGACCTGAGTGCAAATGGATCAGACCAGGAAGGATCCTCAGTGCCCAGCAGGGTTTCTACCATCTGCAAACCACAAACCAGAGCCCTGCCTGCTCCCAGCCCGCTGCAGCAGCTGCACAAAGGCTGCTCCTGTCCCTCTGCTTAGCCCTGGCCTTGCTCCCTGCCCCCAGTGATGGAAGCTCCAACAGAGGCTCCCCTGGCACCGGCAGCCTCCCCTCTGGGCAGGTTGGTTTTGCCTCCAAGGAGCAGCAGTGTGGTAAAGGTCCCAGCCAGGGCGAGGCCAAAGCTCCTCTGGGCTTCCATCAGCTGCAACCAACCCAGCCCAGCCCCCTGGCACACCCTGGAACCCCAGCTGGATGCTGCCATGCATTGTGGTGTCAGATGTGACAGTGGGATGGGGACAGGGATGGAGACAGCAGTTAATGAGGGCTCCTCAGTTAGCTCTGCTCCGTTAGTGGTGCTCAGGAAGGATGAACCCCTGCCCCCAGGCACCCAGCTGCTGCCCCCAGGGCACAGGCTGAGAAGACAACACAAATGAGAAGCCAAGGAGAGGTTGAGAAGGCTCAGAAGAGTGATGCCAGGGGAGAGCTCCCCACAGGACCCAGGTTAGTTGGCACACATGGCACTGGCTCCTCTGAGTAAGCAACAGGAATGGAGCATGGCAGAGGTGTGACAGCTGGAGGTGAACTCATTGAAACTGCAACATGATCAAGGAAGTCACACAAGGAAAACAAACTCTGAAGGACTGAAAAGAGACTTCAAGCACCAGAGACTGCAGCAAGCACCAAAGGCAGGCAGCAGCTGCCAGCTCCTGCCCCCAGCACTCCTCACTCCTGCCCCTGCCAGGCAGAGCTCCCTGGCAGCCACACCTAGCACCAGGCTCAGCCCTGCAGCTCACTACCTTATTTTTCTTGATGAATGGCCACAGCTTGCCCTTGGACTTGCTCCCAAACTTGGGCTCAGCCTTGCCCTCCCCCCTGGAGTTGGAGAGGCTGGACTCAGACACCGTCCTCTTCATCGGCTGCGTGAAGTCCTCGAAGTCGACGTCCCCTGGGGGCTCAAACCCTGACTTGAAGGCTTCTATGACCAGCTGGGAGTCCTGCAGGGCACAAAGGAACAGCCCTGAGCTGAAGGCTCTGTGAGCAGCTGGGAGAGGGAACAGCTCTGAGCTGAAGGCTCTGTGAGCAGCTGGGAGAGGGAACAGCTCTGAGCTGAAGGCTCTGTGAGCAGCTGGGAGAGGGAACAGCTCTGAGCTGAAGGCTCTGTGAGCAGCTGGGAGAGGGAACAGCCCTGAGCTGAAGGCTCTGTGAGCAGCTGGGAGAGGGAACAGCCCTGAGCTGAAGGCTCTGTGAGCAGCTGGGAGAGGGAACAGCTCTGAGCTGAAGGCTCTGTGAGCAGCTGGGAGAGGGAACAGCCCTGAGCTGAAGGCTCTGTGAGCAGCTGGGAGAGGGAACAGCCCTGAGCTGAAGGCTCTGTGAGCAGCTGGGAGAGGGAACAGCCCTGAGCTGAAGGCTCTGTGAGCAGCTGGGAGAGGGAACAGCTCTGAGCTGAAGGCTCTGTGAGCAGCTGGGAGAGGGAACAGCCCTGAGCTGAAGGCTCTGTGAGCAGCTGGGAGAGGGAACAGCTCTGAGCTGAAGGCTCTGTGAGCAGCTGGGAGAGGGAACAGCTCTGAGCTGAAGGCTCTGTGAGCAGCTGGGAGAGGGAACAGCCCTGAGCTGAAGGCTCTGTGAGCAGCTGGGAGAGGGAACAGCTCTGAGCTGAAGGCTCTGTGAGCAGCTGGGAGTCCTGCAGGGGCACAGCTCAGGCCTACCTCACCTCAGGTCAGAGGAGGGTGGCAGAGAGAATCAGAACAGGGCCAAGCAAGTTTGTCTGTGGGAACCAAGCCCCCCAGGAGGATCCTGGCTGGGAGCCTTCCAGAGGCCAGGAGGCACAGACTGGGGGGGTGGAAGGGACTGCTGGAGACCATGGAGTCCAACCCTCCTGCAGGGTCACCTAGAGAAGGTGACACAGGAACACATCCAGGAGGGTGGCAGCTGTGCCACCCCTATCCAGTGCCCACTGAGACCAGGCTGTGGTTCCCAGCCCCTGCTGCCAGGGCAGGGCTCTCCACCTTCTGCCCCAGGAGCACCACAGCCCAGCAGGTCAAAGGCAGAGGGGTTTGGTCTGCTGGGGGAAGCAAAGCTCCAGGGCTGCCAGCACAGCCCAGGCCCCTGCAGCTCACTCAGGACAAGAGGAAACTCAGCTGCCCTCAGCCCAGCCTTCTGCCTTCCCTCCCAGGGCCACTGGAGAGGCTGTGCCCCATCCCACAAACATCTCCTGAGCCTCCAGAGCAGCATCCCCACCCTGCCCTGCCCAGAGGGGGCCTTGCTGCCCAGATTCTGCTGATGGCTGCAGGCAGCACCTCAGGAGGACTCTGGTTGGGGAGAAGCAGCTGCAGAGGCTGAGCTGAGCAGGGCACAGCCAGAGCTGCAGCTCTGCAAAAGCCTTCAGGAGCCTGGGAGGGGAAATCATGAAGGCTGAAAACCCTTGACCCAGCAGCTGGCCTGTGCAACTCCTGCTCAGTTTGCAGCAGGCAGAGGAATCCTCCCCAGGAGCTCAGCAAAGCTGCCCCAAATCTACCTAGCTGAGAGGGAATGGAGGGAGAGGAAGAGGGGAGAGAGCCCCCAGGTCGCATTCAGCACCCCCCAGCTGCTGCAGTCTGCCTTTCAGTGCTCTCCCCAGGGGCTCTCAGCACCTCTGCACTACAATGGAGCTAAAAATAGGCAGCAGGCTGCATCCATCTCCCAGCCCCTGGCACAGCAGGAGCAGAGCCAGGAACAGCTTCACTGCTCACAGCTGCAAGTGCCCTGCCCAAGGCTGTGCCCCATTTGTGCTGCAAAGGGGACAGCAAGTGCTGAGCCTGCCCCTCAGCTCCCCCTGGCTCTCCCCAGCACCCAGAGGCCCTGCAGCAGAGAAGGCTCCAGGGAGGCCTCAGAGCTGCATCTCAGCACCTGCAGGGGACCTGCAGGAGACTGGGCAGGGGCTGCTCAGAAGGGGCTGCGGGGATAGGCCCAGGGGCAGTGGATGGAAGCTGGAGCAGGGCAGGGTTAGGTCTTGCTGGTCCTTGTCCTGTCCCTGGGCACCACCCAAAAGAGCCTGGCACCCCCACCCTGGCACCCCCACCCTGGCACTGACAGGCACTGCTCAGATCCCTCTCAGCCTTCTCCCCTCCAGACCCAGCAGCCCCAGGGCTCTCAGCCCTTCCTCAGCCAGATGTTGCAGTCCCCTCAGCACCACCCCAGCCCCTGCAGCAGTTCCCTGCCCCTCTTCAAGAGGGAAGCTCAGGACCAGGCCAAATCCTTCCCTGCCCCGGGTCGCTGCCTCTCTTGGGCTGGCACAGCCCTGGAGCCGCGGTGCCAGCAGGGGGTGATGGTGATGGTGATGATGCTGAGCAGCAGCTGCAGCCCTGGCAGACTCACACTGTTGTGGTCAATCAGCTCTGCAGCCCTGGTGATCTCGTCCAGGCACCTGCCGATGATGGGCATCACCTGCCGGTCCACCTCGGCGAAGGCCTTCATCGACTCCCCCAGCCGCAGGATCCTCCTGGCCTCCATCTCCTGGATCCTCTGCAGCACCACAGCACCCCTCAGGCACAGCACCCCGGGCACAGCACCCCGGGCACAGCACCTCGGGCACAGCACCCCTCAGGCACAGCACCCCGGGCACAGCACCCCTCAGGCACAGCACCTCGGGCACAGCACCCCGGGCACAGCACCCCCCCGGGCACAGCGCCCCTCAGGCACAGCACCCCTCAGGCACAGCACCCCGGGCACAGCACCCCTCAGGCACAGCACCCCGGGCACAGCACCCCTCAGGCACAGCACCTCGGGCACAGCAGCCCCGGGCACAGCACCCCGGGCACAGCACCCCGGGCACAGCACCCCCCTGGGCACAGCACCTCTCAGGCAGCTGCTCCTCCCCAGCAGCTGCTGCCTGCCTGAGGGCTCAAACGTGAGGCCAGGCCAAGCCAGGCAGGCTGCGCCCCCCAGGCACCAAGGGGGTGCTGAGCCCTCCCCCCCCGGCTGCAGGGGTGCCCCAGGCACACAGCCCAGGCTCTGAGTGCCCAGCTGCAGGGCCAAGGGAGCTGTGAGCACAATGCCCCAGGACAGGGCAGTGTCACCTCCACCACAGAGCTCCTCCCAAGGCCTCCATCCTTCCCCAGGCTGCCCAGGCAAGGTGGCAGCAGGGGCAAGAGGCAGCAGGGGCAGTGCCAGGCCCAGGGGCGGTGCCAGGCCAGCAGGGGGCTGCAGGGGGCTGCAGGGGGCTGCAGGGGCTGCAGGGGGCTGCAGGGGGCTGCAGGGGGCTGCAGGGGCTGCAGGGGCTGCAGGGGCTGCAGGGGGCTGCAGGGGGCTGCAGGGGGCTCACCTGGAAGATGCTGGGGATGTGTGTGTAGTAGTGCTGGTGCTGCTCGCTGTTGAACCTCTGCAGCGTGGAGCAGTACTCTGCCTTGCTCTCCTCTGCCATCTGATGCCTCAGCTGGGCCTGCTGCCTGGCCTGGGGAGCACAGCAGAGCTCTCACTTGTGCTGCCTGGGGCTCAGGAGCTTTGGGTCCCTCCTCACCACCCTGCCCCCAGCAGCAGGCAGCAAGGGGACCCCAGCAGGAGGCCCCCTGAGGACTCAGCCACACCGAGCACAGCCCCAGGGGCCTGAGCTGCTGCTGCTCTCCTCTGGGAGGGCCAGGGCAGGCTGGGAGAGCTCTGCAGGCTCCTCCAGGCCAGCAGCAAAGCCTGGCCCCAGGTGCCATGGCCACACAGCTCCTGAGGCCCTGCAGGATGGGGACCCCAGCCCCTCCCTGGGCAGCCTCTGCCACCCCAGCCTTGCCATTCCCCCCCAGGACCAAGCCCTGCCTGCACAGCACCACAGAGCTTTGTTCCCCTCCCAGCCCCAAGGCCTCCTCTGTGTCCTGGACACTCCCTGCCCCACCTCATGCCCTGGGCTGTGGCTGCTGGCAGGGTGCTGGGGCAGCAAGACCAGCACAGTTCTGCCTCCCTTCTGCCCCTCCTGGGCTGCTCTCAGTGCCCCTGCAGCTCCTTGCCCAGCACTGGGCAGCAGAGCAGCCACAGCTCCTTCCTCCTTCTCCCCACAGGGATGATCTGCCTCAGCCCCCAGCAGAGCACTGGGCAATGCATCTCAGTCCTGGCCCTGCCCAGCCTGGCCCCAAGTGACCCTCTGCTACTCTGATCCCTCCCCAGCCCTGCCTCACTGCCCAGAGCCCTTCCCTTCCCCTCTCTCCCATCTGCTGATCTCTGCTGCCTTCTCCTCCCTTGCTCCTGGCCTCCCCCAGCAGCTCTTCCTCCTCTTCCCTTCCACCTCCTGCCCACTCAGGACACCTTCCCTCTCCCCCAGTGGGCACTCAGAGGGCTCCTGGCAGCCCCAGGCTGTGGCCCAGAGCCTTGCTCCAGCCTCTGCTGCCGCTGGGAGCAGCCCAGGGCTCAGCTTTGGGGATCAAAACTGCCCTCAGGTTGCCCTCATCCCTCAGGCAGCCTCCTCCCTGCCTGCTGCCAGCCCAGCCCCGGGTGGCCAGGAGGGATTCTGCCCCAGCAGTGCCTCCCTGGCAGGGGGGAGCAGGGCAGGCTGCCTGGGCAGGCACTGGGAGGGGGCTGCAGGGACACTGAGCTCAGGGCAGGGCTCTGCTGTCAGCTGCTGCAGGCAGACAACAGCTTCCTGGCAGCAAATCCAGCAAACCATGGAAGATGTGAGTGAGCAGAGCTGGGAGGGAGCAGGCTCTGCCAGGAGGGCTCAGGCTCAGCTGGCAGAGGAGGAGGCTCCCCCTGCCCCCTGCCCCCTGCCCAGCTCACCTCAGCCTGCCCTGCAAGCACAGGCAGCTGGGGGCATGGCCAGGAGCCCCCCACAGCCCTGCTGCAGAAAGGCCTCCAGCAGCATGAGGGAGTGCTGGGCAGGGGCAGGAGAGAGAAAGCACAGCAGAGAGAGCAGCCCCAAGCCAGGCAGCCTCTGAGCTCTGCTCCCTGCCCCAGGGGGCTGCAGAGACCTGCAGCAAGCAGCCACAGCAAGCAGCCCCCTGCCCAAGCAGCCCCTGCCCAAGCAGCCCCAGCAAGCAGCCCCCCCTGCCCAAACAGCCCCTGCCCAAGCAGCCCCCTGCCCAAGCAGCCCCCTGCCCAAGCAGCCCCTGCCCAAGCAGCCCCCCCCTGCCCAAACAGCCCCCTGCCCAAGCAGCCCCTGCCCAAGCAGCCCCTGCCCAAGCAGCCCCTGCCCAAGCAGCCCCCTGCCCAAGCAGCACAGCTCAGGGCTGGGCTGAGGGCAGCCTGGCTCAGCCATGGCAGGGGGAGAGCTGCCAGCCCCTGCCAGCCCCTGCCTGCCTGCCAGCCCTTCCTCCAGGGCCAGCTGCTGCTGCCCCAGGCCCCCCCTGGCAGCCCCAGGCCCCCCTGGCAGCCCCCAGGCCCCCCCTGGCAGCCCCACTCTGCCCCAAGAGGAGCTCACTGAGTGCCCCCTGCCCCAGCCCCCCTGCACTGCTGCCTGCCCTCAGCTCAGCACCCTCTGGGGCTGAGCACCAAGGAGTCCCTCTGTGAGCCCCCCAGGCAGATCCAGCAGGGGGGAGGCCTGGGTGAGCCCCAGGCTGGCTCTGAGCAGGGAGGCTCTGAGCTGAGTGGGGCTGAGGAGGAGACCGAAGGCTCTGCAGTGGCCCCAGGGGAGAGGAGGCAGCAGAGGAGGGAGGTTTGGGCACCCTCCCAGGCCAGGGTTTGGTATGAGCCCCAGCAAGGCTGAGCTCCTCCTGGCCCTGCACTGCACTTGGCAGGCTCCAAACACTTGGAATAGTTTTCCAGTGACTTATTTGGGTCTCAGAATAAAGATACAGGGGGGGGGGGGGGGGGAAGGTCCAGAAGTTTCTTTCTCCCTTCCTTGGAGCCTGGCTCTGAGGCTGCTGTCAGCACTGGGCTGTAGAGCTGGGCCCCTGCAACCCTGCTGCAGCACAGAGGAGGAGCTGCTGCCACCCAGGGCAGGGCTGCAGGGGCTGCAGAGAGCCACAGCAGCTGCCTCAGGACCCCTCCAGAGCTCAGCTCCAGAGGAGAGCTTTGTGCAGCTGAGGAGGCAGCTCAGGGGCAGCAGAGGGACACCTCTGGGCCTGGAGCTGACACAGGAGAGGGCAGAGGGAGGATGGGAGGGGAGCTGTGCAGGGAGCAGTTGGGAGCCAGGTCTGGATCCTGCTGGAGCCACTTGGAGCCAGCAGCTGCCCTGCAGAGCTGGAGACACCAAAGCACAGACCCCTGGGGGGGCTGGGATGAGGACCCTGCTCCCCCAGACTCTTGTGGGGGGCTGGCTGCAGAGCTCTGCTCCCCCAGACCCTTGGGGGGGGCTGGCCCCAGGGCCCTGCTGCTCCCCCAGGGCCAAGGGGAGCCTGCAGCACTGCCAGCAGCCAGCCCCTGCTGCCATGGGGCCTGCAGCCAGCTGAGGCTCTGCTGGGGGCAGCCTGCTCAGGCACATCCCAGCACAGCACTGGGGACCCTGCTGGCCCTGCACAGGCAGAGGCTGCAGCCCTGGGGGGCAGAGGGGGCTGGGAGGAGCAGAGGGAGCCCTGGCTCTGAGTGCAGCAGCTCAGCAGCTCAGCAGCTCAGCAGCTCAGCAGCCTCCCCCCTGCAGGCTGCCAGCTCCCAGGCAAACCTCTGCTCCACTTTGCTTTCCCCTTTCTTCTCTCCCATTCCCCCCCCCAGCTCTTCCCTTTCTCCAGCCTGGGAGCTGCAGCCCTGCCAGGCTCTGCCTGCCAAGGGAGAGCTGTCCTGGGGCAGCCCAGCAGCAGGGTGAAAGCAAGCACAGGAGCCCCCCCTGCCCCCCCCCGCCCAGCCCCTTCCACAGGCACTTAATGATAAAGGCAGACTCAGAGGCAGGGCACCGAGCTCAGGAATGCTCTCAACTGCTCACAGACCTCAGCTGCAGGCTCTGGCCCTCCCCCTCCCCAGCCCAGCTGAGAGCTGCTGCTAGGAGCAGGCCCCAGCAGCCCCCCCTGGGCAGCCCCCCCTGGGCAGCACCCCCCTGGGCAGCAGCAGCCCCCCCTGGGCAGCCCCCCCTGGGCAGCATCCCCCGGGCAGCAGCAGCCCCCTGGCAGCCCCTGCAGGCTCCTGGGCAGCAGCAGCCCCCCCTGGGCAGCCCCCCCTGGGCAGCAGCAGCCCCCTGGCAGCCCCTGCAGGCTCCTGGGCAGCAGGGGGGCTCCTGCAGGCTCCCCCAGGCAGGGCCAGGGCTCCAGGCCCTCTGCACAGCCTCCAGGAGCAGCTCCACTGCTGCCTGCCCTGCAGTGGGCACTGAGGGCTCCCTGAGGCTGGCAGCAGCACAGGGCTGGAGCTGGCTGGAGGCAGGAGGGGAGAAGGGCAGCTGAGGAGAGGCAGAGGGGAAAGGGGAGGGAAATCCTTGCTGGGGACAGGGGAGGATGGGGGAGAGGACAGTGCAGGGAGGTGCCTGAGGCCTCAGCCCTGCAGCTGTCCAGGACCAGCCTGGATGAGTCCCTGGGCAGCCTGCTCTGGCTGGAGCTGTGCCTGGGGAGCTGGGCAAGGGCTGGAGCTGCCCCTGGGGGGCTGGGCAAGGGCTGGAGCTGGCTGTGCTCAGGCACAAGCTGGGGCAGCCAAGGGGTCCCCCACAGGCCCCTGGTGCCACTGCCTGGGGAGCACAGGGAGCAGCACTGGCCCTGGGCCCAGCCAGAGCTGGGGAGCAGGAGAGCAGCAGCCAAGCCCCCAGGGGCAGGAGGAGCCAGAGGGCTGCAAGGGCAGGAGGAGGAGGCAGTGCCCCTGGGGTGAGGTGGGCACAGCAGCCCCCAGCAGCCCCCAGCAGCACTCAGCAGCACCCAGCAGCCCCCCAGCAGCCCCCCAGCAGCCCCTCAGCAGCCCCCCAGCAGCCCCCAGCAGCCCCCCAGCAGCCCCCCAGCAGCCCCCAGCAGCACTCAGCAGCCCCCAGCAGCCCCCCAGCAGCCCCCAGCAGCCCCCAGCTGCCCCCCAGCAGCCCCCAGCCCCCCATCCTGCAGAGGCTGCTGGCAGGGGCAGGCAGAGAAAGGCCACATTGAGAGCTGGCCTGGCTGGGCCCAGGCTCGCACAGGGCCCTGGCAAACACTCTGCTCTCTGTTCAGCAATATTATTCCACATTCCACTCGTTGTGATAACCTTCTCCTGCCCCCTCCCCCCCAGGGAGTGACTGCAGGGCCAGCCACTGCCCCCTGAGCTCAGCCAGCACCCTCCCAGCTGCCAGAGTCCTCTGCCCCTGAGCCAGCACTGAGCCCTGCAGGGAGCAGCTCCCAGCAAGCAGCCAGGGCCCTGCAGGGCAACCCCCCCTGCCTCCAGCCCTGGGGAAGCAGCAGCAGGGCAGGGCCTGGCACCAGGAGGGGCCTGAACCCCCCCTGCCCAGAGTGCAGCCTGCCCCCTGCCCCTGCCCCTAGCCCCAGAGTGCAGCCTGCCCCCTGCCCCCAGCCCCCTGCCCAGAGTGCAGCCTGCCCCCAGCCCAGAGTGCAGCCTGCCCCCAGCCCAGAGTGCAGCCTGCCCCCAGCCCCCTGCCCCTGCCCAGGGCTGGCAGGTTCCTCCCCTGCAGTGCCTGGGGGGTGTGGGGCTGCAGCTCCTTGCTGCTCCCTGCCCTCAGCCTTTTCTGTTCTCCTTTCCCACACACAGCTTTCTCATTTCTGCCTTTGCCACTCCCTGAGCCAAACCCTCCCCAGCCCCTGGCTGCCTCCCACCAGGGGGGAGCAGGCTGCCCTGGGGGGCTGGGAGCTGAGGCTGAGCCACAGCCCTGAGCAGAGGTGCAGAGGGAAGCCGCTGCAGCACTGCCCCACTGCCTCCCCAGCTGAGCCGAGGGGCTGGGGCATGCCCAGGGGCAGGAGGCCTCTGCTGGGGCAGAGGGGATGGCTGCAGCCTGAGGGCAGACAGGAGGGCAGGAGGTGCCCAAACCCTGGCTGCCCCTGGTCAGGATCCCCATGCCAGGAGTGACCTCTGCAGAGAGCTCTGCCCCTGGGGGCACTTCAGAGCTGCCCTGGCAGTGCCAGGCCAGGGCTGCCCTTGATGACCCTCTGGGACCCTTCCCATCCACAGCAACTGAGAGCTCCCTGCCCTCAGCCTGCCCTCAGGCTGCCCTCAGGCTGCCCTCAGCAGGCTCTGAGCCTCAGGGGCTGAGGTCTGCCCCCTGCCCCAGCAGCCTCCCCTCGGCCCCAGCAGCCCCTCCTGCCCCCCAGCAGCCCCCCCGGGCCCCCAGCAGCCTCCCCTGACCCCCAGCAGCCCCCCCGGGCCCCCAGCAGCCCCCCCTGCCCCCCAGCAGCCCCCCCTGGCCTCCAGCAGCCCCCCTTGCCCCCCAGCAGCCCCCCCTGACCCCCAGCAGCCTCCCCTGCCCCCCAGCAGCCCCTCCTGCCCCTCAGCAGCCCCCCCTGGGCCCCAGCAGCCCCCCCTGGGCCTCACCTTCTCCACGTCTGCCTTGGTGACGTTGATGTCAGCGTCCATCTTCTCGAAGTACTGCTGAGCCCTCTCTGCCTCCTTGCAGTCTCTCTCGAACCTCCTCTTGCTCTGCAGGGCCCAGGGAGAAGCCTTCAGCCCCTGGAGAGAGCCAGGGGAGCAGGACCCCCCCAGCCCCCGCCCCAGAGCCGCCAGGCTGCAGGGCTCCCTCCCTGCCCCACAGCTGCAGGCACCAGGAGCACCTCCCTGGGCCCTTCCCCAGCCTGCCCCCAGCCCCCTGCCCCCAGCCCCCTCCTCTGGAGCCACCCTGCTGGGGGCTGGGGGGAGCTGCCTGCAGTGTCCCCCCCAGGGAGCTGCTACTCACTGCCTCCAGCTGCTTCCAGCAGGTCTCGATGTGCTGCTGAGCCTTCCTGCCCTCCTGGAAGTGCTGTGGGGAGGAGAGGAGAGCTGCTGAGCAGCCAGGACCCAGGCAGGGCCCAGGCAGGGCCCAGGCAGGGCTCAGGAGAGCTCAGGCAGGGCTCAGCCAGGACCCAGCCAGGGCTCAGCCAGGATCCAGCCAGGGCTCAGCCAGGGCCCAGGAGAGCTCAGGCAGGGCTCAGGCAGGGCTCAGGCAGGGCTCAGGCAGGGCTCAGGCAGGGCTCAGCCAGGACCCAGCCAGGCTCAGGCAGGGCTCAGCCAGGGCCCAGCCAGGGCCCAGCCAGGGCTCAGGCAGGACCCAGGAGAGCTCAGGCAGGGCTCAGCCAGGGCCCAGCCAGAGCTCAGGCAGGGCTCAGCCAGGGCCACAGCAGCCCCCAGGCTGGGCCTGGCTCAGCAGGCTGCAGAGGTTGGTTAGGCTCAGCCTGGTTAATCCCTGCAGCAATTCCACCTTGCACTGCCCCCCCAGCTCCTCATTACCACCTCCCTGCCCCCCAGGCCGAGGCTCTTTGACTGAGCAGAGCTGCTCTGGCTCCTGACTGAACACCAGCCTGAGCTAACCTCTCCAGCTGGCACTCACCAAGGTGCCCTTGGCTGGCACCTCCCAGCCCCTGCTGCTCAGCCAGGCTGGCACAGGCTCCACAGAGCCCAGCTGCTCACCCCCTGAGCTCCTCAGGCCCTGGGTGCCCCCAGGGTGCCAGCTGTCAGGGCTGGGAGGGAGCTGCAGGCTCACCCAGTGCCACCCTGCCATGGCCAGGGGCACCTCACACCAGCCTGCCCAGAGCCACCTCCAGCCTGGCCCCAGGGAGGAGGAGGAGGAGGCTGACACCACCTGGGGGGGCTGGGGCTGTGCAGCCTGCAGGAGGCTCCAGGGGGACCCCAGAGCTGCTGCCAGGGCCTGAAGGGAGCCTGCAGGAAGGCTGCAGAGGGACTCCCCCTGAGGGGGTCTGAGCCAGGCCCAGGGCAATGGTTTGGAGCTGAGGAGAGCCCAGGGGCCTGGGCTTCACCCCTGCCCCCTCCCCAGGGCAGAGCAGGGCAGTGTGGGCAGGAGGCCTGCTCAGAGCCATACAGGAAGCCTGCAGCTTCCTCAAGCCCTCTACGAGCTCCAGCTTCCCCAAACTCACTTCCCCTGCCCCCAGCCTCCCACAGCCCAGGGCTGCCCCTTCCCAGGGCAGCAGAGAGCCCAACCCCTGCTGCAGGCTGCAGCTGCAGGGCCCGGGGGGGCAGCAGCTTGGGCAGCCTGAGCAAGGCTGCAGGGAGGCTTCTGAGGGTCTGAGCCAGGCCCGGGGGAAGGGCTGGGGGCTGCGGCGGAGCAGGGCCAGGCTGGGGCTGGGGGAGAGGCTCTGCAGCAGCAGGGAGCTGAGCCTCTGGCACAGGCTGCCCAGGGAGCCCCCAGCACACAGGGAGCCCCCAGCACAGAGGGGTCCCTGACCCGGCCTGGGGGGGCTCTGGGGGCAGCCTGGGGGGAGCTCTGTGTGCCCCTGGGGTCAGCCCCGGGGGGGGGCTGTGTGCCCCAGGAGGAGCTCTGTGTGCCCCTGTCCCCGGGGGGGTCTGTGTGCCCGGGGGGGGGCTGTGTGTGCCTGGGGGGGCTGTGTGTGCCCGGGGGGGGCTGTGTGTGCCCGGGGGGGGCTGTGTGTGCCCCTGGGGTCTGTGCCCCCCCGTGCCCAGGGGCAGGGCTCCCTCACCGCCTTCCTCTCCTGCTTGAGGTCGTGCAGGCAGCGCTGCAGCTCGGCGCCGATCAGGGCGCTGCTGTTCTCGGCGATCAGCTCGTGCTGCCCGGCGTAGTCGCTCAGCTCGCTGAGGGTGGCCAGGAAGGCTCTGCCGGAGCTGTACCTGCGCGGCACAGCACAGCCCCGCGCTCGGCACCGCCCCGCCGGCCACCGCCCCGGGCACCACCCTGCGCACCGCCCCTCCGGGCACCACCCCGCCGGGCACCGCCCCTCCAGGCACCGCCCCGCCGGGCACCGCCCCGCCTGGCACCGCCCCGCCGGGCACCGCCTGCACCAGGCACCGCCCCGGGCTCAGCACCGCCCCGCCGGGCACCGCCCCGGGCACCACCCTGCGCACCGCCCCGCCGGCCACCGCCCCGCCGGGCACCGCCCCTCCAGGCACCGCCCCGCCGGGCACCGCCCCGCCTGGCACCGCCCCGCCGGGCACCGCCTACACCAGGCACCGCCCCGGGCTCAGCACCGCCCCGCCGGGCACCGCCCCGGGCACCACCCTGCGCACCGCCCCGCCGGCCACCGCCCCGCCGGGCACCTCCCCAGGCAGCGGGATGGCCCCCAGGGGTCAGGCTGCCCAGAGCCCTGCCCAGAGAACCCCGCCCCAGAGCCCCCTGAGCCCCGCCCAGAGCCCCACCCAGAGAGCCCCGCCCAGAGCCCCACCCAGAGAGCCCTGCCCCAGAGAGCCCCAAGCCCCACCCAGAGCCCCACCCAGAGAGCCCCAAGCCCCAGAGAGCCCCAAACCCCGCCCAGAGCCCCACCCAGAGAGCCCCGCCCCAGAGCGCCCCACCCAGCCTCACCCGCAGGGGTGGGACCCTGGCCTGGAGCCTGAGCCCTCCTGCTGGGCTGGAGCAGCACCCTCAGGCCGTGACCCCCAGCCCCCCCCGGCCCTGCTCCCCTGCCCCAGCCCCCAGCCCAGGCCCATACCTGTACTCCTCCTCCTCCTTGGAGTTCTTCTTGGGTTGGTATTTCTTGGACAGGTTCCTGCAAGAAACCAACCCCAAAGCATTTGACTGAGTGAGTGCTGACCAAGAGCTGCAAGCACAGCCCCCAGGGCACACAGCTCCCCCTGCCCCTCCTGCCCCCCCTGCCCCTCCTGCCCACCCTGCCCACCCCCTGCCCCTCCTGCCCCCCTCCTGCCCACCCCCTGCCTGCAGACAGCCCTGGGGCTCCCCTCCCCCCTGGGCTCTGGGGGTGCTGCAGGGCACCCAGGGAGGGGCTGCAAGGTGCTCAGCCTCCAGAGCTGCAGGGAAGGAGCAGACTCTGCAGCCAGGAAGGCCACAGATGAAGGCCATGGAGCCCACAGACTCCAGCTGTGGTTCTCCACCTCTGGAGCTCTCTCCCAACCCAACCCCTGCACCACTCCCTGCTTTCCAAGCCCCCCCCCCGGCAGGAGGTGGCCCAGGGGTCAGGCAGCCCCTTGCAGGGGCAGCTCCAGCAGCATGGGAGCCTGGGGGCAGCAAATCTGCCTGCCCCCAGCAGCTGCTGCCAAGGAGAGCAAATCCTGCCCAGGCAGGGGGAGCTCAGCAGCTGGGGAGTGGCAGCAGCCAGGCAGCAGAGTGCAGCTGCAGGGCCCCTCTGGGCAGGGCACCTCTGGCAGGCACTGCAGAGCTGGCACTGCAGAGCTGGCACTGCAGAGCTGGCACTGCCCTGGCAGCACCAAGTGCAGCCCCTGGCCCACATCACTGAGTCCAACCTTCAGCCTGGGCACCAAACCCTGGCCCCAGCTGCCATGGCCACAGGGTTCTGCATGGGGACTCCACCACCTCCCTGGGCAGCCTCTGCCAGGCCCTAACCTCTCCTGCAGCAAACCTCCTCTCCAACCTAAGCCTCCCCTGGCACAGTTTGAGGCCATTCCCTCTCCTCCTCCAACCCCAGCTGGCCCCAGCCTCCCCTCAGGGAGCTGCAGGGAGCAGTGAGGTCTCCCCTGGCTGCACCCTTCAGGCAGCTACCTCCACACCTCCACATCCCTCCCCTGCAGCTCCAGAAGCAAAACCCTCTCCAGACAGAGGCCAACTGATCTGCAGCAGGTGACCAGGCTGGGCTGGGCTGAGCTGCAGCTCTGCAGGGAGCCCTGAGCTCAGCACAGGTTCCCTGCACACAGGGTGAGGAATCCAAGCCCAGGCAGCAGGCACAGAGCCAGCCTGGCCTGGCCTGGCCTGGCAGCACCAAACCAGCCTCAGGAGCTGTTTCCAGACAGTCAGAGGTGAAACCTTCTCCCCCTGCCCTGAGGCTCTGGGGCTGTGCCCTGCTTCTCCCAACTCCTCTCCTTCCTCCTGAGCTTTGTCACCCTCAGGAATGCTCTGGCTCTGCTGGGTGGTGCTGACAGCACAGCCCTGCTCACACCCAGCCTCTGCTGGGGCTGCCCCCTCCACTCCCTCTCTTGCTTCCTGCCCCCCCAGCTGGGACTCAGTCTGCTCTCCCAGAAGCCAGCAATCAGCTCCTGCCCAGGGCAGCCTCCACCTCCTGCTTGTCTGGAGCAGAAGCCCCTGGGGAATGCCCCTGGCATGGCCCTGAGAAAGCACAGCCCAGCAGGGCAGGCTGTGGCCCCCAGCAGGGCAGGGCAGGCTGTGCCCCCCCAGCAGGGCAGGGCAGGGCAGGCTGTGCCCCCCCAGCAGGGCAGGGCAGGGCAGGGCAGGGCAGGCTGTGCCCCCCCAGCAGGGCAGGGCAGGGCAGGGCAGGGCAGGCTGTGGCCCCCCAGCAGGGCAGGGCAGGCTGTGCCCCCCCAGCAGGGCAGGGCAGGGCAGGGCAGGGCAGGCTGTGCCCCCCCAGCAGGGCAGGGCAGGGCAGGGCAGGGCAGGCTGTGGCCCCCCAGCAGGGCAGGGCAGGCTGTGCCCCCCCAGCAGGGCAGGGCAGGGCAGGGCAGGGCAGGCTGTGCCCCCCCAGCAGGGCAGGGCAGGGCAGGGCAGGCTGTGCCCCCCCAGCAGGCTCCTTCTGCAGCCAGCTCCCTCCCAGCAGCAGCCCCAGGAGCCCTGGGTGCTGACTCTGGGCTTGAGCTCAGCCCCAGCCCTGCCAGGCCTGGGGAGAGGGCAGGGCCCTGAGCAGGCTCCATGGAGGTGCCAGAATGCAGAGCTGAGGCTGCAGGGCAGGGCTCAGGAGGGAGGATTCCTGCCCTCCCTTCCCAGGCAGCTCCACCACCTCCTCTCCATCTCCCTGGCTGCCAGCACCACTGCCCCACAGCAGCACTGCTGTGCTCTGCCCCCCAGCCCCCACACCCTGCTGGGAGAGGCAGGGGGAGAGGCAGAGCCTGGGGGGGCTCCCAGCAGCCCTTCCCCACTCAGCCTGGATCTGAGCCCCAGGGCTGCTGACAGGCTCCATGCTCAGCTCAGCCCTGCAGGAGGCACCCAGCAGTGCTGAGCTGCCTGAGGGGAGCCCACAGGGCCCCTGCAGGAGGCACCACAGCAGCAGGGCCACAGAGCTGCCAGCCCCCAGGCCTCAGCTCTCAGCCTGGCTGCTGCCAGAGAGCAGACTGGGGGCTGAGGCTGGCTCTGGGCTGCAGCCTCTCCAGCAGGCCCTGAGCAAGAGCCTGCCTTGGAGCAAGGAACCAGGCCTGAGCCCACTGAGAGCTCTGACAGCCTGCAGGCAGCAGTCCCAGAGCACAGAGCACCCCAGAGCTGTCCTCCAAGGCACTCAGCTGGGCCCTGGGTGCTGCCCACCCCCCTCAGCCCCAGGGGCTCAGAGCAGCTCTGGCTGCCCCCCCCCGGGGGAGCTGCTCCCAGAGCCATCCCCCAGAGACTCTGGGGGAGAGGCAGCCCCAAGGGCAGGGCTCCAGGGCCCAGGGGGGCTGAGCTGAGCTGCCCTGGGCTGAGCTTACCTGAGCTGCTTGGCATAGCTGAGCTGAGCTGCCCTGAGCTGAGCTGCCCTGAGCTGAGCTGCCCTGAGCTGCCCTGAGCTGAGCTGCCCTGGGCTGAGCTTACCTGAGCTGCTTGGCATAGCTGAGCTGAGCTGCCCTGAGCTGAGCTGCCCTGGGCTGAGCTTACCTGAGCTGCTTGGCATAGCTGAGCTGAGCTGCCCTGAGCTGAGCTGCCCTGGGCTGAGCTTACCTGAGCTGCTTGGCATAGCTGAGCTGAGCTGCCCTGGGCTGAGCTTACCTGAGCTGCTTGGCATAGCTGAGCTGAGCTGCCCTGAGCTGAGCTGCCCTGGGCTGAGCTTACCTGAGCTGCTTGGCATAGCTGAGCTGAGCTGCCCTGGGCTGAGCTGAGCTGCCCTGGGCTGAGCTGAGCTGCCCTGGGCTGAGCTGAGCTGCCCTGGGCTGAGCTTACCTGAGCTGCTTGGCATAGCTGAGCT
Organism: Melanerpes formicivorus; assembly: GCF_026170545.1. Classification (NCBI taxonomy): domain Eukaryota; kingdom Metazoa; phylum Chordata; class Aves; order Piciformes; family Picidae; genus Melanerpes; species Melanerpes formicivorus. The sequence goes on along the minus strand of NW_027142385.1, from coordinate 8,636,577 downwards.
GAGCTGCCCTGGGCTGAGCTTACCTGAGCTGCTTGGCATAGCTGAGCTGAGCTGCCCTGAGCTGAGCTGCCCTGGGCTGAGCTTACCTGAGCTGCTTGGCATAGCTGAGCTGAGCTGCCCTGGGCTGAGCTGAGCTGCCCTGGGCTGAGCTGAGCTGCCCTGGGCTGAGCTGAGCTGCCCTGGGCTGAGCTTACCTGAGCTGCTTGGCATAGCTGAGCTGAGCTGCCCTGGGCTGAGCTTACCTGAGCTGCTTGGCATAGCTGAGCTGAGCTGCCCTGGGCTGAGCTTACCTGAGCTGCTTGGCATAGCTGAGCTGAGCTGCCCTGGGCTGAGCTTACCTGAGCTGCTTGGCATAGCTGAGCTGAGCTGCCCTGGGCTGAGCTTACCTGAGCTGCCCTGGGCTGAGCTTACCTGAGCTGCTTGGCATAGCTGAGCTCGATCTCCGTCCGCTCCTTGACGAACTTGATGAACTTCTCCAGCACCTCGATGCCCCACTGGGTGTGCTTCTCCAGGCTCTCAAACTGGTCCTGCAAGCAGCCACAGCAAGAGCTCAGCCTCCCTGAGCACACAGCCAGCCACAGAGCCTGGCCCAGGCCCCACAGCTCTGCAGAGGGGCCGGGGGGAGCCTGGCCCAGGCTGCCCGGGAGGCTGCGGCTGCCTCCTGCCCAGAGCTCCCCCAGGCCAGGCTGGAGGAGACCCTCAGCAGCCTGGGCTGGGGGGAGCTGCCCCTGCCCCTGCCCGGGGCTGCCCCTGCCCCTGCTGGGAGCTGCCCCTGCCCCTGCTGGGAGCTTGGAGCCCTGAGGCCCCTTCCCAGCTGAGCCCTGCTCTGCCCCTGTGCTTCCACCCCGAAGGGTCAGTGCAGCTTCCACCACCTGAGCCCTGCTGCTGCCTTTGCCTGGGGAGTGGATCCCAGCCCCATCAGCAGGGCTGTGAGCTCAGAGCAGGCCTGGCCTCCCCCCCAGCCCTGAGGCAGCCCCCCCAGGGCCAAAGGCTGCCCCAGCAGAGGGCAGGAGCCTCCTTCCCAGCAGCTCCCCACAGATGCTGCTTTGTTCTCCTCAAGCAGCTCAGCCCCCAGAGCCAGCCACACAGGGCTCCAAGCAAGGCCTCCCCACTCCAGAACATTCCACAGGGCACTTGGGGATTTGCAGAGGCCAGGAGGAGGTCAGCAGCCCCAAATCCCACTGAAATCCCCCAGGCTGCAGAGCCCAGGCCAGGCTGCAGAGCTCACCCAGGCTGCAGAGCCCAGGCCAGGCTGCAGAGCCCAGGCCAGGCTGCAGAGCCCAGGCCAGGCTGCAGAGCCCAGGCCAGGCTGCAGAGCCCAGGCCAGGCTGCAGAGCCCAGGCCAGGCTGCAGAGCTCACCCAGGCTGCAGAGCTCACCCAGGCTGCAGAGCCCAGGCCTGGCTGCAGAGCTCACCCAGGCTGCAGAGCTCACCCAGGCTGCAGAGCCCAGGCCAGGCTGCAGAGCCCAGGCCAGGCTGCAGAGCCCAGGCCTGGCTGCAGAGCTCACCCAGGCTCCCTTCCCTGGGGGCACCCTGCTGACCTCCCCTTCCACTCACACCCCACAGCCCCCCCCTGCAGCCCTGCAGAGCCCCCCCCTCACCCTGCACAGCCCCCTCCCCACCCTGCACAGCCCCCCCCTCACCCTGCACAGCCCCCTCCCCACCCTGCACAGCCCCCCCCTCACCCTGCACAGCCCCCCCCTCACCCTGCACAGCCCCCCCCCTCACCCTGCACAGCCCCCCCCTCACCCTGCACAGCCCCCCCCTGCAGCTCTGCACAGCCCCCCCCCCTCACCCTGCACAGCCCCCCCCTCACCCTGCACAGACCCCCCCTCACCCTGCACAGACCCCCCCCTCACCCTGCACAGCCCCCCCCTCACCCTGCACAGCCCCCCCCCTCACCCTGCACAGCCCCCCCTCACCCTGCACAGCCCCCCCCTGCAGCTCTGCACAGCCCCCCCCCTCACCCTGCACAGCCCCCCCTCACCCTGCACAGCCCCCCCCTGCAGCTCTGCACAGCCCCCCCCCTCACCCTGCACAGCCCCCCCTCACCCTGCACAGCCCCCCCCTGCAGCTCTGCACAGCCCCCTCCCCACCCTGCACAGCCCCCCCTCACCCTGCACAGCCCCCCCCCCTCACCCTGCACAGCCCCCCCTCACCCTGCACAGCCCCCCCCTCACCCTGCACAGCCCCCCCCCCTCACCCTGCACAGCCCCCCCTCACCCTGCACAGCCCCCCCCTCACCCTGCACAGCCCTCCCCTCCCTCCTGGAGGCCCTCCTGGGCCTCAGCCCAGGCTGCCCCAGCACAGCAGCCAAGGGCAGCCCCAGGGGGACCCCAGAGCTCCTCAGACCAGGAGCCCCCCTCCAGGAGCTGCGAGTGACCTCTCCTGCTGCCCCAGCAAGCTGCTGCCCCAGGGCAGGGCTCAGCCAGCCCCCAGCCCCATCCTGGCTGAGGTCAGCCCAGAGGCACTGCTGGGCAGCAGCCTCCTGAGCACAGGGCAGGGAGGGCAGCCCCTGGGAGCTGAAGGGAAGGGGACAGCAGAGCCAGGCTGAGAGAAGGAGAGGTGTGGAGCAGAGCCAGGTGGGCAGGGAACAGAGAGCCCCCAGGGGGAGGCTGCATGCACACAGCCCCCAGCCCCACTGAGCCCAGGCCCAGCCCAGGGGGATGCCAGCAGGGTGTGGGGGGCAGGAGGAGCAGTGCAAAGGCAGCCCTGAGCTCTGGGGGCAGAGCAGCACAGGGCAGCAGCCTGGCAGGAAGCAGCAGAGCCTGAGCCCTGCTGGTGCCCTGCCCCCAGCCCTGCCCTGTGCCCACACAGCCTCTCCATGCCCAGCCCTGGCAGCCTGAGGCCTCAGCTGCAGCTGCTCCTTGCTGCAGCAGCCTCTGAGCCACTGCTGCTGCCCAGCACTGCTGAGGGACCCCAGCCTCAGAGCTGCCCACAGCCTCAGGAGCTGCTCCCTGCCCCCAGCCTCAGGAGCTGCCCCCAGCCTCAGAGCTGCCCCCAGCCCCCAGCCTCAGAGCTGCCCCCAGCCTCAGAGCTGCCCACAGCCTCAGGAGCTGCTCCCTGCCCCCCAGCCTCAGAGCTGCCCTCTGCCCCCAGCCTCAGGAGCTGCTCTCTGCCCCCAGCCTCAGAGCTGCCCTCTGCCCCCAGCCTCAGGAGCTGCTCTCTGCCCCCAGCCTCAGGAGCTGCTCCCTGCCCCCCAGCAGCCTTCCCTCACCTGGGGGAGCCCCAGCCTGCAGCTCTGCCCTCCTCCCCCCCTCCCCAGGCTGCTGCCTCCTGCAGAGGATGTGGTGAGGCAGAGCTGTGCTCCCCTGCAGCAGGGCAGAGTGCTAAGGCAGCAGCCAGGAAGGAAGGTGAGGGAGGATGTGGCTGGGGGCAGCGCAGCAGCCCAGGGAGGAGAGGCTCAGCCTGGGCAGGGGGAGGGCAGGAGGCTGGGAGCAGCTCAGCTGGGAGCAGCTCGGCTGGGAGCAGCTCAGGGCTGCAGGTGAGGAAGCAGAGAGCAGCCCAGGGAGGCAGGGCCCAGGCCCCCCCCAGGGCTGGCTGGGCCCAGGCAGGGCACTGCCCATGGGCAGGACAGGACCCCCCCGGAGGAGGGCAGCCCCCAGCCAGCACCAGGGCCCACACACAGCTGCTGCAGGGGGCAGGGCTCCCCCAGCCAGGCTGGCAGCAGGGACTGTGCCTCCCAGAGCAGCCTGCCCCTGCCCCCTGCTGCCACAGCCCCCTGGCAGCCAGCCCCAGGCAGGCTCTGCCCAGGCTGCAGCAGCTCCTTCCCTGCCAGCACCTGAGCCAGGCTGGGGCCGAGGCAGGGCCCCCCCAGGCCGAGGCAGGGCCCCCCCCAGGCCTGCAGCTCTGCACCCCAAGGCTTTGCCCCAAAACACTTCCTAAGGGGGGAGAAGGCTCTGCAGGGCAGGGAGAGCAGAGCCTCAGCTGGGGCCAGGGGGGAGCCTGCAGACCCCAACTCCTCTCAGTGCCTCTCAGGACCCTCTGCACCTCCTCACCTGCTCAGCTGAGGGCAAAGAGCTGCAGGGCAGAGGGCTCCAGGGCAGAGGGCTCCGGGGGCAGCCCACAGCCAGGGCCTGTGCAGAGGGACTCCCCAGGAGGGCTCTGAGCCAGGCCAAGGGGCAAGGCTCTGACCCTGCCCTGCCTCAGCTCCACACCATTGCCCCTGGCCTGGCTCAGCCCCCTCAGGAGCTGCTCCTCTGCAGGATCCTTCAGCCCTGAGGCAGCTCTGAGCTCTCCCTGCCCCCCCTGCCCCCCCCCAGCTCTCAGTAAGATCACAGGGAAAGAATCAAATGAATGCAGCCCAGTAGGTGGAAGGAGGCAGGGACAGAGCTGAGCCCCCAGCAGCACACAGAGCACTGCTTCAGCACTGCCAAGGAGCAGCCCAGGCTGGGGCAAGAGGCCAAGCAGGCAGCAGGCACAGGGCACCCGCGGGGGAGTCACAGGGGAGTCACAGGGCACCCACAGGGGACACACAGGGGAGTCACAGGGTACCCACAGGGCACCCACAGGGGATCCACAGGGCACCCAAAGGGGAGTCACAGGGGCACCCACAGGGGCCCTTCTCCCACACACATTCTGGGCCTGCAGGGAGCTGAGCACAGCAGCACCCAGCCCAGACCCCCCCAGCCTGTCTGAGAGCTGCACAGGGCAGGAGACAGCTAAAGAGAGGAGGGAGCCTGAGCCCCAGCCCCCCCTGAGCAGGGGGCTCACACCAGCCCCAGCCCCCCCTGGGCAGGGGGCACACACCAGCCCCAGCCCCCCCCCCCCGGGCAGGGGGCTCACACCAGCCCCAGCCCCCCCCGAGCAGGGGGCACACACCAGCCCCAGCCCCCCCCCCCTGAGCAGGGGGCTCACACCAGCCCCAGCCCCCCCCCGAGCAGGGGGCTCACACCAGCCCCAGCCCCCCCCGAGCAGGGGGCACACACCAGCCCCAGCCCCCCCCCCCCGGGCAGGGGGCTCACACCAGCCCCAGCCCCCCCTGAGCAGGGAGCACACACCAGCCCCAGCCCCCCCCCCCCGAGCAGGGGGCACACACCAGCCCCAGCCCCCCCGGGCAGGGGGCTCACACCAGCCCCAGCCCCCCCTGGGCAGGGGGCACACACCAGCCCCAGCCCCCCCGGGCAGGGGGCACACACCAGCCCCAGCCCCCCCCCCCGGGCAGGGGGCTCACACCAGCCCCAGCCCCCCCTGGGCACTCTGGCAGTGCCAGGCTCCAGCCCCTGAGCAGGGCCCTGCAGGGCATCAATCCCACAGCAGGGCTGAGGCTGGAGGGAGCTCAGAGCTCCTCTGCTGCAGCCCTAACCCTGCCCAGGGACTCCTCAGCTGCTGAGGGCCTCATCCAGCCTGGCCTGCAGCACCCCCAGGCAGGAGGCAGCCACAGCCTCCCTGGGCAGCCTGGGCCAGAGGCTCAGCTCCCTCCTGCTGCAGAGCTTCTTCCTCAGCTCCAGCCTGACCCTGCTCTGCCTCAGCTCCAAACCCTTCCCCCTGGGCCTGGCTCAGAGCCCTCAGAAGTCTCTCTGCAGCCTTCCTGCAGGCTCCCTCCAGGCCCTGGCAGCAGCTCTGGGGTCCCCCTGGAGCCTCCTGCAGGCTGCAGAGCCCCAGCCCCCCCAGCCTGTGCTCAGGGCAGAGCTGCTCCTGCCCCTGGGACTCACTCATTGAGCAGTGAGTAATTAATGAACTCCTCCAGTGAGAAGCAATCAGAGGCTCAGATCCCAGCCTGTCCCCACCAGGGCCTGTGCACAGCAGCCCCACAGCACTTCAAAGCCCAGCCAGGAGGGCTTGGAGCAGCTGCCATGGAGGACTGGTGCTGCTCTGCAGGCTCTGCCTCTTTATTGGCAGGGAATTGATTAGTTAGTCCCCGGGGGAAGCTTTCCTTGCCCTGAGGCCAGCAGTGCCAGGGGGGAGCTGGCCTGGGCAGCCCCCAGCAGCTGGGTTGGCTCCCAGTGCAGGGGGTCCAGCAGGAGCCCTCTGCCCCCTCTGCCCCCTGGGGCTCAGTCTCCACCCAGCAGGCCCCAGCTGCACCCCACACAAGAGCTGCCCCAGGCCTGGGTGCAGGGAGGATTCCCCTCCTGAGCTGCAGCCACCAAGCAGGGAGGGCTGAGGCTGGGCAGCAGTGCCAGAAGCTGCAGCCCTGCACAGACTGTGCCAGGGGAGCCTTGGGCTGGAGAGGAGGAACAGCTCTGTGCTGCAGCAGTGCCCAGGGGCTGGCACAGGCTGCCCAGGGGCTGGCACAGGCTGCCCAGGGAGGTGGTGGAGTCCCCAGCCCCAGAGGGGGTCAGGAGATCTCTGGCCATGGCACCTGGGGCCAGGGTGGTGCTGGGCTGCTGCTGGGCTGCATGAGCTCAGAGACACTTCTGTGGCTCTGGATTCCAAAGCACACTGCTCAGGAGGTTCCCTCCTGCCCCCAGGCAAGAGAGAGCCCAAAGAGAGCAGAGAAGTGAGCAGGAGCAATCTGCTGATGCCCAGAGAGACAGCAGGAGGGGAGAGCAGAGCAGCAGCCAAAGGCATCCTGCTGCACAGCACCTGCAGCTCCTGGGCAGAGCTCCCTGCAGGTCCCAGGACTCCCCAGCTGCTCCCCAGACACAGGGCTGGGCCCTGGGCTTGAGGGGCAGCTGAATCACCTCCCAAACACGACAGCAGACACTGGCTGCAGCCTGCTGGGTGCTGCAGCTGCCCAGCAGGGAGAGCAGGCTTGGCCTCTCAGCCTGCCCCAGGGGCAGCAGCACAGATCCTGCTGCTCAGAGGGGCTGGGGGGGAACTGCTCCTACCTGGCAGCAGGAGGTCACTGGGTGCTGCACCTCCCAGCCCTGCCAGCCTCTGGGAGCTCTGCTCCTCAGCTTCACTGAAGCTGCTCTGAGCCAAAGGAGGAGCCCAGGTCAAACCCTGAGCCTGGCCCTGCCCCTGGCCCCCAGCCAGCCCTGCCCCTGGCCCCCAGCCAGCCCTGCCCAGAGCTCTGTGTCATGGAGGAATCCCCTGCCAGAGCACCCCTGGGCCCAGGGGTCTTTAAGAGGAGAGCCTCTGGCAGCCATGGACAGAGAGCCCCTGACCCTCCCCAGCTCTCCCACTCCTGGGGCCCTCCAGACAGATTCCTTCTCCCCTGGGGAGGGTCCCAGGGCTCTGCAGGCCAGGGTGGAACAAGGCCAAGGGGCTGGGGGCTCAGAACAGGAGTGAGGACACAAAGCTGTGGGGTGCCCCAGTGCTGGGTCCTGGCAGTGATGCTCAGGGTGAGCAGAGCCAGGCAGGGCACTGGCACAGCACAGAGCTCCTGCTTGTCAGCACTGCATGGCCAGGCTGCAGCTCAGCCACGAAGCTTCATCCCTCATGCAAGGCACAGACTGCCCTGGGCTGGCAGGGAGCCCCCAAGGGCATCCTGTCCAACCCCCCAGGCAGCAGGGACAGCTCCAGCCAGAGCAGGCACAGGGACACAGCCAGGCTGAGCCTGGATGGCTGCAGGGACAGAGCCTCAGCCCCCCCCCGGGCAGCCTGTGCCAGGCTCTCCCCAGCCTCCCTGTGCCCAACCCAACCCTGCCCTGCTCCAGTTCCATCCACTGCCCCTTGTCCTGTCCCCACAGCCCCTTCTGAGCAGCCCCTGCCCAGCAGACACTGAGAGGCAGCTCTGAGGTCTCCCTGGAGCAAACTGAAGGACTTCCAGAGAGGCTGAGGCCAGCCCTGGGCTTCTACCCCCCAGGAGGCCCTGGCCAGCCACAGGCTCCCTGCAGTAACCACGAGGCTGCCACTTGCCAGCCTCCCCCTGCCCAGGCACCACATTGCCTCAGCACTGATTGTCACTCACTTCCTGCCCCCAGGAGGCCTTCAGCCTCTCCCACAGCTGCAGCACAGGAGAGAAGCAGCACCTCAGAGAGCAGGGCCCTGGATGGGGCCAGGAGCAGCCAGGCCTGAGCAGAGCAGCACAGCAGGCAGCACCCTGCAGCCCCTGCTGGCAGGCAGCATCCCCCAGCCCCTGCTTGCAGGCAGCTCTCTGCCCCCAGCCCCTGCTTGCAGGCAGCTCTCTGCCCCCAACCCCTGCTTGCAGGCAGCTCTCTGCCCCCAGCCCCTGCTTGCAGGCAGCTCTCTGCCCCCAGCCCCTGCTTGCAGGCAGCTCTCTGCCCCCAACCCCTGCTTGCAGGCAGCTCTCTGCCCCCAGCCCCTGCTTGCAGGCAGCTCTCTGCCCCCAGCCCCTGCTTGCAGGCAGCTCTCTGCCCCCAGCCCCTGCTTGCAGGCAGCTCTCTGCCCCCAGCCCCTGCTTGCAGGCAGCTCTCTGCCCCCAACCCCTGCTTGCAGGCAGCTCTCTGCCCCCAGCCCCTGCTTGCAGGCAGCATCCCCCAGCCCCTACTGGCAGGCAGCTCTCTGCCCCCAGCCCCTGCTGGCAGGCAGCTCCCCCCAGCCCCTGCTTGCAGGCAGCTCTCTGCCCCCAGCCCCTGCTGGCAGGCAGCTCTCTGCCCCCAGCCCCTGCTTGCAGGCAGCTCTCTGCCCCCAGCCCCTGCTCTTCAGCCCTGGCTTCAGCCTCTGCTCATGCCCCAGCCCTGCTCAGCCCAGCCAGCCTCCTGCAGTGCATGAGGGCTCCCCCAGCCCCAGGCTCAGCTCAGGGAGCACTGCTGCTGCTCCCAGGGGCACTCAGCCCCTCCCCAGCCCAGGAGGGCTTTGCCCCCCGAGGGAGATCAGCACTGCTCCACTGCCCAGAGCCTGCCTGTGCCTGGGGGGGTGGAGAAAGGCAAAAGCCTCCAGAGCTCTTTGCATCCTGACCAGAGGACTGGCTCTTGGTGGCCAGCAGCAGGGCAGCTCCTCAGCACCCCTCTGAACACTCCAGAGTGGCCTTCCCAGGGCCTGACCCCCAAGCAGGCCCCAGAGGAAGCCTGCACCAAGCCAGGGAGGGATCCACCACGCAGCAGCTGCCCTCCACAGGCTGCAGGAGCAGCTCTGGGAGGAGCAGAGGCTCTCAGGGATGTTGAGGCTGGAGGGGAGCAGCCTGAGGGGCAGCTGATCAATGCTGATCGATGCTCCAGGGGTGGGGGGCAGCAGGGGGGCAGCAGCCTGCTCTCAGTGGTGCCCAGGGCCAGCACAAGGGGCCATGGGCACGACCTGGGGCGTCAGAAGCTCATCTGAACAGGAGGAGCAGCTCCTGCAAGGGGAGGGAACCCTGGAGCAGGCTGCCCAGGGAGGTGCTCTGGGTGAGCTCCTTGGACTCAGTCCCCACAGGTCCCTTCCAGGCCTCCCCACTCTGACTGCAGGAACCCCTCCAGCTCCCACCCCAGCCAGCACTCCTGACCCCCTGGGGATGCTTTGGCCATGCTGCTGCTCCCCCCCAAGGCGCTGAGCTCCCCTCCAGCAGCAGTGGGAGGCAGTGCTGTTTGCTTTGCTGAGCTCAGCACAGGCTTTGCTGGCTGGAAGCATTCAGCACTCCCACAGCCACTCCATGTGGGCACTGGAGACAGAAGCTCTCTCTCCAAGCCTCCTTTGGAAGAGGCTGGTGCAGAGCCAGGCCCCAGAGGTGCCCAGTGCAGGGCTCTGGGTCTGAGCCCAGCCCCTGCAGGAGCTGTCCCCTGCCCCAGTGCCAGCCCTGCTGCTTCCAGAGCATTCCATGGCAGGCACAGCGAGCCTGGAGAAGGACCCCAGCAGCCTGGGAGCTAACAGGGTGGAGGGTGGCAGGGGCAGGAGCGAGGGGGCAGGCAGACAGGGGGCTGGCAGACAGGGGGCAGGAGCCAGGGGGCAGGAGCCAGGGGGCAGGAGCCAGGGGGCAGGAGCCAGGGGGCAGAGCACAGGGCAGGCAGACAGGGGGCAGGAGCCAGGGGGCAGAGCACAGGGCAGGCAGACAGGGGGCAGGAGCCAGGGGGCAGAGCACAGGGCAGGCAGACAGGGGGCAGGAGCCAGGGGGCAGGAGCCAGGGGGCAGGAGCCAGGGGGCAGAGCACAGGGCAGGCAGACAGGGGGCAGGAGCCAGGGGGCAGGAGCCAGGGGGCAGGAGCCAGGGGGCAGAGCACAGGGCAGGCAGACAGGGGGCAGGAGCCAGGGGGCAGGAGCCAGGGGGCAGAGCACAGGGCAGGCAGGCAGGGGGCAGGCAGACAGGGGGCAGGAGCCAGGGGGCAGGAGCCAGGGGGCAGGAGCCAGGGGGCAGAGCACAGGGCAGGCAGGCAGGGGGCAGGCAGACAGGGGGCAGGCAGACAGGGGGCAGGCAGACAGGGGGCAGGAGCCAGGGGGCAGAGCACAGGGCAGCAGACAGGACAAGGCACAGGCAGCCAGGGCAGGAGGTGCTGAGCTGCTCTCCCTGCCTGCCCTGCTCCACCAGGAGTGGATCCAGGCCCTGGGGGTGCTCAGCCTGCAGGAGGCTGAGGGAGACCTCACTGCTGCCCACAGCTCCCTGAGAGGCTGCAGGGGGTGGGGGTTGGGCTCTGCTCCCTGGCCTCAGCTGACAGGAGGAGGGGAAATGGCCTGGAGTGTGCCAGGGGAGGCTTGGGTTGGAGAGGAGGAAAAAGCTCTTTGCTGCAGGAGTGCTCAGGGCCTGGCCCAGGCTGCCCAGGGAGGTGGTGGAGTCCCCAGCCCTGTCCCAGGACCCCGGGGCCATGGTGGTGCTGGGCTGGGGGACCTCAGAGAGCTTTTCCAACCCTCAGGGCTGCTTCCACCCTTCCAGGGCTGTTTCCTGGGTCCCCCACTGCAGGCAGCAGGCTGCAAGCAGCCAGGGAGAGCTCAGTGTGGAGACAGAGCTGGAGCCCAGCTGCCCCCAGGCCCTGCCAAAACCAAGGCTGCAAGTGCCCAGGGCACTGAGAGCAGGGCACACAGGGCAGGGCAGCCCAGGCTGAGGCAGCTGCTGAGCTGCCCTGGCTCTGTCTCTCCCACCAGGGGCTGCCAGAGCCCCAGAGCAGGGCAGCCCTGAGCCCCAGACAGAGCCTGCTGAGAGGTTTGCCCAGCAAGGGCTGGCTGCAGGCTGCCAGAAAGCATCGGGGGGGCAGCACAGGGCTGCAGCAGCTGGGGGGGCAGCAGCACAGCACAGGGCTGCAGGAGCTGGGGGGGCAGCAGCACAGCACAGGGCTGCAGGAGCTGGGGGGGCAGCAGCACAGGGCTGCAGCAGCTGGGGGGGCAGCAGCACAGCACAGGGCTGCAGCAGCTGGGGGGGCAGCAGCTGGGGGGGCAGCAGGGCATGCCCAGCACATGCAGCCCTCCCCTCTCACTCCACTGCCCACTGACAGCAGAGAGCAGAAGCACCTCAGAGGCTTCTGCTTGGGAAGAGAGAGAAGCAGGGGAGGGGAAGAGCTTCCTGCAGGGCTCTGCACTTCATCCCCTGCCAGCTCCCCTTCCACCACAGCACCACCTCAGCCCCCCAGGAGTGCCACCCCTGTGAGGCCCACAGCTGGCAGAGGAGCAGCTCTCAGGAGGGGCAGAAGCATTTCCCTGCCCCATTTCCCTCCTGCTGGAGCTGCTCCACTCTTCCCCTGGCTCCCAGCTGCATGCCAGGCATTCCTCCCCTCCCCTCAGGACGGAGCCGAGTGTCAGAGCTCCCTCTGCACAGGAGAGCAGGCTGGGGAGGGACAGGCAGAGCTGCCAGGGCTCCCTGCACAGGAGGGAGATGCAGCCCAGCAGTGCCCACCTGAGCTGTGGGCAGCAGCTGCCCTCTGCCCCAGCCCTGCTGAGCCCAGGCTGCCAGGGAGCTCTGCCAGGCTCTGCCCTTCTGCCTCAGTGCCCATCCTCTGCCCCATGCTTCTCCCTTCCCCCTCTGCACTTTCTCCTGATCCCATCAGCCTCCTGCCCTGCCTCTGCTAATGCCCTAATCCCCCTGCACAGCCTGACAGAGCCCCAGGCCCAGCCCTGCTCCCGGCCCAGCTGCTGCTTCCTTCTCACTTAGCCCAAGTCCCCTTCCCCTCCCGAGCCTGCTGCTGCCTTTGCCCAGCTCAGCCTGCCCAGGCTCACCCTCAGCAGTGCCAGCTGGGTTTGGGGAGCCCATTCCCACCCTCCCTGGCACCCCAACCACAGCAACACTTCCCAGAGCAAGCAGCTCCAAGCTTCTGAGCTGGATCCCAGTCTGATCCCTGCTCCTCCTTCCCACAGAACCACAGAGCATGAGAAGGGAGCACAGAGCCCCAGCCCCCTGCCAGGGCCTGGATGCAGGCAGGGTGGGAAAGCCTGCAGGGAAGGAGGCTGCCTCACCCCCTGGGCAGCCTGCCCCAGGGCTCCCCTCCACATTGGCTCTCTTGCTGCAGGGGCCAAGAGCTGCAGCTGCAAGAGGCAACCCCTCAGGCTCAGGGCCCCTCTGGGTGCTCCCCAGGACCCATCCTGGGCTCCCAGCCCTGGGTCCCTGCTCTGTGTTCCTTTGGTTGGTTGTTGGTTCCCCCCCACCTTAGTGTGACTCTTTCCCCCAGGTCCAGGGCAGCATTGCAAGGGAGCTGCTGCTGTAGGTGGCTGGCAGCATGCAGGCCTGCCCCAGGGACCAGCCCCACAGGGCAATCCACAGCCCCTTGCACCGCTCCTGCTTGGAGCAAGCAAACCAAACCCAGCTGGGATGGAAAAGAGCAGACAAAGAGGAGGAAAGGCAGCAGGAAGCAAACAGCACCTTGAGCTGAACCCAAGAGCTTCTGCCCCAGCCCAGAGGGCAGCCAGGGGGCAGAGAGGCAGAGCAGTCATGGAGAGATCCCAGAGCCTCTTTCCCAGTGCTTCTCCCCAGCTGGTGTTCCAGAGCCTCAGCTGCTGCTGGGGGAGCCCAAGGGGTGCAGGAGCCCACAGCCACCTCAGCAGCCTGAGCAGAGGGGCAGGGAACAGCTGCCAGGGGTGGGAGGAGGGAGGCAAACTCCAGCTGGGAGTGCAGGGTGAGGCTGGAGGGGAAGGGAACTCTCCTGGGATGGAAGGGACCTCTGCAACGCAGGCCAAGGCCCCTGGCAGAGCAGGGCACCCAGGAACACATCCGGGGGGGGCTGGGAAGCCTCCAGGGCCCCCGGGGGCAGCCTCCCCCCTGCCCAGCCGGGCTCCAGCCGGCTCCCCTTGCTCCCTGCCCCGGGCACCGCTGGACAGAGCAGCCTGCAGAGAGACGGTCAGCAGTCCCTGAGCAGCAGGGAGCTGGGGGGAGCGGGGGGGAGCTGGGGGAGCTCAGAGCCGGCCGGGCAGGCTCGCAGGGGGTGGAAGGGAAGCTCCCCAGGGCGCTGCACAGGGCAGCCCCGCGGCCGCCGTCGCTCATTGACCCCCTGGCTCCAGCCCCCCCGGGGAGGGCAGCTCGGAAGGGCTGCTTCAGAGGGAGGGTTCCCAACGTGGGTAACAGCAATGAGCCGCAGGGAGCCCCGAGAAGCATCCTCCTCGCCCGGGACTGCCTCCCCAGGGGGTCAGGGAGCTCCAGCAGCCGCAGCACCGGTGGGAAGAGTCTGTGACTGAATGGGGAGGGGGAAAAGACCTTCTGCCCTCTCAGCTCCTGCTCAGAGGGCAAACCTGAAGCCCAGAAGGCCAACAGCATCCTGGGCACACCAAAATGGACTGAAGCTGGAGGTGGGGAGGTTCAGGCTGGACTGAGGAGGAAGTTCTTCCCCATGAGTGGTGAAGCCCTGGAATGGGTTGTGCAGGGAGGTGGTTGGGGCCCTGTCCCTGGAGGTGTTTAAGCCCAGGCTGGATGAGGCTGTGGCCAGCCTGATCTAGTGTGGGGTGTCCCTGCCCATGGCAGGGGGGGTGGAACTGGATGATCCTTGTGGTCCCTTCCAGCCCTGACTGATTCTATGCAAAGCACAGCCAGAGAGAGCTGGAGCTGCTGCTGCTGGGCTGCTCTGCTGCTGCTGGGCTGCTCTGCTGGGCTGCTGCTGCTGTGCTGTGCTGCACTGCTCTGCTGGGCTGCTGCTGTGCTGCTCTGCTGGGCTGCTGCTGCTGTGCTGTGCTGCACTGCTCTGCTGGGCTGCTGCTGTGCTGCTCTGCTGGGCTGCTGCTGTGCTGCTCTGCTGGGCTGCTCCTGCTGTGCTGTGCTGCTCCTGCTGTGCTGCTGCTCTGCTGGGCTGCTGCCTCACCTGCAGGGCTGTGTCCAGCCCAGAGCTGTGGCTGCAGCAGGCAGCTCCTCCTCCCAGCAGCTCCCCGGGAACCTGGCTGTGCAGCCTGACCACAGCAGCCAGGGAGTGAGCTGCTGGGCAAGGAGGAGGCCCTGAAGCCTCCAGAGAGCTCAGCTAATGACAAGCTTGGGCTGCTTTGAGGAGCCCAGCTCAGCCCTCCCTGCAGCACCTTTAGTCTCGGCCTCCCTGAGCCCGGATCAGCAGGAGGATGCAATCCAGCCCTGACCTCAGCTCCTTTGTTCCCCCAACCCCTGGCTGCATTTGCTGCCAGCCTGCCTTTGGGAGGATCTTTTGTGGGTGACATTCCAGCCTCTTTGAAACCCACTGAAGGTTTGGCAGCTGCCAACCAGAAGCCCAGGCACAAAGGGAATGGGGTCAGGATCCACAGCTCTGTCTCCAGGAGCTGCCTGGATGGTGCCAAAGCAGTCACAGCAATTCCCAGGCCGTTTCCAACAGGCCTCACTTGCCAGCAGAGCTTTGCCCTCACCAGAGGAGGCTTCCTGAGCTGCCAGCAAGGCAGCCACCCCCTCTGAAGGCTGGGCTCATCACCTGATGGAGTGGAAACTCTCAGCTCATCAGCAGAGGGAGAAGATTTAGCATGCAGGACTGGACACCCCTGACCTGTGTCCTTGTCCCATGGGAAACCAATCCTTGGCCATTCAGCCTTGGAAGGGAACAGCTAACTCCCAGAGCCAGGCTGGCAGGGGGTGGGAGTGTGAGAGGAGGGTGGGTGGGAGGAGCAGGGCAGGTTTCATGCCCAGCAGTGCCTGGGCAGAAGGAAGGAAGGAAGGAACCAAGGGGCCAGCCCCAGCTCTGCAGCTCTCCCAGGGAAGCAGCTGGGAAGAGCTGAGCCTTCGCCTGAGATACAGCCCAGGGCCTGGGTGCTCCAGGCAGCTGCCAGGGCTGAGTCCCCAGCCTGCACAACAGCCACAGCTGACAGCCTGCCCTGCAGGGCAAGGCTGCAGGCGTGGGGGAATGCAGGGCTCCAGCTGCCCCAGCACAGCCCCTGCTGCTGAGAGAGGCAGCAGGAAGCCATTCATCACCTGCAGATAGCACAGGGACCTCCCTTCGGCTCCTCAGAGCCGCTCCAGGCCTCACCACAGGCAAGGAGGATGTGCCACAGGAGCCCTGAAGGCTGGGGGGGAATCACCGCTGCTGGAAGGAGCCTTGCAGAGGGTGGGAGGCTTGGGGACAGCTCTCGTCTGCACGGGGAGAGAGCCTGCGAGGCGCGGCCCCGAGGCGCGGCCCCGAGGCGCGGCCCCGAGGCGCGGCCCCGAGGCGCGGCCCCGAGGCGCGGCCCCGAGGCGCGGCCCCGAGGCGCGGCCCCCCGGGGCCAGGCCAGCAGCTGCCTGGCACGGCTCTGGCACTGCACCTGCACCGGCACCAGCACGGGCACAGGCACGGGCACAGCACCAGCACTGCACCCACACGGCTCCGGCACGGCGCAGGCACGGCACCGGCATCAGCACAGCACCGACACTGGCACCGGCACCAGCACAGGCACAGCACCAGCACCGCACGGCACCGGCAGCGCTGTGCAGACGCTGAGCAGTGCCCTCCCGGCAGGCTGAGGGACAGGCACAGCCGGCGGCTGACCCCCAGCTGCCCAGCAAGGGCAGAGGAAAAGGGCAGCAAACCTCCCCCCGGGCAGGGCTCAGCAGGCCGAGGGGGAAGGGCTTGGAGCTGAGGCTCTGGCCCAGGCTGCCCAGGGAGGCTGTGGCTGCCTCCTGCCTGGGGGGGCTGAGAGGAGGCCCTGCCCAGGGTGGGAGGTTGGAGCAGAGGAGCTCTGAGCTCCCTTCCCACCTGAGCCACTCGGAGGTTCTTCTCCTTCGGTTTCACTTTGAGTGTGGAAAGCTAAAAGCCCCAAACCAGGACCCAGGCCCTGAGCCCCTGCAGCTCTGACACACTCCTGGCACAAGGATGACTCTGCCCACACTGACTCACCTCACCCCCGGCTCTGGGACTCTCCTGACCTGACTGAGCTCTTCTGGACCACTTCACCACAAACTTACCCCTGGCTGCCCCAAACTGCACCCTGCCAAACCCCATCCCCAGCAGAGCTGACTGCCCTCACCACGGCACAGCCCTGCCCCCTCAGCCCGAGCTGAGCTTGAGCTCCCTTTGCTCTCGCTCCCACCACTGCTCCAGGGGCTTCAGACCACAGCAGAGGACACTGCTGCCAAAGCACTGCTCAGAGCCTGCTGCCAGGCTCTGTGCTCCTCCCCACGGCCCAGGAAAAGGGTGCAAGGCTCTGAGCATCCTTTCAGAGCCTGTGCCCCCCCAGGGCAGCTCATGGCACAGGCTGGGGCTGCACACAGGGCTGGGGCAGCAGGGCAGGGATCCTGCCCCTGTACTGGGCACTGGTGAGGCTGCTCCTTCAGTGGGTCAGTTTTGGGCCCCACACTCCAAGGAGCACAGGGAGGAGGCTCTGGGGAAGGGCAGCAGGGCTGCAGCTTGCACTGGATGCAGGGAAGGCTCTGGGGAAGAGGCCTGGGCTGCAGCTTGCACTGGATGCAGGGGAGGCTCTGGGGGAGAGGCCTGGGCTGCAGCTTGCACTGGATGCAGGGAAGGCTCTGGGGAAGGGCAGCAGGGCTGCAGCTTGCACTGGATGCAGGGAAGGCTCTGGGGAAGGGCAGCAGGGCTGCAGCTTGCACTGGATGCAGGGAAGGCTCTGGGGGAGAGGCCTGGGCTGCAGCTTGCACTGGATGCAGGGAAGGCTCTGGGGAAGGGCAGCAGGGCTGCAGCTTGCACTGGATGCAGGGAGGGCTCTGGGGAAGGGCAGCAGGGCTGCAGCTTGCACTGGATGCTCTTGGAGGGCTTTTCCCACCCAAGGAGTTGTAGGATACAAAACCTTCCCTTACCACTTACAGCCAGCACTAGGAGACATCAGCCCTGGCAGGAGCGAGCCAGGAGCCTGCTCCCTCTGCTCCCTGCTAGCCCTGGATGCCCTCCTTACACCGGGGTGAAAGCCAAAGTGATTTGCTCTCATCACTCTGCTTCGCCCTCCAGCCTCCCCCCAGCTCCTCAGTGCCTGAGGCCCAACAGGCAGAAGGCCTTCAGCAGGGGCTGGGCAGGCTGCAGAGCACAGCCTGCAGGAGCAGGAGGCTCACAGCCTGCAGCCCACAGGAGACCCTCAGGGTCTGCTCCCCCACGCTGGATGCCTGGGAGCCCCCAGAGGACCTCTCCAGCCCCAGCCCTCGGCCTCACACCCGGCAGCAACGCTGCCCAAGTCCCTCTGATAACGCTGCTGCTGCTGCTGGCTCTGCCCAGGGGCCCACAGCAAGATGAAAACCAAGCCAGGATTCCAGGGGAGCCTCAGCAGGGACTTTGCAGCAGGGTCTGCAGGCACAGAGCACAGAGCAGGAGGCTGAAATCCTGCCTGGGCAGCACTGAGACACTGCTGGAGGGATCTGACTGCTCCTCCAGGGGAAGGCTTTCTGCAGGCAGCTCCTTTATGTATTGATTTGTTTGTTTGTCTCCAGGAAGGGGCAGAAAGCCTCCACAGGCCCAGCCCCAGCAGCACCCCACACGGCAGGCTGAGTTTTACTTCTCCTTTGCTCCATTTAGAGGCTGAATCAGGAGCATGCAGCCAGGCTGGGAGCCCAAGCACAGCTAATCCCCCAGCAAATCTCAGCTGCCCAGAGCTGGAGCCACCTCAGCCTGCCCCAGCCCCCAGCCCCCAGCTGGAGCCACCTCAGCCTGCCCCTGCCCCAGCCCCCAGCTGGAGCCACCTCAGCCTGCCCCAGCCCCCAGCCGGAGCCACCTCAGCCTGCCCCTGCCCCCAGCCCCCAGCTGGAGCCACCTCAGCCTGCCCCAGCCCCCAGCTGGAGCCACCTCAGCCTGCCCCAGTCCCCAGCTGGAGCCACCTCAGCCTGCCCCAGCCCCCTGCCCCCAGCTGGAGCCACCTCAGCCTGCCCCAGCCCCCAGCCGGAGCCACCTCAGCCTGCCCCTGCCCCCTGCCCCCAGCCGGAGCCACCTCAGCCTGCCCCAGCCCCCAGCCGGAGCCACCTCAGCCTGCCCCTGCCCCAGCCCCCAGCTGGAGCCACCTCAGCCTGCCCCAGCCCCCAGCCGGAGCCACCTCAGCCTGCCCCTGCCCCCTGCCCCCAGCCGGAGCCACCTCAGCCTGCCCCAGCCCCCAGCCGGAGCCACCTCAGCCTGCCCCTGCCCCAGCCCCCAGCTGGAGCCACCTCAGCCTGCCCCAGCCCCCAGCCGGAGCCACCTCAGCCTGCCCCTGCCCCAGCCCCCAGCTGGAGCCACCTCAGCCTGCCCCAGCCCCCAGCTGGAGCCACCTCAGCCTGCCCCTGCCCCCTGCCCCCAGCCGGAGCCACCTCAGCCTGCCCCAGCCCCCAGCCGGAGCCACCTCAGCCTGCCCCTGCCCCCAGCTGGAGCCACCTCAGCCTGCCCCTGCCCCCTGCCCCCAGCTGGAGCCACCTCAGCCTGCCCCAGCCCCAAGCTGGAGCCACCTCAGCCTGCCCCTGCCCCAGCCCCCAGCCGGAGCCACCTCAGCCTGCCCCTGCCCCCTGCCCCCAGCTGGAGCCACCTCAGCCTGCCCCTGCCCCCAGCTGGAGCCACCTCAGCCTGCCCCAGCCCCCAGCCGGAGCCACCTCAGCCTGCCCCTGCCCCCAGCCCTTCCAGGGGCCTCACCAGATCAGTCACACTGTACAGCAGGCACCTGCTGCTTTCATCACCTCTTCATGAAGACCAACAGAAGGGACCCCAGAGCTCCTCTGCTCCAACCTCCCAACCAGGCCCAGGGACACCTCAGCTGCTGAGGGCCTCATCCAGCCTGGCCTGCAGCACCCCCAGGCAGGAGGCAGCCACAGCCTCCCTGGGCAGCCTGGGCCAGAGCCTCAGCTCCCTCCTGCTGCAGAGCTTCTTCCTCAGCTCCACTCTGACCCTGCTCTGCCTCAGCTCCAAACCCTTCCCCCTGGGCCTGGCTCAGACCCCCTCAGGAGAAGTCTCTCTGCAGCCTTCCTGCAGGATCCCTTCAGGTACTTCAAGTCAGCTCTGAGGTGCCCCTGGAGCCTTCTCCTCTCCAGGCTGAGCACCCCCAGCTCCCTCAGCCTGTGCTCACAGCAGAGCTGCTCCAGCCCTGGGATCATCTTTGAGGCCTCCTCTGGCCTCCCTCCAGCAGCTCTGTGTCCTTCTCCTGCCGGGGACAGCAGAGCTGAGGCAGGGTTCCCACTCCCCAAGCCACAAATGGACTTCTGAGGGAAATGGAAATGCACTTTGGGTTGCAGAACACAGCAGTGAGCACCGAGAGGGAAGAGCTGCCACAGCCAGGCTGCCTGTGTGGTTTCCTTGCCCAGGGAAAGGGAGATGATGGAGAGAGAATTCACTGTTTTGCCCTAAATATGCAGAGCACTGGAAACTGATTTGCTGGCAGAGCTGTGCCCAATGGAAAGGCAAGCAGCTCCTGCCAGCCTGGGCTCTGCTGGGCCAAGCCCTTCCCTCGGTGACCTGCTGCACCTAAGCCACGGCAAACAGCACTTGGATGCTGCTGAGGACAAGGACTCAGCAGCCAGCCCCCAGCAGAGCAGTCCGCGGCTGCACACACCTGCAGGGCTTGCACAAGCCAGCAGCAGTCACTGATAAGCCCTGCGCTGCCCCTGCTCTCCCGCAGCAACACCTCCCCGGCACCTGCACGCCTTGAGGAACACAAACAGCACGGAGGCCACCTCGGCAGCGCCGAGCCTTCCCGTCCCAGAGTTGCCAAACTGACTCCGGTGCCGCTGCCACCACTGCCTCCCTCCCCGCGGCATCCCAGAGGCAGACCTGCCCCGCACCGGCTGCCGACCTGCCCCGCACCGGCTGCCGACCTGCCCCGCACCGGCTGCCGACCTGCCCCGCACCGGCTGCCGACCTGCCCCGCACCGGCTGCCGACCTGCCCCGCACCGCTGCAGACCTGCCCCGCACCGCTGCAGACCTGCCCCGCACCGCTGCCATGCGGCGCAGCTGCTGCCGTCCTGGTGACTCCAGAGAGCATCGCTCCAGCGTTTCGTCAGCAGGGATCACCTCTTCCTCTGCAGCACGCAGACCACAGCCGCCCCCCTCGGCAAGCATCTGCCGCCCGATTCACCCTCCGGATCCAGCCCGATCTCGCTCCGAGGCGACCACAGTGCCAGAGCCGAGCGGGATGCTCGCAGCCGGGGCTGCAGGGCAGGCAGCCGAGCATCCCGCACGCACTCAGCGCCGCTCCAACAACCATTTCCAGCCGCTCCGGCAGCTCAGACGTGTTTACATCTCGGCTCGCACTGGGCACCAGCCCCAAGCAGATGGATCCAGGAGCGAAGCCCGCAGTGCCACTCGCTCTCGACTCCTTCCACAGAGCCCCTCTGCCCTTCTCCTCCGCCCAGCACAGGCTGGAGGAGGTGGCTGCTGTCCCACCCGCGGATGAAGAGCTGCTGGCAGCCTCCCGTCGGCTGTCAGAAGCCCTCGGGAGCAGGTTCTGCTCCTCCACCGCGCTGCCTAACATGGCTGCACCCTGCCCTCTGTGTGGTCTCTCGGCCTTCCGAGGCTGCTTCTCAGGTCACCCGGGGACCATCTCACTGTCACTTTCCAGCCCTTGTCACACTTCGATGTTTCCCAGCGATGTCTCACCGCACACCCAGGGCTTTACACCTTCCAGCTGGGCTCCCCAAAGCCGTCAGGGGGCTTTACACCCCGACACCGCTGCCGCCCCCAGCCCCATCCACAGGCAGCACAGGGCTCAGCTCACCGAGCCGCCCCCGACCTTCCGTCCGGCCGCGCACAGAACCCCCCCGAGAGCAGCCAAATGCAATTTCACCTCCCGGCTTCGCCCCCCTGCAGCTCCCTCTCCTGAAACCGGACCCCCTCCGCATCCCTCCCTCCCCGCCGAGCCTCCCCCGGCTGCAGCCTCCCTCGCACGAATCCCGGCCCCAGCCCCAGCCCCGGCTCCAGCCCCAGCCCCGGCCCCGGCTCCGGCTCCAGCCCTCTCCCCGCCCGCGGGGCCGCTCGGGCTGCCCAGCATGGGTCTGACTTCACCGAAGGGAAATGAAGGAAGCGGCTGAGCCCCCGCCGGGCTCCCCGCACGGAAAACTTTGCGGGCGCTGCCCTTGGCCCCGCACGCCGCAGCCCCTCCGCCGCGGACCGTTATGACACGGGGCGGGCGCGGCGCTCCCGGGCAGCGGCGGCCCCGCTCCCTCCTCCCCTCCCCTTCCCTTCCCGTTCGCCCTCCGCACTCACCCACAGCTCCGTGCCCCAGCTCATGGCTCCGCCGCGCCGCCGCGGGCCGGCGCCGAGCTGCGGGCGGGGGTCTGGCTGTCCCCGGGCTGGGCTGGGCTCCCCTTCTCCGCCCGCGCCGAGGGCCCCAGCGGGGCGAGGCGAGACGAGAAGAGCAGGGAGCGCGGAGAGGGCAGGACGGGCCGGGGCCGCTGGCTGCTCAGCGCCGCTCCCGCCTCATCGCGCCGCAAAATGGCCCAAGCGCGGCGCGGGGAGGCGGCGGCGGCCGGGCGGGGGGGGGGCGATTGACAGCTCCGGGGCACTGCGCAGGCGCAGCCCGGCCGGGCGGGGGGCGCGGTGGCGGCAGCGCGCAGGCGCGGCCCGCGGTGGTGCGCGCCCCCGGGGCCCGCTCTGAGCCCCGCTCCGGACGCGCAGGGACCCCCGCCGGGGCAGGCGGCTCGGTGGGGCCGGGCGCTAGCGGGTGCCGCGGTGCTCCCCGCCCCGGGAGCCGGCCCGCCTCTGCCCCGCGCCCGCACCCAGCTGCCCTTCCCCGCCTCTGCCCGCCCAGCTGGGGCTGTTCGGGGGCAATGTGCTGCTTCCGAGCGCACCGAAAAGGGGAAGGAGGAGACCCACACCCTGAGGGCGGGCTGCGGGGGCTGCCCGAGCACGCGGACACGGCCCCCCGAAACAACCCAAATCCCGGAGAATTAACTCCACCATCTGTCACCGACAAGGAGCAAGCAGGGAAATAAGGAAATTAATCAGTCTGCGGGGATGTGGTCTGGGGATGTAGGTTACTGCTGCAGTCCCACCGCCTGGCCCCAGCAACAGCATGGGGCTGTGCTCCTCTCCCTCTAACAGCTTTCACCTGGGCTCTGGCCGTTCCCACAGCTGCTTCTCAGCTGCCATCAACCTAAGAAGAGCTCCAGACTGATGTGTTTGTGTGTGTATTTATTCCTCCTCCCGCCCGGGAAAGATTCACAGGGAGGGGAGGGAAGGGAAGCATTTATTCACCTGAGGAAAAGGTGAGGAGCGAGATGAACACTGCCCAGCTGGCAGGGGAACTCCTTCAGAGGAGGGCTCGGCTTGGAGGCTGGGTTATGAACCTGGATGAGAAAGGACAAGGAAGGAAGAACTCGCTGAGCGGTGCCAGCGCTCAGAACAACAACGCAGACAAATGTTATGCTAATGACTGAGCCGCGTTTGTTTTTCTCCTCCTGCAATCGATCTGAACACAAGAGCGGAGGGCTGCTCCTCACACAGCTGGCTTTGAAGAGACACAGAGAACAGGCAGGGCTTTTGTCCCTCCTTACAGCTCCCTGCTTCCAAGGGCTGACTTCACAGCCACCAGGAGACACGCCGTGCAACTCGCTTCCCAGCCTGCCGCTGCCAACGTATTCAAATCTCTGAGCCTGCCTCGCCGCCCAAAGCACAACCACAACCCTCCTGCCTCCACGGGCTCGCAGGGAAGGGGCACCCAAGGCTCCTAGATCCGTCCAGAAAGCATCCCAGAGCCAGGCAGCGCGGCGGCAGCGCGGCTCTGCGACAGCTTGATCCACAGATCCTTGAGCTACGACGTCCAGGGAGCGAAGAGAAAGCAGCCCTGGTATCACCCCGGGTGAATTTGCTGTGGAATTTCCTTTTGCACAAAGAGCTGGGAGGGGAACAAGGCAAACCTGTTACACCAGCACGGGCAGGGAAACCTGTCCAGGACGAGAGATAGAAAAGCTCAACCTGTTCTGGAGAGATAAAGGCCAGAAATGCAAGTTCTGGGTGCTGATGGCACATCGGGGCCAGCCCTGCCCCAGCCTCCCGAGCCTTATCACAGTCTGTGTGGATGGGGAGCGAAAACAAACGCTAAAACAAATTAAAGCTCATCAACTCTGGCTGTTTCTGGAAGGACACTTCTTCCTCTCTTTGATTGTCTTCATTATTTACCCTGAAACTCCCCAGGACAGAGACTGCCGCTGATTACTTCAGCCGTGCAGTGCCCAGAGCAGCAGGGCCTGCAGCTCGGCTGGCCCCTAATTACCAATGTAATTAACGATGATGGGAGCATTAGGAGCCCTTTCTGCTGGAGGAGGAGGAGGAGGCTGGGAAGCTCAGCAGGTCCCAGGCTCGAGGGAGTAACTCAGAATAACTCTTGGAGATTCTCTTATCTCTCACCTCCTAACTCGGCTCTCACAATCCAAACCTGGGCAGCACAGAAGCTGCTGGGAGCTTCCCCTCGGCCCTGCTGAGCACAGATCTGTTACCCAGATAGGGCCTGTTCCCGTAAGCTCTGTTTGCCTCTTCTCTCGCTATGACTCAGGGCGCTCCCAGAGGTAGCTCCTAAGCCCCAGATGAAACAATTCCCTTTTTTAGAAGGCCAGCACTTTGTTTAGGAAAGCCCAGTCCCGCTTGGAGCCGGCCAGATTAGCTGCTGAAGGGCTCACAAGGGGGCTCAAGGAGATCAAATAAATCCCTGAACTGCAGCTCGGTCCAAACCCTCTCCCCCGGGTTTGTTTACTTGTGCAAAGCGAGAGAAATCAGTTTCCAAACCACGGACACCGCTGGGAGCTTCCAGGACAGCAGAGGAAGAGGACCCACCTTTCCCCCCGGACTTATCACCCTCGCAGCTGCTTCCCATGTATTTAGTTACAATTCCACCCAGATCGCCCACGTCCGAGACGAGGATCGTGGATGCTGCCCGTGACCCCTCCTACGCCGGGAGAGCAAGGGAGCAGCAGAGGAAGGACACACCTTCCCCCCGGGCCATCGCCGCCCAGCTGCTTCCTTTCTGCTCTTGCACCACACGCAGCTCGCTCAGGCAGGCACCAGGGGACCTCGCCCCCCCTTTAAAGGCCCTGGCAGGGCCCGGAGGGGGTTAATTAACACCTGATTGCCAGCTGATAAACCTTAATGGCCCTGGTCAGCCTCACCTGTAGCCTCCTCCGCCCACAGGCTGGGGAGCATCAGGTAAGCTGTGGCCTCAGGATTGGACCGGATTTAATTCACAGAGGGGACAGGGGGCTGCAGCTGTGCACGGCTGGCAGCCGTGGATGTGGAGCCTGCCGCACATCTGGTCCTGTCTCAGATATCCTCATGGACCTATCCAGCTACTGTTGGACCATGCCTGACCTTGGTGACCATCACCTGAACTGCAGAAGGACTTCTCAGCTCAGCCTTGACTCTGCCTCATTGCTGTGAGCTCACCTCATTGCCTGGACACATCCCTAGGCTTGCTCTGGGCACCTTGCCTGGGCACTGTGGGACTGGACCCTGGATGGTGAGGCTCCTGCTGTCCTCTTGTCTCATCCTGCCCATCCTCCAGCTCTGTGTCCCCTGGGAGCAGTCAGATCTTGCTACTCCATGCCCACACCAAGACACCGACATGCAACCTGCTTGCCCCTGAGCTGAGCTGCACCTCTGGGCTGTGCCTGCATCGAGAGTTTTCTGGCTCTGCTGGTAACTTCCACCCAGTCTCAAGAGCTGTCCACGATAACCCCCAAAGGAAGAGGAGATCTGTGAAGGAACCACGAAGGAACTGAGGCAAAGAAAAGAGACACTCAGGGGATGTGCTCAGCCACAGCTGAGAGTCACTGCACTGGTTAGGAGCAAGGAGACTCCTGTCTGGAAGCCACAACAGAGCAGAGCAGTGTGCTGATGAGCTGCTGTTAGGGCACTGACCACTGCAGCACCTAGGTTGCATGTGGACAGCACTGCAAGCTCCAGGGGAGCCATCTCAAGGTGTAAGTGCTTAGGAAGATGCACAGCAGAGTGAAGATGACATCGGTTCCAGCTTTGAGGTTGTTTAGTGCAGGCAAAGGGCAAGCTTGCAGGCACCACGCTGTCCTGAGAGCTGCTGGAGAGTTACATGGGGGGGGAGGGCAAAAAAGAGGAAGATCTTCAGAGAGTTCCTGGTTTGTGGCCCAGAAATCCCTGATTGCTACTAGGAAGCATCTTCAGGCCAGGAGAGGCTCTTCAGCTGAAGCAGTCTCCAGCCCCACAGAGCAAAGCCCTGGTGCTGTTGGACCACTGAGGCTGCCAGAGAGACCCTGAGCAGGGCAGCAAGGCAGGAGAGGGTCTGGCTGCAAGCTGCTGCCTCCCAGCAGTCAGCAGCCTGCAGCTTCGCTCTGTGCACTGCAGTTCTGACAGAAGCATTGCCTCCAGTCAAAGTCGGGGAGCAGAGTGAGCTTCCCGGGGGGGATTCTGGGGGGCGTGTAGTCCTCGGGGTGCAGCTGTGAGCACTGCAAGGCCTGACGCTGACAGGACATCTAGTGGCACGCCCGAGCTACTGCCCAGGGACACAGCCCTACCAGCGACTGCAGGCGGTTCGCGCTTCAGGCACCCTCTGCTGCCAGCCCCGGCGTCCCGGCTGAGACCCCTGCCTCTATTTCACTGCCTAGGAGTGCACAAGGGAAACACACGTTAAGGAGAAGCGCGCAGAAGCCCCCAGGTGGTGTCTGCAGTGGGCAGCTCTGCCCCACTTGGCTAAGGGACAGGTCAAAGCCACTGACTTTCCTCTGCCCTCACCTGCATTTCAGCACTTGCCTGGCCAGGCCCAGCGCTTTCTCTGGCCCGAGGTGGAGAGCCTTGCACGGCTGGCACTGCAGACACCGAGAGGGGAGCCCAGGCTGCTGGAGTTCCAAGAGCTGGCAGCAGAGGAGCCCCCTGGGGAGGAGCAGATCTGTTTGGGTTTAAAGGCTTCCCAGGGGGAAGGGAGTGCACAGCATTGCAGCAACCACCCCAGAACAGCTCTTCAGCAACGTGTCAGCCCCAGAGCTGGGTTAATTGCTGCTGCTAATGCTCAGCTCGTGGCTTGCATTACTCTGAGCAACAAAGAAGTCGCTGAGGCCAGCCCTGGTCTGCTCCACTTTTAAGTGGGACTGCAGCTACCAAAGAGTTTGACAGCTCCAGCACTGCTGCAGTGAGGAGGCAGAGAGCCCTGGGGCTGCTCACAGAGATTTTTGGTGCTATTTAAAGTGAATACTCTTAAACCCAGCTTTAAATTCCCAGCTCTTTGCAGCACCTGATGCTCTGACATCTGCTCTCACTGCAGCTCCCAGGATGGAGCTGAGACCTGCTGGCTGATGTGTGGCTGAGCTGGAAGCCTCAACCCCAGAGCTCTCTTTGAAACCCCTCTGAGTGGCTCCAAACCTCCCTGGGAACCCCTGAGTGGCTCCAAACCTCCCTGGGAACCCCCTGAGTGGCTCCAAACCTCCCTGGGAACCCCTGAGTGGCTCCAAACCTCCCTGGGAACCCCCTGAGTGGCTCCAAACCTCCCTCCAAGGCTCCAAACTTCCCTCCAAAGCTGAGGGCTCTGGCAGGGCGAGCTCCAGCCTCTGCCCGGGGCCGCACAGCTCCCTGCCCCCGGCCCCCCAAGGCCGGTTCGGGGAGGGCTCGGGGGGGTCCCTTGGGCCTCTGTGCCCCTGTGGGGGCGGCGAGGGTCCGCAGCCCTCCCGGAGGGGCTGGGCCGGGGGGAAGCAGCCTGGCGGGGGGCAGGACCAGAAGGGCCTTGGAGGAAGAAGAGAGGGGTGGGAAGCCGCAGGCCCCCGGGAGCACGGCGGGGCCGGGAGGGGTCAGGGGGTCCCGGGCGGGGCGGGGGTTCCGGGGGTGTGTTCTGGGGGGGATGTTCCGGGGGGGGTTGCCGGGCGGGGGGTGTCGCGGGGCGGGGCAGGGCAGGGGTTCCGGGAGGGCGGGGTCCGGGGGGGGGGATGTTCCGGGGGGGCGGGGCGGGGGTTCCGGGAGGGCGGGATCCCGGGGGGGGATGCTCGGGGGGGCGGGGCAGGGCAGTGATTCCGGGAGGGTGGGGTCCGGGGGGGGGATGTTCCGGGGGTCAGGGCTGTTGCCGGGCGGGGCTGTTCCTGGGGGGCGGGGCAGTGGTTCCGGGAGGGCGGGGTCGCGGGGGGGGTATGCTCGGGGGGGCGGGGTCCCGGGGGGGATGTTCCGGGCGGGGCGGGGCAGGGGTTCCGGGGGGGCGGGGTCCCAGGGAAATGTTCCGGGCGGGGCAGCCCCGCCCCGTGCGCGCGTGCGCGGCGCCGCCCTGCCCCGGAAGCGCGCGGGATGCCGATGCGGGACTGATCATGGCCGCCCGCGGCGCTGCGGCTGCGCTGGGCCTGGCCGCGGCCCTGCCGCTGCTGCTGCTCTGCGCGGCCCCGGCCGGCGCCCGCGTCCACCACCTCACCCTCAAAGTAAGGTCTGCGCCGCCCCTGCCGCTGCCCTCCCGCAGCCTCCCCTCGGCCCCGCCCGGGCGCGGCCGCATCCTGCGGGCCGGGGGCTGCGCTCCCTGCGCCTCCAGCCGCGTCCTGCCCGGCCCCAGCCCGCACAGCCCGCACAGCCCGCACAGCCCGCACAGCCCGCACAGCCCGCTCGTCTCAGCCTGCCCCCCTCGGCCTGCCCCCCTCGGCCTGCCCCCCTCGGCCTGCCCCCCTCGGCCTGCCCCCCTCGGCCTGCCCCCCTCGGCCTGCCCCCCTCGGCCTGCCCCCCTCGGCCTGCCCCCGCCCCGCTGCTGCCTTTCCCTTTCCCCCTCTCTCCGCTCCGCATCCCTTAGCCCCAGCCCTGTGCGCTGCCCGGCGCCGGGGGCAGGCTGCGGGGGGCTGGCAGCGGGGGGCTGGCTGCGGGGGGGGGGGCTGGCTGCGGGGGGCTGGCAGCGGGGGGCTGGCTGCGGGGGGGGCAGGCTGCGGGGGGCTGGCAGCGGGGGGCAGGCTGCGGTCTGGAGGCTGCGATGCTTCACCCCCCGAAAGGGAAAGCCGTGGGGGAGAGGAGAGGGCTGAGCCCCAGCCGGGCCAGGTCTCTGCTGGAGCTTTGGGGCTCTTACTCTGCATCCAGGCTCCGGCAGCCTGCCTGTGCCCTCGGCCTGCCGGGAGCCCTTTCCCTGCCCGGGGCCGCAGTCAGTGCGGGCAGGAGGAGACAGCGATGCTGGCAGCTCGGCTGTGGTCTGACAGCCCTCCGGCTCTGCTTCCCGAGGCCGCTGTGGCGCCCCGGGACCGCGGTCCGGGGAAGCTCCTCCCCGGGGGTGGATGGAGGGAGGCGGTGCGGGGGGGGGCGGGGGGCTGCTCCCGGGGGGGCTGCTCCCGGGGGGCTGCAGGGTGCTTGGGTGACAGCTTAGCTGTGTGTGGGGGGAGGCTCCTCCGGGGGCTCTGTGCCAGTTGACATCACAGAGTGCCAGGGGCTGGAAGGGACCTTGAAAAATCCTTGAGTCCAAATCCCCTGCTGGAGCAGGGCACCCAGGCAGGGCACCCAGGGCAGGGGCACCCAGGGCAGGGGCACCCAGGGCAGGGGCACCCAGGGCAGGGGCACCCAGGAGCACATCCAGGTGGGGTTGGGAAGGCTCCAGAGAAGGAGACCCCACAGCCTCTCTGGGCAGCCTGCTCCAGGGCTCTGCCACCCTCACCCTTTCTGTTCCTGTGGCACTTCCTCCTCTGCTCCAGCTCGCCCCCAGTGCCCCTTCTCCTGCCCTGGGACGTGGCTGAGCAGGGCCTGGCTCCATCCTCCCCACGCTGCCCTGCCCGGCTCTGCAGCAGGACTGGGGGCACCCCGCGGGCTGCTCTGCTCCCAGCTCCCTCAGCCTGGCCTTGTGCCCTGCCCAGCCGCTGCCCGCTGCTGCCTGCCGCTGCCCGCTGCTGCCCGCCGCTGCCAGCCGTGCCCTGGCCTTGGGGCCGGCTTGTGCGAGCTGCCCCTGCGAGCTCTGTGCGCTGGGGGGAGGCCTCCATCCCCCTCCTGCTGGCACGGCACAGGCTCTGCCTCTCCAGCTGCTGCTTCCCAGCCCCTCTGTGCCGTGCAGGCTCCCCCGGCCGTGCCTGGCTCGGGGCAGTCCTCCTCTGCCGCTGCCATTGGCTCCTGGCTCCGACGTGGCCCTTGAGGCGGCGCCAAGGGCAGGGCTGCAGCTTTGTGTGAGCCTCCCCGGTCAGGTTTCCTCCAGCAAGCTCTGACTGCTCCGCTCAGAAGGGCCTCATTCTTCCCTCTGTGTAATTAGGCTGCTGGGGTGAGGCTGGGTTTGCTGTCAGCAGAGGCAGCCTGCAGTCTGAGCAGCTTCCTGCTCTGAGAGCTCCTTCCCTCCCTCCAGCAGCCTGGGAACTGATTTGTTGCTTGGCTTTGAGGAATGATCTGTCTGAGTCTTGCTGTTGGAGTGCCCTCACCCAAGGGGACTGCTCCTCAGCACCCCTTGGTGCCAGCCTGATGAGCTCCACATGCTGAGGGACCCCCAGCAGCACCCCTGCAGCACCTGAGGGGCAGGGAGCTGTGGAACAGTGGCAGAGGCTTCCCAAAGGTGCTGGTAGCTGGGAGCTTGCTCTTGCCAGAGGGCTGGGGAGGGCCTTGGAGCCACAGGGTGAGATCAATGGCTTTGGGCTGGAGAGGGCAGATTGGGACTGGAGTGAGGAAGAAACTCTGGGCAGGGAGGGTGGAGAGGCTGTGCCCAGGGAGGCTCTGAGCAGGCTGTGCCCAGGGAGACTCTGGAGCAGGCTGCCCAGGGAGGCCCTGGAGCAGGCTGTGCCCAGGGAGGCCCTGGAGCAGGCTGTGCCCAGGGAGGCTCTGGAGCAGGCTGTGCCCAGGGAGGCCCTGGAGCAGGCTGTGCCCAGGGAGGCTCTGGAGCAGGCTGTGCCCAGGGAGGCCCTGGAGCAGGCTGTGCCCAGGGAGACTCTGGAGCAGGCTGCCCAGGGAGGCCCTGGAGCAGGCTGTGCCCAGGGAGACTCTGGAGCAGGCTGCCCAGGGAGGCCCTGGAGCAGGCTGTGCCCAGGGAGGCCCTGGAGCAGGCTGTGCCCAGGGAGGCCCTGGAGCAGGCTGTGCCCAGGGAGGCTCTGGAGCAGGCTGTGCCCAGGGAGGCTGTGGCTGCCCAGGGAGGCTGTGGCTGCCCAGGGAGGCTCTGGAGCAGGCTGTGCCCAGGGAGGCTCTGGAGCAGGCTGTGCCCAGGGAGGCTCTGGAGCAGGCTGTGCCCAGGGAGGCTGTGGCTGCCCCCTCCCTGGAGGTGCTCAGGGCCAGGCTGGATGAGGCCCTGAGCAGCCTGGGCTGGGGGGAGGGGTCCCTGCCCGGGGCAGGGGGCTGGGACTGGTGCCTCCCAACTCGACCCTCTGTGTGCAAGAGCCTCTTGCTGCCCCAAGCCTGGGGCTGCAGCCTGGTGTCCTGCAGGGCGAGGGCAGGAGGAAGCTGATGTCACCAGGCCTGCTCAGGGACCTTGTGAAACTGAGGGTTGGCAAAGCAGCTGCAGGAGCAGCCAGGGGCTGGCAGGGCTGGGCAGCAGCTGGGGGATCAGTGGTGGTGTTGGGCTGCAGGCTGGACTCAGAGGCCTTGTCCAGTGAGTTCCCTCTCCCATCAGCTGGCTCCCAGAGGGCAGGAGAGGCTCACTGGTGGCTGGGGGGTGGTTTGCAGTGGCTGCTTGCAAGTGCTTGTGGCTGCTGGGGCTGGGGATGCCCTCAGGCACTGAGGGTGGCACAGGTGGTGTCCCACAAGTGACACAAGCCCTGCCCTGGCAGGCTGAGCACCCCCTGGGCAGCCTCCTTCAGAGGGACACTGAGCTGGGGCAGAGAGCCCAGAGGTGGTCCAAGGGCTGCAGCACCCAGGGGCTGCCCAGGGGCAGCTGTGCCTGCTGCTGCTGCAGGAGAGCCTGTGTCTGACTGGGGGTCTTGCCTCTCCTGCAGGATGATGTGAGGCAGAAGGTTCACCTCAACACCTTTGGCTTCTTCAAGAATGGCTTCATGAAAGTCAATGTCAGCAGCCTCTCCCTCAAGCCCCCTGTGGCCTCTGATGACTCCAGCAGCTTACTGGTGAGCTCCTTGCAGGCTGCCTGCCCCTGGGTGCCTGCCCCTGGCTGCCTGCCCCTGGCTGCCTGCCCCTGGCTGCCTGCCCCTGCCCCTGGCTGCCTGCCCCTGCCCCTGGCTGCCTGCCCCTGCCCCTGGGGTGCCTGCCCCTGCCCCTGGGTGCCTGCCCCTGCCCCTGCCCCTGGCTGCCTGCCCCTGCCCCTGCCCCTGGCTGCCTGCCCCTGCCCCTGCCCCTGGGTGCCTCCCCTGCCCCTGGGCTGCCTGCCCCTTCCCCTGGGCTGCCTGCCCCTGCCCCTGGCTGCCTGCCCCTGGGTGCCTGCCCCTGCCCCTGGGTGCCTGCCCCTGCCCCTGGGTGCCTGCCCCTGCCCCTGGGTGCCTGCCCCTGGCTGCCTGCCCCTGCCCCTGGGGTGCCTGCCCCTGCCCCTGGGGTGCCTGCCCCTGCCCCTGGGTGCCTGCCCCTGCCCCTGCCCCTGGCTGCCTGCCCCTGCCCCTGCCCCTGGCTGCCTGCCCCTGCCCCTGCCCCTGGGTGCCTCCCCTTCCCCTGGGCTGCCTGCCCCTTCCCCTGGGCTGCCTGCCCCTGCCCCTGGGTGCCTGCCCCTGGCTGCCTGCCCCTTCCCCTGGGCTGCCTGCCCCTGCCCCTGGGTGCCTGCCCCTGGGTGCCTGCCCCTGCCCCTGGGTGCCTGCCCCTGCCCCTGGGTGCCTGCCCCTGGCTGCCTGCCCCTGCCCCTGGGGTGCCTGCCCCTGCCCCTGGGGTGCCTGCCCCTGCCCCTGGGTGCCTGCCCCTGCCCCTGCCCCTGGCTGCCTGCCCCTGCCCCTGCCCCTGGCTGCCTGCCCCTGCCCCTGCCCCTGGGTGCCTCCCCTTCCCCTGGGCTGCCTGCCCCTTCCCCTGGGCTGCCTGCCCCTGCCCCTGGGTGCCTGCCCCTGGCTGCCTGCCCCTGCCCCTGGGTGCCTGCCCCTGCCCCTGGGTGCCTGCCCCTGGCTGCCTGCCCCTGCCCCTGGGGTGCCTGCCCCTGCCCCTGGGGTGCCTGCCCCTGCCCCTGGGTGCCTGCCCCTGCCCCTGCCCCTGGCTGCCTGCCCCTGCCCCTGCCCCTGGCTGCCTGCCCCTGCCCCTGCCCCTGGGTGCCTCCCCTTCCCCTGGGCTGCCTGCCCCTTCCCCTGGGCTGCCTGCCCCTGCCCCTGGGTGCCTGCCCCTGGCTGCCTGCCCCTTCCCCTGGGCTGCCTGCCCCTGCCCCTGGGTGCCTGCCCCTGGGTGCCTGCCCCTGCCCCTGGGTGCCTGCCCCTGCCCCTGGGTGCCTGCCCCTGGCTGCCTGCCCCTGCCCCTGGGGTGCCTGCCCCTGCCCCTGGGGTGCCTGCCCCTGCCCCTGGGTGCCTGCCCCTGCCCCTGCCCCTGGCTGCCTGCCCCTGCCCCTGCCCCTGGCTGCCTGCCCCTGCCCCTGCCCCTGGGTGCCTCCCCTTCCCCTGGGCTGCCTGCCCCTTCCCCTGGGCTGCCTGCCCCTGCCCCTGGGTGCCTGCCCCTGGCTGCCTGCCCCTGCCCCTGGGGTGCCTGCCCCTGCCCCTGGGGTGCCTGCCCCTGCCCCTGGGTGCCTGCCCCTGCCCCTGCCCCTGGCTGCCTGCCCCTGCCCCTGCCCCTGGCTGCCTGCCCCTGCCCCTGCCCCTGGCTGCCTGCCCCTGCCCCTGCCCCTGGCTGCCTGCCCCTGCCCCTGCCCCTGGGTGCCTCCCCTGCCCCTGGGCTGCCTGCCCCTTCCCCTGGGCTGCCTGCCCCTGCCCCTGGCTGCCTGCCCCTGGGTGCCTGCCCCTGCCCCTGGGTGCCTGCCCCTGCCCCTGGGGTGCCTGCCCCTGCCCCTGGGTGCCTGCCCCTGCCCCTGCCCCTGGGTGCCTGCCCCTGCCCCTGCCCCTGGGCTGCCTGCCCCTTCCCCTGGGCTGCCTGCCCCTGCCCCTGGCTGCCTGCCCCTGGGGTGCCTGCCCCTGCCCCTGGGGTGCCTGCCCCTGCCCCTGGGGTGCCTGCCCCTGCCCCTGGGGTGCCTGCCCCTGCCCCTGGCTGCCTGCCCCTGCCCCTGGGTGCCTGCCCCTGGGTGCCTGCCCCTGCCCCTGGGCTCCTGCCTCTCCCTGCCAGCTCCTGAGGCTGTTCTGTGCTCTCTGCAGGTGGGGTTCAGCCTGGACAGGACCAGGAACGATGGCTTCTCCACCTACCTGGTAAGGGCAGGAGGTGCCAGCTGCCTGGCCCAGGCTGGGGGCACCTCCCCTGCCCCTGCCCCAGGAGCTGGGCAGGCTGGGGGGGTGCAGCTGCCTGGGGGGGCAGACCCCTGGCTCGGGAGGGCTCTGCAGTGCTTTGCTTCCCTGCCCAGGACGAGGAGGTGGATTACTGTGTCCTGAAGAAGCAGCCAGAGCAGGAGGCCTCCGTGGTGATCCTGCTGCTGGACTTCAGAGCTGAAGTGTGAGTGGTGCCCAGCACAGCCCCAGGCACTGCAGTGGCTGCAGCTGGGGAGACCTGGGGGTGACACTGGGGGGTGTCCCTGGGGGGGTGTCCCTGGGGGGGTGACCCTGGGGGGTGACCCTGGGGGGTGACACCTGGGGGGTGTCCCTGGGGGGTGACCCTTGTGGGGTGACACCTGGGGGTGTCCCTGGGGGTGTCCCTGGGGGGTGACACCTGGGGGTGTCCCTGGGGGTGTCCCTTGGGGGGTGACACCTGGGGGTGTTCCTGGGGGGTGACCCTTGGGGGGTGACACCTGGGGGGTGTCCCCGGGGGGGTGTCCCTGGGGGGCCCCTGCAGCCCTGGCTCCCCCTGCAGCCCCTGCTCCCCCTGGCTCCCCCTGCAGCCCCTGGCTCCCCCTGCAGCCCCTGCTCCCCCTGCAGCCCCTGCTCCCCCTGCAGCCCCTGCTCCCCCTGCAGCCCCTGCTCCCCCTGCAGCCCCTGCAGCTGCAGCCCTGGCTGTGCAGCTTGCCTGCTGCCTGGGGCACCTCTGGGGCTGGGCAAGTCCTGCTGGGGCTGGCTGTGTGGAGGCCAAGCTGCAGGCCCCTCTGCCCCTGCCCCTGGAGCTGCTGTAGCTGTGCTCTGGCACCTCTCAGTGCTTGGGTCAGGGCCAGGCTGCTGGGGGCTGTGCTCTGGGGGTGCCAGCTCTCTGTGCTTGCCCCCCCAGGGCCAGGCAGGGTGGGAGCCCTTTGCTGGGGGGTGGGGGCCATGGCAGCCCCTGCAGGCCTGACCTGCTGTCCCTCTTGGCTCACTCAGGGTGACTGTGAGGTTCTCTGCCAAAGCTGCTGCCCTCCTGCCTGCCATCTCCTTCAGCCTGGAGGGGAACATCACTGCCCCCAGCCCCAGAGCCTCAGAGCAGAGCAGGCAGCCTGGGAGGAGCCCTGCCCAGCCCAGCCCAGATGCAGAGGGGAGAGGTAAGGCTGCCCAGGTGCCTCCAGCCTCCACCCTCTGAGCTCTGGAGCCCCCCAGGCACTGCCCCTGGGCCTGCTTTGGGCCAGGGTGGATCAGGCCCTTCCCAGCCACTGCTTGGGTTTGGGTGCCTGGAGCTGGGGAGCAGAGGTCCAGCTGTGGGGCCAGGGAGGTAAGCAGCCAGCAGCACAGCTCTGTGCCTGGCTTCCAGGCTGGCAGGCAGAGCACTCCTGGGGTCTCAGCTCTGAGGGGCAGCTCTCAGCAGGCCCTGGCAGCGCCTCCTGGCTGGGGGCTCTGGAGCAGAGCCTGCCCTGCCCTGCACAGCTTTGGGCACTGCAGGGCCTGGGGCTGGCAGCTCCAGTTGGCTTCTCCTTGCCTGCAGGAGGGTAGGAAGCACACTGACAGGGCAGGAGCCCCAGGCCCCACTCCTGAGCTGCTGCCTCCTTCCTCTTCATGCCTGAAGAGCTTCCTGCAGCAGGGGAGTGCAGCTGTGGCCTTGGGGTGCTGCTCTGCTCCCCCTTGGAGCCCTGGGTCCAGCACAGGTCTTGGCTTCAGGCTCTGCTGCTTTCAGGCCTGGCTCTGGAGGGAGCTGAGCTCCTCCCTTCCCCAGGGCCAGTGAGGGCTTCCTGGGGTGGGGATGCCCAGGAGGTCAGTGAGACAGAGTCCTCAGCAGCCTGGGTCTGGCCCAGGGCATCTGCCTCCTGTGCAGGGGTCAGGAAGAGTCCTTGGGCAGGCCCTGGGGAGCTGGAGCTGCAGAGCAGCCTGGCCTGGGCCTTTCAGGATGCATTCAGAGTGGGGCTGGGGGGAGTCCCTGCCAGGGAAGTGCCAGGCAGGCAGCTGTGGGAGGGATTGGCACAGCCTGGGGGCTGGCTGCAGGCCCTGGGTGCTCTCTCATGCTCTCTCTCCCCAGGCAGGAGGTCCAGGAGAGGCACAACTGCCCCCCAGGTAAGGCACTGCCTGCTCCTCCCTTCAGGGGCTCCTGGGCAGGATGCAGCCAGCACAGCCAGAAGGTGGAGAGGAGTTGGCCTGCTGCTCCCAGCCTCCTCCCAGCATGGAGCTGTGGAGGGGCAGCCTGCTCTGGGGCAGGGGGCAGGCTCCAGGTGGTCTCCAGGGTCCCTTCCCCCCAGCCCTGCTGTGTCTCAGGCTGGTGCAGTGAGTGTGGGAGCTCCCTGCCTGAGCACAGCCTGAAAGCCTTCTCCTTTTCCCAGAGCCTGATAGAGCAAGAGCATCCTGTCCACAGTGAGAGAGGCACCCTGGCCTTCCAGGTAGGCTGCCTGCTGCTGCCTGCTCTGCCCTGGCAGCTGGCTCAGAGCTCTGGGTGGCCTCTTCTTGAGCACAGGGGCTGCAAACCTCTCCTCATGAGGGGCAGGAGCTGCTCAAAGCAGGCCCAGGGGGAAGGGCTGGGGGCTGAGGCAGAGCAGGGCCAGGCTGGGGCTGAGGGAGAGGCTCTGCAGCAGCAGGGAGCTGAGGCTCTGGCCCAGGCTGCTCAGGGAGGCTGTGGCTGCCTCCTGCCTGGGGGGGCTGAAGCTGGCCTGGAACTGAGAGCTGTCCCTGGGCAGGGTGGAGGTTGGAGCAGATGAGCCCTGAGCTCCTTCCTCCTGAGCCCCTCTGTGGCTGTGGTGGCTGGGAGCAGCCAGCTGCCCCCCAGGGGCTCTGAGCAGCTGCCCCCCAGGGGCCCTGAGCCAGCTGCCCCCCAGGGGCCCTGAGCCAGCTGCCCCCCAGGGGCCCTGAGCAGCTGCCCCCCAGGGGCTCTCAGCCAGCTGCCCCCCAGGGGCCCTGAGCCAGCTGCCCCCCAGGGGCCCTGAGCCAGCTGCCCCCCAGGGGCCCTGAGCCAGCTGCCCCCCAGGGGCCCTGAGCCAGCTGCCCCCCAGGGGCTCTCAGCCAGCTGCCCCCCAGGGGCCCTGAGCCAGCTGCCCCCCAGTGACTCTGAGCCAGCTGCCCCCCAGGGGCCCTGAGCCAGCTGCCCCCCAGGGGCCCTGAGCAGCTGCCCCCCAGGGGCTCTCAGCCAGCTGCCCCCCAGGGGCCCTGAGCCAGCTGCCCCCCAGGGGCCCTGAGCCAGCTGCCCCCCAGTGACTCTGAGCCAGCTGCCCCCCAGGGGCTCTGAGCCAGCTGCCCCCCAGGGGCCCTGAGCCAGCTGCCCCCCAGGGGCCCTGAGCCAGCTGCCCCCCAGGGGCTCTGAGCCAGCTGCCCCCCAGGGGCTCTCAGCAGCTGCCCCCCAGAGGTTCTCAGCCAGCTGCCCCCCAGGGGCCCTGAGCCAGCTGCCCCCCAGTGACTCTGAGCCAGCTGCCCCCCAGGGGCCCTGAGCCAGCTGCCCCCCAGGGGCCCTGAGCCAGCTGCCCCCCAGGGGCTCTGAGCCAGCTGCCCCCCAGGGGCTCTCAGCCAGCTGCCCCCCAGGGTCTCTCATCCAGCTGCCCCCCAGGGGCCCTGAGCAGCTGCCCCCCAGGGGCTCTCATCCAGCTGCCCCCCAGAGGCCCTGAGCCAGCTGCCCCCCAGGGGCTCTCATCCAGCTGCCCCCCAGGGGCTCTCAGCAGCTGCCCCCCAGGGGCCCTGAGCCAGCTGCCCCCCAGGGGCTCTGAGCCAGCT
Organism: Melanerpes formicivorus; assembly: GCF_026170545.1. Lineage (NCBI taxonomy): Eukaryota > Metazoa > Chordata > Aves > Piciformes > Picidae > Melanerpes > Melanerpes formicivorus. The sequence goes on along the minus strand of NW_027142385.1, from coordinate 8,599,691 downwards.
GCCCCCCAGGGGCCCTGAGCAGCTGCCCCCCAGGGGCTCTGCTGGGGCCCCAGCTGGGAGGGCTTCTGCCTGGGCCAGGCCTGCTGTGGGAGGGCAGAGTGCTGACCCCTGCCCCACTCCTTGCTCCCAGTTCTTCTTCAACATCAGCTCTGACTCCCAGGAGGGGCTCTACAGCCTCTACTTCCACAAGTGTGCTGCTGCTGAGGGCTCCACGAAGGACCAGAGGCTCTTCAGCCTGGAGGTGAGTGCAGCTCTGGGGGGCAGGAGCCCCTCCCTGGGGCACAGCCCCCAGTGCCAGCACAGGCTGGGGGGGAGGCAGGGCTGGGGGGAAGGAGGCAGGGCTGGGGGGGATGCAGGGCTGGGGGGGAGGCAGGGCTGGGGGGGAGGCAGGGCTGGGGATGAGGCAGGGCTGGGGGGGAGGCAGGGCTGGGGGGGAGGCAGGGCTGGGGGGGGGGAGGCAGGGCTGGGGGGGGGGAGGCAGGGCTGGGGGGGGGGAGGCAGGGCTGGGGGGAAGGAGGCAGGGCTGGGGGGGAGGCAGGGCTGGGGGGGGGAGGCAGGGCTGGGGGGGAGGCAGGGCTGGGGGGAAGGAGGCAGGGCTGGGGGGGATGCAGGGCTGGGGGGGGAGACAGGGCTGGGGGGGATGCAGGGCTGGGGGGGAGGCAGGGCTGGGGGGGAGGCAGGGCTGGGGGGGGGGAGGCAGGGCTGGGGGGGGAGGCAGGGCTGGGGGGGGGGGAGGCAGGGCTGGGGGGGGAGGCAGGGCTGGGGGGGGGGGGAGGCAGGGCTGGGGGGGGGGAGGCAGGGCTGGGGGGGGAGGCAGGGCTGGGGGGGGAGGCAGGGCTGGGGGGGGGGAGGCAGGGCTGGGGGGGGGGGAGGCAGGGCTGGGGGGGGAGGCAGGGCTGGGGGGGGGGGAGGCAGGGCTGGGGGGGGATGCAGGGCTGGGGGGGGATGCAGGGCTGTGCTTTTCATGCCTGGGGAGGCACTTGTGAGGGAAGCAGCACAGCCAGGAGTGAAAACACTCAGCTGGGGAAGTGCCTGGGGAGCTGCAGGCTGCTGCTGGGCTCAGGCAGCACAACCCTGCCTGGGTGCTGGGGCTGAGCCAGCTGCTGGGGCTGTGCCTGCTGGGGCAGGGGCTGGGGCTGGGGCAGGGGCAGAGGTTGGGGCAGGGCAGGGGCAGAGGTTGGGGCAGGGGCAGGGCTCTCAGCTCCTGCTGCTCAGCACTCAGTGGGTTTGCTCTCTCTGGCCTGACTGCAGACTCCTTTGGCAGGGTGGAGCTGCCCCTTGGCAGCCTGTGCCCTGCTGAGCCAGGCCCTTGGCACAGCTCTGTGCTGCCTTCCCCCCCTGCCTGAGGCAGCCAGGCCCTGAGCAGCTTCTGCCCTGGCTGTGTGCTGCGGGCAGGGCAGGGCTGGGCAGGGCAGAGCAGGGCAGGGCAGGGCAGGGCAGGGCAGAGCAGGGCAGGGCAGGGCAGGGCAGGGCAGAGCAGGGCAGGGCTGGGCAGGGCAGAGCAGGGCAGGGCAGGGCAGGGCAGGGCAGAGCAGGGCAGGGCAGGGCAGGGCAGGGCAGAGCAGCCCCGGGGCTGGGCACTCAGTGCTCTCTCACCTTTCCCATCCAGATCGAGATCACAGAGAAGAACCCTGACAGCTACCTCTCAGCAGGGGAGATCCCCCTGCCCAAGCTCTACATCTCCATGGCTCTCTTCTTCTTCCTCTCCGGCACGGCCTGGATCCACATCCTCCGGCGGCGCAGGTCGGGGAGGCAGCCCCGGGGCAGGGCAGGAGGCAGCTCTGGGGCCAGGGCAGGGCAGGAGGCAGCTCTGGGGCCAGCCCAGGCAGGGCCCTGCCCTGGTGCCTCTGCACTCCTCCTCCCCCTGCCCAGGTCACAGCTCTGTCCTGGCTGGGCCCAGCCCTGGGGCTCAGCCCTGCAGGGAATCCTCTCCCTGGCAGTCAGCTCAGGCTGGGAGCTGCCTGTGGCCCCCCCGGGGGCTGAGGCTGCTCTGCTGCCTTTGACCTGGTCTCTTCCTGCTCCCAGGAACGATGTCTTCAAGATCCACTGGCTGATGGCAGCCCTGCCCTTCACCAAGTCTCTCTCCTTAGTCTTCCACGCGGTAGGTGCAGCCCCCAGGGGCCGTGCTGCAGCCTGGGGAGGCAGGGGGAGGCTCTCCCCTGGCACAGGGCAGAGCTGCATGGAGCAGACCTCCATCAGCCCAGCACTGAGGCTCAGCACCAGCCCATGGCCCTGAGCACCAGCCCATGGCCCTGAGCACCAGGCCTGCAGCTGCTGCAGCCCCCAGGGCTGGGCCTGAGCCTCCCCTGGTGCAGCCTGGGGCCACTGCCTCTGCTCCTGGCCCTGGCCACCAAGGAGCAGAGCCTGCCCCTGCTCCCTGCAACCCCCCTGCAGGGAGCTGCAGCCTGCAGCTGGGGGGGAAGGGATTCAGCTCCCAGGTCAGGCTCTGGCCTGAGGGGGTGCAGAGGCCAAGGAGGGGGGCAGTGAGCTCCCTCAGGGTGAAGCTTTGGCCAGCTGAGGCTTGGCACTGCTCTGGGTGCAGTGTCCTGGGCTGCTGCAGCTTTGGGCCTCCCAGCACAGAAGGCCTCTGCTGCACTGCCCCTGGAGATGTGCCCTGGGCAGGCTCTGGCACAGGCTGCCAGGGGGGCTGGGGCTGCCTGGGGGTGTTGGGGGCCAGGCTGGAGCAGGCCCTGAGCTCCTGGGTGGGGTTGAGGTGTCCCTGCCTGGGGCAGGGGGTGGAGCAGCTGGGCTCTGAGCTCCCTTCCAAGCTGTGCTGTGTTCTCTGCCCCCAGATTGACTACCACTACATCTCCTCCCAGGGCTTCCCCATTGAGGGCTGGGCTGTGGTCTACTACATCACCCACCTGTGAGTATGGCAGCAGTGCCAGTAGTGCCCCTGAGCTCCCTGGCAGCTGCTGGGCACTGTGCTGTGTGCCAGGGCCAGCCCTGGGGGAGGGGAGGGCTCTGCTGCTGCAGCTGCAGGGGGCTGGGGGTGCTTTGCTCTGCTGCTGCAGGCTCTCCCTTGCCCTGGGGGGGTGCCCCTGGCAGTGCTGCTCCTGCTGCCCCAGGGCAGGGCTGGCAGCAAGTGTGGCACTGCCACATCCTGCCAGCCCTGCCTCTGCTCCTGGGTGCTGCTGAGATGCCAGGCTGGGGCTGGGGCTGCAGCAGAGGAGGCAGGCTGGCAGGGCCTCACCCTGGCCCCTCTTTGCCCTGCAGGCTGAAGGGTGCCCTCCTCTTCATCACCATTGCCCTCATTGGCACAGGCTGGGCCTTCATTAAGCACATCCTGTCTGACAAGGACAAGAAGATCTTCATGATTGTCATCCCCCTCCAGGTGAGGACTCAGCAGGGCTGCAGCCCCAGGGCAGAGCTGGTGCAGCCCCAGGGCAGAGCTGCAGCCTCAGGGCAGAGGAGCTGCAGCCTCAGGGCAGAGCTGGTGCAGCCCCAGGGCAGTGCTGCAGCCCCAGGGCAGTGCTGCAGCCCCAGGGCAGAGCTGCAGCCCCAGGGCAGAGCTGCAGCCCCAGGGCAGAGCTGCTGCAGCCCCAGGGCAGAGCTGCTGCAGCCCCAGGGCAGAGCTGCTGCAGCCCCAGGGCAGAGCTGCTGCAGCCCCAGGGCAGAGCTGCTGCAGCCCCAGGGCAGAGGAGCTGCAGCCCCAGGGCAGTGCTGCTGCAGCCCCAGGGCAGTGCTGCAGCCCCAGGGCAGAGCTGCAGCCTCAGGGCAGAGCTGCAGCCTCAGGGCAGAGCTGCTGCAGCCCCAGGGCAGAGCTGCTGCAGCCCCAGGGCAGAGCTGCAGCCCCAGGGCAGAGCTGCAGCCCCAGGGCAGTGCTGCAGCCTCAGGGCAGTGCTGCAGCCTCAGGGCAGAGCTGCAGCCTCAGGGCAGAGCTGCAGCAGCCTCAGGGCAGAGCTGCAGCAGCCTCAGGGCAGAGCTGCTGCAGCCCCAGGGCAGAGCTGCAGCCCCAGGGCAGAGCTGCTGCAGCCCCAGGGCAGAGCTGCTGCAGCCTCAGGGCAGAGCTGCTGCAGCCTCAGGGCAGAGCTGCTGCAGCCTCAGGGCAGAGCTGCTGCAGCCCCAGGGCAGAGCTGCAGCCCCAGGGCAGTGCTGCAGCCCCAGGGCAGAGCTGCAGCCTCAGGGCAGAGCTGCTGCAGCCTCAGGGCAGAGCTGCTGCAGCCTCAGGGCAGAGCTGCTGCAGCCTCAGGGCAGAGCTGCTGCAGCCTCAGGGCAGAGCTGCTGCAGCCTCAGGGCAGAGCTGCTGCAGCCTCAGGGCAGAGCTGCTGCAGCCTCAGGGCAGAGCTGCTGCAGCCTCAGGGCAGAGCTGCTGCAGCCTCAGGGCAGAGCTGCTGCAGCCTCAGGGCAGAGCTGCTGCAGCCTCAGGGCAGAGCTGCAGCCCCAGGGCAGAGCTGCTGCAGCCTCAGGGCAGTGCTGCAGCCCCAGGGCAGAGCTGCAGCCCCAGGGCAGAGCTGCAGCCTCAGGGCAGAGCTGCAGCCCCAGGGCAGAGCTGCAGCCCCAGGGCAGAGCTGCAGCCTCAGGGCAGAGCTGCAGCCCCAGGGCAGAGCTGCTGCAGCCCCAGGGCAGAGCTGCTGCAGCCCCAGGGCAGTGCTGCAGCCTCAGGGCAGTGCTGCAGCCCCAGGGCAGTGCTGCTGCCAGCTGTGAGGGGCTGGGCTCCCTCCCCCAGTGCCAGGGGCTGCCTGCCTGTGCCAGCCTGCTGGCTGCAGCCTGGGCTGGGCTGGGGCTGCCTCCTGGCCCTCTCCCCACGCTGCTCCTGCTCCCTGCAGGAGGACAGTGCCCAGATGCTGCCAGCTGAGGGCTGGGCAAAGCCTGGGCTGCAGATGCTGAATGCTGAGAGCTGTCCCTGCTGCCTGCAGGGGCTTGGGGGGAGATGCCCCTTGCAGGGCTCTGAGGGGCAGCCCCTGCTGAGCTGGCAGCCCCCTGTGGGCCCTCCTGGGCAGGCTGCTGAGCCCTGGGCCTGCTGTGGCTGCAGGTGCTGGCAAACGTGGCCTACATCATCATCGAGTCGACAGAGGAGGGCAGCACCGAGTACGGGCTGTGGAAGGAGATCCTCTTCCTGGTGGACCTGCTGTGCTGTGGAGCCATCCTCTTCCCCGTGGTATGGTGAGTCCCAGGCTGGCTGTGCTGCCCCAGCCCTGCCTGCAGCCCCCAGCTCAGGCCTCTGCTGCTCTGAGCTCTGAGCACTGCTGGCCCCTGGCCTGGGGCTGCTGAGGTGAGGAGGATGGGGACTGCAGTGGGGCCAGCACAGTGCTCAGCTTGGAGGCTTTAGGAGCTTGGGGTTTGGCAGGAGTGCTGCCTGCCTGCCCCTGAGACCTGGAGCTGCAGTCCTGCCTTGAGGCTGCCCAAGCCTGGCCCAGCAGAGCTGCCTGAGGGAGCAGAGCAGAGCAGAGCTGCCTGAGGGAGCAGAGCAGAGCAGAGCTGCCTGGGAGGGAGCAGAGCAGAGCAGAGCTGCCTGAGGGAGCAGAGCAGAGCAGAGCTGCCTGAGGGAGCAGAGCAGAGCTGCCTGGGAGGGAGCAGAGCAGAGCAGAGCAGAGCTGCCTGGGAGCAGAGCAGAGCTGCCTGGGAGAGAGCAGAGCAGAGCAGAGCTGCCTGGGAGAGAGCAGAGCAGAGCTGCCTGGGAGGGAGCAGAGCAGAGCAGAGCTGCCTGGGAGGGAGCAGAGCAGAGCAGAGCTGCCTGGGAGGGAGCAGAGCAGAGCTGCCTGGGAGGGAGCAGAGCAGAGCAGAGCTGCCTGGGAGGGAGCAGAGCAGAGCAGAGCTGCCTGGGAGAGAGCAGAGCAGAGCAGAGCTGCCTGGGAGGGAGCAGAGCAGAGCAGAGCTGCCTGGGAGGGAGCAGAGCAGAGCAGAGCTGCCTGGGAGCAGAGCAGAGCTGCCTGGGAGAGAGCAGAGCAGAGCAGAGCTGCCTGGGAGAGAGCAGAGCAGAGCTGCCTGGGAGAGAGCAGAGCAGAGCAGAGCTGCCTGGGAGAGAGCAGAGCAGAGCAGAGCTGCCTGGGAGGGAGCAGAGCAGAGCAGAGCTGCCTGGGAGAGAGCAGAGCAGAGCAGAGCTGCCTGAGGGAGCAGAGCAGAGCTGCCTGAGGGAGCAGAGCAGAGCTGCCTGGGAGAGAGCAGAGCAGAGCAGAGCTGCCTGAGGGAGCAGAGCAGAGCTGCCTGAGGGAGCAGAGCAGAGCTGCCTGGGAGAGAGCAGAGCAGAGCAGAGCTGCCTGGGAGAGAGCAGAGCAGAGCAGAGCTGCCTGGGAGAGAGCAGAGCAGAGCTGCCTGAGGGAGCAGAGCAGAGCTGCCTGAGGGAGCAGAGCAGAGCTGCCTGAGGGAGCAGAGCAGAGCTGCCTGAGGGAGCAGAGCAGAGCTGCCTGGGAGAGAGCAGAGCAGAGCAGAGCTGCCTGGGAGGGAGCAGAGCAGAGCAGAGCTGCCTGGGAGGGAGCAGAGCAGAGCAGAGCTGCCTGGGAGGGAGCAGAGCAGAGCAGAGCTGCCTGGGAGCAGAGCAGAGCTGCCTGGGAGCAGAGCAGAGCAGAGCTGCCTGAGGGAGCAGAGCAGAGCAGAGCTGCCTGGGAGGGAGCAGAGCAGAGCAGAGCTGCCTGGGAGGGAGCAGAGCAGAGCAGAGCTGCCTGGGAGAGAGCAGAGCAGAGCAGAGCTGCCTGGGAGGGAGCAGAGCAGAGCAGAGCTGCCTGAGGGAGCAGAGCAGAGCTGCCTGGGAGGGAGCAGAGCAGAGCAGAGCTGCCTGGGAGGGAGCAGAGCAGAGCAGAGCTGCCTGGGAGGGAGCAGAGCAGAGCTGCCTGAGGGAGCAGAGCAGAGCTGCCTGGGAGGGAGCAGAGCAGAGCAGAGCTGCCTGAGGGAGCAGAGCAGAGCAGAGCTGCCTGGGAGGGAGCAGAGCAGAGCAGAGCTGCCTGGGAGAGAGCAGAGCAGAGCAGAGCTGCCTGGGAGCAGAGCAGAGCAGAGCTGCCTGGGAGGGAGCAGAGCAGAGCAGAGCTGCCTGGGAGGGAGCAGAGCAGAGCAGAGCTGCCTGAGGGAGCAGAGCAGAGCAGAGCTGCCTGGGAGGGAGCAGAGCAGAGCTGCCTGGGAGGGAGCAGAGCAGAGCAGAGCTGCCTGGGAGGGAGCAGAGCAGAGCAGAGCTGCCTGGGAGGGAGCAGAGCAGAGCAGAGCTGCCTGGGAGAGAGCAGAGCAGAGCTGCCTGGGAGGGAGCAGAGCAGAGCAGAGCTGCCTGGGAGGGAGCAGAGCAGAGCAGAGCTGCCTGGGAGAGAGCAGAGCAGAGCTGCCTGGGAGGGAGCAGAGCAGAGCTGCCTGGGAGGGAGCAGAGCAGAGCAGAGCTGCCTGGGAGGGAGCAGAGCAGAGCTGCCTGGGAGGGAGCAGAGCAGAGCTGCCTGAGGGAGCAGAGCAGAGCAGAGCTGCCTGGGAGGGAGCAGAGCAGAGCTGCCTGGGAGGGAGCAGAGCAGAGCTGCCTGGGAGGGAGCAGAGCAGAGCTGCCTGAGGGAGCAGAGCAGAGCAGAGCTGCCTGAGGGAGCAGAGCAGAGCAGAGCTGCCTGGGAGGGAGCAGAGCAGAGCAGAGCTGCCTGGGAGGGAGCAGAGCAGAGCAGAGCTGCCTGGGAGGGAGCAGAGCAGAGCTGCCTGGGAGGGAGCAGAGCAGAGCAGAGCTGCCTGGGAGGGAGCAGAGCAGAGCAGAGCTGCCTGGGAGGGAGCAGAGCAGAGCAGAGCTGCCTGGGAGGGAGCAGAGCAGAGCAGAGCTGCCTGGGGGCAGAGCTGCTGCAGGCTGGGGAGCTGCAGTTCCTCACTTGGCTGCTGAGCAGCACTGAGCCCCCAGGGAGCCTTCTTTCCCCTGCCCTGCCTGGCAGGGAGTGCTGCTGGGTACACAAACCTCCAGCCCAGCAGAGCTCTTTCAGCTCAGCTCCTGCTGCCTGCCAGCTGCTCTCAGCACTCCTCCCCCACGTTCATTTGGGGCTTACTTGGCCAAGCAGCTGTGCTGGAGGGGGAGCTGGAGCCGCTCCTGGCTCCCCCCTCAGGAAGCACAGAGCCTGCTGCCCCCTCCAGGGTCTGCTGTGGTTTCTGTTGTGGAAACCCAGGGTGGCTGTCAGGGTCCTCAGCCTGCAGTGCCTGAGCCTGAGGGCTGCTCCCCAGTGCCTGGGGGGCTGTGTGTGCACAGACAGACAGACAGACAGACAGGCCTGTGGCTCCAGCCTGGCTCCTGAGGGTGGGGTTCAGCTCGGCCTGGCCCTGCCTCCCTCTGCCAAGGCTGGGAAGTCCCTTCCAGGGGACTGGCACTGCCCACTTGGGCCCTGCCTTGCCCCAGGGGAGCAGAGCTGCAGGGATCTCAGCTGGGGCACAGGGGAGTGCCCCCCTCCCAGCTCTCACTCCCTCCTGCCACCATGCCCTGCCCTGCCTGCTGCTGTGCTGCTGCAGAGCTTGCTGCCCATAAGGAGCTGCACCTGAAGAGGAAATGTGTTTGGGTGAGCTGCCTGCAGGCAGAGCTCCTGCACTGCCATGCTCCCAGCACAGGCTGGCACTGCAGCCCAGGACATGAGCCCCTGCCTGGGAGGTGCCACTGCAGCTGGGGCACTGCTGGCAGCCAGGTGCCTGAGGCTTGGCCCTGGGCTCCCAAGCCTGCAGGGTGGCTTCTCTGCCATAACTGCCTCTGGAGACAGGGAAGCTGTGATCAAGGATGGAAATGGAGAGAGCTGCCAGGAGCAGTGAGGTGCCAAGTGCCTGGCAGTGCTCTGAGTAGCAGCTGAAGCAGAAAGCCTCTGCTGGAAAGTGCCCCAGTTTCTGCCTGGGCTGCTGCCTCCCACTGAGCCTTCTGTGGGCTGCTGAAGGAGGCTTCAGCAATCAGCTTCTGCAGCCAGGAGGTGATGCAGAGCCCTGAGCTGCCAGGGTGCTGCCAGGGAGCTGCCAGGGAGCTGCCAGGATGCTGCCAGCTGAGCAGGGCCCAGCAGGCTGATCCCTGCTGCTGGGGGGCACAGCCCAGCCCCAGAGCTGCCAGGGCTGCTGCAGGGCTGCAGTGGGCAGGGGCTGTGAGGCTGCCAGGGCTGCTGCAGGGCTGCAGTGGGCAGGGGCTGTGAGGCTTCACCTGCTCCTCCTCTCTCTTTTTCAGGTCAATCAGACACTTACAGGAGGCCTCAGCCACAGATGGCAAAGGTGAGTGCTCTGCAGTGCTCTGCAGTGCTCTGCTGCTGCCTGCTGCAGGCCATGGGGCAGTGCCAGGGCCTCACCCCAGGCTGCTGAGCTCAGTTGCATCACACTGGCAGTGTCACCCTGCTGCTGCTGCTCCTTGGCTCCTGGGAATAGCTCCTGGGGGAGCACTCCTGCTGTGGATGTGTTTCCTTGCCTGGCAGAGCTCCTCTGTGGAGCTGCTCAGTGGCTCCTGCACAGCTCAGCCCTGGAGGCAGCCACAGCAGCCAGAGCAAAGCATCCTGGCAGCTCTGCCTGCAGTGCTCTGGCTGCAGTGCTCTGCCTGCGGTGCTCTGCCTGCAGTGCTCAGCCTGCGGTGCTCAGCCTGCGGTGCTCAGCCTGCGGTGCTCTGCCTGCAGTGTTCAGCCTGCAGTGTTCTGCCTGCAGTGCTCTGCCTGCGGTGCTCAGCCTGCGGTGCTCAGCCTGCGGTGCTCAGCCTGCGGTGCTCTGGCTGCGGTGCTCTGGCTGCGGTGCTCAGCCTGCGGTGCTCTGCCTGCGGTGCTCTGCCTGCGGTGCTCAGCCTGCGGTGTTCTGCCTGCAGTGTTCTGCCTGCGGTGTTCTGCCTGCGGTGCTCAGCCTGCGGTGCTCAGCCTGCGGTGTTCTGCCTGCGGTGCTCTGGCTGCAGTGTTCTGCCTGCGGTGTTCTGCCTGCGGTGCTCAGCCTGCGGTGCTCTGGCTGCGGTGCTCAGCCTGCGGTGCTCTGCCTGCGGTGCTCTGCCTGCGGTGCTCAGCCTGCGGTGCTCAGCCTGCGGTGCTCTGCCTGCGGTGCTCAGCCTGCGGTGCTCTGCCTGCGGTGCTCAGCCTGCGGTGCTCAGCCTGCGGTGCTCTGCCTGCGGTGTTCAGCCTGCGGTGCTCTGGCTGCGGTGCTCAGCCTGCGGTGCTCTGCCTGCGGTGTTCAGCCTGCGGTGCTCAGCCTGCGGTGCTCTGCCTGCGGTGCTCTGGCTGCGGTGCTCAGCCTGCGGTGCTCAGCCTGCGGTGCTCTGGCTGCGGTGCTCAGCCTGCGGTGCTCAGCCTGCGGTGTTCAGCCTGCGGTGCTCTGGCTGCGGTGCTCAGCCTGCGGTGCTCTGCCTGCGGTGTTCAGCCTGCGGTGCTCAGCCTGCGGTGCTCAGCCTGCGGTGCTCTGCCTGCGGTGCTCAGCCTGCGGTGCTCAGCCTGCGGTGCTCTGGCTGCGGTGCTCAGCCTGCGGTGCTCTGCCTGCGGTGTTCAGCCTGCGGTGCTCTGGCTGCGGTGCTCAGCCTGCGGTGCTCTGCCTGCGGTGTTCAGCCTGCGGTGCTCAGCCTGCGGTGCTCAGCCTGCGGTGCTCTGCCTGCGGTGCTCAGCCTGCGGTGCTCTGCCTGCGGTGCTCTGGCTGCGGTGCTCAGCCTGCGGTGCTCAGCCTGCGGTGCTCAGCCTGCGGTGCTCTGGCTGCGGTGTTCAGCCTGCAGTGCTCAGGAGCAGGGATGAGCCCAGGGCTGCTGACTGCCCTTAGCCAGGAGAGAGTCCTTCAGCTCCACCCTGCAGAGTCTGCTGCCAGGGTGTCATGGTGGTGTCATAGAGTCACTCAGGGCTGGAAGGGACCCCAGGGATCATCCAGTCCCAACCCCCTGCCATGGGCAGGGACACCCCACACTAGATCAGCCTGGCCAGAGCCTCAGCCAGCCTGGGCTTAAACCCCTCCAGGGACAGTGCCCCAACCCCCTCCCTGGCCAGCCCACCCCAGGGCTGCAGCACTCTCCTGGGGAAGAGCTTCCTCCTCCCCCCGGGCTGGATGGGTGAGGGAAGGAAGCTGCCGGTGAAAGCAGCCAGGGGCTGGCACTCAGCTGCCCGGGGAGCAGCCCCGGGGCCCGGCGCCCCCTGCCCTGCCGGCGCTCGCCACGGGAGGGCGCTGCGGAGCCGGGCTGGCCCTGGCTCTGCTCCCTGGGGGCAGCTCCGGGAGGCCCTGCAGGAGGCGCTGCGGAGCTCCGGGCCGCGGAGGTGCTGCAGGCCAGGCCGGGGGGGCCTGAGGCAGCCTGCTCCGGGGGGAGGGGGCCCTGGGCAGGGCTGGGCTTGGAGCAGAGCAGCTCTGAGCCCTTCTCACCCTCCAGAGGTGAGAGCTCCTCTGGCACTGCTCTGAGCCTGCCCCAGGCCTCCAGCACCCTCACCCCAAACAAGCTTCTCCTCATCCTCAGGAGGAAGGTTCCAGGCTGTGCCCTCTCTCCCTGGGCACCACTGGCAAGAGCCTGGCCCCAGCCTCTTGCCCCCCAGGGGCCCTTTAGCTCTTGCTGAGCATTGCTCAGCTCCCCTCTGGGGCTGCTCTGCCCCAGGGCTCTCAGCCTCTGCTCCTCACAGAGCTGCTCCAGGACCTTCATCATCCTCACAGCCTGCCCTGGACTCCCCCCAGCAGTCTCTGAGCTGCTGTGAGCCTGGAAGGGCTGAATGCCCCCCTGCAGCCTTGCCTGTGTGCCTCCTGCAGTGGGGGGTGGTGGGGCAGTGCAGATGCAGCTTGGGCAGCACTGTGCTGCCCTCCCACAGCTGCTGGAGGCCTGGGAGGCAGCCCCAGGCAGGGGGGCAGCACTCTGCAGCTGGCTCTGAACTGCTCCCCTGTGGGCTCTCAACACATCCTGGGCTCTCTGCCTCTCCTCCTGCCACAGGAGCAGCAGGAGCCTGTGCCTCCAACCCTGCTGCGCCTCCTGGCCCTGGCTCTGAAAGCAGAGCTGACCCAGGGCTGCTGCACTGCAGCTGACCTCTGCTCCCCCCAGAGTGTCTGTGGTGTGCTGAGAGCTGCTGGCAGCTGCCCCCAGGCCCTGGCTGCACAGCCTGTGGCTGAGGCTGCTCAGGGTGGCTGCCACCTCCCCTGGACATTGTGGCTGAGATGGCAGAGGAAGCTCCTTAGCTGTCCAGGTGCTCTGCTGCTGCTTACCAGGGGGCTGTGGCCCCCTCCAAGGGGCTCAGGGCAGCTGAAGGCACAAAGCAGGGCAGGAGGCACTCCAGGGAAGAGTCTGCTAGGAGGCAGTGCCAAGTGCTGCACCACAAGAGGGGTGCAGGGGAGGCTGCAAAGATGATCAGAGGCCAGCTCTGCTCTGGAGAGGCTCTGAAGGAGCTGGGGCTGTTCAGCCTGGGGAAGAGAAGGCCCCAGGGAGACCTCAGAGCAGCCTCCCAGGGGCTGCAGGAGGGCTGGGAGGGGCTTTGGATGAGGGCTGGGAGTGGCAGGAGCAAGGGGTGGTGGCTTCAGACTGTGAGGAGCTGGCTAAGGATGAGCCAGGAGGAAGGAACTCTGCCCCAGAGGGTGGTGAGGCCCTGGCCCAGGCTGCCCAGGGGGCTGTGGAGGTTGCCCAAAGCAGCTGCCCCTGCTGAGCCCTCCCTGATGGCCTTTGTCTTCTCTTGGCAGCTGCCATCAACCTGGCCAAGCTGAAGCTCTTCAGGCATTACTATGTCATGGTAAGTAGCACAGCTGGCAGCAGGGCCCTGAGCCTCTCCAAGCCTTGCTGGAGGCTCCTGGCTGTGGTGGAGCTGCTCCTGGTGCAGTGCTCTGCTGGGGGCTCTTGGCCAGCTGCCTCCCCAGGCCCACAGCAGCTCCCCCAGAGGCCTCATGGCTCAGTGGGAGCCATGGCCCCCTCCCAGCAGCACACAGCCTCCTAGTGACTCCCAGCAGCCTCCCTTCAGCCTCTGGGAAGTGCTGAGAGTGATAAGTGGCAGCCACAGTCCCCAGGTCCTGCAGGCCCCTGGCACTGAGAGCTCTTCCTGCTGCCACAGTGTGAGAGGCTTTGGGTGCTGAGCAGGGCTCAGAGCAGGGCTCTGCAGCTGGGCTGGGCCAGCCCCAGGCACAGCCCCAGCCTGGGGGCAGCGTGGGCTGGGAGCAGCCCTCAAGGCTGAGCCTTGGGGGGGGCTGGGGGCTGGGTGCTGAGCAGCTCCCCAGGAGCCAGCAGAGCCTCCTGCAGCCCTCAGGCAGCTGGGTGCAGGCTGCAGCCAGAGCAGGATGGGCAGAGGGGATCCTGCCCCTGGGCTCTGCCCAGACCTCACCTCCAGCCCTGCCTCCAGTCCCCAGCAGGAGGAGGCCATAGAGCTGCTGGGGGGAGGCCAGAGGAGGCCCCAAGGCTGCTGCCAGGGCTGGAGCAGCTCTGCCCTGAGCACAGGCTGAGGGGCTGGGGCTGTGCAGCCTGCAGAGGAGAAGGAGCTTGAGCTGTGTCCTGGGGGGGAAGTTGTGTGAGGTTGGAGCCATTGCTGAGCCATTGCTGCCCTGGTGCCTCCCCCTCCTCCCCAGATTGTCTGCTACATCTACTTCACCAGGATCATTGCCATCCTCATCAAGATTGCTGTGCCCTTCCAGTGGAAATGGCTCTACCAGGTAAGGCAGCGAGGGGAGGCACAGCTCCTGCTGCTCCCTGAGCCTCGCTGCAGCCCCAGGGAGGCTCTCCTGTGGTGGCAGAATGTCTGCCTGCATCCCTGGGGGTGTGCAGGGGGAGGCTGGGCAGGGCTCTGGGCCTGGGGCTGGGCAGGGCCTGGGCCTGGGGCTCCTGGCCCAGCAGTGGCTTTGCTGTGCCCCAGGCTGCTTGGGCAGGGGAGCCTGGAGCCTGGCAGTGGGGAGGAAGGCTGTGTGGGCATGGGGGCTGCAGAGGGGCCGTGGTGCTGTGCCTTGCAGCTGCTGGACGAGATGGCCACCCTCCTCTTCTTCGTCCTCACCGGCTACAAGTTCCGCCCCGCCGGCGACAACCCCTACCTGCAGCTCTCCCAGGAGGATGAGGATGACCTGGAGATGGAAGCTGTGTAAGGGCCTCCCCTCCCCTCTCCCCCCTCCCCCTCCTCCTCCTCTCTTTTCCCCCCCCTTAACCTCTCATTTGGGAAATGAATGTCTGAACCCAATTCCCTCTGGTCTCTCTGAACCCCTCCCTGGAGCAGCTGAGGCTCTGCCCCCAGGGCTGCAGCTCTGAGGGGTCTGTGCTAACCCCAGAGGGCTTTGGGAGCTCCCAGCTGGGCCCTGCAGTGCTGCAAGGGGCCAGGGGCTGAGGTACTGAAGTGTCATGCAGGGAGTGCAGTGGCTGCACAGCAGAGCTCCTGCCTTGGCTCCTGTGCTTGTGGCAGGCAGGGCCCAGCCAGCGAGCAGTGACCCTCAACCCCCTGGCACTTGGACATCCCAGCATGGCTCAGGGGGAAGGGAGCTCACAGCTCCTCTGCTCCAGCCTCCCCCCTGCCCAGGGGCAGCTCTCAGTTCAAGGCCAACTCCAGCCCCCAGGCAGGTGCTGTGCCCTGTGGTGCTGCCAGCCCTCGTGGCTCTGCCTCTCCCAGAGCCTTTTCTCCTCAGGCCAGGCTCTTCCTTTGCTGCAGGAGCAGTCAGTGCCTGCAGGGCCAGGGAGGGCAGAGCTGGGAGCTCCTGCAGCTTCTCTGCAGGCTTCTGTGTGCCCCAGCTCAGGGCTGTGTGCATGGCCTGCACCCCCCAGAGCTCAGCCTGGCAGGGAGTGTGAAGGCTGCTGAGGGCAGGGTGGGGATCTGCAGAGCTTCAGGAGGAAGCCAAAGTGTGACAGAAGCAGCAGAGGGCAGGAAGCTTCCTCTGCTCTGGAAACCCTTGGAGCTCTCAGAGCTGAGGTCCCAGCCAGGAGCAGGGAGCTCTGAGCAGGGCTGGGAGTGCCTGGGACAGGAGGGGATGGATTGGGGCTGGAGAGGGCAGCCTGGGACTGGAGGTGAGGAAGAAGTTCTGGGCAGTGAGGCTGGGGAGGCTCTGGCCCAGGCTGCCCAGGGAGGCTGTGGCTGCCTCCTCCCTGGAGGTGCTCAGGGCCAGGCTGGATGAGGCCCTGAGCAGAGTGGGCTGGGGGAGGGGTCCCCATGGCAGGGGCTTGGAGCTGGCTGAGCTTTATGGTCCAACCCAAACCACTCTGGGAAGCAGCCAGGGGAGCTGGAGTCAGGCTCTGCAGCTGCCAGGCCTCTCTCCTGGCAGGAAGCATTCCCAGGGGCTGGAGCAGCAGGGGTGGTGCTGCAGGGGCTGGAGCAGCAGGGGCTGGAGCAGCAGGGGCAGTGCTGCAGGGGCTGGAGCAGCAGGGGCTGGAGCAGCAGGGGCTGGAGCAGCAGGGGCAGTGCAGCAGGGGCTGGAGCAGCAGGGGCTGGAGCAGCAGGGGCTGGAGCAGCAGGGGCAGTGCAGCAGGGGCTGGAGCAGCAGGGGTGGTGCTGCAGGGGCTGGAGCAGCAGGGGCAGTGCTGCAGGGGCAGTGCAGCAGGGGCTGGAGCAGCAGGGGCAGTGCTGCAGGGGCAGTGCAGCAGGGGCTGGAGCAGCAGGGGCTGGAGCAGCAGGGGAGCAGTGAGAGGAGCTGCAGCCAGGCCCAGGCTGTGCTCCCTCAGGCAGGGGCCAGGGCCGGGCAGCAGCAGCAAGAGCCTGTGCCTGCTGTGGGGGGCAGCCCCTCCAGGCTGTGCTGCCAGGCTGTGCTGCCAGGCTGAGGGCTGGTGCTGAGAGCTGGGAGGTGAGAGCTCCCCCAGGGGAGGTGCAGCCACACTTGGCAGCAGGAGCTGTCAGCCTGAGCCCTGCTGCCGTGCCTGGGGCAGGAGCACCGAAGCCAGCAGCGCAGGGAGGAGGGGGAGGAGCAGCTCTGGGCTGTTGCCACTCTTCACAGAGCCCCAGCATGGGGGGTGGGAGGCACTGCTGGAGATATCTCCCCTCTGGAGAGCTGCTGCTTGGCCACAGCCTGGAGCTGCAGAGCTGGGAGCTGTGCAGGGGCAGGCTTGGGGCTGTCCTCTCGCCCTGCCCCTGGCTTTCAGAGCAGTGCTGCAGGGTGCCAGCAGCTCAGCACCCTGCTGCTGTGCTCAGCTCTCTCTCCTGGTGGCTTCTGCAGCCTGAGTAAGCAACTTCCCCATTCCCTTAGCCAGGCAGTCGCTGAGGCTGCTGAGCAGGAGTGAGCCCAGCACAGAGCTCCCTGCAGCCACACTCAGTGCTCCCTGCCTGCAGGCAGGACACCCTCTGCTGCCCCTGGGCTATACCCCCCCTGGGCTATACCCCCCCTGGGCTTCCCCCTGTGCTCTGATGATCCTCCCCTCTCTTCCAGGGTGACCACTTCAGGAGTGATGGAGGGCATGAAGAAGGTCAAGAAGGTGGTGAATGGTTCCGCAGAGCCCCAGGGCGAGTGGGAGAGCACGGCGTGAGCCCGCGCCGGGCAGCACCTGCACTGACTTTGGGCTTAATTTATTGATCTCCCTCTGGGGGGCAAGGGAGCAGCCAGCACCTCCCACCCCTGAGCTGCAGCCTGGGCTGAGCTGGGGGCAGCCCAGCAGGGCAGGAGTGGAACTTCCCCTTGGATCATCAGCAGTGGGAGCTGGGCAGGGAGCGCGGGGCCGGCCCAGAGGCTCCTGGGGGAGCTTTGGGCTCCATTGCCTTGGGTTTATTTCCCCTTCCCTCCCCTCCCTCCCTGCCCTTCTTCCTTCCCTCCTTCCTTCCCTCCCTCCCTGCCCTCTTCTGGATGGGCTGAAGGTTGCTGAATTGTTTACAGCTGCACCTTCAGGCTGTGTGGCTCCTAAGGTGGGAAGAGCCCCTCCAGTGTGTCTGTGAAGCCTTCTCTCTACTGCCCAGCTGTGGATCCACAGCCCTGCCCTGGCCTCTGGGCTGGGGCTGCAGGGGCTGGGGCAAGCGGGGGGGGTGCCAGGGGCTGAGTCCAGGTGGGTTTGGGGTCCCCTGTTGGGTGTTCTTTTCTTTTTATAAACTCC
The DNA here is from genome assembly GCF_026170545.1 of Melanerpes formicivorus. NCBI lineage: Eukaryota > Metazoa > Chordata > Aves > Piciformes > Picidae > Melanerpes > Melanerpes formicivorus. The sequence goes on along the minus strand of NW_027142385.1, from coordinate 8,582,902 downwards.
TTTTGGCTTGGACAAAACTCTGGGGAGCAGAGGGGCAGAGCCAGCTGCCCTGGGGAGCAGAGGGGCAGAGCCAGCTGCATTGGGGGGCAGAGGGGCAGAGCCAGCTGCATTGGGGGGCAGAGCCAGCTGCATTGGGGGGCAGAGCCAGCTGCATTGGGGAGCAGAGCCAGCTGCATTGGGGGGCAGAGGAGCAGAGCCAGCTGCATTGGGGAGCAGAGGGGCAGAGCCAGCTGCATTGGGGGGCAGAGGAGCAGAGCCAGCTGCATTGGGGGGCAGAGGGGCAGAGCCAGCTGCATTGGGGAGCAGAGGGGCAGAGCCAGCTGCATTGGGGAGCAGAGGGGCAGAGCCAGCTGCATTGGGGGGCAGAGGGGCAGAGCCAGCTGCATTGGGGGGCAGAGGGGCAGAGCCAGCTGCACTGGGGAGCAGAGGAGCAGAGCCAGCTGCATTGGGGGGCAGAGGGGCAGAGCCAGCTGCATTGGGGGGCAGAGGGGCAGAGCCAGCTGCATTGGGGAGCAGAGCCAGCTGCATTGGGGGCTGGTGGTGCTGGGCAGGGTGGTGCCAGGGGCTCAGTGGGCAGGGGCAGGGCAGCTCCTGCCTGTCAGCCCTTGCTGGCTCTGTGCCTGGTGGGAGGCTCTGGCTGCTGGGGAGGGGAGGGGGAGCTGCAGCTGGCCTCAGGAGGTTTGGGGTCCAGCCCTGCTCTGCTGTCACTGGAGGCAGTGAGTGGAGTGGGCTGCAGGCCAGGGGCACTACCAGGGCAGCTTGGTGCAGGGCAGGGCGAGGGGGTTTGGGCTGAGGCAGCTCTCAGCTCCTGCTGCAGCCAAAGCTGAGAGCAGCTCAGCCTTCCCTTGCAGTGCCCCAATAAATCCTCCCTGCTGCTGACATGCAGATGCCACTGCTGCCCTCCTCCTCCTCCTCCTCCCTGCTGTAGCTGTCTTGCACAGGCTGCTGCCATGTGCTGCAGCTGCCAGGATCCTGCACTCCTCAGGCTGGGAAATGTTTTCCTTGCTGCTTCATCAGGAGCCTCGCTGAGGGAAAGCAGAGACAGAATGGGGTCAGCTGGAGCACTGCTGCTGCCTGCTCCAAGTGGAGCAGCCTGAGCTGCAGGAGCCCAGGCTGGCCTATTAAATGCTCTTTCATGTTGTCATCTCTCTCAGCATGCCCCGAGCTGGGCAGTGCTCTGGGCAGGGCCTGGCCCTGCAGTTCCCACCCTGCCCCTGCCCTGGGAGCAGGCTGTGAAAATCTGCTGCATTGCAGCACTTGGAGCTGCTGTGGGGGGAGGCTTCTGCTGGCCTCAGTGGGCTCTGGCCTGAGTGTGCAGCCAGCATGGCTCCTGAAGCAGGGAGCTGCTCCCCCCAGGGCACATCCTGCTCACCCCCAGGGTGCTCAGCTGCTCAGGGCAGGGGGAGCTGGTTGTGTCTGAGTCTCTCTTGCTCTCCTGGGGAGGAGTGCAGGCTGGGCAGTGCCAAGCAGCCTGCCAAGGAAGGGCTTTGGGTGGCTGCTGGAGAGGTTGCCCAGGGCACAGGGTGGTGCTTTGTGTCCTGGCAGCTCTCAGGGGTGGACTTGCTGAGCACTGGAAGAGAGCTGAGGAGCAGTGCAGGTACTGCAGGGAGGGAAATCCTTCCCCCAGCCCAGCTGCTTGGCCTCCCTCAGCTGGGCCTGGCACAGACTGAGGCTTCCAGGCAGCTCCCAGCATGGCTCAGGCTGGAAGGAGCTCAGAGCTCCTCTGCTCCAACCCTAACCCTGCCCAGGGACTCCTCTCAACCAGGCTCAGCTGCTCAGGGCCTCATCCAGCCTGGCCTGCAGCATCCCCAGGCAGGAGGCAGCCACAGCCTCCCTGGGCAGCCTGGGCCAGAGGCTCAGCTCCCTCCTGCTGCAGAGCTTCTTCCTCAGCTCCACTCTGACCCTGCTCTGCCTCAGCTCCAAACCATTGCCCCTGGCTCAGACCCCTCAGAAGTCTCTCTGCAGGATCCCTTCAGGCCCTGGCAGCAGCTCTGAGGTCCCCCTGGAGCCTTCTCCTTTGCAGGCTGCAGAGCCCCAGCCCCCCCAGCCTGTGCTCAGGGCAGAGCTGGGAGCCCTTGGCTCATCCTTGTGGCCTGCAGCTCAGCCATCAAAGCTCTCCCTGGCTGCAGCAGGGCTCCAGGGGGGGCAGCTCTCAGGGCACTCTTCCCTGGGGGCTTCTCTCAGTTCTGCTCCCAGGGCTGAAGCAGAGCCTGGCCTCCCCCCAGCAGCTCTCCCCCGTGGGTACCTGCTGCCCAGGATGGCTCTCAATGGCTTCCCTTCAGCAGCTATTAATAATTGATCCCAGCTCCTCCTGTGTCGTTAAGCAGCTTTGGGGCTCCTTGGACGATGCAGCTCTGCACTCAGTTAGGAAGTGACCTCCAAGAGCCTTTAGCTGTGGGGCTGGGCCTGGCTCCAGGGTCTGCAGGGAGCTGTGGCTGTGCTCCTCAGCTCCAGCTCAGGTGCTCCCAGGGATGATTCCCCCCAGGAGCTTTTTAACCTTTCTCAGTGCTTGGAGAGCAGCAAAGCAGGCCCCAGGCAGCCCTCTCTGTAACTTAGGTCTCCCTGCTGTGATGCCAATGTGTACAATAAAGACTGAGCAGAAAGAAGCTGAATGCCTCTCATTTGGGGCACCTGGAGCTGCTCCCTGCCTCAGCTGCCAGGATCCTCGCACCCAGTGCTGCAGGCAGCTTGGGCTGGCAGGGAGGAGGAGGGCAAAGTGTTCCTGGGAGGTGTTCTCCCTGCTGCTGCCCTGGCAGTGAGGGGAGGGAGAGCCTGGCACAGGCTGCCCAAGGAGGCTGTGGATACCTCCTGCCTGGAGGTGCTCAGGGCCAGGCTGGATGAGGCCCTGAGCAGCCTGGGCTGGGGGGAGGTGACCACTAGGAGGAAGGTTGGAACTAGATGACCTTAAAGATCACTCTGGTTGCCACCCCCTGCCATGGCTGCTGGGGAGCTGCTGCTGGGGGGCTGCTGCTGCTGCCTGAGCTGCTGGGGAGGTTCTGTTCTGCTGGAGCTCTGTGAAGCCAGCAGGGGTCCCACAGCCAGGAGGGGTCCCACAGCCAGGAGGGGTCCCACAGCCAGCAGGGCCCCCACAGCCAGCAGGGCCCCCACAGCCAGCAGGGGTCCCACAGCCAGCAGGGGTCCCACAGTCAGCAGGGGCCCCACAGCCAGCAGGGCTCCCACAGCCAGCAGGGCTCCCACAGCCAGCAGGGCTCCCACAGCCAGCAGGGGTCCCACAGCCAGCAGGGCTCCCAGGATGTCCTTTGCTCTGCAGCTCCAGGGGGAGGCCAAACCTCTTCCCTTTTGGGGGGGTCATACCAGGCGTTGGAGGGGCTACAAAGAGCAGCTGCAGTGACTGCGAGGAGGCAGCTGGGCAGGGGCAGAAGAGAAGAGTCAAAGCTGTGAGCCTGCCTCGGGTGAGTGAAGGCAGCCAGGAGGATGCAGCAGGCTGCAAAATGGCTGCGGGGGGGCGGGGGGGGAGCACGGCCAGGGCTGGGGAATTAATTAGTGTGGCTGCAAGCCTGAGCTGTGGAGAGGTGAGAGCAGAGCAGAGCAGAGAGGATGTTAGGAGAAGCCTTTTGCCAGGGAGTGGATTTTGGCTGCCAAGAGCCTCCGTGGAGAAGTGGAGGCAGCTCTGTGCTGCTGCAGATAATCAGCCCTGGAGGGGACAAAGGGCTGCTGAGTGCCCTGCAGGGAAGGACCCCTGGCTGCCTGGGGGCTGGAGGAAATGCCTGACTCAAGCCTTTGCCATTTGCTTATCTCAGGCTGAGCTTTGCTGCCTGCAGCACTTCTGGGCTTGGGGCTTCAGCTCTGGTTTGCTGTTAAACCCTGAGTGAGCTCAGCTGCTCGGGGGGAGGAAGAGAGAAGCAGCAGAGGAAGATGGAGCTGCTGCCTGCCTGCCCTGGGGGGCTGGGGCTGGGGCAGGGCCTGCACTGAGGCTGCCCAGAGCAGAGAGCTGCTGGGCTCCAGTGAGCAGCACAGAGCCATGAATCAGAGCAGCCCTGGGGGAGGCAACCAGAGCTAAAAACCAGGCAGGGGCTGGGGTTGCTTGGAGGGGTTTGGAGATTGGCTTCTGGGGCTTGGCTTTTCTTTAGGGGAGGAGTGGGCTGGGGGGTTTTGAGTGGGGTTGGCAGAGTGCATTGGGGTGGAAGGGACCCTCAAAGGTCATCCTGTCCAACCCCCCTGCAGTCAGCAGGGACACCTCCAGCTGCAGCAGGCTGCCCAGGACCACACTGAGTCTGCTCTTGCCTGCCTGCAGGGCTGGGGCCCCGAGCAGACCTGGCTCCTGGCAGCACAGTTTGCTTGACCAGGAGCTTTCTGCTCTCTGAAGCCAGAGCAGGGAGCAGCAGCTGCTCCTCAGGTCCCTGCACAGCAGTGCCCATGGTGGGTGGTGTGTGCAGACCCCACACCCCCAGGGACTGGTGGTCCCAGGGGAGTCCTCCTGGAGAGGAGCTGACTTCTGTCTGGCTCCTGGCATGAAAGCCACCACCATGAACACCCTGCCCTGGCTCAGGGGGCAGACACCCAGGGGCCTGCAGGGCAGTGGTTGGGCAGCAGGCAGCTGGGCTGAGGGTCCTTGCCCCTCTTCTGCTCCAGAGCCCAGGCCTGCAGCTCCGGGCACACTTCTCTCCAAGGCTGTTTGGAGTCAGAGCCTCTGCTGCTGGGGGGGCAGCAGGAGTGGGGAGCAGTGCTCAGGTCCAGGCTGCAGAGCAGCTCCTCCAGCCCCTCCCGCAGGGCTGCCTCTGCCGCTCTGCTCCCGTCCCAGCCGCGGCTCTCGCCGGCTCCTCCTCAGCCGCAGCCTTCCCCATCCCATCCCGGAGCCCGAGGCTCAGGCCGGCTGGGCCGAGCTCTGCGGCTCCTGTGCCGCGGGATGGGAGCGTGGCAGGAGCGGGGGGCGGCGGTGGCTCGGCCGCTGCCGGCTGTGACCTGCGGTGTGCCGCGGGGCAGGAGCTCCGCAGCTCCTCCTGCCTGCCGCTGCCGCTGCCTCAGCCACCCCCTGGCGACTCTCGGCGGGGTCTGGCAGCTGAGTTCACCACGGCCACCCCTGCCAGCTCCCACCTTAGCAGAACAGCTCCGGCCCTGGAGGCTGGGAAGAGGAAAATGTGATCCTTAAAGCCCTGCTGGGATGTCGCAGAGGAGCAAGGAGCGCAGCAAGCAGGGCACAGCCTTCAGAGGCAGCTCTGGGTGCAGCCCTGGGGGGGCTCTGCTGGCTGCCAGCCCTTCCTCTGCCCTGGGCCACCCCTTCAGCAGCTGCAGCTCTGCTTCCCGGGCAAAGAGGCCCTGGGGCACCCTTCCTGCTGCCATTGAGCTCCAAACCTGGGCTGGTTGGGTTCTGTTGTGCTCTCTACAGCCTTGCCCTGGCACTAAATCACAGAGAGCATCAGGCTGCAAGGGCCCTTCAAAGGTGACCTTGGCCAATTTGTTGGCCCCTTGAGACACTGAAAGGCCAAGAGAAGGTCTCCCTGGAGCTGTGCTCTCGAATGGTGGCTGCTGGGCTGCTGGGGTTTGACTCTCAGAGGGTTTGGGGACACAGGGCTTGCTTGGAGCCCTGTACGGCTCAGCTGGCAGAGGAGTCGCAGCAGCGACTGTCAGTGCTTGGTGCTTGCTGTGGCCTGCAGTCGATCCAGGGGGCAAAGCAAGAGCAGCACCACTCACATCTTCTCAAGCTTGAAAGAGCTTCTGCAGGGTGCTGGTTGATGAGCTGGAAGCTCTGAGTGCTCTTGGAACGACAGGCAGTGGAGTGGCTGCAATCGGAGAGGAGGCGATGCCTGGGGAGTGAGGATGTCCCCGGGACTGGCTGCTGCCTTCCTGCCTTCCCTCTCCGCGGCCGCGGCTCCAGTATGTTGAGCTCACTCTGCTGGCATTCGATTCAGAGCCTCTGGAGGAGCAGCTCCTCTGGTGGCTCCCCCGTGCCGGCCGCGGCCACAGCTCTGTCTGCCAACCACTTCTTTGGCTCCTTTCTGCCCGAGTCAGGTCACTGAAGCCCTACCCTTAGCACAGCCTCAGCCTGTGGGGCTGGGACAGCTCACCTCCAGTGTCAGCTCCTTCCCCTGCTCAGCCCTGAGGCTTCTCCACTCCCCTGCTGACCACCTCCCTGCTTTGGCTCTCTCCCAAAGTGGCTTCTGCCTGCAAGAGCAGTGAGCAGAGGCTGGGAGTGCTGGGTGAGGTCAGTGCCAGGCAAAGGCTGCTTGCTGCTGCTGCCTCCAGCAGCAGACCCCTCACTCACAGGAGCTTCTGGAGCACCTTCTCCATCTGCTTCTCTGGGAGTGGATGTGGGAGGTCTGGGGGTGATGCTGACCCCCCTGGCAGTGACAGCCAGATGGATGTGTGGGTTTAGTGATGCACCAAAGGAAAAAGGGGGGTGGTGGTGAAGCCTGAAGCAGGAGTGTGCCCTGTGTGGGGCCTCCTCCAGCCTCAGGAAGGGGAGGAGAGAGGCAGGGAACAGGCTGAGCTTGGCTGGGTGCTGGATCCAGGCTCAGCTCAGCCCAACCCCTGCCTCTCTCCAGCTCTTCTCAGGGCAGCCACTGCACATCCAACAGTGCAAGTGTGGGATGCTGAGCATGATCCCAACCCCCCTCTCCAGCCATGGCCGAGGGGGGGTTCAGGGGGTGCTGTGTCTGGGCTGTGTCACTGCCTCTGCTTTTCCAGGTCTGAGCAGATGAGAAAGGGGAAGGGAAAAGCCCTTTTGTGCTGAAGCACCAGGAGCAGGGGGCTGGAGCTCGCTGCTGGCACACAGGGCTCAGCCCACAGGGTGGCTGTGATCCCAGCACTTCAATCAGCAAGGACACATTGGGGACCCCCTCCCCCCCCCGTGTGATGGTGTCTGGAGATGCTTGATCAAAGGGTGAGCCCAGGTGGAACAAAAGGCTGCGTGGCTGAGCCTGGCAGCCCTGCTGGGTCCTGGGGGGAAGGAGCTCAGTGGGCTTAGTAAAGAGTTTTGAGCAAATACCTGGGGAAGGAGAAGCCTCCTGCAGCCACAGGCTGACTGCACAGCTCACACAGCTCCCAGCCTCTGCAGGCAGCAGCGAGGAGCAGCCTCAGATGCCAGCCCAGCCCTGGGCACTGGCGTGGCAGGAGTGAGGCAGCAGCTTCCCTATGAGCAAGACCTTGCTCCAGCCCCAGCAGACACCTCCCAGGGAATGCTGATTCCCATGGCAGCAGTGGCAGCAGGCAGGACAGGGGTGCAGGCAGGGCAGGGGTGCAGGCAGGGCAGGGATGCAGGCAGGGCAGGGGTGCAGGCAGAGTAGGGGTGCAGGGCAGGGGCAGCAGGCAGAGCAGGGGTGCAGACAGGGCAGGGGTGCAGGCAGGGCGGGGCAGCAGTGGCAGCAGGCAGGGCAGGGGTGCAGGCAGGGCAGGGATGCAGGCAGGGCAGGGCTGCAGGCAGAGCAGGGGTGCAGGCAGAGCAGGGGTGCAGGCAGGGCAGGGATGCAGACAGGGCAGGGATGCAGGCAGGGCAGGGGTGCAGGCAGAGCAGGGCTGCAGGCAGGGCAGGGCTGCAGGCAGAGCAGGGGTGCAGGCAGAGCAGGGATGCAGGCAGAGCAGGGGTGCAGGCAGGGCAGGGGTGCAGGCAGGGCAGGGATGCAGACAGGGCAGGGCTGCAGGCAGGGCAGGGGTGCAGGCAGGGCAGGGGTGCAGGCAGAGCAGGGATGCAGGCAGGGCAGGGGTGCAGGCAGGGCAGGGGTGCAGACAGGGCAGGGCTGCAGACAGGGCAGGGCTGCAGGCAGGGCAGGGGTGCAGGCAGAGCAGGGATGCAGGCAGGGCAGGGGTGCAGGCAGGGCTGCAGGCAGGGCAGGGCTGCAGGCAGGGCAGGGATGCAGGGCAGGGATGCAGGGCAGGGGTGCAGGCAGGGGTGCAGGCAGGGCAGGGGTGCAGGCAGGGCAGGGCTGCAGGCAGGGCAGCCGCGGGTGCACCACCGCCTGGTGAGGCTGGGCCGGGGCCGGGGCCGGGGCTTGCGTTGCCGAAGCGGAGGTGTGAGCACTGCCCAGGTCTGCCTGCGGGAGGGACCTGCAGAGCGAAGCCACTCTTGAGGGGTGGCCCTCGGATGGATTTTCCTCTCTGAGCAAGAGACGGAGCTCCTTTCCCCGCGCTCCGAGCAGGCTGAGCTGGGCAGGGCTGGTTTGTGCCCGGCTGCTGTTCGGATTTCAGCCGGGGTGCTACATGGGCAAGGCCTGGGGGTGCTGCATGGGCAAGGCCTGGGGGTGCTGCATGGGCAAGGCCTGGGGTGCTGCATGGGCAAGACCTGGGGGTGCTGCATTGGCAGAGCCTGGGTGCTGCATGGGCAAGGCCTGGGGGTGCTGCATGGGCAAGGTCTGGGGGTGCTGCATGGGCAAGGCCTGGGGTGCTGCATGGGCAAGACCTGGGGGTGCTGCATGGGCAAGGCCTGGGGTGCTGCATGGGCAAGGTCTGGGGTGCTGCATTGGCAGAGCCTGGGTGCTGCATGGGCAAGGCCTGGGGGTGCTGCATGGGCGAGGTCTGGGGGTGCTGCATTGGCAAGGCCTGGGGTGCTGGGCATGGGACAGGCAGCAGCAGGGCACTGGCGGGGGGCAAGGGTGCCAAGAGTGGCACTTTGCTGGTGGGCAGCAAAGGAAGGAGCTGCCCAGGCCCTCTGGCAGCAGATCTGGGGACCGAGCTGAAAGCTGCCTGAGTCTCAGGTTGGCCTTTGTCCCCCAAAGCCGCACAGGGAGGGCCTCTGGAGGGCGAGCAGGAGCTGTGCTGAGTGCTTGCAGCCCCCTGGCACTCGGTGCCCTTCCTCTGGTTCATCCCCAGGGCTGTGCCAGTGCTGGGTGCCCGAGCTGGGCCCTGGGGATGGTGGCTTCACTTTCCTCTGCCTTAACAAGCTCATTTGTGAGGCTGCTGCTGGGGGACCCTGCTCTTCACAAACACCTCCCCGGGGGCCCTGTCCCTGGAGGGGGGTGTCAGCAACCCTTGGCTGGTGGTGCAGAGCCCAGGGCTGGCTGTGTCCCCTTGGCACAGGCCCCCTGGGCTTGTGCTGGGCTCTGCAGTCCTGCAGAGAGGTTTTCCTCTCTCCAAGCAGGAGATTTTTCTCCCTCCTGGGCTGCTCCCAGAGCAGTGCAGGCATGCCTGGGCAGCTCCTCCATTGCATCAGAGGCAGGAAGAGAGCAGCCTCAGTGCGGCATCGGGGCAGGGAGAGCTTCTCTGGAGGCCTCTGCATGGGCCTGAGGTGGGAAGGAGCAGAGTGCTGCTGCCTTGGCACCTGCAGGGGCTCCTGGCTCTGCCATGACCCCACCGTGGGGTTTGGGAGGGGGCTGCTGCAGAGGGGGACTGAAAGCTCCCAGAGCCCAGGGGACGCTCCAGGGAGGGTGGTGAGGCTCTGGAACAGCCTGGCCAGAGAAGCTGTGGGGGCTCCAAGCCTGGGGCTGTTCCAGGCCAGGCTGGATGAGGCCTTGAGCAGCCTGGGCTGGTGGGAGGTGTCCCTGTCTGTGGCAGGGGGCTGGGACTGGATGAGCTTTAAGGTCCCAGCCCAAACCCTTCCCTGAGTCTCTGATGCTGGGGCGAGAGGCAGAGAGCTGCCTGCAGCGGGGGCAGGCAGGAGCTGGAAGATGCTTCTGCCACTGAAGGTGTTGGTGTCCCACCAAGGTCACCCCAGGCCTCCTGCTCAGCCTCCCCCCAGCCTCTGTGCTCCCACCATGACCTCCCTCCCTCCCTCCCTCCCCATACTCTTGCTGCTCACCAGCCCCCCAGGTAGGACCAGGACCCCCAGCTCCATGCTCTTGCTGCCCATCAGCCCTCCAGGAAGGACCAGGACCCCCAGCAGAGCTTTCTCCCCCTGCCCTCCCCCTCTCCCCCTGACATCTTGCTCAGCTTTCCCAGCCGATCCCTGAGGACTTGCTCCGGGGGGGGTCGTAGTGGGTGGGGGGCAGTGGTGGTGGGAACACCCCCGCGGCAGAGGCCGGTCCGGGATCCCCCTCCCAGGCTGGGTGCCGGTGCCGTGGGGGCGGCGGGGCCGCTCCGTATCCCCCCCCCACCTCCAGCTCCATCCCGCAGCGCGGGGCGGGGCTCGCCGCCCCCCCAGCCCCCGCAGCGCTCCGCGGCTGGCAGCGCTGGGAGGGCGGGGAGGGAGGGAGCGTGTCACCAGGGACACGGACAGACACACAGCCACAGCCAGACAGACAGCCGCGGCCACGCCGGGCCGGCCCCGCAGCGCCTGCCGCTCGCCGCCGCAGCCAACCCCCGGTAACAAAGACAACCCCCCCGCGCCCTCCGGTCCCCCTCCCCGTGCCCGGCTCCCCCGCGGGATGTAGCCCGGCCGGGAGCTGCCAGCGAGGCACCGCGGGCCCCCCCCCGTCCCCGTCCCCGTGTCCCCTGCGTCCCCGTCCCCCCGCCCCGTCCGTCTCCATGCCCCCGCAGTGAGGCCGGGCGGGCGAGCTGCGTGCCCGGGGGGGTCGCGGGCTGCGGCCACCATGGGCAAATCCAACAGCAAGTTGAAGCCTGAAGTTGTGGAGGAGCTGACCAGGAAAACCTACTGTGAGTGCCCGGGGGGGCTGCGGGCTGCGGGCCGGGGGCGCGGGGCGAGCCGCGGGGGGTGCTGCCGGACCGGCCCCGGGGACCGTGGGCATGCGGCTGGGGGGTCGCTGGGCTCCGCGGTACACCCCCGGGTGGTGGTGCCAGGCTTCCTCTCACCACCACCACCTCGGCCTCCTTCCCCCCCCCGGCTGGGCGCTGCTTTGGGATCGCTCCGGGCAGCGGCGCGGCCGGGGCCGTTCCGGGGGGGCGCAGGCTCGGCCGCGCTTTGTTGCAGGAATTCAGGGATTAGGCTCGGGAGGATGACCCCCCCCCAGCGGCGGGGGAGAGGGGGAGAGGGGCAGGGGGCAGGGGAGCCGCCGCTGGCTGACAAAAACAAGGCGCCCTGGCCTATTTCTGAGCCTCCGCGAAGGGTTCCCTGATCCCAACTGCGGGAGCAGGGCTGCATCCTGTGCCCCCCTCCTCCCCCTGCCCGCAGCATCCCCGGCGCTGCCTGCCGGGGGCCGGGGGCCGGGCTGGTACCCGGGGGCCAGGCGGGTACCGGAGGCCAGGCTGGCAGCCAGGGATTAGGCGGGTACCGGGGGCCAGGCGGGTACCGGGGACTGGGTGGGTGCTGGGGCCCAGGCGAGCACCCAGCGATCAGACAGCGACCCCGGGGCCAGGCAGGTACCCAGGGGCCAGGCAGGTACCAGGCACTAAGCAGATGCCAGGGACCAGGCGGGTGCCAGCAGGCAGGTACCCAGGGGCCAGGCGGGTGCCCGGGGACTGGCAGTGGTCCTTGTTCTCCCCTTGCTGCCCCCCCCCGAATCAGGCAGCTTCCCTCAGCAGGGGGCCAGCCCCCCTGGGTGGCTTTCCAAGTTGCTGCGCCTTGGTCGGAGGGGTTTCCTTTGTTGTTGTGCTCTGGAGTGGAGAGAGGAGCCTGGCACCGGGGCTGGGTGTTTGTGTCGGTGTCTCGGTGCCCCTCTCGGCACCGCATTTGGTGAGCGAGTGGCTTCCCCCCTGCCTCTCCGCCCCCGCCTCATGCCCCCGCCGGGCGCCTGAGCCATCCCGAAGGTAGCAAGCCCAGGGGGTCGCTGCTGGAGGATGCACAAAGGGAACAAAGGCTGCCGCCGGTTGTGGTTCAAGTTTCCCTCTCTGCTCTCCGAGATCTCCCCCTCCAGCACAGCAGCGCTGCCCACTGCCTGCTGCCCGCTGCCTGCTGCCCGCTGCCTGCTGCCCGCTGCCTGCTGCCCGCTGCCCGCTGCCCGCTGCCTGCTGCTGCAGTCCCACGGCAGCGCTTACCCAAAAAGGCAACAGAGGAGGATGCAGCAACTTCTCCCATATGGAGAGGAGGCAAGGCTGGTGCATTGCACAACCCTGCACGCCGGGCTGCACTCCTGGCATGGCACAGCCGGCGGGAGGGCAGAGTGCGGGGGGCACGTCCGCAGCAGCCAAGCCCTGAGCCACGGCAGCAGAGGTGGAGGTGCCCTGGCTGGGCTCTCTCGAGGTGGTGGCTCAGGGAGAAGGCAGAGTGCTGGCTGGGCACAGAGCCTGTTTGGAGCTGGAGCTGAGCCCTGGTTTGCTGTGCCCACCGCTGCTGTGCCCCACAGGGGTGCAGTGGTGCTGGGCCCGGGGCTGTCAGTGCTGTGCCCCTCCGTCTGGCGCTGCCTCAATTCCATCTCCAACAGATGCCCACTGCAGCCTCACCTGCTGGGAGTCTGCTGTGTGCTGGGCTCCCTGCACCCCTGGGGCAGCTCCTGCCAGCCTGGGGAAGGCACTGACCCCAGCGGGGCTGATGGAGGGCACCCGGGCAGCGGTGCCCTCTGTCTTCCTGCCAGCTGATGCCAAACAGGCAGCCCTGGTGTGGGCACCATGTGGGCACAGGGATGTGTCTGTTGCTGGGTGAGGCCAGCAGTGGGTTATTGCCTTCTGAGTCATTTCAGACCCAACTTTCTGCTCCTCTCCCTTGGGGGCCCTCCTCTTGCCACTGCCCCCTCTGCTCCTCTGCTTGCCCCTGCCCTGCTCTGGGGGCTTTGCCTGCTCACTCCGGGAGGCCTCTTGGTGCCTCTTTCTCAAGGTGCACCAAACCAGTGCAGGCGAGGCAGCAGCACCTGAGCTGTGCCATGGCAGTGTGTGGCCCCCTTGCTGAAGCCTACTGCAGCATCCCTGGTGCCCCAGCAGCGTGTGGCTGGCAGTGCCAGGCCTGTCAGGAAGAGCCATTGCTAATTCCAGGCTCTGTTTGTGGAGCTCTGCTCATCCCACCTCTGGCATTCATTGCTTTTGCTGAGTGTTTCTGCCCCTTCCCAGCAGCTGGCACGGCAAGCACGCAGTCCCTTGTCTGGCCAAGCTCTTCCAGTGCCCTCCTGGGCACGTCTGGGAGCCTCTGGTTTATCTCCAGACCCTGGGAGCTGGGCAGGATCTTCATTGCCTTCTGTCTTTTGGGGAATCCAGGCAGAGGAGGTGCAGGGCTGCAGCAGGAGGGACTGATCCAGAGCCCTGTGCCCTGGGCCAGCTGGAGCTGGGCACAGCTGCACCTCCCCAGCCCATGGCACACCCAGGAGTTCCTGGGAGTCTGCCTGGGGAAGGCTTTTGCTCTGCGGGGTTTCAGCACCCCCCTGGCAGCCCAGCGCTGACCCAGGAGCATCCCTGGCACGTGGAGCTCTCCCCAGGTGCTGGCTGCCGTGGTGCTGAGTGGGTGCTGGCCCTGCCCCGTGCTGTCACAGCACATCTGGGCAGATGTCTCTGGGAGGCAGCTGCTGCTGGGGAGCTGCTTTTGTCACAGGGAGGTTCCTATGGCAGCCTGAGCTGCGGCTGCAGCGCCTGGAGGCTCTCTCCCACGCTGGGATTCTCCTTCCCTTGCATCACTTTGTGCCATTCCCACCCCAGGTGAGGGCACAAAAAGCCTCTCCTCGGTCCTGCAGGCGCCAGGAGATGTTCCCCCTTCCCCCTGCCCCGTGTGGCTTCTCTGCAGGTCTGTCTCCTCCTTGCCCATGCTGTGTCCCCTGGGTGCTCTTCTGACGCCTGGGTGGCTTCTGGTGCCCCCCAGCTGCTGCCCCCTGCCCCCTCTGCTCCCTCAGCCTCCTGCCTGTGATGTTTCTGCAGCCATGCCTGGGGCACACCAGCGTTGGGAGCAGTGTGAGAGGGGCAGAGCACTGCTGATGTGCCAGGGCAGTGGTGGGCACGGTGCTTGTGCCCAGGGTGCTGTTGGTAGCCTCCATGAGACAGAGAATGATTTGGTTGTGGCTGTTCAGAGCAGGTTGTCCAAGGCCCTGCTGGGAACCAGACATGGAAGGGCAGGAGCCTGGAACCCTCCTGCCTTGGCTCCCCTTCCACCTCCACTCCTGACTTACAGTGCTGGGAGCCAGCTTCTAGTGGCACTTGGACACCTAAAGGCACAGGAGGCCATCCCCAGGCTTGGTCTGGGCCCATCACCATGTCCCCTTTGGCATCTCTGGGCCCCTGAGTGCCCAGGAGTCCCTGGCAGTGCCAGGCTCAGCTGGCTGCCAGGTGCTGGCAGGGAGAGCCTGGCTGCAGGGCAAGGCTTTAACCTTCCTTGGAGGCCAAAGTGGTGCTCTGCAGGAGCCTGTGGGAGCTCTGAGTGCTGCCGAAGAACAAATCCTGTGCTGCTTGGTGCTTCCTGCAGCCTTTCCCCTCCAAAGCCCTGGAGGTGCTCTGGGCTCTGATCCATTCATCTCCCTCATGCCCCACGGGGGTGGCTGGGAGGTGCACTTTGGGCTGCTGTGCTTTGTCCCTGGGGGTGACCACACCTGAGGGAGGACTTGGAGGAGCCTTTGTCCTCCCTGGATCTCATCTGCTGGCCTCTCCGTGGTGGGGATTTAAGCCTGGGCTTAACTGGGGCCAGGTGCTGGCAGCTGAGTGCCGCAGTGGGCCTGGGGATGGAGTTGAAGAGCTTTGTGGGGCCACAGTCAAAGGATTCTGCTGAGCTGCAGCGTTCTGGAGGTGCAGGAGTGCTGCTGCTGGCACAGGGCTCAGGGGCAGGATGATGGTCCTGGGGCTTGGAGGTCATGGAGAGGCTCTGGTGATGGCACAGGAGCTGTGGAGAGGCTCTGGTGATGGCACAGCAGCCATGGTGAGGCTCTGGTGGTGGCACAGCAGCCGTGGTGAGGCTCTGGTGATGGCACAGCAGCTGTGGTGAGGCTCTGGTGGTGGCACAGCAGCCGTGGTGAGGCTCTGGTGGTGGCACAGGAGCCGTGGTGAGGCTCTGGTGGTGGCACAGGAGCCGTGGAGAGGCTGCCAAAGCCATGCCCATGGCGCTGGGAGGCCAGGCCTGTGGGGTGGGCACAGGGAGGGGAAGCTGCTCCCTGCCCAGGAGCTGCCTCCCCACCCCCTGCGATCTGCTTTGTGGATTTTTAAGCTCCTCATTCTCTGCCCTTTCACAACCAGCCCTGAGCTTGGCTCTGCTGCCCCCAGCAGTGCCCTGCACTAATGGGCAGCGGTGGAGGAGCAGGCTCCAAACATCGATCTGCCTCTGGGGCTGCTGGACTCTGTGCAGCAGGGAAGGAAAATGCCCAAGCACAGCAGCCCCCAGGCAGGGAAGTGGGGCACTGCCCCCTGGGGGGCACCAGCTCCCCCGTGCCAGGGGCAGTGTGCCCGCTGGGGTGGTGGGCAGGAGCCCAGGGGCTGGTGGAGCAGGGCAGGGACCTCGGTGGCTCCCTGCTGCCAGTTTATTTTTAGCCTCCCCGGTGCCTGGCCCCGGGCTCTGGGTTTCTCTGCCAGGTTGGTTCATGTTGAAATCCCTCCTGTTGCTCCTCCAGCAGGAAGCAGGAGAGCCTGGCCTGCTGCTGGCACAGCCCTTGGCAGCAGGGGCCCCAGCCCCTTGGCTCCCCTCAGCCCCACGAATGCCCTTTTGGGGCTGCCCACAGAGCCAGGGGGAGAGGGCTGGTGGGCAGGACCCCACCCTGGGGTAGGAGTCCTGGGGGACCTGCTCCTGGGAGCAGGGCACCAAGATGCCAGGGTGGGCACATGCCCAGCATGTCGGGCTGAGCCTGGGCTGCTGCTGGCTGCTGGACCTGGGGAGTGCTGCCTGCCCGCTCCGAGTGCTCTCAGCATCACACAGGGTTTGCAGGGCCCCAGAAGGGAGGTTCAGGTGGAGGAGGACATCCCCTGCCCAGGCACCCGGGGGCTGTGCTGGAGAGAGGCAGCAGAGCAGCTCTGCTGCTCCAGAGGGATGCCCAGGGCCTGGCTGCGCTCTGGGCTCCGTCGTGACTGCAGCCACACAGCTCAGGAGGTGGCAGCTGCAGTGCAGGTTGGCTGCCAGCTCAGTGGGGACCTGAGGTGTTGCCTCCAGAGGGCTGTGGTGGTCAGAAGGCATCTCCAGCCCCCTCCCCAGGGAGACCCCCACCCACTCCCAGCAGTGTTCAGGACTGGGCACCTCTCGTGTGCGTGGCCCTGGGAGCTCTGTGGGTAGGTGGAAGGGAAGCAAGCTCCGGGCTGCTCCTGCGGTCCCTGGAGGGGACTGCAGCGCCGGGGTGGGGAGGGGAGGATGTGAGCGAGGGCCCCGCGGGCTGCCCCCGCAGCGGAGCGGAGCAGCCCTCCCTGCCGGCCCCCGCTCGGGCACGGGCAGGTTCCCATCCCATTTATCCCCTGACACGTTAATGGAGCTGCGTAAGCGCTCCGCTGACCTCTCCTGCCGCCGCTGTCATTACGCTTGTGGAACAAGAAGCTCTGAAGGCATCAAAGCGAGAGGCTGCTCGGGGGGGGAGCCCGCGGCTGCTCCCTGCCTTATCTGGGTGACATTCGGGAGGTCGCTTTGTTCCTCCCTGCCCTCCTCATCCTCCCTGGGGAGCTGGATGGGAAAGGGACTCGAGGTCCTTATCCCCGGGGCTGGGAGGGGATCTGCCCAGGGCGTGGGGAGCAGAGCACCGCTGAGGTCCCTCGGTGGTCACCGCTGAGGCTTCCCCAGCACAGGGCTTGCTCCCCACACCTCCTGCAGCCTCTCGGCCCTTCAAGGCATGGCTGTGGTTTCTGAGTGGAAGGAGAGCTCCTGTGCTTCATCACCTGCCTCTGCTTCATCATCTGTCCCTGCTTCATCATCTGCCTCTGCTTCATCATCTGCCTCTGCTTCATCATCTGCCTCTGCTTCACCCACTGCTGCTTCTCCAGCATCTCCTGATGGGTGCCTGGTCCCCGTGGAGCTGCCCTGGGGGTCCCCATGCTGGAGCAGGTGTTTGGCACCCCCGGCAGCCTCTGCTTTGGCAGCCTGTGGGTGAGATGGGGAGGGGAGGTCCTGCTGCCAGCAAGGGTTTGCTCTGCAGCACTCTCCTGACCTTCCTTGGCTCCAGGCTCTGATGGCTGAGCCAGAGATGTCTCTTCCTCTGCCCACACTGGGTCCAGAGGGAAGTCTTCTCCTCTGCCTGGGGCAGGAATCGTGCTGTGGGCTGGGGACAGCACCCTGGAGCCTCAGCCCATGCTGAAATGCTTTAAGCCAAGGGGGACACTGAGCTGGAGGCAGGACACAGCCAGCCCAAGCCTGGGGCTGCCCCATCCCTGCTCCTGCCAGCACTGGGGATGCTCTGCCCATCACAGTGCCAGCTGGTGGGGAAGCTGGGATTAGATCCAGCCTGGAACAGATCTGCTCAGCCCCCAGCTCCTGCTGGTGCTCCTGCTGGGGGGGCTCAGTCTGACTGGGGAGCTCCAAACCCTTTGCCCTGCCCCTGCTGCCTTGAACCCAGCTCCCAAAGCCCAACCTGAGGCCCTGCAGTATTTCGTTGTCTAAAAGGGATCTGGGGAGCAGATTGGCTCAGCCAGCCTGGTGGTCCCAGCCCTGGGGGAGATGAGAGCAGAGCTGCTGTTCCTCCAGTCTGGGAGCAGGACAGACCCTGCATGGCAGCCAGGGGCCAGAGTAGTGCCAGGGGTGCTCCCTGCCCCAGCAGTGACAGTGGCACCAATCACCCCTTGGCCTCCTGCCCCCAGCCTCTCAGAGGCTCCTTCGTGGTGCTGCTGGTGTCTGGTGGGGAGAGAAGCCAAACTGGGTGAGCTGGCATGGGCTGCCCAGCTCCCACAGGCAGGCAGCTCTGGCTGTGTTGGCATCCACCAGGCGAGGCTGCTCCAACATCCCTTTGGGATGGGGAGGCTCAGGGTGGTCACAGTGGGCACAAGCCCAGCATGGGCACACCCTGAGTGTGGGGGGACACCCCCAGGGATGTGGCCAGGAGTGCCCCTGCACCAGTGCCTGAGAATGCCAGGAGTGCCCCAAAAGCTGATGCCTGAGCAGGCAGCTGGCACAGGCGTGGGCAGGCAGCTGGCACAGGCGTGGGCAGCCAGGGGGCCATGCCTGAGCACCCAATTAGCTCACCCAGAAGCACCCAGATCATTTCTGCACGGGTGCCCCATTAGCCCTCACACCAGCCCCAGGGCGCTTGCATGGGTGCCAGCCCGGCTCAGGCAGGGGTGCCCGGCTGCTGCTGGCATGGGTGCCCCATTGATTCGCTTTGCACCCGCTCTGCACACACAGGGGTGCCCACCCTGCCTTCATCTGGGTGCTGAGCACCCACAGCAGGTCCAGGCAGCCCTGAGCGCAGATGGCAGCCCCAGTGCAGGGTGGTGGTGCCAACTCTCCCAGGCTGGCATGTGCCATGAGCCTGCTGGGGACCTGCAGGGACCCCGGGAAGGAGCCTCAGTGAGCCCCTTAGGGAGGAAAATACCACGGGACTGGCACTGGCATGCCTTGGCAGGTGATGCCAGACCAGTCACCCGTGGGTTGGTGGCAGAGCTGATGAGCTGGCAGAGCTGGAGTGACCTGCAGGGGTGGGGGAGCCTCTTCCTGCCTGGAAATGATTAACCCTGGGCTCCCTGGTCAGGTGGCAGTGCCCACGGCCCCGCGGCAGCAAGGTGCAGCAGGCTGGGACGGTGCTTGCCCGAGCCCCAGGACAGAGCTGTGCCATGGCCGAGTGGGCACCTTCCTGCCCAGGACCCTGCCCAGGACCCAGCCCTGTGGCTAAGCCCCAGCCTGGAGGCAGGATGGCAGCACACAGCACACACGAATCCCGGGGGGCTGAAGCGTCCTGGCCGGGGGTCCCCAGATGGTTCTGGGTCCCCTTCTGCAGCCCTGCCCTGTCCCTGCCGTGCTCCAGGGGGCAACGCGGGCAGGGCGAGGGGTGGGCACCGGCGGTCCCGGGTGCCTCCCGTCCCCGCTGCCTGGCGAGCACTCATTAACGAGCCGGAGCACTAATTAACCCGAGCTGCCTCTTGCCGCAGCAGCAGCTGGGTGGTGGGAAGGGAGGGGGCACAGGGGGGGCGGTGGTGACGGAGCTGTCACTCCTGCGCCGTTGGCACTGATGGGGGGGGTGGGGGCCGGGGGTGGCAGCTTTTGGGTGCCGGTAGCTGGCAGGAGGAGGCTGCCTGCAGTCTTTGCCCCTCTGTGCTGCCCGAGGCGTGCGGCTAAAAGCCTCCTCCCGGCCGCGGGAGGAGCAGGGAAGGAGCAACCCAGACTGCGAAGGGCTGGTGGCCGTGGGGTGGCCGTGGGGTGGCCGTGGGGTGGCCGTGCTGGGCAGCTCCCGCGGTGCCGTCCCTGCTGCCTGCTCCTGCCGGTGCCCTGAGCCCTGTACCCCATTTTTGGGGGTTAAAAGCAGCAGAAGCCACTATGCTGCCGGCAGGAGGGCATCTGCCAGGGCTCCCGGCTTGGCGAGGCCGCCGATGGCACTGCAGCTGATGCCCGGTGCCAGCACCCTGCCTGTGTTCGGTGCCTCTCCTCCCCAAGGATCCCTGGGCACTTCCCCAAGGATCCCTGGGCACTCTGCATCCGCTGCCACGGCTGCTATTTATAGCTGTGCCCGCGGCGGCGGCGGTGCCCGGGGAGCGGAGCCCGGCTGCGACCTCTGCTCCGCTGGGACGCTGCCAGCCAGCCCCTTGCCCTTGGGCGCTTGGGGCGGGACCTGGCTGAGGCTTCTGTGGCTGCAGATTGATTGGCATCAGCTCAGCACTGCCAAGATCGATGGCGGGGGAGGGAGATGCAGCAGCCAGCACCACACAGGTGCTTGCTGTGGGCTCTTCGTGCCAGGGGGCTGCCGGGGGAGCACTGTGGGGAGCCTGCCCCTCCCTGTGTCCCCTGTCCCCGGCCCCAGGACTGGTGGCACAGCCCAGCGTGTCCCCGAGGCCGCCGTGAGTGCAGGTCCCTGCTGCAGGGGTGAGGTTCACATCCTTGGTGCCACTCAGAGTGTGGGCACCCAGCGAGCTCGGAGCAGCTGGGCAGTGGCAGTGGTGAGGGCATCGTCTCTGGGCTCCAGAGCTGGGGGTACAGGGAGGCAGGCACCGCTCACCCCCTGCCTGCCCAGCTGCAGCCACCCTGGGCTTGGGGCCCTGGAGTTTCCCTGCCCTGGGAACGCTGTGCCCAGGGCAGAGGGAGGGGTTGGGGGCAGCAGAGGGGTGCCCCCAGAGGGGGCTGGGAGTTGTGTACCCGGCCATGGGCAAAGCCCTGCCCCCAGGGCAGGAGGAAGGGCACTGGTGCCAGTGTGCTGCGGGAGGGATGGGGCTTGGCATGGCCCCGTTCCAGGGATGCACATTAAGAAACCCCAGGAGGGGAGCTGGCTCCGTGCCCCCCAGCCCCGGGGGGCGCTGCCAGCATTTCTCCCGTGCTAAAAAAAGCACAAATTTGTTAATTGTTTCCTGCTGGAGCTGGGAGGCAGCTCCCGGACCCCAAGAGCAGCAGCAGGAGGAGGAGGAGGAGGGACAGCTGAAGGCACTTTGCCCGGAGGGGTTGAACCAAGCCCCAGCCCCAGCCCCGGGGCTGCTGCCGACACCGCCCCTGGCCCTGCCCCTTCCAGCTGCCCCCAGGGCTGCCCAGCGTCCTGCTGCTCTCTTTCCTCCTCCTCCTGCCCGGTTTCTTCGGTGCCTGCAGGTGCCTGGGGCTGCAGAGCTGGTGCCTGGGGCTGCAGAGCTGGTGCCTGGGGCATCCCCTGGCATCCTCAGCCGGGGGGGACACCAGGCTGGTGTGGAGGCTGGTGGGGACCTGGTTCTGTTTGAGATGCTGCTCAGCACCTGGCTTTGGAAGGATGCTTCTGTGCAGCCCTTTCTTCGGGCTGCAGAGTGCCCTGGGCCTGGCACAACTCCTGGTCTTGCCCACCCCAGCCCAGCCCAGCCACGTCTCTCCTGGCTCCCTCCTGCCAGGAGGCCTCAGGCCCTTCCCCTGTGTGCTCTCCTGCTGCCACAGCAGCTCTGCACCTCCCTCCTGCTGTGTGACCAAAGCCCTTGGTGTCCATCCTGAGTGCTGAGCACCCCTGCTGGTGCCTGCCCTCTCCTGGGGTGCTGCCACCCAGACCCCCCATGGTGGCATAGCTGGTTCCTGTGCTCCTGGCACCCACAGCCCTTTGCTGGCTCCCTGGGCAAGAGGCTGCCCTGTGCCAAGCCCTTCTAGGGGGTGTTTGACTCTCTGACCCGAGCTGGGAGCCCCATCTATGGATGGGCACAGCCTTGGGCACAGCCTTGGGCACAGCCATTCCTGCCCATGGGGGACAGGCTGCAGGATGGGGGCCAATGTGTGCCCCCCAGCTGCTCCCCACTGTGACCTCCAGCCCTTGCCCTCTGCAGCCTGTGCTGGTGCCAGGCAGGCTGTAAATCCTTGGGAGGGAGGATTGCTTCCTCTTTTCTCTGCCATCCAAGGTAGTTGGCATCTGCTGCTGTGCCTTGGCTCTCTGTTTCTACCAGCCCCAGGCTGCCTCCCTGCCCAGCACCTTTCAGACCCTTTGCTTTTTATTGTTGTTTAGATGCAGGATGCAAAGGAAATGAGCAATGAGGCCATGCCCCCCATGCCCACCTGCTGGCACAGGGCTCCCCACTGGCAGTGCCAGCCAGGCACTGCTCCTGTGGTGAGACACACTGGCACAGCCCCCAGCCCTGCCCCCATCGGGCTCCTCCTCATCCCACACCCCCCAGAGCCCTTCCTCTGCTGGGGACCTTGGTGGGCTCAGCAGCTGTCCCCAGGCTGGGCACACCAGGGGTGCCCACACTCTCTGTTTTCTGGCTTGGCACTTGCTCCCAGGGCACTGGGGTGGCTTTGGTGATGTTTCTCCATGTGGCTCAGAGGCAGCCGATTCCTGGATGGGTGCCAGGCCTGGGGCTGTGCCCATGCCCACATTCAGAGTGTTGATGTGGGTGCCAGGCAGGTGCCTGCCCCAAGAGGTTCTGGCAGAGGTCTCCAGGGGTGTTGTGGCTCTGGGCAGCTGGGAGGGCAGGGTTGGATCCTCCCCGGGCATGACCCAGCCTGGCCCCTGGCACCTCCCGGCGGCAGTGCTGCACTGCCCTGCTGGGCTCCCGGAGCCTGCAGCCTCGGCCCCATGGAGGCTGATGGAGGACTCCGGGACTGTGCCACCTGGCAGCGAGTGAGCCCCGGGGGGGCATCCCCCCAGGGCAGTCGCCTCCGCGAAGCACAAAGCAGCCCCCTGGGGAGCTCTAATTTCCTTTTTCTTCCCTGTTTTGTCTCTCCTCTCTTGCAGTTACGGAGAAGGAGGTGCAGCAGTGGTGAGTGCCTGGCGCGGGGGGCGGGGGGCTGGGGGGCAGCAGGCTGCCTCCCTTTCGGGGTGCAGCTGGTGGCCCACGGAGGGGAGGCCAGCAAAGAGAGAGGTTTTCCTTGCACCCCCTGCACGGCAGGGCCTGGCTCTGCCTGCCCCCGGCGCTGCCAGCTCCCTGCTCTGCCTGCCCCCGGCTCTGCCTGCTCCCTGCTCTGCCTGCCCCCTGCTCTGCCTGCTCCCTGCTCTGCCTGCCCCCTGCTCTGCCTGCCCCCGGCTCTGCCTGCCCCCTGCTCTGCCTGCTCCCTGCTCTGCCTGCTCCCTGCTCTGCCTGCTCCCTGCTCTGCCTGCCCCCGGCTCTGCCGGCTCCCTGCTCTGCCTGCCCCCTGCTCTGCCTGCCCCGGCTCTGCCTGCTCCCGGTTCTGCCTGCTCCCGGCTCTGCCTGCCCCCAGCGCTGCCTGCTCCCTGTTCTGCCTGTTCCCGGCTCTGCCTGTTCCCGGCTCTGCCTGTTCCCGGCTCTGCCTGCTCCCGGCTCTGCCTGCTCCCGGCGCTGCCTGCTCCGGGCTGCCCGTGGGGGGTGGTGCAGGGCTCCTCTCCCCTCTTCCCTCCCCAGAGGGGAGCAGGGACCTGGGGACCGCCCAGGCGGTGGCCACGGCCTTGGCTCCGGGAGGTTGGTGCTGTCCCAGCGCTTGCAGGGGCTGGCAGGGGCCGGCAGGGGCCGGGGCTGGCAGCAGGCTCCTGCCCCTTCCCCTCCTCCCCACCCAGCGCAGTGCCCCAGAAAAGCCACCGCTGCCTTTCAGCTGCCGTCCCCCCAGCCCCAGCTTGGCTTTCTCTCTTCCTCTCATCCTTCCCCCCCTCCCCAGTGAGTCATAGCTGCAGCAGCAGCCTGGGAACGATGTCACCAGCACCTCTCTTCCCCACCTCGCCACCCCCCTTCCCCTCCTCCCCCAGCCCTCTGCCCGCCGCAGCGGGCGCCTGGCAGAGCCGGGTGCTGCGTTGTGTAACACTCACCCACCCTGCACCCGCCCTGCACCCGCCCTGCACCCACCCTGCACCCACCCTGCACCCACCCCGGGGGTCCTTCCCTGGGCCCTCTGTGCTCCCCATGTGGTGCCCACACCCACGGACCCGGTGAGCCCTCCAGGGTGGCACTTTGCAGCCTCCAGGTCCAGCCTGAAGCTGGCACCAAGGGCTTTGGGGGGGTTTAAGCACCAGTGGGGTTGGGAGATGCCCTGGGCTGTGCCACCCTGAGGACAGAGTGCCCCCAGTGCCCCTGCTGTGCCCCCACTCTGCCCCCAGCTCCTCCAAGCAGCTTTCACTTGGGGTCATGCAAAAACTGCCACACAGGGCCTGGGCTGCAGGCTGTGGGCACTGAGCCATGGTGAGTGCCAGGTTGCCCATGGGGGTGCAGAGCCTTGGGGGGGTCCTTTCCTGGCCACCTCCATGCTGGAGAGCTGTGGGGCTGTGCCTGGTGTGGTGGGGCCAGGCTGGAGCAGTGGAGGGGAAGGGAGCTCTGGCCCTGGGGTGAAGCTTCCTGTGGACAGCTTCTTGCTCAGGAGCACCCAAAGGTCTGAGCCAGGGGTGGAGCCCAGCCCTGCTCACCACGGGGTGGCTTCAGGGCCAAGCCAGGCATCACCTGCCCTGGCACCTCCACCTGCAGCCTGGCTGTGCTGCCAGGGGCTGGCTCTGAGCAGGGAGGGGGTTTCAGAGGAGTGCCTCTGGCTGGGCAGAGGGTCCCCGTCCTCTCCCAGCTCCTGGACAGTGCTCAGCAGGAGCCTGGCTGGGCCTCAGCTGCCATGTCTGGGCTGCCAGTGGGGCTGGAGCTCTGGGGTGGGCAGCACTCGGTGTCACCAGTGCCACTTGCTGCTTCTGCAGGCTCTCCCTGCTGCCACCCTCGCTGTGGTGCCCGCAGGGACCCTGTCCCCCAGGGCTGGGCTGCTGCAGGCAGCTGCTGGGGGTGACACAGGGAGCACCCAGGGCCCATCCTGGCTCCAGCTCCTTGGGCAGAGCCCCATCCCAGCTGCCAGGGCTCGGGGGGCTGCATGCAGCAGGGATACCCAGGGGGTGCCCACCTCTGCCCTGTCTCCACAGGTACAAAGGCTTCATCAAGGACTGTCCCAGTGGGCAGCTCGATGCTGCTGGCTTCCAGAAGATCTACAAACAGTTCTTCCCCTTCGGTGACCCAACCAAATTTGCCACCTTTGTTTTCAATGTCTTTGATGAGAACAAAGTAAGTGTGCCAGCTGGGGGGCATGGCAGGAGCCTGTGGCACGGGGGGGTGGGATGGCTTTGGAATGGGGCTGTGTGCTCCTGGAGTGGAAGTGCTGCAGTGAGCAGGACCCTGTGCTTGCTTCAGCCAGGGAGAGTCTGGAGGGAGGAGGAGCTGAAGTGCTAAAGGAGAGGAGAAACCTGGGGGTTTGGTGCCACTGACACTGGACCCCTGTGCCATGCCCCCTGTGCTGTGCCCCCTGTGCCCTGGAGCTGCTCCTGCTGGGATTCACAGTCACAGACTGCCCTGGGTTGCAAGGGAGCCTCCAAGGCCATCCTGTCCAGCCCCCTGCAGGGACAGCTCCAGCCAGAGCAGGCACAGGGACACAGCCAGGCTGAGCCTGGATGTCTGCAGGGACAGAGCCCCAACCACCTCCCCGGGCAGCCTGTGCCAGTGTCTCACCCTCCCTGTGCAGAGCTTCCTCCTGGTGCCCAACCTAACCCTGCCCTGCTCCAGTTCCAAATCACTGCCCCTGGGCCGATCCCCACAGCCCCTCCCGGTCAGCCCCTCCCCAGCCTGCCTGCAGCTCCCCTTCAGGTGCTGAAATGCAGCTCTGAGGTCTCCCTGGAGCTCATTGGTGGACTGGACACCAGTGCCCAGATCCTGCACCTCCTCTCCTTCCCCACTGCTGTGTTGGATGTGCCACCCAAGAGGGCACAGGTGGGCAGAGGGGACTGGGCAGGATGGGGATGGCAGCAGCACCCTGACCCCCTCTTTCTCCCCCGCCCAGGATGGGAGGATTGAGTTCTCTGAGTTCATCCAGGCGCTGTCAGTCACCTCCCGGGGGACGCTGGACGAGAAGCTGAGGTGTAAGTGCTGCCTGCAGGGTGGGCTCGGCCCCACAGCCCCTGGGGGTGGCACTGGGGGGTGTGCCCTGCGTGGGGGCGGGCACAGTGCCCAGCAGCTGGCGTTGCTCTGGCTTGCAGGGGCGTTCAAGCTGTACGACCTGGACAACGATGGCTACATCACCAGGAACGAGATGCTGGACATTGTGGATGCCATTTACCAGATGGTGGTGAGTGCTGGGCCGGGCTCGGGGGGTCCCCACCGGGCTGCAGCCTGGCTCTGCAGGCGGGGGGGTGGCTGCGGGGACGGTGCTGAAACCCTGCCCCCCGCCCAGTTCCCTCCCTGGACTGTTTTGGTGGGGGGGTTAGGGGGGTTGTGGCTGTCGTGGCCAGGGCAGGGTCTGGATCTGGCTGCTGAGCACCACTCTGGTGCCAGTTCCAGCCCGTGGTGCCCTGCCCTGCCCTGCTGGGGGGGTGCTGGTGCAGGGGGCAAACCAGGGGCACTGTGCAGGCAGGGCACAGGGGGCTGGTGAGCAGGTCCCATCCTGCCCCCACAGGGGAACACAGTGGAGCTTCCCGAGGAGGAGAACACGCCGGAGAAGAGAGTGGATCGGATCTTTGCCATGATGGACAAGGTGAGGCTGCCCCACTGCCTCTCCTGCTGGGCACAAGGCATTGGGGGGTGGTGGTGGTGGGGTGTGTGTGGCCCCCCTGCTGCAGCCCAGCTCTTGCCCTGCCTAGGCTGCTGCTGGCTTCCCCCTGTCCGTTTCAGGGTGCTGCAGATAGCATTGCCCACCCCATGGCACACACTGCAGCTGCGGGCATGGGGGTGCCCTGTCCCGGGGTGCCCTGTCCCGGGGTGCCCCCTGCCGGGGTGCCCTGTCCCGGGGTGCCCCGTGCCGGGGTGCCCTGTCCCGGGGTGCTCTGTCCCGGGGTGCCCTGTCCCGGGGTGCTCTGTCCCGGGGTGCTCTGTCCCGGGGTGCCCTGTGCCGGGGTGCCCCGTGCCGGGGTGCCCTGTCCCGGGGTGCTCTGGCCCGGGGTGCTCTGGCCCGGGGTGCCCCGTCCCGGGGTGCTCTGGCCCGGGGTGCCCTGTGCCGGGGTGCCCCGCAGTGACAGCAGGGTTTTGCAGAACGCAGACGGGAAGCTGACGCTGCAGGAGTTCCAGGAGGGCTCCAAGGCTGACCCCTCCATCGTGCAGGCTCTGTCCCTCTACGACGGACTCGTATAGTCCCGGGGCCGAGTGGTGGTGAGTGCAGAGCCCGGAGCTGCCCCATCTCCCACCCCTCCCGGTGCCGTTCCCAGCCGGGCAGGGCTCACGCCGCCGTCCCTCTCCCGCAGCTGCCGGGGGGAAGATGCTCTCTGTGCCATCCGACCGCCGCCGCGCGAAGCTTGCCTGCCCCCCTCGGCCTTCCTTCCTGCCCCGCGGGCAGGCGATGCCCTCGCAGCGTGAGCTCAGCCCCCTCTCTGCACTCTGAACCAGCCGCTGCCATCTGCCAACGTCTGCTTTTTCCGAACGAGAGAACCACCCCGTGCCAGCCCCGGTGGTGCCAGCCCCGGTGGTGCCAGCCCCCGGGCTGAGCGGCAGCCAGCGCCCGAGACTTCAGTGCCAGGGGAACTGGTCGAGCATCGCCGAAGGCAGAGCCCCCCCTGCCCCCCAGCCTCCTCGCCCCCTTTGCTCCCTTTGTCCTCCGTCTCGGGATGGGACCGGGACGCTCCTCTCCTGGGGTCCGCCGGCTGGAGGCGGAGCGCAAAGGCAGCAGGGGGCTGCCCGGGGCGGGGGCTGCCTCTGCAGGGCGAGCAGGGCAGCCAGGCAGCGGCGCCCACTGAGGTCGTGGCCCTGGCATCACCCACGGTGCCAGGAGCGGCCCGGGAGCCATCTGATGCTGTTCCACGACGATTTCCTTTCTCTTTGTGAGACGGTGTTGTGCTTCTTGCCTGGGGTTGTGCTTCTCTCCTGGGCCGGGGGGGAGTGAGGCTTTGTTGGGTTTTTTTTACCTGCCCCTCCGGAGGCTCAATGCCCTTTATTTATTTGTTGTAAATGTTGCTGCTGTGTTTAGTCTCTCGTGTCTGTGTCCAGCCACCGAGGTGATGATGATGATGATGATGTGAGGGTCTCCTCCTCTTCCTCTATTGCAGGGCACTGGGAGCCTGCAATAACAATGAAGCCAAAAAAATATCTCTGCCTTCCCCCCCCTCCCCCTTCCCCCTCCTCCCACCCTGTACCCGGAGCTGCGTGGGCTGGCTGCTGTCTTAAGGGGATGCTGTAGCTTCTTTTCCTCTTCCCCTTCTCCTGTTTCCTGCATCTTCCTCCTCGCCCTTCCCCTGTGCAAGCTCAGCCCAGCTCTGAGCAGCCTCAGCTCCACCCCTTGGCGGGGGGGGTGAGGGCACCGCGGCCACTGCAGCGTCCTCATTCCTCCTCCCCCTTTCCATTTCCTCACTGCATGAAAAAGTATCAATGGAGCTGAGAGTTGAGTTTTGCTTTCAAGTGGATTCCTTTCCTCTTTTCCTCTGTGCCAGGCGGGGGGAAGGTCTGGCTGCACCCCAAGGAGGTGGCTGGGGATGAGCCTGGGTGCCAGCAGGGCTGGGGGAGCAGAGGGGGTGCCCCCCCGTCCCAGCTGGGGCAGTGTGGCAGCTCCTGGAGAGATGCTGGGCTGGGGAATGCTGTCCCCATGTCCCCTTGCTCCTGCTTCAGGCCGTGGGAGGTTCAGCTGCAGGCCAAGAGCATGGCCCCAGAATGGAGCCACCGGTGCCTGGGCTGCCCCTCCTGCCCCTGCCTCGGGGGGCTGAGGGCCAGGCAAATGCCTCTGGAGACACCCAAGCTTGGGGTGCCAGGGTGGCCTCTCCATCACCCAGCACCACAGTGGGATGTGCCCAAGCAGGGCTCACACCCCGTGGGGCACAGCTGGCATCTCTGCTGGAGGGTGAGCTGCTGGGGCTCTGTTTCCCCCTGCCCTGGGGAAGGAGAGGTTGGCAAAGTGCAGGATGCTTGTGGGATCCCTGCTGCCAGCTGGGGTGCACTCCCCTCATGCCCTGCTGTGGTTTGTTCCTGGCCTAGTGCCACCTATGCTCTCTCCCACCCCCCTGGGGGCTCAGCCCTCCGTCCCCTCTGCAGCTGTCAGGGCATCACCTTCCCACCCCACTCTCTGCAGCTCCCATGGCTGAGCCCAGCCAGTGCCCACAGCCCTTGGCCACAGGGTCTGTCCCGTGGTGGCACAAGGTGGGATGTGAAGGAGACAAGACAGTGCCCAGAGGGCTCTGGATGGTGCCCGCGGGGCAGGGGCAGACTCCAGCCAAGTGAAGCTGTTCCTGTGCCATGCAGCCCCACTGCCCAGTCCCAGGGCTGTGTGCTGGGGGCACTTTCTGATGCCCACAACCCCCCACCCTTTCCCCATGCCCAAGGAGACCAACCTCATGTGCAATATTTCTGCCTCTCCTGTGGCTCCTGCCCCCGAGGTGCCCATGGGTCACTGCTGGGCACCTCCTGGAGGCTGTCACCTTGCTCTCTCCCGTGGAAACTCCTTTTCCTCGATGCTTTGTGGCCAAAACTCTGCAGTGCCTCCACCTTCTCTTGATGCTCCTCTGCCAGACCAGTCCCTGCCAGTGCCAGCCTCTGTTCCTGGTGAATGTGACACTGCTGTAGTCTGCTGAGAAGCGATGGAGGCCCTGGCACCCCCTCCCTTCCCAGGCAAAGACAAACCTCAACTGCTCTGAGACTTCCCCCAGAAGGCTTTCCATCCTTGGAGCACCTTGCCGTGCTCTGAGCTCCATCAGTGCTCACTGATGTCCCCCCAGGGTGCAGACCTGCATGGGCAGCAGGTGTGTGGCCCCCATCACGGGTGGGCTGAGGGACAGCAGCAGCTTGGGAGAGCTTCAAACCCCAGAACCCCCAAAATTCAGTGTCTGGTGCTGCCATCATCGCCAGCAACCTCCTGCTGCTGCTGCTGGTGGGCTCAGGGATGGAGCCCAAGGCCTCATCCCCCCTCACCCCTGTTAAATATTTGCACATTAAAGAAAAAGGAGCAAAAGAGGAGGGAAGGTTTGGGCCTGAGTTCAAAAGCCCCTTGGGGGTCTGGGGGTGGTGGTGTTTTCCCAGCAGGGTCTCCTCCTGAAGGCTTGGAGCTGCCTCCTGTTCTGCCCCCTGGCTCCAGCCTTGTGGTGGGTGCCAGCTGGGGTCTGTCTTGCCCTGCTCCTGGTGTGCTGAGCTTCCCTGAGCAACTCCTTTTGGCCCCCATATTGCCCCTCCCGGGTGTGGACTGGGCACGCTGGCTTGGATACTTCTGACCTCCCTTTGGGGGAGCACCGAGGGCCCCCAGCTCCCTCTGCACATCACCAGGATCTGCAGCTCCTTGGTCCTGCTGAAGACAAGGCTTGAAGCACCTCATGCTTGGGAACACTGGCCTTAACCTCCTCGTGCCTCAGTGCCCCCAGCAGCGAGACGCCCGGGTGGGCACTGCCCGCTCGCAGGGCGGCCCCACGTCTGCACCCAGAGGAGCTCCAGTGCTGGACACGGCCGAGACCACCGGGGGCTGGCAGGACCCCCCAGCCACCGGGCAGCTGGGGGGCTCCCGGAGCAGGCTGTGAGCTGCCGGCTCGGGCTTTAGGTCCGTGACTAATTAATCCCGGGCCTTTTGCTGCTCGTTAAAAGCGAACAGCCGCCAGGCGCCGGCCCTGCGCCGCTTCCTCCTGCCGCTGCTCTGAAGCGAAGCCATCAGCAGCTCCGGCCGTGGGAGAGGGACCCAAAGTGCAGCCAGACCTGGCCCCAGTGACTGCGGCATGTCCCCTCCACGTTTCATGTGTCTCCCCCACCCCTCATTTGTCCCCGTCGGTGTTGCCCCATTAAAATGCCGTGTCTGGACCTCCCTTTCCTTGCGTTTTTCTGTCCTTGTCTCTGCCTCTTTGCTGCTCTGTGACCAAAGCGCCTGCAGCTCTGGGGCGGGGCTGGGCTCTTGCCCACCCCCCGAGAGCCAGGATGAGAGAGAAGGCTCTGGGGCAGCTCCCCCCGACCCTGGCACAAAGCAGGACGCAGGCGGGAGGGGCACAGCGGGCGGAGCCTCCCCAGCAGCCTGCGGATTGCTGAGATTTGTGATGAGACCAAGCAGCCCCCAGGAGCTGGGTTCATGGAGTGGGGGTGTGTGGGGGGTTTGCTTACGGGAGACCCCAGACCCCATCTGTGTTGGGTATCAGCAGCATCTCAGCTGGCTGCCCAGAAGCTGCCTGCCTCCCATGCCATCCTCACCAGGTGGATGGGGAGGGCTAGGGCTGGGGGACCCTCATCCCAGAGCCATTGCTCCCCCAGTTGGGCAGGGCTGCAGGACACTGCCTGCTGTGGGGCTGCATTAACCTGGGGGGCAGAAGGACTTTGGGGTCTTGTGCTCCGGGGCTGAGCCCCCTTGGAGCAGGGCAGTACCTACGGCTGTGGGCTCGCTTTGGCAGGCACCAGCTGCTGAGGAGCCTTGGTACCAGCACCTCAGAACTGTGCCTCACAGCCCTCTCACAGTGGGGGTGCCCCTCAGCCCCCCCGTGGCTGGCTGGGCTCCGTGGGGGGTTCACGGCCCGGATCAGGCTTTTCACATGCAGTGGCACCACAGTTGCCATCCTGCCCTGCCAAGCCTTCTGGAGCAGAGCCCTGCCAGCCCTCCCTGCCAGCCCTCCCTGCCAGCCCAGCTTCGTTAGTTTGCTCTCCTAACGAGGCTGACTAATTATCGCCGGGGAGATGCCCGAAGAGTCTAAACAAGGAGGTTGTGTTTGCAGAGGGTCCCAGTGTCTGGGGGGGTGGATGTGGGGGGGGTCTCTGATCTCTCGAGAGATTCTGAGGACAGGGGCTGATGGGAGGTGCTGGGGGCTGGAGGAGGTGCTGAGCCCGACACAGGATCCGGCCCTGGGTGTTCAGCATCACCTGGAGCCGGCGCTTGGCCAAGGCCTCTCGCTGGGTGCAGCTGAGGAGGAGCGAAGCCAGCGCCGAGCATCCCTGCGGAGCAGCCGGGGCAGGATCCGCAGCTCCTGGGCCAGGGCTGCGCTTCCCAGCCTTTGTCCTGGCTCCGGCTTTGTCTGCACCGTGCATGGATGTCTGCTCCCCGTTCCTGGGCTGGCTGTGCTGGGGAACCCCCCCCACAGAGCCCCCTGTCCCCTCCAGCCCCATTGCAGACCCCTGCCCCGCGGAGGGTCCTCTTCCTGCCAGAGGGGGAGTTGCTCCCTCGGGATCCCTTTGGCTCTGGCTCCGGTCCCGCTGCCGGGGCTTTGGCAGGGTTCCCACCGGCCCTCAGCTGCGAGCCCCCATGTCCTCCCCTGACCCCCGGCTCCCCCAGGCAGAGCAGGGGGCTCTCGGAGCCGGGGAGGGGGGCCAGGGTCGGGGAGGTGGCCTGGGCAGTGTCCCTGACAATCCTATGGGCGGCAGGACCTGCTTCCCAGCTTCCCAATCCCACATCCCCACCCCAGCTTCTTCCAGCTCCCACCCATCTGCCGCTGGCTCCAAAACTCCTCTTTTCCTCCCCTCCCGCCCAGCAGTTGAGCGCTGGAGGAGCAGGTCCGCAGCTGCTGGGCGTCCCCCGGCCGCGGCCCCTGCCCTGTCCCCACTGCGGGTGGCCCCTGGCACCCTGTGTCCCTCCCTGCCACAGAGGCGCTGGGGGAAGGAGCAGGGCGAGGACAGGAGGGCTGTCTGCAGCACCTGAGGGTCTCCCCTCACCATGCCATCCCACGGAGGGGTGTTTGTGGGGCTCTGCCTGCTGCTGGCTGCGGGCTTTGCTGAGGTCCCCCCCGGCGCGGGGGGGGGCCACCCTGGCCTTTGTCTTCGACGTCACCGGCTCGATGTACGACGACCTGGTGCAGGTGATGGACGGCGCCTCCCGCATCCTGCAGCGGACCCTCAGCAGGAGCACCAAACCCATCAGCAACTATGCCCTGGTGCCCTTCCATGACCCAGGTAGGGCTGGCACAGGCCGAGGGCGCCACCCCCCCCCGCGGGGATGGGGCTGTGAGGAGCTGGGAGCTGCTTCTGGCTGGGGTTGGGGGCTGCAGAGGGCACTTCCCAGGGCCCTCCTCCCTGCTTTTAGTGCCCTGGGGACCACGCTGATGGCAGCTGGAGGGCATGGTGCTGGGCAGGGGTCCCATCCCCAAGCCACCCTGCCGGCACAGGGCAAAGCATTTCCCACTGGGTTAATCCCAGCTTCCCCAGGGCAGGTTGTGCCCCTGGGCACAGCCCAAATCCACATCTCACTCGGTGCCAAGGCAGGGTAGATGCCAAGAGCCCAAGGCTCACAGGGCCCATAAGTGTGTTTGAACTGGGAGCACTGGCAGTGTGGCACTGGAGGGGGCTGAGGAGGGGGTGCTGGGGCCTGAGAAGGCTGAGGAGGGGGTGCTGGGGCCTGAGGAGGGGGTGCTGGTGTGCTTGCAGAGGTGGGACCTGCCACCCTCACCGCAGACCCCTGGCTCTTCCAGCAGCGCCTGCGGGAGCTCCAGGTCCAGGTAAGGAATCCTCAGCCCCATGCTGCTGCTCTAGGGCTGCTCCTTGGTGGGGAGCCCAGCCCTGCATGGTGCTGGGTCCCAGGAGCAATTCCTGATGTCCCCCAGGAGCGTGGTGGGGGCTCAAGGCTGGGCTGGGCTTGCTTGATGGGAGCAGTGGGTCAGAGTGGTGCAGTGCCCCAGGCTCCTGCAGCAGGCAGAGCTCTTGGCTCCCAGCTCTCATCCCAAAGGGGAATGCTTGCCCCAGGAGAGTCTGCCCAGACCCTCCATGGCACCCAGATCTCCTCCTCCAGGAGAGCTGCTTGAAATTTAGTGGAGTTTTCAATTGTCTTTAAGCTGTTCCAGCTGCCTCCTGCCAGCTGAAGGCCCTTGGGGAGGTTACTCAAGCTTTACTCAGCCCTGCTCTTGCTAAACCCCTCAGGAGCTTCCCTTGGGGTGCAGCTGTGCTCTGGAGGGAGGGGTAAAGCTGCAGCTGCAAATCCTTCCCTAGTCCTTGGGGGTGCAGAGCCCAGGGAAGCAGGAGCTGCTCTTGCTGGAGGTGACTGCTGCCAGGGGAGGTGGTGGGCAGGGGGTGGGCATGGAGGTGCCACTGGAGGTGTTTGTGGCAGCCCAGAAGCCTCTCTGAGTCTGGGCCCCCCCAAAATGTGTTCAGTCCTTGTTAGTGGTGAGACAGAGGGGGAGTCCCTGTGTGCCACCTGGAGGACTGTGTCTGGCTGTGGGGGTCCCACCACAAGAAGGACAGGGACCTGCTGGAGGGGGTCCAGAAGAGGCCACAAAGATGGTCAGAGGCTGGAGCACCTCTGGACAGGCTGGGAGAGTTGGGGCTGCTCTGCCTGGAGAAGAGGTCTCCAGGGAGACCTCAGAGCAACTTTCCAGTGCCTGAAGGGGGCTAGAGGAGAGCTGGGGAGGGGCTGCTGACAAAGGCCTGGGGGGACAGGGTGAGAGGTGGTGGTTTGAAGCTGGAGCAGGGGAGGCTGAGGGTGGACATGAGGAGGAGGCTCTGTGCAGGGAGGGCGGTGAGGCACCGGAACAGGTTGACCAAGGATGTCCTGGAGGCATTCAGGGTCAGGCTTGCCGTGGCCCTGGGCAGCCTGCTCTGGCTGGAGCTGTCCCTGCTGCCTGCAGGGGGTTGGACAAGGTGACCTCGGGGGCTCCCTTCCAACCCAATGCACTCTGTGGCCCCACTGCTCTGGCTGGGCTCGGGCTGCCTCCAGCAAACCCATGCAAGTCCTCCCCATGGGCAGACCTGGGAGCCCAGCGGGGCAGGGCTGAGCTCTGGGTGCCCTGGAGCCTGTGCCAGGTCCTTCCCTGTGTGCCCCAGGGTGGAGGGGACTGCCCTGAGATGAGTGTGGGAGCCATCAGGCTGGCCGTGGAGGTCTCCCACCCCGGCTCCTTCATCTACGTCTTCTCGGACGCTCGGGCCAAGGACTTTGAGGAGCAGGAGGAGCTGCTGAGGCTGCTGCAGCGCAAGCAGAGCCAGGTGAGTGATGCTGCCCACGGCCTCCTGCCAGAGCTGGCTGGGGTGGGCACTGTGGCAGCTCCCAGCAGGGAGCTGCAGCGAGGGAGTCATTGAGTGGTGGGGGCTGGAAGGGAGATCGCTGAGTCAAAGAAGCCAGAGCAGGAGCACCCAGGGCAGGGCACACAGGACACAGCCAGGTGGGTTTGGAATGTCTCCAGAGAAGGAGACCCCACAGCCTCCCTGGGCAGCCTGCCCCAGGGTTCCAGCACCCTCACACCAAAGCAGCTTCCCCTCCAGTACCCCCAGGCTGCTCATTGCTGGGGGGGAATTCTGCATCCCCTGGGCTGGCTCCATGCACTGGGGGGTGCTGGCTGGTGCTGTGTGTCCCCCCTGGGGTGTGCAGGCTCCCCGTGGCTGTGTGGGGTGCTCTGGGGAGCATTGCTGTGGCAGGTGGTGTTTGTGCTGACGGGGGACTGCGGGGACAGGAGCCACCCCGGGTACCGCGTGTACGAGCGCATCGCTGCCACCAGCTCGGGGCAGATCTTCCACCTGGACAAGCAGCAGGTGACAGAGGTGAGCAGGAGCCCTGCAGCAGCAGGGATGGGAGGCTGGGGGGGTGGGACAGCCTGGCTCTTGTCTTCTCCCTGGGGTTAATCAGGGAACCCTAGAAGGGTTTGGGTTGGAAGGGAGCTTAAAGGTCACCGAGTTCCAGACTCCCCTTCCACGGGCAGGGATGACTCCCACTAGCAAGGGGAGCTCAGCCAGGGCTGTCACCTCCTGTGCCATCCCTGTGCCACCCTGGCACCCACAGCACCTGGGTGAGGCTGGTCCCTCACCTGGGAACTGTTTTGCAGCCATGCCTGAGATTTTGATCTGATGCACCTGAGGTGGTTGCAAAGTGGCCAAGCCAGGTGGAGATCCAAATTAACCCTCCCTGGTCTGCTCCCAGGTGCTGAAGTGGGTGGAAGAGGCCATCCAGGCCTCCAAAGTCCACTTGCTGTCCAGTGACCATGAGGAGGGTGGGGAGCACACGTGGCCTGTCCCCTTTGACCCCAGCCTGAAGGAGGTCACCATCTCCCTGAGTGGCCCTGCCCCCGGGATCGAGGTCCGGGATCCAGCAGGTAGGGGCACAGGGGAATGGGTGGGAGGTGATGGGTGGGAGGTGATGCTTTGCCTGCTGGAGAGGGCAAGCAGGAGGCTGCAGGCACGGGGATCACCAAACCCTGTGATGGAAACTTCAAGCAAAGAGCTGCAAAGCCCTCATGAAGCACCAAGGGGACCTTCTCTGCCCCCCTCCTGGCTTTGCCTCTGGTTTCAGGGTTTCTTCTCTGTGCCCAGGCTGAGCTGTGTGATGGGCTCTGCACTGTGGGGTGCTCCAAGGAGGCAACCAGGGGAGGGACCCTGGTTGCCCATCCCAGAGGTTCCCCCTTGCTGTTGCAGGAAAGGTCCTTGAGAAAGGGCAAGGTCTGAAGGAACTGCTCAGCATCCCCAACTCAGCCCTGGTGGTGGCTGTGGAGCCCCAGGAGCCAGGGACCTGGCTGGTGACGGTAGGCTGGGGGCAGGCCCCACTCCTTGTCCCCTGCCCACCCCTGGAGGGTGTTCAGCCAGCCAGGCTCTGCCAGCTTTCCCCACCCACCTCCAGCCAGGCAGAGGGCAGTGAGAGGGCTGGAAGGGGCTGACCTCTCCTCTCCCTTGCCCTGCCCTTGGCCTCTTGCTCCCCCTCCAGACGCGGAGCAGCGGCCGCCACTCGCTGAGGATCTCCGGCATCAGCAGCATCAATTTCCAAGCCAGCTTCTCCAGCCAGCCCGACACGGATGCCAGCCAGCCCTGGGAGCCACCGGTGCAGGGTGAGGGTGGGGATGCCCAGGGCCGGGGATTCTGCATCTGGGCTTCTTGGGGCTGGGAACACTCTGGGCTGGTTCTTGCCTTCCCTCTCCCCAGGCCTGCCCATCTCCGTGCTGGTGAACTGCACCGGGCTGGAGCCCCCGGGGCGCTTGCAGGAGATCGAACTCTTCAACACCTCTGGCCACGTCCTCCTCTCGCTGCCCACCCGGCCCCTCCCCACCTCCTCGGGGCGGCTCTGGGTGGGCTCCCTGCTCCGTGTCCCCCCAGGAGACTTCCTGCTGAAGGTGAAGGGTGAAGACGCCCAGGGCCACCCCCTGCAGCGCCTCTCTGGGGTCACCTACACCAGCGTGGTCCCTGGTGAGTGGTCCCTGCTGAGCGCTCCCAGGGGTGCTGGGAAGGGGCCAGAGGCTCCAGCGCGGCCTCTGCTTTGGTTCCTGCTTCCCCGGTGAGCCCCAAAGGGGGTTGTCTGTGTCCCCACCTGCTTCCAGGTCCCCCCAAAGTGAACATCTCCAGCAGGATCCAGGCTCAGCGCCGGCAGCCGCAGCTGATCTCCTGCTCCGCACGGAGCCAGGTCCCCTTCCGCCTGCAGCTCAGCCGCGGTGGGACACAGCTCGGGGAGCAGCAGCTCTTCAGGTGAGCCTCTGCTGTCCCCCAGTGGGCTCCGTGGGGGGCACCAACAGCCCCCTCAGCTGCGCCGGGTGGGTGCCTGCAGGTTCCAAGCACCTGGGGGCAGCAGGGATGTGACTGCAGCCCCTGGCCTGGCCTGTGAGGCACTGGGGTGGCACTGCCCAGGGAGGTGGTGGAGACTCCATCGCTGGGGGCCCTGAAGAGAAGCCTGGAGGTGGCACTTGGTGGCAGGGCTCAGCTGCTGCCATGGTGTCAGGGCACAGGCTGGACTCGACGATCCCAGAGGCTTTTTCCAGCCTCAGTAAAGATTCTGTGATTAAGTGCCAGGGATGTGGAGCAGGGTGGTGGCCTGGCAGCCCCGGGGTCACCCCGCACCTCTGTGTCCCCCTGCAGGAGATGGGGGAACGTCAGCTGGTGGATCCCTGCGGTCTCCGAGAGTGACGAAGGGTTTTACGAGTGCACAGCCACCAGCAGGGGGGGGGCGACTCGGGCTCGTGCCTACCTCTCAGTCTCAGGTGGGCACAGCTCATGCCCAGCCCCGGTGCACACACGGCTCTGGGGCCGCGGCCGGGCACAGCTCATGCCCAGCCCCGGTGCCCACACGGCTCCTGGTCCGCGGCCGGGCACAGCTCATGCCCAGCCCGGGTGCCCACACGGCTCCTGGTCCGCGGCCGGGCACAGCTCATGCCCAGCCCCGGTGCCCACACGGCTCCTGGTCCGCGGCCGGGCACAGCTCATGCCCAGCCCCGGTGCCCACACGGCTCCGGGGCCGCGGCCGGGCGCAGGCTCATCCCCTCCCCACGCTGCCACGTTTGCAGAGCCACCGCCACGGCTCCTAGCCCCGGGCAACATCACAGCTGCAGCTGGCCAAGACGTGGTCATGTCCTGCCTGGTGCTGAGTGACGCGCCCTACAACCTGACGTGGAGCTGGGACGGGAGGGAGGCGGCGCCGGGGCACGGCCGGACCAGGCTGCTGCGGAACCACTCGCTGGAGATCAGCCACGTGCAGCCCGGGGACGGGGGCCCCTACGAGTGCCTGGCACAGAGTGCCCATGGCGCTGCCAAGGCCTCCCTCTGGCTCTTTGTCCAGGGTAGGCTCTGCCCCGAGGGGGTGCCTGGCCTGGGCGATGCCGTGCTCCCCGGGTGGGTGGTGGATGGCCCCCAGAGGCTGAGCCCTTCTCCCCCCCCATCCAGAGGTGCCCTGGGTGAAGGTGGATGCCAGCCCCCAGCGCTTTGTCAGGGGCCAGGAGCTGCAGCTGAACTGCACGGCCGGGGGCCACCCCCCACCCCAGACCTTCTGGAAGCGCTGGGGCTGGGCACTGGAGGAGGACGAGAGGTAACCCCTGGGGGCCTGGGTGCTCCATCCTGCCTGGCCCGCTGGGCATGGTGCCCAGGCCGTGGCACAGGGTCTTGGGGCCCCCCATGGCTCTGGGAGGAGAAGCTGTTGCCATAGCCCCGAGGCAGCTGCAGGCTGCCAGCCCCAGGGCCACATCTCTCTCTCGAAGCCACCCTGCCTCAGGTCCCCATCCCCACCGAGGGGCACTCGAGGTGCTGTGCTGTGCCCAGCCTCAGACTCCTCCTTGTGCCTCCCTTGAGCTGCCTCTGCTTTCTGGCTTGGCCCTGGCTGCCTGTGCCAGGCTGTGAGCGCTGGGGAGGCTCTGGGGTGAGCTCTTATTTGACTTTGGAGACAGAAATCCCACCCCTCCCATCTCCCTGCACCAAAGCCCTGTCCTTCCCTGAGGCAGCTGGCTTCAAGTGCTCGCCCCCACCCCAGGTGCCCAGCAGCTGCCCCTGTGTGGCACGGCTCTGAGCCCACTCCCACTCCCCTATCCCAGCACAGTCTGGGTTTCAAGAGCTCCTCTCTCCCTCTCTGCCGCAGGGTCTTCACGGATGCCCAGGGCAGCCTGCACCTCCGAGCTGCCACCCCAGGGGATGCAGGGAACTACAGCTGCTATGCTGGCAGCGCGCTGGGCTGGGACGAGCAAGTGGTCACCCTGGAGTTCGTTGGTACCCGCTGGCAGCGTCCTGGGGAGGGCTCAGAGCTGCCGCAGCAGGGATTTATTACCCCCTCCTTGCTGCCCCTTGGCTGGGAGCTGGTGGCAGAGACCCACAGAATGGTTTGGGCTGGGAGGGACCTTAAGGATCATTTGGTTTCAAGCCCCTGCCATGGGCAGGGACAGCTCCCACCAGCCCAGGCTGCTCCGGGCCTCATCCAGCCTGGCCCTGAGCACCTCCAGGCTTGGAGTCTCCACAGCTTCTCTGAACTTGTTCCACCCTCATGGGGAAGAATTCCTTCCTTGCTTCCCATCTCAGTCCAGCTTCTTCCAGTTCAGATCCACCACCATCCCTGCAAGCTCTGGGCTGGGGCTGTCTGTGATGGAGGCTGCTGGGGGGCACTCATGGGGCTCTGGGGTCCCCCACCACCTGGGCATGCTGGCAACACACCCAGGGAGTCACTGAAGCTCTCTCTCTCCCCGTGGCACAGAGCCTCCTGCCATCCTGGCAGTGACACCCAGCCTGAAGGTGCTGGTGGGAGAAGATGTGACCCTGGAGTGCTGGGTTTCAGGGGTGCCCCCACCCCACGTTGTGTGGTACAAAGGTGAGACTGGGGGGGGGGTAGGATGTGGAGAGCAAGGCCCCTCTGTGCCACAGGGTCCCTCTGCTGCCCCTCAGCAATGGCACTGGTGGGGTCCCCTGGCCTGCTGGCAGGGGAGGGGACCCCGGAGGCGCTGGGGGGCTGATGGGTGCCGTGTGGGCAGGTGGGCAGGCGCTGGCCACGTTCCCAGCTGGCACCCAGCGCGCTGCCCTGCGGCTGCAGGCGGTGCAGGAGGAGGACGCAGGGCAGTTTGTCTGCCAGGCTCAGGGGGAGGTTGGCACCGCCTCCCATGGCACCCTGCTGCGTGTGGGCTGTGAGTTCTGCCTCTGCTTGTGGCTCCCACCGAGGGCCCAAGCTGATCCCTGCTGCTCTCCCTCCCAGCTCAGCTCCTGCTTGCTGCTCCCCAAGGCTCCTCTTGCCCCCCACCCCCAATCCTGGTTCCTGGGTGTCCCATCCTGGGGGCGTCAGTGGTCAGTGCCAGCAGGATGAAGCCTGCTGGGAGTTCCAGGGGGCAGGAGCAGGGAAGAGAAGTGGCAGCAGGCTGGTCCAGGTGCTGCTGCATCTGCCTGGGGTGAGACTGGGGGTGCAGAGTGCAGTTAGGTGGAGGTAGGGCTTGGCTTCTGTGTGCTTGGGACACCAACCCAGGGACCCCAGGCAGTGCTCAGGGCTTCCCACGGGAGCAGGGGGGGTGGGAGAGCCTGGGGAGGAGGTGTGGAGCTGGCAGCAGTGAAGGGTGGGGAAGTGCAAGGGCTTTGGCTGAGCTTGGGGTGCTGGGTGCAGCTGGAAGGGAAGGGAACTGTGAGGGCTGTGGCAGCTCTGGAAAAGCCTCAAGTGCTTTGAGTCGGCCTCAGAGGTGCCCAGGGCACCTGGCTGGTGAGCTTTGTGCCCCCATCCCTGGGCTTGGCTGTATGCAGAGCCTGCTGTGGGGAGCCAGGGGGTCAGAGCCATGTGAGCCCCTTCTCCATTCTCTCCCTCCCAGCTGCCCCTCACTTCCCCGAGCCCCTGGGGGACGTGGCCGTTGGCGCTGGGGACAGTGTGAGCCTGCTGTGCCGTGCCCAGGGCTCTCCCCTGCCACGGGTCACCTGGGCACGGCAGGATGGGCAGCCTGTGCCCAGCTGGCAGGAGCCAGGAGGTGTTTCCAGCCGGCTGGAAGCTGCTGAGCTCCTCATCCACAGTAAGAGAGCTGAGAGTGCGGTGGAGACCCCTCATGGACATCCCACCGGGGGCTTGCCCACACTGTCACCCCTGGGTACTGCTGGTGCCCCGGCGGGGGGGGGACGAGGGGACAGTGCCCCCAGGACCACTCGCCCCCTCTTTTTGCCTTCAAAAAGCCCTGGTTAGGGTTTGGTTTGGTTTGGTTTGGTTTGGTTTGGTTTGTAGCACTTTGCCTTGTGCAAGCTGCTCCAGGCCCTAGCAGCCTGCGAGCCTCCAGCGCTGCAGGGGCTCCCTGCTCCTGTGGAGGGGGTGGGACAGGACGGGACGGGGGCGGGGGGGGCGGAAGGGCGATGTTAGCCCATCCTGGAGCACGCTCAGGGC
Source organism: Melanerpes formicivorus (assembly GCF_026170545.1). Classification (NCBI taxonomy): domain Eukaryota; kingdom Metazoa; phylum Chordata; class Aves; order Piciformes; family Picidae; genus Melanerpes; species Melanerpes formicivorus. Next base: position 8,542,407 of record NW_027142385.1, on the reverse strand, counting down.
TCTCCAGCCCCCACCCAGCAGGCTCAGGTTTCTCCTCGCCGTGCCGCAGGCGCCTCGCCGCAGGACCAAGCTGTCTACATCTGCGAAGCCCAGAACGAGTTCGGGAAGGTGCAGGCGGAGGTCAAGCTCACGGTCACCGGACACGGTTGGCTTCTGCCTGCTTGTGCCGCTGGGAGGGAGCAGCCGAGCCCTGCAGCCAGCTCCTGGCTGGATGCTCAACAGACCCCTGCCCAGCGCAGGGGCTGGGTGGTGCCCAGGCAGCCCCAAATCCCCCGGGGGAGCTGAGCGCCTGAGCTGCCCTCTGCCGAGCTGAGCTCCGCCTCTCGGAGGAGCAGAGGTCTCAGCCCTGCTCTGCTGAGCAGCCCTGGCCACCTCCTCTCCCGTTAACATCTTCTCTCCTTCCCCTTTCTCGAGCAGCCCCAGAAATAGCTCTTGCCCCCCGCGTGGTCCGTGCCCTGCTGGGCCAGCCTGTGTCACTGCCCTGCGTCATCCTGGCCGGGAGGCCGCTGCCAGCCCGCCGCTGGCTGAAGGATGGGCAGCTGGTGAGGCTTCCCTGCCTGCTGGCACAGGGGGAGGCTGGGTGGGCAGCTGGTGAGGCTTCCCTGCCTGCTGGCACGGGGGGAGGCTGGGTGGGCAGCTGGTGAGGCTTCCCTGCCTGCTGGCACAGGGGGCAGGCTGGGTGGGCAGCTGGTGAGGCTTCCCTGCCTGCTGGCACAGAGCAGGCTGGGTGGGCAGCTGGTGAGGCTTCCCTGCCTGCTGGCACGGGGGCAGGCTGGGTGGGCAGCTGGTGAGGCTTCCCTGCCTGCTGGCACAGAGCAGGCTGGGTGGGCAGCTGGTGAGGCTTCCCTGCCTGCTGGCACAGAGCAGGCTGGGTGGGCAGCTGGTGAGGCTTCCCTGCCTGCTGGCACAGGGGGAGGCTGGGTGGGCAGCTGGTGAGGCTTCCCTGCCTGCTGGCACAGAGCAGGCTGGGTGGGCAGCTGGTGAGGCTTCCCTGCCTGCTGGCACGGGGGGAGGCTGGGTGGGCAGCTGGTGAGGCTTCCCTGCCTGCTGGCACGGGGGGAGGCTGGGTGGGCAGCTGGTGAGGGTTCCCTGCCTGCTGGCACGGGGGGAGGCTGGGTGGGCAGCTGGTGAGGCTTCCCTGCCTGCTGGCACGGGGGGAGGCTGGGTGGGCAGCTGGTGAGGCTTCCCTGCCTGCTGGCACAGGGCAGGCTGGGTGGGCAGCTGGTGAGACTTCCCTGCCTGCTGGCACGGGGGCAGGCTGGGTGGGCAGCTGGTGAGGCTTCCCTGCCTGCTGGCACAGGGGGCAGGCTGGGTGGGCAGCTGGTGAGACTTCCCTGCCTGCTGGCACGGGGGCAGGCTGGGTGGGCAGCTGGTGAGGCTTCCCTGCCTGCTGGCACGGGGGGCAGGCTGGGTGGGCAGCTGGTGAGGCTTCCCTGCCTGCTGGCACAGGGGGCAGGCTGGGTGGGCAGCTGGTGAGACTTCCCTGCCTGCTGGCACAGGGGGGAGGCTGGGTGGGCAGCTGGTGAGGCTTTCCTGCCTGCTGGCACAGGGCAGGCTGGGTGGGCAGCTGGTGAGGCTTCCCTGCCTGCTGGCACAGGGCAGGCTGGGTGGGCAGCTGGTGAGGCTTCCCTGCCTGCTGGCACAGGGGGAGGCTGGGTGGGCAGCTGGTGAGGCTTCCCTGCCTGCTGGCATGGGGGCAGGCTGGGTGGGCAGCTGGTGAGGCTTCCCTGCCTGCTGGCACAGGGGGAGGCTGGGTGGGCAGCTGGTGAGGCTTCCCTGCCTGCTGGCACAGGGGGAGGCTGGGTGGGCAGCTGGTGAGGCTTCCCTGCCTGCTGGCACAGGGGCAGGCTGGGTGGGCAGCTGGTGAGGCTTCCCTGCCTGCTGGCACGGGGGGAGGCTGGGTGGGCAGCTGGTGAGGCTTCCCTGCCTGCTGGCACAGGGGGAGGCTGGGTGGGCAGCTGGTGAGGCTTCCCTGCCTGCTGGCACAGGGCAGGCTGGGTGGGCAGCTGGTGAGACTTCCCTGCCTGCTGGCACAGGGCAGGCTGGGTGGGCAGCTGGTGAGGCTTCCCTGCCTGCTGGCACGGGGGCAGGCTGGGTGGGCAGCTGGTGAGGCTTCCCTGCCTGCTGGCACAGGGCAGGCTGGGTGGGCAGCTGGTGAGGCTTCCCTGCCTGCTGGCACGGGGGCAGGCTGGGTGGGCAGCTGGTGAGGCTTCCCTGCCTGCTGGCACAGGGGGCAGGCTGGGTGGGCAGCTGCCAGCAGGGCCCTGGGGTGGGGGCTTTGCTGCAGGGCGGGTGCCCCAACCTGCCAGGCCCGAAGCTGCTGGTGAGGGATGCCAGGGGAGCGTTTGGGTTGGGAGGGCAACCCCCCCCCAGGGTGTTCCTGCTGCTCAAGGAGCAGTTTCTAGGTCGGCCCCAGAGGCATAGCACTGCTCTGGGGTCTGCACCCCACATCTGTCCTGCTCTCTGCTCCCTGCCCCTGCCCAGGTGGCCCCTGGGGGCCGTTACTCCATCCGGGCCGATGGGAGCCTGCACGTGGAGCAGGCAGCCCAGGAGGACACAGGGAGCTTCAGCTGCGAGGCCACCAACGCCCTCGGCTCACACAGGCAGGATGTGGCCCTGCTCATCCAGGGTGAGTGGCAGGGTGCTGCTGCCCCCTCTCTGCACTGCCCTCTGCAGCAGCAGAGCTCTGCTCTCCCTGGGGACGTGGCCCTGGCTGCGCAGGATCAGCATCTTCCCTCCCTCCCTCCCCAGTTCCTCCCAGCATCGAGCTTGGCCCTGTCCTTGTCACTGCCACCGAGGGAGCAGCTGTCACCCTGCAGTGCAATGCCACTGGTGTGCCCACCCCTACTGTCACCTGGGCAAAGGTAGGTGACAGGGATGGGCAGGCTGCCATGCCCCTGGCTGTGGGTCACCCGTGGGTGTGGGGTAGCCTGTTTGGAGGTGACACAGCTGCCCAGTGGCTGCCCCAGAGAGGTGCCACCGAGTGCCCTGGGAAGCTGGCCCCAGGAGGCAGCTTGCTCTGGTGGGGCCAGAGCCCTCTTCTTGCCCTTGGGGTGCTCAGCTCATGGAAGAGGCTCTGCTGTCTCCTTTCCCCTCTGCAGGGCACGGAGCCCATCTCGCTGGGCCCACGCTACCACCTCCACCCTGATGGCACCCTCCTGATCCCCTCTGCCTCCCTGGGAGATGCTGGGACCTATTTCTGCACAGCCACCAACACAGCAGGCTTCTCCAGCCAGGAGCTGCAGCTCTCCATCAGCAGTGAGTGCCCAGGGCTGGCCCTGGCAGCAGCTCTAGAGGGTGGCTGGCTGGGGGAGCGTGGCCTGGGGACTCTCCTGGCTTCCTTGGCCACCCAGCCAGGTGCCAGCTGGGCTTTGGGGATGGAGAGAGCAGCAGTGAGAGGGCTGTGGGGCACCTGAAGTGCTCCTGCAGCAGCTGCCCTCCCTCTCCACCCAGCAAAGCCCAGGATCAGTGTGAATGGGTCGGAGGTGTCAGACCCCATCCCCGTCCTGGCTGTGCTTGGCCAGGAGACCACCCTGCCCTGCCAGGCTGAAGGCTACCCTCCTCCCTTGGTGGTGTGGACCCGGGGGGCCCAGCCCCTGCCTCTCACCACCACAAGGTAAGGAGGGCTGGGGGTGGTGCCAGGGCTGTGCCCTCTCAACGTTGTCTCCTCAGAGGGCTGTCCCTGGGCACAGTCAATGCTGTGTGAGAGAGGATGACCTGGGCAGGCCATGGATGTGTTTGCCTTGCTCTCCCCCCTGGGAAGCAGGACCTGCTTTGCCCAGCACACTGGGGAGCCCCTTCCCCGTGGTGTTAAATCCTGGGCCCTGATCTTGAGGCTCATCCCTTCTCTCCCTGCTCCTGAGGGCTGCTGGGGCCGGGGCCGGCAGGAGAGTGTCTTGGTCTTGCTCTTCTGGAGGGACTCTGCTGCCTTGTTTGCCTTCCCGGGGCTGCTCCTGGCTGCCCTGTGCTGCTCCCCCATCCCCGCTGGCTCCTCCTGGTGTGCCTGGATGATTGATGGAGCACAGGAGGGAGCTGCAGCCGCGGGCTGGGGTGAGGTTATGTCTGCGGAGCGCAGACAGCGCTGGGAGGCAGAGCCTGGCCGGCTCCAGCTGCAGGGGCCGTGGGGACCTCTGTCTTCCCCTGTCCCCCCCCGCAGCGTGGCTCCTGCTGAGCTCGGGAAGGAGCTGAGCAAAGGAGGGTTGCAGCCCTGCACCTCCTTGTGCGGTATTGGCCCTGGGGACCTTCTCTCGGCTGTCCCACAGTGGTGCTGAGCTCTGCCCTGCTGCCCAGGGGCAGGCAGGTGATGGGCGGCAGGGCTGCTCCTCCCATCCCCTCCTTCTCTGTCCCTCTCCCCCAAGCTACAGTGTCCTGCCCTCGGGGTCCCTGCGGCTGGCCGAGCCCCTGCTGACCGACTCAGGGCTCTACACCTGCACGGCCACCAACGCTGCCGGCAGCGCCTCGCTCAGCTACAGCCTGCACGTCCAAGGTGGCTCCTGCGGCCCCCAGCCCTTGGCTGCCCCCGCAGCCCTCTGCCGGGGTCCGAGGGTGGTCCCAGCCTGAGGCCCTCTTTGCCCCCAGCTCCCCCCCGGCTGCAGATCGGCGATGGGGAAAGCCACCTGACAGCTGTCACCAACGGCTCCCTGAGGCTTCAGTGCCGTGCCACGGGCACCCCTGCCCCCCAGATCCGGTGAGTGCTGCCGGGGGGGGCTGGCTGCTGCCACGCTGCCCTGGGCTCCCTGCTCGGGGGAGCTGCAGCAGGGACTGGGATGGGAGCTGAGGATGGGTGATGGGGACCTGCAGCTTGAGGGGTCCCAGAGGTTGGGAGACTTCTGCTCCTTGCTCCTGGGATTCTGCTCTGCCCAGCCCCTGGGCACTGCCAGCCCCTTTGCAGGTGGCAAGGGGGCAGTCCTTGCTGCCAGCATGGCACCGTTTGCCCCTTTGGTGGGCAGAAGCTGGGGGTGGGTGGTGGCAGGACCGAGCAAGGGCTCAGCTGTGCCCTTCCCTGCAGGTGGCTGAAGGATGGGCAGCCCCTGGGCCAGCAGCAGGGTGCAGTGGTGTCTGAGGATGGGGGCACTCTGCTGATCGCCCGTGTGGGGCTGGCTCACCAGGGGCTCTACGTCTGCCAGGGCAGCAACTGGGCAGGGCTGGCCCAGGCCGAGGTGCAGCTCTCAGTGCAGGGTGAGTGCAGCCCCCACGTGCTGGGGGCAGCTTGGCTGGGCACCCCCTTGGGGTGGCAGCAGCTCTGCCAGCTGGCCTGGGCGGCAGCAGCAGTGGCACCGGGTGATGACATTGTCCCCTCCCAGAGGGGGGACCGAGCTCTGGGCACTGCTGTCCCGGGTCTGGGGATGTGCCCAGAGCTCCTGGCTGTGCCCCCAGCGCTGCCCTGAGTGGCTGCAGCTGCCCTGGGCCACGCAGAGCTGGTGACTGCTGGGTGTGCTGGCTTGCAGTGCCCCCAAACATTGAGCCCAGCCTGGTGGACCTGAGCGTCCTGGAGAACAGCACAGTGGCCCTGGAGTGCCTGGCCTCAGGCCTGCCTGCTCCTGGTGGGTTCACCTTCAACCCTGGCTCCCCTTCCTGAGTGCCCCGGGGCTGGCCCTGGGGCCCATGGAGAGTGGAGCTGCAGCATCGCCCCCGAGGGCTCAGCTCCTGTCCCTGCCTCCCCACGGGGAGGGGAGCAGCAGCCCCAACAGCCCAGCTCCCGCTGCCCTCCAGACATTGCCTGGTACAAGGGGCAGGAGCAGCTGCCAGCTGGAGCGGGCTGGAGCCTGTCCCGGGATGGGAAGCTGCTGGAGCTCCGGCGGGTGCAGCTCTCGGACGCCGGCAGCTATCGCTGCGTGGCCTCCAGCGTGGCTGGTGCCACCCAGCTGTGGTACAGCCTGCAGGTGACTGGTGAGTGCCTGGTGAGGCCCTGGTGGGCTCCTTCCAGCCGCTCTGAGCTGTGCCCAGCGGGGCTGTGCCAGCCCTCGGGACGTGTCCCTGGCAGGTGGCTTTGGCAGGGCTCCTGTCCCCTGCAGCCTCTGCCAGGAGATCCCAGCCTCACCCCGGGCTGCAGCCCCTGGCTGGGCATTGCCTGGTGCACACCACGGTGTCTCCTTGTCCCTTTTGCACCCTGGTGACCTCTCCTTGCTCCCCCCCAGTGCCCCCACGGATCACAGCTGCTCCCAGGCCGCTGGCAGTGGTGGTGACCGAGCCGGTGGCACTGGAGTGTGATGCCACAGGGACCCCAGACCCAGTGCTGCTGTGGCTGAAGGATGGCAACCCTGTGCCCAGCGTGGTGGCAGGTGGCCCACAGGTGAGACAGCTGCTGATGGAGGAGGGCCCACGGGGGACCCCCTCGAGGAGGAAGTCCTCTTTCACGTCCTGGCTTCTGAACACCTCTGGTCCAGGGCAGGGTGGACCTGCTCAGCCCTGTGCTGGGCATGGATGGGCAGAGGAGCCTTGGGATGGGATGGGCACGGGCTCTAGGCAGGCTTATGCCCACCCAGCCCCTTCCCTGCCTGCCAGCTTGCAGCCCAGCTGGGAGCTGCTCTGGTTTCACCTGGGCTCTCTCTGCCCCCGGGGAGCTGCAGGTCCTGGCTGCTGGCCGTGTCCTGTCCCTGCCCACCGCTCGCCTCCACGACTCAGGGACCTACACCTGCGTGGCCAGCAGCCCCGTGGGGGAGGACAGACGTGAGGCCAGCCTGGAGGTGCGGTGTAAGTACCCCCAGGCACCCCCAGCCCCTTCCCACCAGCCTGGCTGTGGGGCTAGAGGGAGTGCCCGGCACCCTGGGGCTGCTCTGGGGCCCCTCACAGGCACCCAGGGCTGTGGGGGACCAGCCCTGGGCGAAGGGGGTGGCCTGGGGGAGGTGTTGCCCTGTTGATCTGTTTTGCAGTGCCCCCCAGCAGCCTGGGAGAGGAGGAGAACATCTCTGTCATGGTCAACCAGGCGGTGACCCTGCAGTGTCCCCCTGGGGGGTCCCTCTGGCTGAAGGATGGGGACTGGCTCCCACCCACGCCAGCTGTGCAGCTGTCTGCAGAGGGGACCACGCTCCAGGTGACCTTTCAGAGCATTGCAGAGGGTGGGAGGGGAAGGGGGCTCTGGGGATCCCCCACCTCCTCCTCCTCACCCTTGGGGGGGGGGTGCAGAGGCAATGGGCATCCTGCCTGCTGCTCATGGCTCAGCACCATCCCCCTCCTATGGATTCTGCTGGCAGGAAAGCCTCCCACGGGGGGCTGCATGTGCCCAGCTGTGCTGCAGAGCCTCTCAGTGCCTGCTTGCCCCAGCAGATCCAGCAGGCCAGGCTGCAGGACGCGGGCAGGTACACGTGCCAGGCGGCCGGGCGCCCGGAGCGGCACCACAACCTCCACGTGTGGGGTGAGGGCCACGAGTTCTGCCTTGGGTCCCCTTGCTCTGGGTGTGCTGCACGGCCCTTGGGGGGGTCGTGGGCCTGGAGACCAGCAAAGCTTCCACTGCACCTCGAGGAAAGCTGCTCTGCTGTGAGGGGGCAGGAGCCCTGCAGCAGGCTGCCCAGGGAGGCTCCTCTGGGGAGATCCCAAACCCAGCTGCAGGTTGGGATCCTGGGCAAGCCCCTGTGGGGCTGGGGGGGGGGTTGGAGTGGATGATCTCCAGGGGTCCCCTCCAGCCCCACCCTGCTGGGGGTCTCTAAACACAAATTGTTGGAGCTCTGTAAAGTGCTGGAGCTGGAGGCTGGTGGAGAATCCCCCCCAGAAGGGGTCTGAGAGGGGAGAGCTGATGGCTGCAGGAGTCCTGGGGGGAGCTCTGGGTGCTGGGGCACAAGAGAGGTCTTTCCAGAGCCTGGGCAGGGGAGTGGGGATGTTTCCTTGCCATGCCAGGGCTTCTCCATCCTCTCTTTGCCCCTGCTGTGGTGGCTGCTGCAGGTGCTGCCCCTGCTCCTCCCTGCCTGCCTCAGGAGGGTACCAGCAGCACCAGCTGGAGCATCCCTGCAGGCTCCCAGCCCCTCCAGCACGTCCCAGGCTGAGCCTGGCTTTTCTCAGGGATGCTCTAGGCCAGTTGGTGGAAGTCCTGCAGGCAGGGAGCCAGGGAGTGGAGAGAATCCAGCTCTCTGATCCAGGCTTGTTCCTGCAGCCCCTTCCCAGGGACTCGTTGCACGTCTGGCGGCCTGGCTGGGCTGCAGTGTTTGGGTTCTGCTGTTGCTGTTTCCTGGGGGTGTCTGGGTGTTGGGCTTTCTGGTACAAGCTGATGTCCCTCCGGGGAAGGAGCTGCTGCTTTCCAGCCAGCTGTGTCTGGGAGCAGCTGAGAGCAGCATCTGATGGTGGAAGGAGCGGGGCTGACCTTCTGGGGCAGCAGTGCTGCCTAGCGAGGCTCTGGCTGCCCTCGGCCTGCCTGCAAGGCTGGCACAGGAGCCCTGCTCCCCCTCTGCTGCAGGACAGGCTGCAGGCCACCAGCACAGGCTGCAGGCCACCAGCACAGGCTGCAGGAGGGCTGCCTCCCCGTGGAGCCAGCGCAGGGCCACCCCTCTGGTCCCTTGTGGCTGCCTCTGGGAGGGAGCTGTCCCTGTCCTGCCTGGTGCCGCCGCTGAGCTGCTCCTCTCCCCTGCAGCGCCTCCCTCCTTCTCCTCGTCAGAGCCTCTCACCGTGTCCGTGCTGCAGGGGCAGCCTGCCAGGCTGGCCTGCGAGTGCCAGGGCATGCCCTTCCCCACGCTGAGCTGGCACAAGGATGGTAGGGACCTGCTCACACCCTGCTCACACCCTCCGGCCAGGCGCTGGCCTCCCTGGAGCGAGCAGTGCTCTGTGTGGAGCTGAGCCAGCTCCTGGCTGGGGAGCTGAGAAAAAGCTCTGGCCCCTTCCCCACGCAGGCAAGCCCCTGTCCAGCCAAGCTGGGAGCACAAAGGTGGTCTCCACGGGAGGGACCTTCCTCTACATCCAGAAGGTGCAGCTGGGGGACCAGGGGACCTACAGCTGCCAGTGCAGGAACGCTGCTGGCAGCAGCAGCAGGGAGCAGCACCTGGAGGTGTTGGGTAAGTGGTGGCCCCAGAGACACAGAGCACCCCCGGGGGTGGCTGAGGCTGCTGTGACCTCTCTACCACAAGGCCAGCTGCACCCAAAAGCTGGCAGCCCCTGCCTGCTGCCTGGGCTGTGCTGGGAAGGATGCTGCTCTCAGGGGCCAGCTTTCACCCTCCAGCCCTGGGCTCCAAGCTGGTCACAGCTGCCTTTGGCCCCAGCAGCCCAAATGTACCACTTGCTCCTGCCCACATCTGCCCCTGCCTCCTGCTGCCCCCTTCCAGTGTCCCCTGCCTCCTGCTGACCCTTCCAGTGTCCCCTGCCTCCTGCTGCCCCCTTCCAGTGTCCCCTGCCTCCTGCTGCCCCCTTCCAGTGTCCCCTGCCTCCTGCTGACCCATCCAGTGTCCCCTGCCCTTGCCTCCTGCTGACCCATCCAGTGTCCCCTGCCCTTGCCTCCTGCTGACCCATCCAGTGTCCCCTGCCCTTGCCTCCTGCTGACCCATCCAGTGTCCCCTGCCTCCTGCTGCCCCCATCCAGTGTCCCCTGCCCTTGCCTCCTGCTGCCCCCATCCAGTGTCCCCTGCCCTTGCCTCCTGCTGCCCCCTTCCAGTGTCCCCTGCCTCCTGCTGCCCCCTTCCAGTGTCCCCTGCCCCTGCCTCCTGCTGCCCCCATCCAGTGTCCCCTGCCTCCTGCTGCCCCCATCCAGTGTCCCCTGCCCCTGCCTCCTGCTGCCCCCTTCCAGTGTCCCCTGCCTCAGCCTCCTGCTGCCCCCTTCCAGTGTCCCCTGCCTCCTGCTGCCCACATCCAGTGTCCCCTGCCTCCTGCTGCCCCCTTCCAGTGTCCCCTGCCTCAGCCTCCTGCTGCCCCCTTCCAGTGTCCCCTGCCTCCTGCTGCCCCCATCCAGTGTCCCCTGCCTCCTGCTGCCCCCATCCAGTGTCCCCTGCCTCCTGCTGCCCCCTTCCAGTGTCCCCTGCCTCCTGCTGCCCCCTTCCAGTGTCACCACCTTGTGTCCTCTCCCAGCAGTGCCACCGAGGATCCAGGGCAGCTCCAAAGCCCTGAGGAAGGTTTCTGTCATCAAAGCTGCTGAGACCACCCTGGAGTGCGACGCCAGGGGGGCAGCAGTGCCCATGGTGAGGTGGCTGAAGGATGGGCAGCCTGTGGCTGCAGGGGATGGGATCCTGCTGCTGGACCACGGCAGGCGGCTGCGGATCCCCGCGGCGGAGGTGGCCCACGGGGGGCGCTACAGCTGCCTGGGGGCAGAGGTGGTGCAGCAGGAGTTTGATGTCATGGTGCATGGTAAGGAGGTGGGATGGGGGTGCAGGGGTGCAGGTCTGGGGGGCTGCTGAGGTCCCACCATGGGTTTGGTGTGGCACAAACACAGAGAGCAGCCTTGGCCAGGCCTTGGGTCAGAGGAGCAGAGCTGTGGAGCTGCCTGCAGCAGGCAGGAGCTGCTTGCCAGGGTCAGCAGAGCAGAGCAGCTCACACTTTGTAAGCTTCCCAAGGAGCTGGAGGAACCTCTGGGGTCAAGGCACCGAGGCCCTGAGGTGGCTCAAGGCTTGTGGGCAGCTTGCTGCCAGAGCTGTGAGCGTGGGCTCGGTGCCGTGGGTGCCACACGCTGCTGTAGGTCATCTGTCCCACGACCCCTGCACAGCAGACAGCTTCCCAGGGTGCCCATGCTCCCTCTGGCCCGGTGTCCCCACCCTGCACAGCCAGGAGGTTGCCTCTCCTCTGCTGTCCTGGTGACCTTCTCTTTCCTTCTCTGTGCCCACAGTTCCTCCAGAGTTCGTTCAAGGGCCAGGATCAGCAACCAACATCAGCCTGCCCCTGCATGGGACCCTGACCCTGAGCTGTGAGGCCACTGGGGTCCCCCTGCCCCTGCTCACCTGGTCCTGGAACGGCTCTCCTCTCCCCCCCAGCGAGCACACTCGCCTGCTTGCAGGTCAGGGGTGGGAGATGGATGCTCCAGGGCTGATGGGTTTGAGCAGGGTGGAGCTCCAGCCCTGCTGGTGCCTGGGTCAGGAGCCTGAGGCCTCTCTGCTTCGTGCTTCCAGGGGGCTGGGTGCTGAGGCTCAGCCAGGCACGAGCCCAGGACGGGGGCCACTACTCCTGCCTGGCCAGCAACATAGCTGGGGAGGCCAGGAGGCATTTCCACGTGGAGGTGCTAGGTGAGGAGAGGTCCTGCACCTGCTGCAGGGCTGCTGCTGGCATGCCAAGCTCCAGCCTTGCAGGCATGGCTTAAGGCTGGGCACGGTGGCAGCTGCCGTGGCAGAGTCCTTCCTGCCTCAGCATGCAGCTGCTGAGGTCCCTGGCTGCTTCTGCTCCTAGTTCCTCCCCACATGGAGAATGGGGATGAAGAGGAGGCCACCACAGTGCCTGAGGGGCACCCTGTGACCTGGTCCTGCCTGGCTGCAGGTGAGCAACAGGCAGGGAGGGGAGGGGGAGCTCAGGGACCTGAGTCTCCCCGTGGGGTGTGGAGCAGCTGATGAGATGGAAGAGCTGAAGGGGGCTGAGGAGGCTGTCTGGGCTGGCCCTGGCTCTGCAGTTGGGCTGTGTGGGAAGCACCAGGCCCACGTGGGGAGCCTGTTCCACCACATCAGCTCCCATCTGTCCCAGGCAGAGCAGGAATTCCTCTCATCTGGTTCCTCCTTTAGAGCTGGGGATCATCAATCACCTCCTACTCAGGACAGCTTCCTTTCTTCTTGCTGGCTCATCCAGCAGCCTCCCAAAGCCTGATCCAGATCATGACCACTTTGGACCTGGGCTGATGCCTTTGCTTCCCAGAAGGGCTCCAGCACAGTGACCTCAGTCAGGCTGTGCTCATGCATGGAAAATCTTTGCTCTGAAGGCCAAAACCTCCTCTCCACCCCTCACAGGCACCCCCCAGCCTCAGATCAGCTGGATGAAAGATGGCCTCCCTCTTCTGCCTGGGGGAGACTCCTTCTCCATCTCCCCTGATGGCTCCGTGCTCCACATCCCCAGAGCCTCCCTGGCTGATGCTGGCAGCTACTCCTGCCTGGCCTCCAGCTCCCTGGCCAACCAAACCAAGCACTACCTGCTGCATGTGCTGGGTAGGAGATGTCTGGGGGTGGAGGCAGAGTCCTGGGGCTCATCAGGGAACGTGGGCTCAGTAACTGCCTGGCCCAGGCAGGTGGTGAAGATCCCTGAGCCATGCAGCCAGCAGCCTGGCGTGGTGCCCTGCTGGCATGGTGCCCTGCACCTGCCAGAAAGCCTCCTGGGGGAACAGAAAGGGCACATCCAGTGCAGCATCCACCTCTGAGGGTGGCTGGTGGGAAGGGAGAGTGCCCTTTGTGGGTTTGGAGGGCAGCAATGCCAGGCAGGGGTCTCAGGCTGGGGTCAGCTCCACCCCCCCTGAACTCAGACCTTGCCCTGGGATGTGGGAATGAAGCTCTGGAAGCCTCAGTGGGTGCTGGAGCTGCTCTGCCATGCAAACCCATCTCTGCCTGCAGCTGGTCCTGCCTTTGCTGCTGATGCCCAGGATGCTGCTCCAGAAGAGGTCACAGTGACCATCAACAACCCCCTGTCCCTGGTCTGCGAGGCCCTGGCCCACCCCTCACCCAACATCACCTGGCTCAAGGACCAGGTTCCCCTCCAGGCATCCAGAAACATCCTCCTGCTCTCTGGTACCCTGCTGCTGGCCCCTGGCTCTGCACTCTCCTGGTGGTCCCTTGCTGCATGCCTTGGGGAGTGGGAGTGGGGCCTTGGCTTGCTCTGGCTGTGCTTCAGGGCAGGGTGGGATGGTGAGAAGCCATCACCCTGCAGGACCTCAGGAGGATGCTGCTCCTCCATGTGCTGCATCAGCTGCTGGCAGCTGGAGCCTCCCCAGCAGCACCAGCCAGGCAGGGCTGGAAGCTCTTAGAGGAGCATTAGACCCTCCCCAGGTCAGGCTTGTGGGGGATCAGCAGGGCCCCTGGGATGCCTTCTGGTGCTGCATGGGGCCAGGCAGCCACAGCTGTGAGCAGCAACCCCCTCAGGAGCCCTCCTTTGCCCAGGTGGCCAGGGGCTGCAGATCCTGAATGCCCAGGAGGAGGACTCAGGCATCTACAGCTGCATCGTGGCCAGTGAGGCTGGGGAGGCTGTGAAGAACTATGCTGTGAAGGTCCTGGGTGAGGGAACTCTCTGTGTCCCCCCTGCACCCTGCAGTGAGCCCACTGCCACCTGTGTGCCCCTTCCTGAGCCTTCATCCCACGGGGGTGCACCTTATGGTCCCACACATAGCAGCTGGGGGCCCCCAAAAGCTCTGCTGTACCCTGGGGAGGGCAGAGGAGTCCCTCTGGGGGTGTCAGCAGCACCCTGAGGTGCCACTGGGGCAGAGCAAGGGTGCTGGGGGCTCTTCTCTCCCGCCAGATGTGTCCTCTCTCCCCACCAGTTCCTCCTTGGATTGCCAGAGATGACCCTTTGGAGGAATTTGCTGTCAAAGAGGTGAAGGCCAAGGTGAACAGCACCGTGGTGCTGGAGTGTGAGACCTGGGCGGTGCCCCAGGCCACCATCCGCTGGTACAAGGACAAGCAGGTGAGATCCTGGCCGGGGAGGAGCCGCAGCCTTTGGGCTGGATGGAAGGGGAAGATACCCTGCGTATGGCTGCGGGGCTCTGCCCTGCTCCTGGGCTCTGCCCTGCTCCTGGGCGTGCAGCCCCCTCCTCCTCTCCTGCTCCTGCCCGGGGTCCCCGTGCAGCTCCTGGACAGCTCCGGCCGCCTGCAGATCCTCAGCGAGGGGCAGGTCCTTCAGATCCACCCGGCCCGCGCCTCCGACTCGGGGCACTACGCCTGCGTGGCCACCAACGCCCTGGGCGCAGACGACAGGGACTTCATCCTGCACGTCCAGGGTGAGCTCTGGGGGGGCAGCCGCTGCCTGGGGCAGTGCCTCAGCAGGAGCAGGGGTCCCTGGTGGGGTTCCCCGGGGGAGCAGGGCAGGGGGAGCAGAGTTATCCCTGCTGGACCACAAGCATCTCCTTGGCCTGGCCAGGGCAGGTGACCTGGCTGCACCTCGGGGTGTGGGTCCCTGTGCTCCCCAGAGCTGACCACAGCCTGTCCCCGCAGTGCCACCCCTCTTCCAGCAGCAGACAGGCCCCAGTGAAGCCCTTGAGGTCTTCTACCGGGAGGAGGACCAGGATGGGGAGGTGACAGAGCACCGCCAGGCCGTCCTCGGCCAGCCCACCGCCCTCTACTGCGACACCAACACCAGCCCAGCCCCCCAGCTCACCTGGTACAAGGATGGGGAGCCCCTCTCCCCCGGCCCAGGGGTGCTGCTGCTGCTAGGTAATGGGCATGGACCTTCCCTGTGGGCTTTGGGGGAGCTCCTGCAGGAGCTCTGTGGGTTGGGAGCATTGGTGGCAGGGAGGAGGTTGGATCCTGGCCCCTGGCTCTTGCCACCCGTGGGACCTGCAGGAGCAGGACTATGCCACCCGGGCTGCCTGGGGGGTGGGCACAGTAGGGTGTGAGGAGGAGGTTGGAAGGGCCTCTCTGGCCCTGCCCATGCCCTGCCCATGCCCTGTGTGCAGGGGGCCAGGTGCTGCAGCTGCCTGCAGTGCGGGAGCAGGACGCGGGCAGGTACAGCTGCCGGGCAGCCCCCGCGGCGGGGCAGGACCTGCTGCACTACCGCCTGGAGGTGCTGAGTGAGTGTGGGGCTGGGGCGAGGGGGTGGGGCTGGGGGCACCTGGCAGCTCCATGACCACCTGCTGCCAGCTGCCCCAGCCATCCATGGTGGCACCGAGGGCCTGGCTGAAGAGGTGGCAGCCGCCGCCAATGGCACCGCCCGCTTCGAGTGCCAAGCCACCGGGCAGCCGGTGCCCACCGTGTCCTGGCTCTGGAACCATGCCCCCATCGTGGCTGACTCACGGCACCAGCTCCTGGAGGGTGGCATGGTCCTGCAGGTTGGTGTCCCCCTGGGCTGGGTGGCTGTGCTGGGGGGACACACAGGAGGCAGAGGGGACAGGGCACTCCTGCCACCCAGGGAGGCAACTCCCTTGGTCTTGCCTGGCACCAGGGTCCCCCCGGGAGCCTCAGCAGCTCCCTGGCTCAGGACAGACCTCGGTGAGGCTCTGCTGCCCTCTTGCAGGTGGCCATGGTGGGGGCAGGTGATGCTGGCAGCTACACGTGCGTGGCAGAGAACCCAGCTGGCTCTGCAGAGAAGCACTTTGCCCTCACTGTGCAGGGTGAGGCATCCCCAGGGACCCTTCCCTGGGCCACTGGCTTACCCTCCTCTCCCTCCTCTTCCTCCTTCTTTGCCAGCTGCAGTCTCCTGTGGCTGGCTCTGTCCCCCCATGCACGTCACACTCACCCTGTGGGGGGCTGGCACCAATCCCTGCTCCTACCCCCCAGCACCAATCCCTGCTCCTCATCTTCCTCCTCAGAGCCCCCTGGCACCCAGGACCCGCAGCTGGAGATGCTTGATGCTGAGGTGGGCACCTCCCTCATCCTGACCTGCCAGGTCACTGGTGTGCCAGCCCCCACTGTCACCTGGCTGAAGGATGGGAGCCTGCTGGGTATGTGCACAGCCAGGGCACCCTCCCTGCTCTGAGCTCCAGACCCGGGTCCTGGGGCTGGGACGGGAGGGATGGGGCAGCCTGGCTGGGGAGGGGGCAGTGGGGGAGTGCTGCTGCAGCCCCCATCTCCCCCACCTCTTCACAGAGAGCAGCCCAGAGCAGGGCCTGGTGTCTGGGGGGGAGCAGCTCCACCTCAGCCCCCTGCAGCCCTCCCACCAGGGCCAATACACCTGCCTGGCACGGGGGGCAGGGGCTGAGACCCGCAAGGACTTCGTGGTGCTGGTGCGAGGTAGAGCTTCCCTGGGGGAGGGGTCCCCCCCTGTGGGCTCTCCTTGGAGAGGAGCCTTCTTCTCCATCCCTTTTTCTCCCTCTCCCTTCTTTTTTCCCCTCCCACTCCTCTTTCTCAGCCCCCCTCTTTTCCTGGCACAGTGGCACCCCAGATTGCCAGCGCGGGGGTCCCCAGTGAGCTCAGCGTGCTGGAGGGCGGAGGGGTGAGGCTGGAGTGCCAGGCAGAGGGGCAGCCCACCCCCCAGATTTCCTGGCTGAAGGATGGGCAGCCCCTGGGGCTGCAGCCCTCTTCACACCCCCGGTGAGTCTGGGGTCAGGGGGGACCAGCCCGTGGTGATGGCTCAGCCTCATCCCCACAAGGCTCAGGTTGCAGCAGGGCAGGTTCAGGTTGGACATGAGGATAAATTTCTTCCCCTTGAGGCTTGTCCAGGCCTGGCCCAGGCTGCCCAGGGCAGTGGTGGAGTCTTCATCCCTGGGGGGGTTCAAAGCTGTGGAGATGTGGTGCTGAGGGCCATGGCTTGGTGGTGCCCTGGCCCTGCTGCGGTGAGGGTTGATGACCTTAAAGGTCTCTTCCAACCAAAGCAGCTCCACAGCTCTGTGCTTCTCCTCACTGTTTGCTGAGGGACATCAGCCTGAGCTAGGCCCTGATGTCCTCCTGGGTAATGCTGCAGCCTGGCACGGGCACTGCCACCCTGGCAGGGTCCCACCTGCTGCCCTGGTCCTGCAGCACAGCCCCAAACCTGCAGCTTGGCTTGCAACTGAGCATCTCTGCCGCGGGGGCACCTCAGGGATGGGCACAAAGGCCACTACCCTCCTCTCCCTGTGCAGGATGTCCCTGGATGGCAGCTCCCTGCTCCTGCAGGGTCTGCAGGCTGCTGACTCGGGGGCTTACACCTGCCTGGCACGGAGCAGCGCGGGCCAGGACGTGAGGCTGCACATGCTGAGCGTGCTGGGTGAGCAGGGCTGGCACCCGTGGGGCAGTGACAGGGCCACCCAGCCCTGACAGCCCTGTCACCCCCTCTGCCCCCTCCTCCAGTCCCCCCTTCCATCGAGAGCGGCGCTGCTGGCTCGGAGGTGGTCCGAGCTGTCCTGTCCGCGGTGCTGACCCTGCGGTGCCAGGCGCGGGGGTCCCCTCCGCTGCAGCTGAGCTGGCAGAAGGATGGTCTGCCCCTGCCCCTGTCCCCCCGTGTCACCCTGCTCCTGGCTGGCCGCCTCCTGCGGTAAGAAACGACCCCGGAGCGCTGCCTGCCCGCGGGTGCTGGGGCTGGCACCCAGCTTTGGTGCCAGGGTGGGCACGGCTGCCCCCCAAGGTGGCTGCCTGTCAGCGTGGAGACCTTGGGGGGCAGAGGGGGACCCGGAGCTGATGTCCCCTCCCCGTGCCCCGTTCCGTGGGTAGGATCTCTCAGGCACAGCTCTCTGATGCTGGGCTCTACACCTGCATCGTGTCCAGCCGGGCAGGGGTGGCCAACCGCAGCTTCATCCTGCAGATCCAGGGTACGGGGGGGCCTGGGGGCAGCAGGGCCAGGGGCACCTGGGCACTCATTCTGCTGCTGGTGTGCCTTGCAGCGTGGTCTCTAAGCTGGGTCCTGAGCTGCTGGGGTGGGCTTGGAGAGGCTGGAGCAGGGCAGCACCAGCTGAAAGCGGCCCCAGAGCATCCTGCAGGGAGGCTGAGCCACCTTTGGGTGCCCTCAGGACACCAGGGAGCTGCTAAAGCCACCCGCAGTGCCCGGGGACCTGACCGTGCCCCCACAGCCTGACCAGAGAACTGCCCCCCCCCCCAGTGCCCCCTGCCCTGGAGAGCCCGGAGAGCAGCGAGGAGCAGATGGTGCCCGAGGGCTCGGACGTCACTTTCACCTGCGAGGCCACCGGGTCCCCAGCCCCGGCGGTGACCTGGCTGAAGGACGGCCAGCCCCTGGCATGGCAGAACAACCGGGTGCCCAGCAGCCCGCGGCTCAGCCTGCCGGCCGTGGGGCCGGCTGACACAGGGGTCTACTCCTGCCTGGTGGCCAACGAGGTGGGGGAGGCCAGCAAAGCCTTCCCGCTCCTGGTGACCGGTGAGTGACCCTCCCGGGGGGGCAGGCAGGGCAGAGGGGCCAGTTCTGGGGGAGCACAGAGGGGGTGAACCCCCTTCACACCCCCCCCCATCCCCCCTCACTGTGTGCCTCGCAGAGCCCCCTCGTGTGGAGGCTGCAGCCCACCCCACCGAGCTGTCCGTCGCTGAGGGCACCGAGCTGGCGCTGAGGTGCGTGGTGGGAGGGGTCCCTGTGCCCACTGTCACCTGGCAGAAGGACGGACGGCTGCTGGCAGGGCCCTGGCTCCTGGCAGGCAATGAGAGCACCTTCCGCATCGAGAGCACTAAGGTTGGGGCTCCTGTTCTTCCTCTCCCCCCCCCCCCCGGCGCTGCCCTCTCCCCCCCGGCGCTGCCCTCCCCCCCGTTTCCCCTCTGCCCCTGCAGGTGGCCGACGCTGGGCTCTACACCTGCCTGGCCGCCAGCCCCGCGGGGGAGGACAGCAGAAGCTTCCACGTCAGCATCCAAGGTAGAGTGACCCCAGAGGTGCGGCACGGAGGGGTGGAGGAGCTCTGGGGGGGAACCGTGGAGCTGGAGCACCCCCTGCATCCCCCCTGGCATTGCTGGGAGCAGGGTGAGGAGGGCAGTGGGGGCTGAGACCCTCCAGAGAGCGGAGGGTCCTGCAGAGCGAGGGACTGCGAGTGGCTAACAGGGACAGGTTTGGGGGTGCCCAACCCGTGTGGCACCCCCCGACTCCCCTGGCACGTGTGCCACAGCACCTCTCAGCCCCACGAGCATTGGAGATACCCCCAGGATCACCACCGTGGCAGGAGGGCAGCTCATCCTGGAGTGCCCTGAGGATGCCAGGATGCCCACCCACATTGAGTGGCACCAGGAGGGCTTCCCGTTGCAGGTAGGTGTGATGGCACCTGGGATGGTGCATGGGCACCTGGGGGGCACCTTCCCCAGCCCCATCAGGCTCGTGATGGGGTGATGAGGGCAGAGCTGCTGACAGGGGTCTGGGGGTGGCAGGAGGATGCCCGCAGGCAGGTCCTGGCCGAGGGACGCTTCCTGCAGATCCAGCCCGTGGTGCCAGCAGATGGTGGCAAGTACAGCTGCAGGGCCACCAGCCCCCTGGGGGCCACCAGTGCCCTGGGAGCCCCCAGCCCCCTGGGAGCGCCCAGCCTGCGTGCCCAGGTGGAGGTTCATGGTGAGTGCCACCCTGCCACGGGGCTTTGGTCACAGCAGGCAGCAGCTCCTCCTCTGTCCCCCCAGGGATGGGCAACGTTCTGGGGTGCCCTGTGGCTGGGGTGCCCCGTGGCTGGGGTACCAGGGAAGCAGGGCCGGGTGGTGCCCAGCCAGCACTGCTGCTCTGGGATGATGTCCTCCACCCCCTGAGCCCTGCCTCTGACTTTGTGCTGCCGCAGTGGCCCCGGAGATCCAGCCCGGCCCTGAGGAGATGAGGGCACTGCTGAACAGCTCGGTGGTGCTGCCATGCCCAGCACAGGGCTGGCCTCTGCCCCAGGTCACCTGGAGGAAGGATGGGTGGCTCCTGCCCCTTCCGGGGAGCAGCAGGTACAAGGCTTGGTGGGTTGGTGGCACCAAGAGGTGGCTTCTGTACTGTGCCACCCTCCACACCAGTCGGTGGTTTGGTGTCCCTGGAGTGGAGACAGCACTGTCCCCCCAGGAGGAGCTGTGTTCTGTCCCCACACCAGCTCAGAGGACACACTCCACACGGCTGCAGTGGCACCTGCCACCCACCTGCCACTCACCTGCCTCCCCCTGCCACCCCCCTGCCACCCCCTGCCACCCCCCTGCCACCTTCTCAGCCATCTCTCCCCACACAGAGCACCCACAGGGCTCCCTTGCTCTCCCTCCCCAGGCTGCAGCTCCTGCCAGGTGGCTCCTTGCAGATCGACCCTGTCCAGGTCCAGGACTCAGGCTACTACCTCTGCATGGCCTCCAGCCCTGCTGGCTCTGACAGACGTGGCCTGGACCTCCAGGTCCTGGGTGAGTGCAGGAGCCAGGTGGGTGCCCCCTGGGCAACCTGCTGCTGCTGTGCAGCTCTCGTGGGTGCAGCGATGTGCTCTGCCCTCTGCTCCTTCCACAGCCCCTCCTGCCATCACCCCTGGACCCTCCAACCTCACCCTGCTGGCTCAGCAGCCAGCCACGCTGGGCTGTGACACCTGGGGGTCCCCCAAGCCCCAGGTCAGGTGGGAGAAGGATGGGCACCCCCTGAACCCTCACCTGCCGCCTGGCACCTACAGGTACTTGCAGCATTTGCCCTCTGAGGGGTCCCACCCTAGGCCGGGGGCTGTCCCTCTTGCTGCCCACCGTGGGGCAGGGGCTGCCCCTGACACGTGCCCTGCCCATGCAGCTTGCAGCCCTCGGGGTCCCTGCTGATCTCCAGCCCCAGTGCCCGGGACCAGGGCTGGTTCCAGTGCGTGGCCACCAACGCCGCGGGGGAGGCTCGCAAGGTCTTCCTCGTGTCCGTCCTCGGTGAGCTCCTGGGGGCCGGGGGGCACCTTCCTGGCCTCTGCTGCGGGCTTGGGTCCCCTCTCAAGGACCAGGCAAGAGGGGAGCAAGAAATACCTGTGCCCATGTGTGTGGGCATGGGATCCCCTCCAGCCTTCACCACGTGGCCCTGCTCACCTCCCTCCTTCCCCACCCAGTGCCCCCCACCATCGCTGATGACCTCACTGAGGTGGTTGTCACCCCCTTGTCCCCTGCTGTCCTCACCTGCTACGCTTCTGGTGTGCCCCCCCCCACGGTGTGGTGGAGCAAGGATGGTGCTCAGCTGGGCAGCCGAGGAGGAGGCTACCGCGTCCTGCCCACAGGTATGGCACAGGGCCGTGTGCCCTGGCAAGCCTGAGCTTCCATGCCAGCCTCTTCCCATCCTCCCTCCTGCCTGCCCCTGCCTGCTCTCTTCCCAGGGGCCCTGGAGATCAGGCGGGCACTGCCTGCACACGCTGGGCACTACACCTGCACTGCCAGGAGCGCGGCTGGCACGGCCTGGAAGCACCTCCGGCTCACGGTGCAGGGTATGCAGGGCTCGTCCCGCTCCCGGGGGTGCCACCCCCTGCGCCTTGGTACAGCCTGGGGGAGCCTCGGTGGGCAGCATCTCCCTGCCACTCACAGAGCCCCCAGCCTTGAAGCCCCTGCCTGGCATGGTGATGGTGATGGTGAACGCCAGTGTGGTGCTGTCCTGCGAGGCCAGCGGCGTGCCCCGGCCAGAGCTCAGCTGGCACAAGGATGGTGTTGGCATCGCTGCAGGTGAGTGGCAGCCCACTGGATGCTGGCAGAGCACATGCTGCTTGCCAGCCTTTGCCTGGGGGGAGGTTTGGGTGCCATGGGCTTGCAGGTGCCCAGCAGGGTGCTGGGTGGCACTATGTGTGGGTGCTCCTGGTTCCAGCCTGGCATCCGAGGTGAGTTGTTCCCCAGACACTTCCCAGCAAGGGGCACTCAGCAGAGGGAGCAATCCCTGTGCCTCGTGCATCTGTGCCCTGGCACGGCTGTGCTGCCCATCCTGCCCTTCATTGCTGCCCATCCCTGCAGGGCCTGGACTGAAGGTGCTCCCCAATGGGCAGCTCCACCTCCTCCAAGCCTCCCTGGGGGACGCGGGCACCTACCTGTGCGTGGCACACAACCCCGCGGGCACCGCTGCAGGGAGGACCAGGCTGATCGTGCAAGGTAATGCCCCGGTGCCCACCTCATCCTCACCACCTCGCAGTGGCACAGGGCTGCCCGGATGCCAGCGTGCCCCTGTCCCCTGCCCCGTGCAGTGCCCCCTGTCATCGCGGCGGGCCCGGCGGCGCTGGCTGCCCTGCAGGGGCTGGAGGTGCTGCTGCCCTGTGCCGCCCGCGGCGTGCCCGAGCCCCGCGTGTCCTGGAGCCGGGAAGGAGCCCCTGTGCGGGGGGCTGGGGGCAAGGCCACCCTCCTGCCCTCCGGGGAGCTGCTGCTGCGGGACGTCCAGGTGAGCGCCGACCCCCCCCGCAGCCCAGCGCTTGCCGGGGAGCCAGAGGCTGCTGCTGGGGGGAAGCAAAGCCCGGGGGGGGTTCTGCTCCCTGCCGCGGCTGGGCTGGGGCTGGCAGGGCGAGCTGCCACCTTGCCAGCTTGTGCTCTGGCTGCCGTCAGAAGCACCTGGTACAGGGAGGGCTCTCTGCAGCCCTTGGGGTCAGGGCAGTGCTGCCAGGGAATCAGAGGGGTAGGGGCTGGAAGGGACCTCTGGAGGTTGGGTCCAACCCCCCCCTGCAGCGCAGGATCACGCAGGGCAGGTCACACGGGGACGAGTCCGGGTGGGGCTGGAAAGCCTCCAGAGGAGACTCCACAACCTCCCCGGGCAGCCTGCTCCGTGGGCTGGCAAATGGATGCCCAGCAGCCGTAGCCCAGCGAGCCAGGGCTGGAGCTGGACCCCAGCCCTAGGCTGTCCTCCTCTCCCCCTCCCCTCTGCCGGCGCAGGAAGGGGACGCTGGGAGCTACTCCTGCACCGCCGTGAACTCGGCTGGCAGGGCCAGCCGGCAGCTCTCCCTCTCCGTCCACACCCTGCCCACCTTCACCCACCTGCCCACCGACGTCACCCTGCGCCGGGGGGAGAGGCTGGAGCTGCTCTGTGCCGCCGCGGGCACCCCCCCGCCCCGCATCTCCTGGACGGCCGACGGGCAGCTCCTCACCGGTGCGTGGGCAGCCCTGTGCCCGGGCAAGGGGCAGGGGGTGCTGAGCTGGGAGGGAGGGCACGGCCCTGGGGCCCTCCCAGCCCTTGCAGCACCGCTCAGGGGCCGTGAGGCGCTGCCTGGGGGGCTAGAACCGGACTTGATTTGGGGGGGTTGCACCCCACAGGTGGTGTCCTGGGCCACAGTGGCCACAGCATCCTGCAGCGCCAGGCAGCCACCCAGGCTGACAGTGGCACCTACGTCTGCCAGGCTGAGAACAGTGCTGGTGCCATCAGGGCTGCTGCCTTTGTCTCTGTCACAGGTAGGTGCCACAGAGGGGGGCAACAGGGGTGCCCAACCACTCCCCCTCCTCTGCCACCCATCTCCCTTTCCCAGAGCCACCCACCATACAGGGGGACTCCAGCACCTATCAAGTGGAGTACCCCGGGGGCGATGCCCTCCTTGACTGTGCTGCCCATGGCCACCCTGTGCCCCTCATCCGCTGGAGCAAGGATGGGGTGCCAGTGGTGGCTGGTGGGCACCGGCGCCAGCTGCTGAATGGCTCCCTGGCCATCCATGCTGTGGGGGTGAGTAGAGCCCGGGGGGTGTGGGGGTGCTGTCCCCTTTTGGGGACACTCCAGGGCAGAGTTAAGCATCGTGCTAATGCCATTGGCACTGCCAGGGCACTGACGTGGGGCACTACCGGTGTGTGGCGGAGAACGACGCGGGCACAGCAGCAAAGGTTATCAGCCTGGCCCTGCAGAGTGAGTGCTGCCCCGCTCTGAGCCCTCCCTCTGAGGGCCATGCCACTCCCCAGCCCCCCCAGCCCACCCCCAACCCCTGGGGGACAGCCCCAGCCTCCCTGGGATGCTGTGGTGCTGCCCACCCCCCTCTGCCCACCCAGGTGCCCCCACGGTGAGGGTGACGCCGGCAGCCTTGGCAGTCCGAGCTGGGCAGAGGGTGCTGCTGCACTGTGCCGTGGCAGGGGAGCCCACCCCCTCCGTGGAGTGGCAGCAGGATGGGCAGCCCCTGCCCGAGAGCCCCCGTGCCCACGTCCTGCCCAATGCCACGCTGCTCCTGCCCGCTGCCAGCCCCCGGGACGCTGGCAGCTACTCCTGCCTCGCCCACAATGCCCTGGGCTCAGCCATTGCCCATGTCTCCCTGGCTGTCCAAGGTGGGTGTCTGTGCCAGGGCCATCACCCCTGGGCTGAGACATCCTCCATGGGGCTGGTCTCTTGTCCCTGGTGCCAGGTGGCAGGAGGAGAGGCAGTGGCCTGAAACTGTGCCAGGGGAGGCTTAGGTTGGAAAGGAGGAAAAACTTCTGCACTGCAGGAGTGGTCAGGGACTGGCACAGGCTGCCCAGGGAGGTGGTGGAGTCCCCAGTCCTGGAGGTGTTCAGGAGCCCTGTGGCCATGGCACCTGGTGCCCTGGCTTGGTGCCCATGGTGGTGCTGGGCTGTGGTTGGACTGGGTGACCTTGGAGGCCTTTCCCAGCCCAAACAGCTCCCTGGCTGGCTTCAGTGCTCTGGAGGGGCATCGCCTTGCCTGCCCTGACTCGTGCCCTGGTTTGCCCTCTCCTGCCCCTCCCGAGGTCTGAGCCCAGACCAACGTCAGGCAGCAGCCGCTGCGTGCCAGCCTCTGCCCCTGCTCACCTCCCCTCTCCTCTCCCTTCCTGCCTGTGCCGCCTGTGATCCAATTCCCGTTCCCGCGGGGCTCTGTCGCCCGCCCAGGCACTTCCTCTCCTGCTGCCCCCCGGGGAGCAGCGGCCAGACCCCGGCAGCACGGAGGAAGCGCCGGGTGCCCTGCGTGCCCCCTGCACGGCTGCTGGCATCTGGCTGCCAGGCACGGCAGAGGAGGAGGAGGAGGAAATCAATCCTGGGAATGCGGCCAGGAGCAGGGAGGAGTTGGCACAGAGCAGGGGCTGGGTGGTGTCGGTGCCCATTGCTGAGCTCAAGCCAGGGGGTCCCAATCGTGGTGTGCCCTGGTGAGGTGGCACCTTGATGCCAGCACCCCTGGGGGCTTTGGGGGCTTGCCCACCTTGCTCTGGTTGCCTTCCCCCCCAGACACTCAGATTTGTCTTGGTGCACAAAGGGTGGAGAGGGGAGGTGGGGAAGCAACCCCAGCATCACTGCCCCTGTCCCTTGTGCCCCAGGGGAGCCAGGCCGGGTGCAGGGCAGCCTGCTTGGTGTTATCAATGCCCACGAGCTCGGTGCCACCAGCCTGGATGCCAGCGTGCTGGATGACCCTCGCTCCAGTGCCACCACCGTGCAGAGCAGCATTGGCAGTGTGCCACCTGCTGTAGGTAGGTAGCTGCCCCCCACCCTTGCCCCAGGATCAGGGGCAAAGATCTTCCCCCCTCAAACCCAAGCTGCACTCCACATCTGTGCTGTGCCCACGGATGAGGGGCGCTGGGGAGGGTTGTTGGCAGGGTGCTGGCTCTGTGGTGGCATCTTCTCTGCCTTGCCCCCAGGGCCGCTGATGCAGGTGCTGGTGGCCATCATGGCACCCATTTACTGGTCCTTGGCACCCGCCAGTGGGGATGCCCAGAGCGGCTTCCTGCTCTCTCGGGGCACCTTCAGGCACGAGTCACAGCTGGAGTTTGCCACAGGTGAGATGCCAGGGCCCCCAGGTGAGGGATGCCAGGGCACTCCCGGGGCTGCAGCACCTGGACCTGCCCCCCTCCCCTGTGCACCATCCCTGGGCACTCAGCCTGGCACTGGGCTGAGCCTCACAGCAGAGGTGGAGCTGTTTGGGGGTGCCATGGCTGCTGCTCACTACTGCCCACCCCTGCCAGGGGACCTCCTGCGGGTCACCCACCTCGCCCGGGGCACGGACGCCGCTGGTACCTTGCTGCTGGAAAGTGTGGTCAGGGGCTCGGTGCCAGCGGGCATCAGCGAGGCCACGCTGCAGGTGCTGGCACTGCCCCTCCTCTTCTCAGGGTCTTGACTCCCATACTGGGAGCCCTTGGTGGGGGTCCACAGCCTGACCCCTCCCCACCTCCCTGCAGGACTTCAGCGAGCGCTACGTGCAGACTGGCAGGGGGCAGCTCTCGGGGGACTCAGTGCAGAGCTTCCTGCAGGATGGGCACATCATCCGTGCCCACTGCAACCACACCATCCTGTACGACCCCCCCGCGGGCTCGCAGCCCCCCCTGGTGCGGCAGGTCCGGGCCAGCACCATCAGAGCTTCCTACGACCCAGCCTCGGAGCAGCTGCGCTTCCAGCTCCGTGCTGCGCTCGATGCAGGTAGCCAGGGCGTGCCAGGGGCGGGCATGGAGGTGCTGGCATCCCTTGCTGGTCCTGGGTGGCTGTGAGGGTGCGAAGGTCACGCCCCTGCGGTGCCCTGCCCCTTCCCATCACCTCTGCTTGGTCCCCAGGGGCTGATGGACGCCGGTGCCCACCGGGATTCACCGAGGGCCCTGAGCAGCTGTACTGCGTTGGTATGGACCCTCCCTGCGGGGGGCATGAGGGTGGTGGCACCTTCTGCGCAGTGCCACCTCACGGTGCCCCCCAACCCTCTGCTCCCCAGACGTCGATGAGTGTGCCGAGGGCTCCCACGCCTGCCGCTACAACCAGCGCTGCCAGAACCTGCCAGGGAGCTACCGCTGCGCCTGCCCGCCCGGCTACCACTCCCTGGGCACGGGCTGGCCCTGCCTGGGTACGAGCTGGGGTCTCGGGGGACACGTCCTTGGGTGCCAGGGCCCGCAGTCACTCCCCTGTCCCCCCTCTCTTTCCCCC
This sequence comes from Melanerpes formicivorus, assembly GCF_026170545.1. Lineage (NCBI taxonomy): Eukaryota > Metazoa > Chordata > Aves > Piciformes > Picidae > Melanerpes > Melanerpes formicivorus. The sequence continues at coordinate 8,516,264 of NW_027142385.1, read as the reverse complement.
AGACGTGAACGAGTGCCTGAACTTTCCTCCGCCCTGCGCCTTTGAGTGCCGCAACCTGCGGGGCTCCTACCGCTGCCTGTGCCCCCCGGGCAGGACCCTGCTGCCCGGCGGGCAGTGTGGCACAGCAGGGCCAGACGGAGAGGATACCACGGGCAGCCCTCGCCGGGACGCCCCCCCCGCGCCGGCTGGGGCCAAGCAGCCCCCCCCGGGCACGGTCCCTCTATGCCCAGCTGGCCCTGCGGCGCGTGGCAAAGGCTGCGGGTGCCCGGGGTGCCCCCTGCCCCCTGGGCTTCACCAGGAGGAACGGCAGCTGCACGGGTGAGTGTGCACCGGGGGAGGGCTTTGCAGGGAGCCTGGAGGGCAGCAGGGCGCTGGAGGGGACCGATGCTTCCCTGCCTGCCTTTGCTCATCTCATTCACAGACCTCGACGAGTGCCAGGTGCTGAGCCGGTGCCAGCACCAGTGCAGGAACAGCCTGGGCAGCTACCACTGCCTCTGCCCCGCTGGCTACCAGCTGCTGCCCGACGGGAAGACCTGCCATGGTCAGTGTGGGGGTGCTGGGGTCGTGCCCCTGCCCTGCCAGGATGCCTGAGTCCTTTGGGGGGTGAATGCCCTCCCTACAGAGCCCTGGGGGTGCCAGTCCTGGGGGATTCTGGCTGCCCCGGGGGGTGCCCGAGACCCCAGGCCGGGGGGGGAAGGTGTGGAGCTGGGATCCCCACCTCAGCCTGGGGCACATGGGAACCCCAGTGCCCTCTGACTGCCCCTTCTCTGCCCACAGATGTGGATGAGTGTGCAGAGGGCACGATCCAGTGTGGCTCCAGCCAGCTGTGCTTCAACACCCGGGGAGGTGCCCACTGCATGGATGTGCCCTGCCCGGCTGGGTACCAGAGAGGCTCCAGCCCTGGGTGAGTCCTGCGGTGGGGCAGGGGGCTGCCTGTCCTGCTGTGCTCTGTGGCACCACAGGCTCAGCTGCCCTGGCTGCCCCTGCCACCCTGCCATGCCCTCTGTGCCCCCCGGTTCTCCTGCAGGGTTTGTGTCGGTCGCTGCACCCCAGCCTGCGGCCCGGCCGGGCCCCCCACGCTGCGGTACCAGCTGCTCACCCTGCCCCTTGGCATCGCTGCCAGCCAGGACGTGGTGCACCTCACCCCGGGCACTGCCCTCCGCCACCGCCCCCTCTTCACGCTGCTGGAGCAGGAGCCTGGCAGCCCCTTTGCCCTCCGCACCGAGCGGGGCCGTGGTATCATCTCCACCCTGCGCCCCCTGCGGGAGCCTGGCACCCACCGCCTCACGGTGCAGGCGCTGGGCGGGCACCGGGCGCCCAGCGTCTTCCTGCTCATCATCTCTGTCTCGCCCTACCCCTACTGACACAGCCGAGGGACAGGAGGGGGCACAGGGTCACCTCTTCTCCTGTCCCTCACCACCACACCGCTGCGGGCAGGTGGCTCGGGGAGAGCTGAGCCTGCACGGCTCCTGTGCCCCCTGGGCACCTCCTTGGCCCCCAGCAGAGCCCCTGCTGCGCTGCCTTCACCTGGGGCCAGACCCTGACTCAGCAGGTCGCAGGGTGGGGGCCAGGTGTCCTGCCAGCCTCTCGCAATCTGCTGCTGTTGCAAGCCCCAAGTTGCACCAGCAGGCCCTGGAGCAAACAGCTCTGGGTGGCCTTGGCCACGACCAGCCCCTAGATAGGAGTGGGGGGAGGGATGAGCTGCACCCTCTGGAGTGCAGGATGTGACCTCTGGGCTGAGGAGGGCACAGGGCCCCCTGCCACTAAGTGTTTCTGAGAGTGACAGAGCCTGGTGTCCAGCTCCTGCTGCCCAGGCTGCTGGGGGGGCAGGCACAGGTATTTATTTCTGGGTTTGTCCCAAATAAAGGAGTTCTGTGCTCAAACACAGCCCTGCCTGCAGGCAGCAGCTTCCTTCAGCCTGGGGGGGCTCTGACTTCCCATGGCCCTGGGCCCCCTCCCTGCGTGACCCTGGACACTAGGAGGGACATTGTCTGGATGTGGTAACTCCAGAGGGCCAATGTCCAACACCTGAAGGTCTAATCCTGCCCCGGGCTTGGGTCCTTTGGTCAGCAAGAGCAGGATGAGACCTCTCTGCACAGTGCTGACTGGAGAGACAGAGGGTGCTGGCCTTGAGGACCTGAGCCCTTGTGTGCCCACATTTAGGCACCCAGGCGAGGGTGCTGGAGCTGGACCCCATTACTGCACCCATGGAGGGGCACTGAGATGCCCCCAGCCAGCCCCATCCTTTGGGCTAGGGGTTTCCTCTCCCTCAGAGCAAGCAGCTCTCTGGGGGCCCCCCGGGATGGGGAGCAGCCCTTGGTGCTCTGTGGGGGCTGGTGGGGAGGGCAGGAGTTGGGGGGACAGGGGTGGCAGCGCCCAGAGCAGTGGGCTGGGCACAGTCCCCATCCCCCTTCGGGGTGCAGCTGTCCCCCACCTCCCCTGTGCGGGCAGGCGGAGGCAGGGCCTGGCAGCGGCCGGCGCCGGCGGCGGGGACAGTCCCGCGGCAGCTCCGCCTGCCCACGCCCGGCTATAAGGGAGGAGGAGGAGAAGGAGGGGGAGGATGCTCCAGGCACCCGACCAGAGCACCGAGGGCAGCCGGATCCCAGGGAGCAGGTGAGAGAGGACGTGGCAGGGGGGTTGAAGGGGAAAGGGGGTTCTTTGCTTTGGGGGACCCCTCCCCACCTGCCCTGATGGACCAGGGGCCAGGGAAGGGCTTACAGGAGCAGGGCAGCAGGGTCCCAGCCCCTTCCCAGTGCCGGGAGGTGCGGGCTGCAGTCAAGACTCTTCTGCCTCACTTCGGGGTGTGGGGGGATCCAAGGGAGTCTCATCTCCCTGAGGGGTACCCTTGACTCCCCCTAAGGAGTGGAGCTGGGACCTTGGCTTTCACCACCCCCCTGCCCTCCTTGCTCTGGAGATGTTGGGGAGCAGGATGAGACCTCTACGAGGTCAGGAGCGATGCTGGGGCAAAGCCCAGCACCAGTGAGCCCCCCGCCCCATAGCTCTGCCGCAGGGACCCCAAGGGGCACTGCTGCCCTTGTGTCCCACCCGCGGGCAGCACTCACCGGGCCGGGGCCGCTCTGCCAGCCCGGCTGGCGCCGGCGCTTCCTCCTCTTACCAGTTTCAAGCTTTTTCCTCCTTCCCCCTTTTATTTTCTTCCTTTTCTTGGGTTTAAAACCAAAAGCGAAATGTTCCAGCGTGGCTCCAGCGCCAACCCTGCCCCAGCACCAACCCTGCCCCAGCACCAGCCCTGCCCCAGCTCACACGGAAACTGCTGCGGAGCAGCAACCGGGGCTGAGAAAGTCCCAACGCTGAGCTTTGTTTGCTCTGATTTATTGCTGCCCACCGCCAAAACTTCGGGGCTCTCCCTTCCTGGGCAGCGGGCCTGGCACCGGCCCAGCTTCCTGAGCTGGCAGCGCTGGTTGCCTCGCACCGCTGCGGGATGCGACCCCAGGGCAAGGTCCCTCGGGCAGGCTGCGGGCAGCAGGATGTGTCCGGGCAGGCACAAGTGGGAGGCATCTCCTCCAGCCTGCTGCCAGCGTGCCCGGGCTCGGAGGTGCTGTGCCAGCCTGGCAGCGATGCCAGGGGCCGCAGTGGGGATGGGCTTGGCGGGGAGGGATCAAGGAGGGGTTTTGCCCAGGGAGGAGCTGCAGGTGAAGCCTCGTGGCTCGGGCTGGGCTCCCTGGGCAGCCCTGGTGGCTTTCCCGTATGTGCCCTGCTGGGGAAGGGAAGGGAAGGGCAGAGCCCTCCCCGGGCAGGGGCCCAGCGCCACACCCCCGCGGGGCCCCCGGCACAGGGAAGTGCTGGGTGCTGCCCACGCAGGCAGCCTGATGGGCACGGGCAGGCCTGGGAGCCGCAGTGGGGGGTATGGCGCTGCCAGACCCCTTTGCTCTCCGGCGAGAAACCAGCAGCAGCAGGTCAGATCCTGCACCTGGGCCGGCTCCAAGCCATGCCCCGTGGGATGCTGGCCCCACACCGTGCTGGCAGTGCCCAGGGTGCCGGGGCGCACCCTGCTGAAGCCACATCCCACTTGGGAGGGGGCTGGGTGGGCCAGCCCGGGGCTCAGAGCCTTCCCCAGGAGCAGGATTGTGCTGACCTGGCAGCAGCAGCAGCAGGGAACTCGCCCAGGACGGGATCTGGCTGGCCCTGCTGCCCGCCTGCCCCGGCCAAGGGTCAGCTGGCATCGCCTCTTCCTGGGGCCCTGGGACTCACAGCCTGGCTGGGGACAGTGGGGACAGCCCTGAGCCTCTTCTGGTAGTGGGCTTCCCCCTTCCTCCCATCCCTCCCATCCCTCCCATCCCTCCCCTGACCTGCTGCATCCTGCACCAGCTCCTGAGTTCTTGGCTGCTCCTCAACATCCTTGGCAGAGGGGTGAGTGGCACTGAATGCCCACGCAGCTGCTTCGTGCTGGGGAGAGACAGGGCAGGGTAATTAGGACAAAAGCCTGATGAGCATTAATTAAGCTTGGGGCTGGGTTCTGGGGGCTGCTGCTGGGCACCCCAGTCCTGCACTGATCAAGCACCCAGCCGTGCTCAGGGCAAAGCTGGGGGGGTGGCTGTGCCACAGGGCTGTGCCACAGGGCTGCAGTGTGCTGGGTGGTGCCCAGGCGAGGCTGTGGGCTGCATCTCCACCGTGCCTGTGCCTGAGTCCCAGCTCCTAGCGGTGCAGGGTGCTCAGGAGCCTGGGACAGGCTGTGCCAGGGGTGCCAGGACAGAAGCTGCGTGGAGGGAAGGTAAGAGCCCAGTATTCCCCATGGCTGCCCTGGCATCTTCCCTCAACCAGCTGTCACCAGCTGCAGTAGTTGGCACATGGGCAAGGTGGTGTCCCTGGCTGGGGGCCACAGCCCAGACCTGGCCCTGGTGCCATGGCTTCTCCTCCTGCCCCAGGCCCTGCTCCTCACAGTCCCAGCAGGGCTCTTTGTCCAACAGATCCCTCCCGGTGCCGTGGTGAATCCCCTCCTGGTGCTCCTGGCAGAGGAGGAGGCTCAGCTAGAGCCAGGCTGAGCCATGGGAGTGCCCAGCGCCTGGTGCCAGCAGCTCCCACTGCCCAGCAACAGGAGCAGTGCTGGGAGCTTGTTCCTGCACCAGCAGCTCCCCTGCCTGCTCCTGGCCCCCAGGGCTTTGCTCCTCACCCCCTGGGTGCCCGTTCCTGGGAGAGGGTTGGCATTCCCACAGTGCCCCAGCCCAGCCCCCATCCCTGCCTGCCCCCAGCACCTGCCAGGACCACAGCAGCCCCGTGGGCACTTCAGGGAAGGTGGTGGCTGCAGCACCCCCGTGCTGGGCAGGGGCTGTGCCAGCGTGACCCCCACCCTGTCCCTTTGCTCTGCCAGTGCCATGGCTCAGCCCAAGGGCACCGTGGTGCTGGCCTACAGCGGGGGCCTCGACACCTCCTGCATCCTGGTGTGGCTGAAGGAGCAGGGCTACGACGTCATCGCCTACCTGGTGAGCCCATGCCGAGCCCTGCCACGGGGACCCCATCCTCGGGGGTGGGGGGCACGCTGGGCTGCGGGTCTGGGCTCCTGGTTGGGTGACAGGGGGGGTCCTGGTGTGTGTGTGGCCGTGGTGGTGACCTTGCCCTAGCTGGGCAACCATCGCCCAGTCTGGGTGCTGCCAGCCCTGCGTGGCACAGCCTGTCCCTGCCAGCAAATGACCCTCTGCTAATGAGGGTAGCACACGGGGGCAGAGCCACAGGGCTTGGCAGAGGGAGCTTTGGCCCTGGGGCATGGCATCCTGGGCAGGGAACTCGCCTCCTGCCCATCCTGGGTGGCCTCAAGCCCAGGCAGCGTGAGCAGTGCCAGGCCTCACGTGATGCCCTGTGCCAGCCTGGGCTTGCCCTGGGGTTTGTGCCCTCCTTTCAAACTCAGTCTTGGAGTTTTTTGCCTCCTTCCAGGCCAACATTGGGCAGAAGGAAGACTTTGAGGCAGCACGAAAGAAAGCGCTGGCCCTGGGGGCCAAGAAGGTAACAGCTGCCCCCTCCCACCCCCTCCTGGGTACCCAGAGGGCTCTGAGCTCCCCCTGCTCCCCACCACGGGGCTGAGCCCTGGGGTCTCACACCTGGGGCCCCCTCAGGAGGGGACAGTGCCAGGGAGGGATCCCTTCTCCGGGGACTTTGCACCAAAGCCTTTGGGCAGCACCCAGCCAGGGGAAGGGGCAGGGGCAGGGGCAGCCCCCAGCCCCTCTCCCATCACAGGGCTGCCTCCATCCCGGCAGGTTTACATCGAGGACGTCAGCAGGGAGTTCGTGGAGGAGTTCATCTGGCCGGCAGTGCAGGCTGGTGCCCTCTACGAGGAGCGGTACCTGCTGGGCACGGCGCTGGCACGGCCCTGCATCGCCCGCGGGCTGGTGGCGATCGCCCGGCGGGAGGGAGCCCAGCACGTCGCCCACGGGGCCACCGGCAAGGTGAGGGGGGTGAGGGGGACACGGGGGTGTGCTTGGGGGCTACTTGGTCAAGCTGTGGGCTCCAGGAGGGGTCCTCAGGGGTTTTTCTGTGGGGTGTGAGAATCCCACCCGTGTTTGGGGGCTGCCCTCTCAGTTCTGGGAGTTCTGTGCCCGGTTTTGGTTCCCTCTCCTCACCAGGCAGCCTGGGGGGGGGGGGCTCAGGTCACAGCTGAACCCCCACATTTTGGCAGCAGCTTGCCAGGGGCTGCCCAGGCTAAGACTTGCTGGGTCTGAGCCATCAGCGCCCCTGGGCGATTCAGGGCACCCGGGCAGGGTGCTGCTGTCTCGGTCCCTGTCCCCACCCATCCCCGTGGCTGGCGGCAGCAGGAAGGAGGATTTACCACTAGAGGCAGCCAGAGACCATGGAAAGGATGCTCGGAGCCAGCCCCTGCCCGGGGAGGGGAGATCCTGAACGGGAGTGGGACCGTGGGCCACCCCCTGGCACCTCCAGCCATGCCCAGCCGATTTGAGGACACCTGGGGCAGGGTGGCACTGTCACCAGAAAACTCTGTGGAACCCTTGGGTGCTGTGTGTGCCCCCAGGACCTGCTGGATGCTCCCTTCTCCCCATCCCACAGCACAGACTGTGCCCATCTCGGCCCAGGGCTGGGCGAGGTGCCCCCTGGAGGGGTCTGAGTTCAAGGGGCTCGATTTTAGGGGGCTGGGTTTGGATGTCCTCAGCTGTGGCCAAGACCCTGCTAGAAAGGGGATGTTAGCCAAGAGCTGGCCAAGGGGCAGGGTGGCACCAAGGCAGAGGGGCAGGTGGTGCTTTATGGCTGAGGTACCTCCTGCTCCTGCTGCAGTGGCTTCCCTGCACCCCTTCCCTGCACCCCTTCCCTGCCCACCTCACCCGTGCCCAGCAGCCCACTCTTGAAACCCCCTGCTCGGGGGTGCCCTGGAGTTGTGCACCCCCAAGGTGGTGATGTTCCCTCTGCTCCTGGGTGCCACCAGCACCACCCACCCCTGCTCCCAGGGGCACCCTCAGCTGCTGCCCAGGCTCTTCCCTCTCCCCAGAGCATTAAGCCGTGGGCAGAGGCAGGGACCGGCCGCGGGTAACTCGACCCCCGGCACTGCCCCGGCCCCGGCTGAGGCCACGGCGTGAAACGGAGCCATCTGCGGCGTCCCTCTGCGGTGTCCCCGCTGCTGCCGCGGCAGATGGACTTGCTTGGGGCCTGGGAGGGAAATGAGTGCTCGGGTGGCTGTCCCCAGCTCCCAGTAATAGTCCTGGGGGACTTCCCAGCCCGGCCGTAAGTGCATCCTCCAGGCTGGGGGCGAGGGGGGAGTCCCTACACCCCTTGGTGCTGGTGGAAAACAGGTTTGGGGGGGGCTGTTCCCCGGGAGGTGCCCAGTTTGCTCCTCATCAGCCCTTCCCTTCCTCATTAGCAGGGTCTCATCAGCACAGGCTCATTAAGATGAGGGCAGTTTAAGATCTATTTGGTTCTGAGCTGCTGCATCCTCCTGGACGCTTCCCACCCCCAACCTTGCGCTCTCCCTCCCTGTGTCCTCTGCTCTCTGCAGGGGGAAATGTCCAGGTCTGGGGGTGTTCTGCTTCAGATCTTAGGGCTGTTAGCCCAGGGGACCCCAGGGTCAGTCAGGCTCTCTTGGAGCCAGGAGTGAGCTGCAGCAGGTTTGCACACTCAGGAGCAGCAGGAGTCTGGCTTTGGGCTCAAACCAGCCACGATGAGGGACCACGAGTGACCCTGTGGGACAAAGCCAAGCCAGGTCCTGGCATCCATTACCCTCTCCTGCTGGGGGGAAGGAGGAGATGGATGCCCAGCTTCAGGTCTTGTGTTCCCACCCCCCAGCCCACCCAGGCGTGGGGGAGCCCTCAGCATCTTCCATTCCTCTTCCAGGGCAATGATCAGGTTCGGTTTGAGCTCACCTGCTATGCCCTGTGCCCTCAGATCAAGGTAAGGGATCCCAAACTCAGGGAGCACAGAACTGGTTCAGTTGGAAGAGACCTCTAAGGTCATCAGCCCCAAGCTTCCACCCAACACCACCATGGGCCCCAGGTGCCATGGCCACAGGGTTCAGGAACACCTCCATGGATGGGGACTCCACCACCTCCCTGGGCAGCCTGTGCCAGTCCCTGACCACTCCTGCAGCAAAGGAGTTTTTCCTCCTCTCCAACCTAAGCCTCCCCTGGCACAAGTTCAGGCCATTTCCTCTCCTCTCACCTGATACTAGGGAGGAAAGACCAACCCTCACCTCACTCCAGCCTCCTTTCAGGGGGCTGTAGGGAGCAATGAGGTCTCAGCCTCCTCTGCTCCAGGCTGAACACCCCCAGCTCCCTCAGCTGCTCCTCCCCAGCCCTGCTCTCCAGACCCTTCCCCAGCTTGGTTGCTCTTCTCTGGACATGCTCCAGCAACTCAGTGTCTCAAATTGTCCCCTGGAGCCCCACCACTGGGCTGCTGCCCCCTCCCCAGCCCTGCCCAGCTGGTGGGGACCTTGTTTTAACAGGGGTGTGAGTGGCTGTGCCTTGCTTTAACAAACCCCCAGCTGCAGGAAGCGATGGTTTGGCATTTGAGGGGCTGTAATGATCCTTAATTGATCTATTTTTACCCCAAACACCACAAGGGAGGAAGCAGCACCGAGGCAGCTGCCAGGTCATCGATGCTGCCTGTTCCTTCCTGACACCCAGAGCCGTGCTGGGGTCAGGGGTCTGGATTACTCCACCACCCCCCAGCAGGGAGATTCCATTTCAGCTGGGGACCAACACCTCACAGGCCCCTGCTCCCCAGGACTGGTGGGGACCTCTCCTGCAGGGGGTCCTGGGAGGGGGGACCCAGGGGCTGCATGGGGCCTGGGGGCTTCTCTTCTCCTGCTCCCACCCTCCTGCCAGGTCGTTGCACCCTGGAGGCTGCCAGAGTTCTACCAACGCTTCCCTGGGCGCCGGGAGCTGATGGACTATGCCAAGGTAGGGGCTGGGTGCTTGGGTGGCCCTGGGGTGCTTGAGGCGGCCACAGGGTGCTCAGGGTGGTTATGGGGTGCTCAGAGCAATCACAGGGTGCTCAGGGTGGTTATGGGGTGCTCAGAGCAATCACAGGGTGCTCAGGGTGGTTATGGGATGCTCAGAGCAATCACAGGGTGCTCAGGGTGGTTATGGGATGCTCAAAAGCAGTCACAGGATGCTCAGGGTGATTATGGGATGCTCAGAGCAGTCACAAGATGCTTAGAGCAGCCATGGAATGCTTGAAGCAGCCATGGGATGCTCAGGGTGGTTATGGGATGCTCAGAGCAGCCATGGGATGCTCAGGTGGCTGTGGGATTCTCACCATGGCTTGGCAGGTGACAGCATTAAGCCCTGCACCACATCCCTGCAGCCCCAGGCTGGAGCCTTCTGGTTGGGTTGGGTTTTTAGTTCTCCCCCCTCCTTTATTGCCTTTTTTCTCCTCTCTCTCTCTCTCCAAGCCCCATAATTACCTGGCTATTAATGGCAACTCACTTTCCAGGGGAGCAGGTCCCAGCTCCCTGACTTGCCTGACAGACAAAGCAAATCCTTTTGCCTTTGTTGTCACTTCCCTTTTGAAGTACAAGTTGCAATAAAACATATTAGAAGTTTTGCATCAGGTTTTTATGTGCCCACCAGGGTACCTTTCTTCCCCCACGACTTGGTGGCAAAGCTTGACAACTGGGCTCAATCAATCACCGGGGAAAAGGCAGCTCTGTGCACACACCAGAAAATTGCTTCAGTTTTTAAATAGCTGCCCTGGAGGCTGCCTGCCTGGGCAAAGCTCGGGGAAAAAAGGAGCTGGAGGTGTGTGGAGCTGGAGGGATGCAGGCTGAGGGAGGGAGAGAGAGAGAGAGAGGGAGAGAGGAGCCCTCCGAGCCCATTAGGGCCATGGAGAGCAGCGTGTTGAGGATTGTGTTTGCCATCTGCCAGGGGGTTCTGAGGGGGGCAGTTGAGGAGAGCTTTCCATATGTTGCCAAACAAATCGTCCAGGAGGGGAGTTGTTGTGAGGAGTGCCGCGGCGAATGGAACATGTGTTTGGGGCTCGGGGGTTTTGTTTGGGTTTGGTTGGTTGGGTTGTTGGGAGAGGAAGGGGAGAAGGGAAACGAAGGAGGCCAGGGCACGTTCAAAGGGAAAAGGTGGGGCTGGGGCTCTGCTGGGGCTCTCAGGGCTGTGGTTCTGCTCAGCACCAAGAACAGAAAGGGCTTTTTCTCTTCTCTGTGTGCTCAGGAGGAGGAGATGTGAGGCCAGGTGAGCTCTGGTGACCTTGTTAGGGAGCTGGGCTCTGCGCTGCAGAGGCCACCAGGGCTGTGTGTCCCCAAGGGTGGTGTGCTCAGGGTGTCACCCACATGCCTGGGGAGCTGTGTGTGGCCCCATGGTGGCAGAGCATCAGCCCTGTCCAGGCTGCAGAGCATTCTGTGGGCCTGGAGACTTCTGTCCCTGCATCACCTCCACCTGTTGAGGAGCCCAGCTCAGGGAATGCACTGCCCTGGGCCTGCAGCTAGGACAAGCACAATGCCCATGTTGCTGTCTTCACCACCTGGGTTCATGAGGTGCTCTGAAGCACCTTCTTGGCTGGTGGCAGGGCTGGGGGTGAGCTTTCCCTTCCCAGCAGCCTCACTGTGTCCCTGAGGTGCCCATTGAAGTGGCCCTCCTGGTGGTGCTGCTGTTGTTCATGGTCAGGGACACCGATGTCCACCTCGCTCTGTGCCACCTTGCTGGTGGCTGTAGGCTGTGACTTTGTGCTTTTGGGGGCTGATGCCAGCAGGAGCTGGGGCTGGCTGTCCCCACAAGCTGTCCCAGCCCTTTTCCCCTTCTCCTGGCAGAAGCATGGCATCCCGGTGCCCGTCACGCCGCAGACACCCTGGAGCATGGATGAGAACCTCATGCACATCAGGTGAGAGAGAGGCTGGCTGGGTGGGGGGCTCCTGTGGCTTGAGGACCCACATCCGGGGGTGCCTCAGTCCTGTGTGGCCAGGACAGTCCCTCTCACCTCCAGAGCCCCAGATGCCCCACCATGTGCCACCCAAGGGTGACCCCAGAACCTCCAGCCTCCCCTTCTGCCCAGCTGCCCACGTCTCAAGGGGTAGCATCCACCTCCTGCTCTCTCCCAAGCCCTTGCAGGGCTGCTTCCAAAAGCCCCTGGAGGTCCATAACTCACATTTCTGTGCCTCCTCAGTGTGTGGTGGGAGAGGAGGGGTGGCCTCGGCGGGTGCTGGGGTTGCAGGTGCTGCAGTGACTTCTCTCTCCTTCCCTGCCTGCTGCAGCTACGAAGCCGGGATCCTGGAGAACCCCAAGGTAATCGATCAGGGCTGCCTGGCCGCCGCCTGTTTGCAGCCTAATTGGCAATTTCACGGCGGGCTGTGAGTGGGGGGGGGGAGGCCCTGACACCCCCCTCCGACCCCCGCCTCTCCCGGCACGTTAATTGCCGCCGGCGTGAGTAGGGGCAGGGACGTTGCAGGGTGACACTGGAGGGGACGATGTCACGGGGCAGCAATAAAGGAGCAATTAGACCAGGAGCTGGTGGGAGGGCAGGGGCTGGTGGCAGAGGTCTGAGTTGTCCCCTGCCAGCTCCCCCAGCTCACTTTGCTTTGCCGTCCCCACTAGCCAAGGGGCGAAACCTCCTCCTGCATGGGGAGGTGCTTGAAGACCCCTGAGGGCACCCATGGGAGCGCCAAGGACCCATGGATGCTTTCTGGCCAAGCCCCTGGTGGTGGTGGGTGCCGTGCCATGGCACACTGCTCCTGTGGGCATCAGCCTGGCTGTGGCTGCCCGTGAAGGGTGCTCGTGGTCTGGCTGCCCGCTGGCCTCTGCCCCGGCTGCTCCTGCCCCAGCAGGGCCCCGTGCTGGTGGCCACAGGAACTCTCCATCGGAGAGTAGGGGCAGAGGAGCTGGCAGCAGCTGCCTGGAGCCCAGAGCCCGCAGCCAGCAGCTGCCTGGAGCCCAGAGCCCGCAGCCAGCTCACTGCAGCTTCTGGTGGGAGTGTGAGGAAGAGGAAGGTGGAGTCCTGATCCCACTCAGTGCCCTTTGGAGAGGTGTCTGTGGATTGGGATTTGCCAGGCTAAGTCCTTGGGGGATCTCCTCCTGCAGGTTGCAACAGGAATGGGGTTTTGTGCCTCTAGCTGGAGGAAGCAAGGGACTGACCCATGCCCTTCCTAGTGCACTCATTCTGACCCACCATTCCATGCCCAGCACCTCTCCTTCTGGGCTGGACCCCTAGTCCCAAGGCTCTGCCCAGGCCATTTCTGTCAAACTCAGCTTGGGAACTGGGGATCATTTAGCAGAGAACAGAGCAGTGACTCTATCCCTGAGCACCCTCTGCTTGGGCACCTCTGCCTTTGCCAGCACCAGGCAGTGGCTTTCCACCGCCTCATGTCCCCTTCCCATCCCCACTGACCCCATGTGGGACATCACAGAATCACTTTTGGGTTGGAAGAGCCCTCTGGGGGCATCCAGTCCAACCATCAACCCAGCACCACCGCGGCCACCAAACCCTGTCCCCAAGTGCCGTGGCCACACATTTCTGGAACCCCTTCAGGGACAGCAACTCCACCACCTCCCTGGGCAGCCCCTTCCAGCCTTCCCCTCCCCACAGCCCCCCGTCCTCGCCACCCCCTCCCCCTTCCCACGGCGCCGGGCACCGGGGAGGCCGCAGCACGATCCGGGGTGCCGGGCACGACGCGGGGCTCCCCTCCCCGAACCCCCGGGACCTGCCGAAGGCAGGGATTTGAAAGCAGATGGTTGAGCTATTTTCTGCCTCTGTGAGGCCCGATTGAAGGGCAATGAGGCAGCTAATGTGGAGAAAGATAGAAATTTACTTGCTTTAACTTCATATGGCACCCTGAAAGAGTTCATTCAGGCCCGGGCACAACAATATCAGCCGGATGAATAAACCATTTGCGGCATCGATAGCTCTGCATCATGGTTTACTTCATGGACCATTTGCTTCCAATTTCTTCTCTTCTTGCCCCGTCTTTCCAGCTTCTTTTTTTCCCCTCCCTCTCTCCCTTTCCACTCACTCTTCCTTTTTTTTTTTTCCCTTTCCTTTTTTTCCCCCCCTCCTCCCTGCTTTCCCCTTCTTCCTCCTTTTCCCCTTCCTGCCCTTTTTCCCTCCTGCGCTTTTTACTTCTCCTCCTCCCTTCTTTTCTTCTCCTCCTCCCTTCTTTTTTTCTTCTCCTCCTCCTTTCTTTTTTTCTTTTCCTCCTCCCTTCTTTTTTCTTTTCCTCCTCCCTTCTTTTTTCTTCTCCTCCTCCCTTCTTTTTTCTTCTCCTCCTCCCTTCTTTTTTCTTCTCCTCCTCCCTTCTTTTTTCTTCTCCTCCTCCCTTCTTTTTTCTTCTCCTCCTCCCTTCTTTTTTCTTCTCCTCCTCCCTTCTTTTTTCTTCTCCTCCTCCCTTCTTTCTTCTCCTCCTCCCTTCTTTCTTCTCCTCCTCCCTTCTTTTTTCTTCTCCTCCTCCCTTCTTTTTTTCTTCTCCTCCTCCCTTCTTTCACCTTTTTTTTCTTCTTCCACCTTTTTTCTCATTTTCCTTCTTTCCCCCACTCCTTCTCCCTTCTTATTCCTTTTTCTCTTCCCCATCCTCTTCCCCATCCTCTTCCCCATCCTCTTCCCCATCCTCTTCCCCATCCTCTTCCCCATCCTCTTCCCCATCCTCTTCCCCATCCTCTTCCCCATCCTCTTCCCCATCCTCTTCCCCATCCTCTTCCCCATCCTCTTCCCCATCCTCTTCCCCATCCTCTTCCCCATCCTCTTCCCCATCCTCTTCCCCATCCTCTTCCCCATCCTCTTCCCCATCCTCTTCCCCATCCTCTTCCCCATCCTCTTCCCCATCCTCTTCCCCATCCTCTTCCCCCCCTTTTTCTTTCCTTTCCCCTCCCTCCCCCCCCCTTTTCCTTCCCTTTTCCCCTCCTATTTCTCTCCCCTCTGTCCGTCCCCCCCCCCCCCTTTCTCTTTTCCCTTCTCTCCCCTTTAAAGATGACATCGCAGGACTAAGCCCCCCTGCAGGGAGGGATAAATAGGAGGCATTGATACACTGCAACAAACTATTTGTCATTTGAACTGTGCTTTTCGGAGGGAGAATCAGCAGAGGAGGGGCTGGCACCCGTAATGATGGAATGCAAGCCAAATGTCACTTTTATTTCTATTTAGTTGTTTTATGTAATGGAGGTTTTCATAGTTGGCTTGGAAAATTGGAAACTACCTGACTTTGACTTCCAATGTTTAGTAAAGAGTTTTTAATACTTGCCGGGATTCCTCCTTCCCCCCCCCGCCTCTTCTCTCTCCCTTCTTTTCCTTTTGAACTCCAAGTTTTTCATCATCTCTGGTTAATCAGTGTGATGGGGGCTAGGAAAGGCCAAGACGATGTAAAATTGAAATCCTCAGCCCGTGTAATCCGTGCGTGTGCGGCCGGGGAGGGGGGGCCCGGCGGAGCCGCGCCTCTGCCTCCAGACATGGGAAAGGGGCAACGGCGGCGGCGAAGGAGAGCCGGAGGAGGAGGGGGGGTGCTGGGAGAGGTAGGGATGTGGCCCTGGGATCGGGATGTATCCCCCTGCGATCCGGCCGTGTCCCTGGGATCCAGCTGTGTCCCTGGGATCCAGCTGTATCCCTCGGGTTTGGCTGCAGGGAGGTTAGGATGAGGGCAAAGAAGGGTCCCAGGGTGTGGGAGGGTTGCAGGCACAGGATGCTGCCACCCCCCCGGGCGCTGGCAGGGTTCAGGCTTTGCTGCTTAGCAGGCAGAGCCAGAGGAAGTTTTCACTGACAGGCTTGAAAAATATTAGATGGAGACACTTGCTGCACAGAAATTCCTTTTGCTCCCCACAGCTTCTTTCTTTTTCTCTTTTTAAAGCAATTACTTTTTCTTTGGGAGATTCCTGACTTTCTCTGAGGGGGTTCCTGACTTGCTTTGGGAGATTCCTGACTTTCTCTGGGGGGGTTCCTGACTTTCTCTGAGGGGGTTCCTGCCTTGCTTTGGGGGTTTCCTGCCTTGCTTTGGGGGGTTCTGCCTTGCTTTGGGGGGTTCTGACTTCCTTTTGGGTGGTTCCTGACTTGCTTTGGGAGATTCCTGACTTGCCTTGGGGGTTTCTGACTTGCTTTGGGAGATTCCTGACTTTCTCTGGGGGGTTCCTGACTTTCTCTGAGGGGTTTCCTGCCTTGCTTTGGGGGTTTCCTGCCTTGCTTTGGGGGTTTCTGACTTGCTTTGGGGGGTTCTGACTTCCTTTTGGGTGGTTTCTGACTTGCTTTGGGAGATTCCTGACTTGCTTTGGGGGTTCCTGACTTGCTTTGGGGGGTTTCTGACTTGCTTTGGGAGATTCCTGACTTGCTTTGGGGGTTTCTGACTTGCTTTGGGAGATTCCTGACTTGCTTTGGGGGTTTCTGACTTGCTTTGGGGGGTTTCTGACTTGCTTTGGGAGATTCCTGACTTGCTTTGGGAGGTTTCTGACTTGCTTTGGGGGTTTCTGACTTGCTTTGGGTTTTTTACTCACTTGCTTTGTACCTGAGTCCCTTTTAGCCTCTCTGGAAAGGAGGAAAAAAGTGAGCAGGAAAAGCAAAGTGCTTGCAAAAGGGGAAGAGAAAGGGGGGGGGGGGGGGGGGGGGGGGGGCAGGTGGCTGAGTGCAGGCAGAGCTCTGCTGCCCAGTGGTGCCAGAGCTCCAGCTCTCACCTGCCTGGTTTTGGGGGGGGAGGGGGCAATACGACTTTGCCACCACTTCAAAGGCTTGCAGGAGTGGCTCAGGTTGGAGAACTCCCACCTGAGATGCTCGCACTGGGGTGGGGTTAGCTCACTGGAGGCTCCTTTGCTGTGTTCCCAGCAGTGCTGGCCAAGGACATCTCTGGCCCAGCCCGGCTCTGCCGTTTGCTTGCTCGCTGCCTTCCCACCACGTTGCTCATGCCCTGGGTGCTGCGTGCCTCAGTTTCCCTCCCCTACATCTCTGGGAGCTGTGTCTGGGTGTGCCTGGGTGTCCCTTTAGAGCCAGCACTCTGCCACCACTGTCCTTGGAAGGTGTTTAGGGGGTCAGCATGTGGCATTGCATGGCCTGTGAGTGCCAGGGGGCACAGGAAGTTGCCCAGCAGCTGCTCTCGGGGCTGGGAAGCTCTTTTTATTGTTGGGTTTTTTTTTTCCCTCCTCCCTTCTTCTGGAAGCCTTCTTATTATTGTTATTTCCCCTCTTTTTCTGTCATGTGCTTCCATTGCTGCAGTCCGTGGCTGGCACCTGAGCCTCCTGTGCCCTGCCTCTGATGGAGAGCAGATTCCTCCCTCCTATGAATCTAGAGGAAAAGCCCCCAGCCGCTCACCGAGGTGGCTGTGCTCTGAAATGAGTTTTTGCTTTGTTCCTCTATTTCCCCCTGTGTGTATTAACCCTGGGGACAGCGTGGCAGAGCCGGGGTGCCAGGAGCACCTGCTGAGGTCAGGACTCCTCATCAGCTCTTCAGTCAGCGCCAAATAAGCCCAGGCAGGGCACGGGGAGGCAGGCGCCCACCCTGCCGCCCGCTGCCAGCCTCCTGCCTTCCCCTGCCTGCCTGGCTCCTCTGCAGCCATCCCACCTCCAGCTGTGGAGGCGTTGGAGGGAAGGATGAGATGGAGCTGGTGGGGGGAAATTGGCTGATTCCTCCAACCCCTTTGTTGCGGGGCGCCGGTGAGCGCCGGTGCTGCGCTGTGCCAGCCCCGAGCTCTAGGGTCGGGGATGTGGGATGGGGTTGGGGCTGCCAACAGCTCTGGCCATACCAATGTCACTGACCCTCCCTCTTCTTTTCCCTCCCCCTGGCAGAACCAGGCCCCCCCTGGGCTCTACACGAAGACCTGTGACCCAGCCACCTCTCCTGACACCCCGGACGTGCTGGAGATCGAGTTTGAGCGGGGTAAGCTTCTCCTCACAGCTGGGCCCCCTCCCCAGCCAGGACGGGGCTGCAGGGGGGCCAGGAGCACCCCTGGGCAGGGGGGGTGAGCCCCAAAGGGTGGCATCAGGGCTTGGGATGGTGCTTGCAGCACGTTGGGAGGTGTGGAAAAGGTCTGGGAATGTCTCAGGGAGCTCACTAGGGCTTCCTTGAGAGCAGAGGGGGATCCAAGCCCCCACCCCAGGCACAGGGATAGAATCAAGGACCCATCTGGGTGGGGAGAGACCTCTCAGCCCATCGAAGGCAAACATTAACCCAGTACTGCCAGGCCACTCGGTCAAGGTGCCACCTGTATAGGGTCCTGGCTGGCACAGGGTGGCCCTGGCCGGTGTCATAGCTGGGCAGATGCTTCAGCAGGATTTGTCCAGTGGTGCTCTCAGCATCACATGGAGAAGGCAGGAGCACCCCCTCCCACCCTGGGGGGTGCACACGGTGGGATCCAGCCCTGGAGCTATCCCCCAGAGAGGGAACAGAGGGCAGCCACATCCATGCCCCTGCCACAACCATCCTGGCAGCAGCAGCAGCGTGGCCACAGCCCAAGGTCACGGGGGAGAGACCCCACTTGGAGGGGGACCCCTTCCCCACCACCCGAGTCCCTGCTCCGTTAAAACGATCCTGCTGCAAGGAGCAGCTCCCCCCCACCCCTCCCTTCCTTCCCTGCAGCAGCCCCCAGCCCCTCCCCTCCAGGAGCCCATTCAGCCCCTAGTTAATTTATTTGAAGTTTTAATCTAATTATTAACTATTTTCAAGGCTAAGCAGCTTTGGCCAACAAGGGCCCCGCCGCCGTGGGCTCTCTCGGCTGGCGGACCCCGGCCAATGCCCCATAGAAAGGAGCCGGGGGCCGAGGGGAGGGCGCCGGGGGGGGGGGCGCAGCACCGAGAGGCAGCTTAAGGCTCATTATTGCCGCGAGTTACATTTAATAGCAATTTACAACCGGGTTTATAAACCCCCCGGCAAATAGGGGGCTGCAGGGGAGGGGGAGGTGGATTTGGGGGAGCTGACAGCCCCCATCGGGGGGGGGGTGTGAGGTCGGGGGTGGGGGGGGGGAGAGCTCAATAATAAAGACTCGAAAGGGAGGCATTGAGGCTGATTGGCAACTGATAGCGCGTTCCATGGAAATGAGGAGGGCAGATGGAGGGGGGATTAGGCTCCAACTCCGCACCGCTTTTCTTTGTGGGCCCCCCAGCCCCCTTGTCAGCTTCCTAATACATTTATTGCTCATTTCACACCGGTAAAGAAAAATGCCTCTTTCTATTCAGCAGCAACCCCCCCTCTCCCTGCCTCACCACCACCATCACCACCACCCTGCCCTGCTCCTTGCCCGGAGCCCTTAGGGGAAAAAAATAAGGGGGGAAAGAAAAAAGAGGGGCTAAAGGAAAAAAGGAGGGAGAGGGGGGGAAAAAAGAGGGGAAAAGATAAAAAAGAAGGGGAAAAAAGAAAGAACAAGAGGAGGAAGGAGAAAGATGAGGGGGGAAGGGAAAAAAAAGGAGAAGAAGAAAAATGGGGGGAAAGAGAGAAAGTAGAGGGGGGAAAGAAAGAAAGAAGGGGGGAGAAAAAAAAAGAAAAAGAGATTAAAGATAAAAAAAGTGGGAAAGAAAAAAGGAGGAGGAAGAGAAAAAATAGAGGGGAAAGAGAAAAAGGAGTGAGCAGAAAAAAAGAGGAAGGGAAAGAAAAGAGGGAAAGAAGAGGAGAGAGGGAGAGAAAAAAGGGGGGCAGAGAGAAAAAAGAGAGGGGGAAACAAAAGTGGAAGAGGGAAAGAAGAGGTGAAAAAATGAAGAAGAGGAGGTAAAAGAGGGGACAGAAGGAAAAAGGGGGGGTGGAGAAGAAAGGGAAAAGGGAGTGGGGGGAGCGAAGAGAAGGCGAAAGGGGCAGCAATGAATCGGTGTCGGGGAGCACCCCGCGGAGGGCTGCGTGTGCGTGCGTGTGCGAGCGGCTGCGCCCCAGTGCGGGGGTCCCACCCCCCCCCGGCCGCCCCCCTGCGCTGGCAGAGGGAGGGGACACGCATTTGTCAGCCCCCACCCCGTGGCAGGGGCTGGTGGGACAGAAGGTGCTGCGCCCTAAGACAATTGCGGAGCGTGAAATTCAATTAGGGAAGGGCCTGGTCGCAATTTCACAGGCTCTAAAAAAGGGAGGAGGGAGAGGAGGGGAGAGGGGGAAAGGCCGGGCGGGGGGCGGGGGGGGGGGCCGGGACACGACGGTTTTATGGCCTTTTTATTTATTTATTTATTTCACTCCTCTCCCGAGGAGGCTCCCCCCCGGCCTCCCCCTCCCCTCGCCGCCCTGCACCAGCTTGCCTCTGCCTTTTTAAGAAGTTATTTAGAGTTCATATCTGTCACATCCATTTAACGCCCGCGGGGTGACGTGCCGGGGGGGGGTTCCTGCCTGCCCCTCCTCCCTCCCCGCCCCCGCAGGTGTCCCTGTGAAAGTCACCAACGCCGGGGATGGAGCCGCTCATTCCTCCGCCCGGGAGCTCTTCATCTACCTGAACGACATCGCGTGAGTGCCAGGCTGGCCCCTGCCAACAGGCTGGCAGCGGGGACCAGGGCAGCCTCCCCAGGGGTGGGGGGATGCGGGATGCTGGCAGCAGGCACACCCCGGTGGGCACAGGGATGGTGGTCAGCAGGGGGAGGGTGGGATGGTCCCAGCTGGGTCCTAGCAAGCAGAGCTGGGTGTGGAGGCCAGGAGCACGGAGGTGGTTTACTCCCTGTGCCTGAAGAGAGCTCCAAAGTCTCATTGACACCCTCTGGATGGGTGGGGGCTGCCCTGCCCTGAGCCTCCCAGGGCACTCCCTGCATGAGGGCACCCTTTGCCCCTAGTCCCAGCTCTTCCCCAGCCCCACATCCTGGGGGGCATCACCTTGCACTGCCTGCCCAAGGGGGCTCAGTGTCCCTTCTGGGGCAGTCAATTTCTTACATGCACAGAGACCCTCCTGCCCAGGTTCATGGCCCTGTCCTCCTCCTGCTTCTGCTGCAGCAGCTTCCTTGGGGTTTTGTGCCCTGTGCCACCCCATGCCACCCTGTGCCACCCCATGCCACCCTGTGCCTGGCTTCTGTGGCCACCAGGACAAAGACATTCCCAGGGGCTTGCCCAGCAGGGCAGCAGTGGAGAAGCAGCTGGTGGCCCCACAAAGATGAGAGGAAATGGAGAGCAAATCCATCCCCCTGTCACCTGTCCTGGGGGTCACCAGTGCTTCCCAGGGGCTGCCCATGCTGCCACCTGGGGTTTGCCCAACCTCCCTTCTCCCTGGCAGGGGCAAGCACGGCGTGGGGCGCATCGACATCGTGGAGAACCGCTTCGTGGGCATGAAGTCCAGAGGTGAGCAGTTGCCCACCAGTGCTGCCAGCCCTGCCCCAAAAACAGCCCCAGGAAGGGAAAACCCTGGTGGGATGTGGTGGGTGCTCAGCACGGCTCAGGACACAGCACAGCCCTCAGCTGCTCCCTCCCCATCACCTTTTGACTTCTTATTGCTCACTAACCAAGGCAGCTGCCTGCTGCCAGTGCCACAGTCTGCACCAGCCCTGAGGTCCCACTGCCACTGGAGACCCAAGCTCTTGAGTGAGCCCTGTCCCCAAGCTGTGGCCTCATGTGAGAGGATGCCTATGGCGAGCCCTGGAGTGTGCAAGGCTCTGTAGCACTGGTCCAAAGTGCCAGAGTCTGATGCAAGTCACTGAGGGAGTTTCAAACCCGGTTTTTGATCCATTTGGGTGGCTTTGAGGCTGACTCTGAGCATTGATCACCCACCAGGCAACCTCTGGAGGCAGCAAGCTGCCCCACGCAGAACTCGGTGAGGAGGCAGCTCCTCAGAGTAAGAGGTTCCATCTAAAGATGAGGAAGACCTAACCTGAGGGTGCTGGAGCCCTGGAGCAGGCTGCCCAGAGAGGGGTTGGGGTCTCCATCGCTGCAGACATTCCCAACCCACCTGGATGTGTTCCTGTGTGACCTTTCCCAGGTGACCCTGCCTTGGCAGGCGAGGTTGGACTTGGTGATGTCCAGAGGTCCCCTCCAACACCACCCCCTGTTCCCACCCCCCAATTCTGTGGCCGTTTCCCATCTCTTCACCCCACCCTCTGGCTTCCAATCTCATTAGCTGCTGCCTCTCTTTAAAGCTGCCCTCTGCACAGGGCGGCAGCAGAGCTCGCGGCGAAGCTCAGCCCGCGGCCTCCCTCCCCACCAGCCCTATCCCTGAGAGCATCAGCCGTGGAAGGAGGGAAACAAAACCCCAAATCATTCCATCTGGGTTTGAATAATCGAATTAAAACTGAAAGAGGCAGGGGAGGTGGAAGGGGGGGTGGGGGGGAGAACAAAACCAGAGCCCGAGCCCCCGGCGCCAGCCTGCGCCTTGGCACGCAGGATGCTGAGTAATTTGTCAGAATCCATTTGATTTTTTGAAGAGCCACTGACACGCTCTAGTGACCCTTCCACCATTTAATAATTTCTCCAAACCCCATTTAACTGTCATGTCTGTCTGCTGCCTGACAGCCCCCAGCCGCCGCCTGCTGCCAGATGCGGGAGGACCGGGAGCGCCGGGGGGGGGCAGTAGGGGGTGCTCGGAGCTTGGGGGGGGGGCTCCCTGCCCTTTGTTTTGTGATTTGGAGAGGGGTTAGCAAAAAAAACACCTCCCAGGAAGCTGCTCTGAGAGCTGCTCTGCAGGAGAGGTGGAGAGCCAGGGTGGGAGGGTGGTGGAGCAGGAGGGCAGTGGAGCAGGAAGGTGATGGAGCAGGAGGACAGTGGAGCAGGAAGGTGATGGAGCAGGAGGGCAGTGGAACAAGAAGGTGATGGAGCAGGAGGGCAGTGGAACAAGAAGGTGATGGAGCAGGAGGGCAGTGGAGCAGGAGAGTGATGGAGCAGGAAGGTGATGGAGCAGAAGGGCAGTGGAGCAGGAAGGTGATGGAGCAGGAGGGCAGTGGAACAAGAAGGTGATGGAGCAGGAGGACAGTGGAGCAGGAAGGTGATGGAGCAGGAGGACAGTGGAGCAGGAAGGTGATGGAGCAGGAGGACAGTGGAACAAGAAGGTGATGGAGCAGGAGGGCAGTGGAACAAGAAGGTGATGGAGCAGGAGGGCAGTGGAGCAGGAGAGTGATGGAGCAGGAAGGTGATGGAGCAGAAGGGCAGTGGAGCAGGAAGGTGATGGAGCAGGAGGGTGCTGCAACCAAAGTGGCTCCACCACCACACTGCCAAAAGTGGTTTGGATCCTTTGGGGTCAGCAGGGCAGGAGATGGAACCTGGGCTCTCTGGGCAGATGGGAGGAGATGGTCCCTCCCTGAAGGGAGGTTGTCACCAGGTGGGTGTTGGTCTCCTCTCCCAAGCCACCAGGGGTAGAAGTAGAGGGAATGGCCTCAGGCTGCACCAGGGGAGGCTTAGGCTGGGCACTGGGGAAAGTTTCTTCACAGAAAGGGCTGTGAGGCACTGGCACAGGCTGCCCAGGGAGCTCATGGAGTCCCCGTGCCTGGAGGTGTGCAAAAGCCGTGGGGAGGTGGTGCCTGGGGAGGTGGTGCCTGGGGAGGTGGCTTAGTGCTGGGCTAAGGGTTGGACTCAACGACCTCAAAGGTCTTTTCCAACCTAAGTGATTCCATGAAATCCGCAGGGCTTGGGGCTCTGCAGGTTCCTCAGGGCGGCAGAGGGACCCCCTTCTCCCCTGGGACCCCTTCTCCCCTGGGACCCCTTCTCCCCTGGGACCCCTTCTCCCCACGGAGCCCTCTCCCCCAGGCCTCCCCAGCTGCAGGGGAAACTGAGGCACCGGCAGGCAGCAGCACAGCAAGAGCCCTCCATGGCTGCAGAGGTGGCAGTGGAGGCTCCTGGCAGCTGCCTCCCCTCCATCCCCTCCCGGAGCCGGGGAAGAGAGAAATTCATTTGCATTGATTTTTACTCAGCTCCTAATTGAACTTCGTTAAGGCCTGACGGGCGCGGGGCGAGCCGAGCGTGCCCGCAGCAGCCTCCCCAGCCCCATTAACTCCATTTTGCCATATTTGTTTTAGTGGGAGGAGGTGTGGGGGGGGGAGGGGGGGTGTAATTATGGGATGCCGGGGAGCTGCAGCCGGCCGGGGGCTCGGCTGCCCGCGGGACCGTGGCCCTGCCTCTCCTGCCTCTCACATCCTCATTATCAAATTATCTTTTTAACTCCGAAGGGGGGCTAATTAAGTGAAGTAAATGAAATCAGTGGGGAGGAAGTGGAAAGGAAGGGATGGCTGCTGCCAAAAGAGCCCAGGGCTGCTGCCTTCGGCTGGGGCTTCTCCTCCCCGCAGCCTTCCCCTTCCTTTCCTCTTTTCCTCCCCGCGATGTGCTGAGCAGATGGAGCAGGAGGAAAGGGGAAAACCTCTTCCCTGTGGTGAACCCACACCAGGTCATGCTTGGCCTCAGTCGGTGTGGGCACGATCCTCCCGTGGCCAGCATCCTGTCAGGGGCAGCAGCTTTTCGTGGCCAGCATCCTCCCCTGGGCAGCACCTCCCCACGGGCAGGACGTCCCCACGGGCAGCACCGCTCTCCCCTTCCCCTCGGGCAGCCCCCATCCCATCCGGATGCCATCAGGAGTGACAGCCTGCACTCAGCCCAGGGAAATGGCAGGGCTGGAGGTGAGCTGACAGCAGAGGTTACAAATAGGAAAATTTTAAGCAGCAGCAGCAGCAGCAGCAGCAGCAGCTGTCTCTTTGGCTGTGTGTCCCCCCCCACTTCATCCCCCCCCCCGCTCTGGTGCCCCCCTTCCCCAGCAGTAATTACGGGGTGATTGAAGCTTCTCCAGGCTGCTGTGCTGACACCTCTGTCTTTTTCCTGTAAACACGGGGAGATGAAAATAGACACTTGGAGACGCTGCCGGTGTCACTTGGAAGGTGTCTGTTTTCCCCTCGCTGAGGCTGGGAGAGTGGCTGTCAGCTCCCCCCCGGCTCTGCCCTGGCTCTCACCTCCACTCCCTGGTCCTCTAGCATCAGGTCAGCTGGGATGGGCAGGGGTGCAGGCAGACGGGCAGGAGGTGAGGGTCAGGACACGAACCCAAACCTTCAGTCATCCCAAGCCGGCTTTAACCCCTCTCGAGTGGTGGTGCTGACAGAGCAGCCCTGACCGCGGGTGTGTCACAAACCTGGGACAGTTCCCATCGATGGAAGGGGGACAGGGTGGTGCTGGTGGAGCAGTTCTGGCCACGAGTAAGTTACAAACATGGGGAGGGGACAATCCCCACGGATGGAGAGGGGACAGGGGGATGCTGGTGGGGCAGCCCTGGCCATGGATATGCTCATGGCATAACCATCCTTGCTTCAAACGCCCAGAGAACCCCTCCTGCAGCAAGCCACCCCCGAGCAGCTCGAACAAAGGCAGCGGCTGGCCCCGGGGCATCAACCCTCCCCGCCAAAATCATCAACCCTCCCCCTCCACCCCTTGTGCAAGGGAGGGGGGAGGCATTACCGACCCCGAACGGGGTCTCCCTGCCAGCCACCAGGTATCCTCAGCGCTTGGCGGGGCTGATCCTCGGCAGGGGAGGCAGAGGAGGGAGGCAGAGGAGGGAGGCAGAGGAGGGAGGCAGAGGAGGGAGGCAGAGGAGGGAGGCAGAGGAGGGAGGCAGAGGAGGGTCCGCGGTCCCCGCGCCGTGCCGTTAATTGCAGGTTTTCAGGCGCGGCGCCGCTGGGCAGGCAGCGGCGGGGGGGACGGCTTCCCAAACCCTGTCATTTCGCCTCCTCGGAGAGGGGAATGTAGACATTTTCTCCACGAGGTGCAGAGTGGACTTGTCTGGGCCCCAGCGTGAAGATAATGACAGCTGCATTTTGCAGCGAGCCGGGGCTGAATGCGCTCGAGCAGGGCTCCTCCTGACAGCAGAGTCATTATTTTTTGTCATTTGCTGACAGTTTGGGTCTCATTTGTTTCTCTCTCTTTCTCTGCTTCTCCCCCTGCCTGGCCAAATGGGTAGGTATCTATGAGACCCCAGCGGGGACCATCCTCCACCAGGCACATCTCGATATCGAGGCCTTCACCATGGACCGGGAAGTCAGGAGGATCAAGCAGGGGCTGGCCGTGAAGTTCTCCGAGCTGGTGTACAATGGTAGGTCTGCCCCTGCTGCCACAGAGCCTCCCAGCCTTCCTCCTCCTCCTCCTCCTCCTCTTCTCACTGCTGGAGGTTGCAGGTCCTGCTGGTCCATGAGCTCAGGGCTGTGAGGCTCACATGTGGGCTTTGGGGCTACTCAAGGGGCAGAAGATGAGTTTGCTCTTGCCAAAGACATCCTGCCAGCCTTCCTCCTCCTCCTCTTCTTCTCTCATTGCTGCTGGAAGGTGCAGCTGCTGCTGGGACATGAGCTCAGGGCTGTGAGGCTCACATGTGAGGCTACTCAAGGGGCAGAAGATGGATTTGTTTGTGCTGAGCTTGCCCCTGTGCTCTGTTTCGTGCCAAGGGCTGAGCTTGCCCCTGTGCTCTGTTTCGTGCCAAGGGGCTCCACACCTGCCTTGGGATGTGATGCCACCTCCCGTGAGGGCTTGCTGGGGGGGATCTCTCCCAGCCCAGCAACTCTGCTTTATCCCAGCAGCACAGCTGGATATCTCACAGGCTGTCCTTCACTGTCCCTTGGTCCTCACCACCACATCTTCCTCCAGCTCTTCCTTCTGACCCCCTCCAGCCAAGAAACACGCTGGAGTGTGGGGCACAAGAGCCCCCACAGGACCATGGAATTGTTCTGGTTGGAAGAGACCTTTAAGATCATTGAGTCCAATCCTTAACCCAGCACTGCCAGGTCACCACCAAACCATGGCCCTCAGCACCACATCTCTGCGGCTTTGAATCCCTTCCAGGCAGGAAGACTCCACCACTGCCCCGGGCAGCCTGGGCCAGGTCTTGACAACCCTTTCAGGGGAGAAATTGTTCCTTATGCCCAACCTAAGCCTCCCCTGGCACAATTTCAGGCCATTTCCTCTTGTCCTGCTGCTTGTTCCTCGGTAGAAGAGACCAACCCCATCTCACTCCAGCCTCCTCTCAGGGAGCTGTAGAGAGCAATGAGGTCTTCCCTCCCCTCTTCTCCAGACTCAGCTGCTCCTCACCAGCTCTGCTCTCCAGACCCTTCCCCAGCTGCCCCCATTTCCCAGCACAGTCAGAGACCTCTCCTGGCAGCCTGGCAGGGACAGGCACAGGGCAGGGAGGCACAGGCGGCTCTTGAGGTGCCTCTGCTCTGGCTGCCGGGGCCCGGGGGGCTGCAGGAGGGGCCAGGAGCATCCTGGCTGTGCTATGTGGTGTGCAGCCCACACAGCGGCACTGCGGGTTGTGGCTTCCAGCCTCCTCCGGCACGGCCAGGGCTGGGCAAGGACAGCACTGCCAGGGGGTGGGCTGCCAGCCGTAAGGGGCAAGGGGACAGCGGCTGGCACCCGCAGTGGCCCCTGCTCACCTTCAGCACCTTCCTCTCCAATGAGTCTTCCTCAGCTACTGGCATTCCCCACCCGAGGTCCTTTGCTGCTTATTCAGTCTTTCAGGGCTTGTGGGGCTGCAGAGGACCCAGCTCCCTGCTCCTTCAGCCACAGCCCCTGCCAAAATGCCCTCTCTGATGCCACTGCTGCCTCTGGCTATTTTTGATGAGGCTCTGCCCTGAGCTGCTTTAATTTTGACTCTTCTTTTTTAACACTTTAAGCACAAACCTGTTCATTTCCAACCCCTCCCTGGCTGTGAAGCCCCCAGACTGGGGACTCAGCTCTCCCTCCCCACCTCTGCCAGGCTGCTGTTTCCCTGCCTCCAGCTGCTGAATCCCCAGGGACTTCCAGCACGGTCCCAGACTTCCCAAACCCAAGCAACCACCCCCGGGGTGCAGGCAGCACCCCTGGGTCCCAGTGCCCCAGGCCAGGCTTTCAAGCTGAGCTTCCTTTCACACCTCGTCCCTGATTGCAGGACAATTGGCGTTTATCTCCCCCGGCCCCATTGATCCCATTGTGGAGGGCTGGCTTTGAAGCCAGCTCTGTCCCACCAGGTAGAGCCAGGTGTGGAAATGCCATTGTCCCCCTTGCCCCTGCTGTCATTAGGGGAGGATGAGGGGTAGGAGGAGGGAAGCCCATTAAGGGGGATCACTTCCAGCAGGGAATGCGTCTGTGGTGCTGGGGGGGTGAGGAGGAGGGGGAGGGGGACGTTTCCTCCCACCTGCAGCTGCCGAGTTGGGATTTAAGTAGCTGGTTATCATTTTAATGTCTCTTGGGCTTTCCAGGGGATGTGGTAACCCCACACCAATCCCGAGGGAGCTACAGTTGTACCCGGGGGGGCTAACAAAACCAGGGGTACCTGGCTGGGGCTGGGGCCCCTCCCGGTCTGAGTGGGAAGCCTCTCTCCGTGCCGTGATGGATCAGGGAGGTGATTTCGGCGGTGGGGACTGGCAGGGGTCGGTGCTGTGCTGATGCTGGGGACAAGGCTGCAGGACGTGGCCCTGCTGGGGGCCAGGAGGCCAAGCAACAAAAGAAATTGTTTGTTTCTTTAATGGCTTCTGCCGAGCCCAGCTGGGGAGGGAAAGGTGAGAGGGCACCGGTGTGCGAGGGAGGCGATGGGAGAGATAAACCCCGGGATGAGCCGGGGCGCTGAATGGGCTCTTTCTCTCCCTGCCTCTATCTCCTTCCCCATCTCCCAGGCTTTATTCCAGGCCTCCAAGGACTCCCTGGCTAATTAGCCTGCTTAGGGACAGGAGGGGGCGAGGGGGGTGACAGGCAGGGCTGTGGTCCCTCCGTGTGCCCACGGTGGCCTCAGTGGCCGGCAGCTGCTCCTGCAGGAGGAGTTCTGGGGGCCATGGTATGACCACACCTCGCCCCCAGCACCCGTCCTGGGCTTCAGTCTGGCTGCTGGGCACTTGGGGTGCCAGGGGACTGCTGCGCTGGCTGAGGCTGGGGCAGGAGCTCTTGCCATGGTCATGGTTAGATGGAGCTTAGCCACCAGGATGGGCTGGGGGTGCTGCTCCACTGGGACCGGGACCCGCCCCCCCCCCCCCCCCCCCGCAGGGGGGTTTGCTTCCCAAGGCACTGCTTTGGGGGACACACACTGCATCCCCCTGCAAAGAGCCCACAGCTGGGGGTGTCTCTCTGGGGCCAATTTCTGCCCTGCCTGTCCCAGGGAAGATGAACTCATCCCCTTCCTGGGGGGCTGGGAGCTGGTTCCCCCCTCCCCAGTTCTGTGCCCATCTGTCTCCACCTGCCCCTCCTGAGGTGATGGGCTGTGAGCAGCAGTTGCATGAACTTAACCAGGCTTTTGGTTTCTGTGGTCATTCCCACCCAGCAGGGCTGGAAGAGGAAAGGCTCTGATGCCTCACCTCTACCAGCTGGCTCCAGCCTCCTCTCCTGGCTGGGAACCCGAGGGCCACCCAGGGCAAGGGACACACAAGAGGTCTCCATCCCTCAGAGATGAACCTGGGTCCCAGCTCCTCATTCCCCTCTCCCGGCCCCACAGCTGCACACATACCCTTGATCTGCAGGACCCAAAGGGAAGCACCACCCTGCATGGGCACCCCAGGACCCCCCAGCCTCCCCTGTGCCCCCCTGACCCTGTCTCCTGCCCGCAGGCTTCTGGCACAGCCCCGAGTGTGAGTTCCTGCGGCACTGCATTGGGCACTCGCAGGAGGCCGTGGTGGGCACCGTCCGGCTCTCCGTCTTCAAGGGCCAGCTCTACATCCTGGGCAGGGAGTCCCCACGGTCCCTGTACAACGAGGAGCTGGTCAGGTGAGAGGGGCTTGGGGGGGCAGGGGGTCAGGGGCACTGGCAGCAAGCATCCCATTGCAACTTACTGCATCTCATCCTATTGCATCTTATCTCCTCCCATCCTCCTGCACCGCGCTCCAGCTTCTTTCATCCCACTGCATCCCATCCCAGCAGCCCCATCTCAGTTCATCTCATCTCCTGGCACCCCATCCCATCTTATTGCATCCCATCCCATGGCTTCACATCACATTTTGTTTGATCCTGTAGTGCTCCAGCTTCATCTTCATCCCTCCCCATCCCATTTCATTCCTCCCCATCCCATTTCATTCCTCCCCATCCCATTTCATTCCTCCCCATCCCATCCTGCTCTATTCCACCAAATCCCACTCCATCTCACCCCATCCCTCCCAGTCCTATCCCCTCCCTGCTGCCCTGTCCCATCCCCGTGCCAGCAGTGCCTCTCCTCCTGCCAGCCAAGTTCCTGCCTGAGGTACAGGCTCTGTTTTTCAGCCACTACCATTTCCCCCCCTCTGTTTTTTCCCTTTTCCTGACGCTGCTTCTCCTCAGCCCTCTCCTCCCCAGCCCTCTCTCAGCCCCTTTCAGTCCCTCCAAACACTTCACAAGCCACAAACACCCAAACCAGTTTAGATCAGGCGGAGTAAATGTCAAATTATCTTCTCTCTTTCTCTTCTCCACAGCTTTGCCTTTTTTTTGGTTGTTGCCTTTCCTTTCCCCCCCATTCCCTCCCCCTCGAAATCAACAGCTCCTAATAACCCATCCCAACCCTTCATTACGCCTCACACTCTCACTTGGAGAGATTAAGTGAATAAAGTCTGCAGCTGGAAAGAGAGAGGCTTAAAAAAATGGGGGGGGGGGGGAATATATGTGTCTATAAATAGATTAAGATAGCTATAAAACTGTAGCTGATGCAGATGAAACCCATGAGATGCAGAGTAAATAGAGTTGAGGGAGAGATTTGCAGAGACATACATTTGGTATTGGTATAGTTAATGGGGAGAAAGACAGGGTTGATACAAGGATGTTGTGTGTGAATGTGGAAAGCTGGTTTAGAGGTAAATAGAGTAAGGATAGATAAATAGAGTAAAAATAGATAAATGGATTAAAATAGATAACTAGATTAAAATTAGATAAATAGGTTCAAATCTGTTTCTAAATAAATAGATTAAAAATAGATAAATAGGTTAAAATACCTGAAAAGGTATAAAATAGATTAACATATAAAAATATTAGCATATAAAAATATTAACATATGTAAACAAGATGAACATATATAAAGTAGATTAAAATAGATTAAATAGATTAAAATATAGGAAATAGATTAAAACATATAAAATAGATTAAAATAAATTAAAACACATAAAATATAAAACCTAATCGATTAAATCTATTAAAATCTCGACCTATAAAAATCTATAAACTACCTTAAAATGCATAACTCTGTATAGAAGATAGAGGTATTGAAAAACGGACTTTAAAAATGTATTAAAATATATTAAAGAGAGAGAATGGAGGAGGAGAGGGGGAAAAAGAGAGAGAGAATGGAGTGGAGGAGGGGGGAAAAGAGGATGGAGGGGGAGAGAAAGAAAGGATGGAAGGGGAGAGAAAGAAAGAGATGATGGAGGGGGAGAGAAAAAAGAGAGGATGGAAGGGGAGAGAAAAAAGAGAGGATGGAGGGGGAGAGAAAAAAGAGAGGATGGAAGGGGAGAGAAAAAAGAGAGGATGGAAGGGGGAGAGAAAAAAGAGAGGATGGAAGGGGAGAGAAAAAAGAGAGGATGGAAGGGGAGAGAAAAAAGAGAGGATGGAAGGGGAGAGAAAAAAGAGAGGATGGAAGGGGAGAGAAAAAAGAGAGGATGGAAGGGGAGAGAAAAAAGAGAGGATGGAAGGGGAGAGAAAAAAGAGAGGATGGAAGGGGAGAGAAAAAAGAGAGGATGGAAGGGAGAGAGAAAAAACAGAGGATGGAAGGGAGAGAGAAAAAACAGAGGATGGAAGGGAGAGAGAAAAAACAGAGGATGGAAGGGGGAGAGAAAAAAAGAGAGGATAGAAGGGGAGAGAAAAAAGAGAGGATGGAAGGGGGAGAGAAAAAAGAGAGGATGGAAGGGGGAGAGAAAAAAGAGAGGATGGAAAGGGGAGAGAAAAAAGAGAGGATGGAAAGGGGAGAGAAAAAAGAGAGGATGGAAGGGGGAGAGAAAAAAAGAGAGGATAGAAGGGGAGAGAAAAAAAGAGAGGATAGAAGGGGAGAGAAAAAAGAGAGGATGGAAGGGGGAGAGAAAAAAGAGAGGATGGAAAGGGGAGAGAAAAAAGAGAGGATGGAAGGAGGAGAGAAAAAAGAGAGGATGGAAGGGGGAGAGAAAAAAGAGAGGATGGAAGGGGGAGAGAAAAAAGAGAGGATGGAAGGGGGAGAGAAAAAAGAGAGGATGGAAGGGGGAGAGAAAAAAGAGAGGATGGAAGGGGGAGAGAAAAAAGAGAGGATGGAAGGGGGAGAGAAAAAAAGAGGATGTAAGGGGAGAGAAAAAAAAAGAGAGGCTGGAGGGGTGTGGGGGGAAGGGGGTGGGCTGGAGGGGAGCAAAGAGAGAGGGAGAGAAAAGCAGGGCCACTTATTCTCCCCCTGTCTCCAACCATTTTCCTCTTTCTTTCTGATTTCTACCTCGCTGGTTTGAAAGGCTTTGAGTGACGGCGTCACGGGAGCCCGGGAGGGAGCTGTGCGAGGCAGAGCCGGGTGGAAATGCCTCTGCACAGTAGGTAGAAAGTAACGTAATTATAGAGCGGGTCAGAACCACTCCAATGAGCAAAAATAAAAGCACAGAGGTTTTTCTGTAGCCCGTCAGGGGAGGTAAAATCATTGTAAACTCTTCCCCCCCCCTCCCCCCTTTTTTTCCCCCCTTCTTCTCTCTTTTTTCCGACCCTCCACACCCCCCCCCCCCTTCACTTCTTTATCTCTCTCCCCCTACCCCCCCCTTTTTTTTTTCCTCCTTCAAGGTTTGTGGTTTCTGGGAAAGGAGCTGTGGTTGGGGACATAGGGAAGCAGCAGAGCTGGGATTTGGGGATGGGATGGGGTGGGGTCGGGGCTGGAGAGAGGCAGTGGCTGCTGCTGGGCACTTCTGCTCCGGCTCTGCTGCCCTGCCCTGGGCAAAGATCCCTGCCCAGGACTCTATCTGCCTGGAGCAGTATCCCCTGCCCGAGGCCCCACACCCTGCCCAGGACCTCATCTTCTGCCGGGGGCAATGTGCCCTGCCTGGGGCAAAGTCCCCTGCCCGGGACCCCATCCCCTGCCCGGGACAGCATTCCCTGCCCAGGACCCCATCCCCTGCCCGGGACAATGTCCCTGCTGGACAGCTCTGGGACAAGGAGCATCCCTGCTTGACACAAGCACACAGAGGAAGGATGACGATGCACAGGAAGGACCATGATAGGAACTTTGGGGCTGTGCCTCTAGCAGGACCTAGGGAGCCTGAGGATGCCGTTGGTGTGGCTCTGCTGCTCCCGAAGCCACCTGCTCCTTCCCCGGGGGGCTGCTGGGGACCCTCCTCCGAGCCCTCCACACCCACCAGCCAGCAACGAGGAGGCAGCAGACCAGGGCAGCAGCCTGCTCTGGGGTGCTCCACGTCCTTTCCCTTCCCAAGAGGCAGCCCCCAGCACCCCCAGGACCTCCCATCGTGGTGACAGTGACTTTCTCTCCACAGCATGAACGTGCAAGGGGACTACGAGCCCGCGGACGCCACCGGCTTCATCAACATCAACTCGCTGAGGTCTGTGGGGTCGAGGCGGGACCTTCCCCCTCCAGCACCCTCCGGGCTCTTCCCTTTCCCAGCTCAGACTCCGGGGGGTGCACCAAAGCCTCCCCTTGAGCCCCCGCTGCCTGACCACAGCCTTCCCAGCACCACCAGCCTCCAGATCTTTCTTATTCCTCACCTCCCCCGCCCCCTCCCTCACCCCCCCCCACCCCAAGCCTGTCTCCAGGGCTGTAAAACAACTGCATTTACATAATGGGCTCTTAATTTCCCCATCGCCTGTTAACTGCTTTGTCCTCCTTGATCCTCTGCGTGCCCCCCCTCCCCCCCCCACCCCTCTAAGATAAATTAATTACATTATCTCTTGGAAAAGAAGGGGGGGGGGGGGAAGAAAGAAATAATTAAACTGTGCAGCCCTTAACCAACGCCTGCTCCTCACGCCCCCCTCATTCTGCCTCAATTAATTGATAGGAAATGTGTGTTATTACTGTTAATTTACAATTAATTTAGGGTTTCCCCCCTCCCCCCCCCCTTCTTTTTTTGTTCTCCGTGTGTGTGTTAAATCTCTTTTCCAGGCTGAAGGAATATCATCGACTCCAGAGCAAGGTCACCGGGAAGCAGGATGAATAGCAGCAGCCCAGCCCTGCCCGTGCTGGTTTCATTAAGAACTAAGCGCTAATTGTGGTGGTAATTTGGGATTGTCACCGGCTATGCCCGGAGCCTGGTGGAGGTGATGGCTTTGTTACCAGGCAGCAACTGGAATGGAATGGGGGGGGAAATAAAAAGAGGGAAAGAAAAAGGAAGAGAGAGAGAGAGAAAATTAGTTGGCCAGAGGAGAAGTGAGGACAGCAATAAACTTCCAGCCACCCTCAGGGGCTGCTCCTTGAGAGCTTTATCCCTGCTGCCTTTGCTTGCTCTGATGGTCCAGAGTCCCCCAAGCCTGGCTCTGGACAGCTGGCCATGAGTCAAGTGGCTCTGAAGGACGTGGAGGGGTTCAGCTGTGAAGGTGAGGGGCACACTGCCTCGGGGGAGGGGCTGGTCTGGAGGGGTGAGGATGGGTTTAGAGTTCTCTGCTTCTGGAGGGTTTCAGTTCTCTCCCTCTGGCATCGTTTGGAGCAGACCTGAGGGTGTAGGAAAGAGACAAAACCAGAGGCTGGTGGAGCAAACCCACTCTGAGGGTGTGTGGGAGGTGAGGAGGAGAGGAGTGCCCCCCCCCAGGCTGCTCTCCCGTGGTGCCTGGGTGGGTTGTGGGTGCCCAGGGCCTGGCTGGGGTGCAGGGATGGGATGGCAAAGGAGACCTGCTGCAAAGCTCTGGTGGATTCCCCAGCACTGGAGGCCTTCAGGATTCAGCTGCAGAGGCTGCTGGGCAGTTTTACCCAGACCATGCTTTGCCAAGTGAGGCTGGGCCAGGTGGTCCTGGAGGGCCCTCCCAAGCTGGCATTCTGTGATTCTGTGAAGCTGAAGGGGAGAAGGAAAACCCAAACCCATGCCACACCCAGCTGTGCCCCCACCCCACCACTGAAGATAGGGAAGGACCTGGCCTGAGATGCCCTCAGGCTGGGATCAGAGATGCTCTCCATGCCTGGGGCCGGTGCCCTGCCTGTGCTGCATCCTGCCATGCCTGGCACGGCTGCAGGGCACCAGCCAGCCCCATCCTGGCGGCTTCCCGCCCATTTGGGGAGCAAAACCCAGAGCTGCCACCAAAAATGGGAAGGAAGAATGGCAGAGGGACCTGGTGGCCACGAGGGGAGGTCCAGATGTGCCCTGCCAGCCCTGCTGCCGAGCTGGGGAGCGTGAGAAGCTCTGACATCACAGCTGGGGTAATAACCTGTGATTTTCCCAGCTTGGCTGTGCCTTGCCCTGCTATTACTGGCAGTGCCCATCTTGGGAGGAGAAAGCAGCAGAGAGAGGAGAGAGAAATGGGCTTTGGGGCTGGGGGAGCCTGGCTGAGCCCCGTGGGGTGTGGGAAGGGGGAGATGCTGTGTGGGGCCGCCCCATTCCCTACATCCCATTGCTTCCAGCAGCAAATCCATGGCACTGAGGGGCAAGCGTGGGCTGGGGTCTCCTCATCCCCATGGCCAAACTGGGAAAGGGTCTGGAGGGACCCCAGGAAAGGACCTGGGTCACTCTTGAATCTCTTCTGCCAAGAGGAAGGGGACTCCCCTTTCACCAGGAGTCAGGTGGAGAAGAGAAGGGGTGGGAGGAGAAGCTGCTGCTGAGGAGATCCTGACTGCAGTCCAGAAGAAAATGCTTCCCCATGGGAGCAGTGAGACACTGGAGTCATCTCCCGGGGGAGTGGTGGAGTCTCCTGCATGGGACAGTTTTAAGACTCAGCTTGCCAGGCTGCAAGGTCTTCACCCAGAAAGGTTGGACCAGAGGGTCCTGGGGGTCCCTTCCAGCCTGGCAGTCTGTGCATCCCCCAACAGCTTCCCCCTGCTCCAAGCCAACCTTTTGCCACCTGGGAATACCCTTGGGGACCTTGCCCACCCCCCCCTTGGCACTGCGGGCATCCCCCAAGAGCATCCCCCCATCGCTCCAGCTCCAGCCTGCTCCAAAGCAACCTTCTGCAGCCGGGGGCTGTGGCTTCCTCGGGGATGTCCCTGCGGAGTCGCACCTCCTGGGTTTTGTTTTGCACCGGGGGGCTGCTCTGCCACCTCCCAGGCTGCGGGGAAGGGCTGGTCCGGGGTCACTGCAATCGATATCTCATCTGCAGGCTTTCCTAGCGGAAGTGATGGTTTATTGGAACAAGGTAATGGCTCTGGTCTAGTGGAAAAGGCTAATCTTCCCCAGCTGCACAGGATCTCCGCAGGTGTCCTCCGGCTCTCGCCGCTGCCACCAGCCCGCAGCCAGCCGCGGAGCACCGCAGCCTCTTTAAAGCTGCAGCAATCCAATTCCTTGCTGGGCACAGGCAGGTTGCTCCCAGCCCCCTTGGGCACAGAGCCATGGCTGAGGTCTCCCAGAGGAGGATGGGCACCCGGGGTGGGCACGGTGGGTGGCAACAGCAGCTCACATGTGCTGGCTCAAAGCAGAGGAGGGGCTGTGCCCTCCAGCCTTGGGGATGGCATTTCCCCAGGGAGAGGAGGAGGAGGTGGATGGAGGGATGATGCCATGTGGGATGTGGACCCCTTCAAGTGCCACCTGCAAGTGTAGGTGGGAGGCAAGCACACAGCACAGGGCAGAGCAAGGGTGAGAGCTCCTTGGCTTGTTTGGCAACTCTCTGGCTGCCCACTGGAGCTCTCCGGGGGGGGTCTGACCCATTTTGCCCATCCCTAGGGGCTGCTGGCAGAGGCAGGTCTCCCCTTCCCCTGCCCAGCTGGCTGCTGTGCCCAGGAGAGCTTTGCCCATGCCCAGTGGGGCTGGCTGCTGGGAGCTGCCCAGCCAGGGCTGGCTCTGCAGCCTGCTCCATCACTATGGCAAAATCAATTTTCCTCTCTCTCAGAGGTTGAGGTAATTGCTGGGTTGGAGGTTTAACATGCATGGGGAGCTCAGAGCGAGGGCTGCCAGGAGCAGCTCGGAACAATGCTCAGGGTTGGGCATGGCCATGCTGTGTGGAGCCCCCTGATGTGGTCTGCAGAACGGGGAGGGGGCCCAGGGCCTTGGGGGGTGCCTGTGAGAGGCTGGGCTGAGCCACCCCCAGATCTCGTGAAGGTGATGCAAAGATCACACCAACCCCCTCCAGGGAAGGGACTCTTGCCTGCAGAAGGCAGGGAGAGCAGATGAGTGGCAGGAGGGAGCTCCCAGGGGCACAGAGCAGCTTGGGGGCTGCTGGGGTTTTGCTTAAACTTTCCCTTTTGGGGGGCAGCAAAAGGCAGCAGCAGGCACATGGGAGCAAAAGGGACCATGGTCAGCAGGAGGGAAGCTGGGAGGCCCTGGGGGGCTGTGTCCCTGTCGTGTCCCTCCCTGGGGGTCCCTCTGCACGTCTGTGGGGGTGTGGGATGGGACCCCAGCCCATCGACCCCAGAGGAGGGGCAGCACATCCTCTTGTGGCCCCCACCGCGGGTAGCTGTGTGCAGGTGATGGGCCCTGGGCTGCCCACAGATCACAGCAGGGTGGAAGGGACCCTCCAAGGTCACCTTGTCCAACCCCCCTGCAGGCAGCCAGGGACGTCTCCAGCTGGACCAGGCTGCCCAGGGCCACATCAAGGCTGACTTTGGATGCCCCCAGGGATGAAGCCTTGGCCACCCTGGGCAGCCTGTCCCTTGGCAGGGACACCAGGTAGTGACAGGGAGGGAAACCCGCCGGGTCCCAGCAAGGAGCCTTTGCTTCCCCTTCTCCTTTGGAGCCACAGCTCCGAGGGGTCCCTGGGAGCAGGGGAGGTGCCCTGAGCCCCGCACACAGGTCAGGGGACCGTGGCACGGCAGGGCTGCCGAAGCCGCCCCCCTGGCGAGGTTGGGAGTCGGCGGTCGGCAGCTTCCCAGGGCAGGGGGAGATGCTGCCTTTGTAAACCCCTTAACAAGGTGGCTTTGTCTCCACGTTTCACAAGGAGCTCCCTTGCTCCTTCCCCGGGAGTTTCCCAACGCCGGGGCCCTGAAAGCCAGCTTTATGCTCCGGCCGGGGGGGATCAGAGGGACACAGGGGCCCTTCTGCACGCCCCTGACAAAAGGCTGCCCCGGGGGGACAGAGCGTCAAAGCTCAGCCGGCTCGGGCGGGGACAGGGGAGCCGCAGAGGGGGCTGCGGCGTGAGCCCCACCGTCCATCTGGTCACTCGATCGCGGTGGGCAGCGACCCGGGGATGCTCGGGGGGGGCCTGCTGGTTTGTGCCCCCGGGAGCGGGGGGCAGGGGAGCAGCCAGGATGGGACAGGTAGGTTTTGTTGGCCGCAGGTAACCGGATCCAGGGCCGTTGGTGCCTTCCTGCCCTCTCCTCTGGCTTGGGCGGGGCTGAGAGATGGGAGGTGGAAACCGAGACCCTCAGTGCTTCCCCCTGGCTGGACGGGAAGGGGTCTGGAGGAAAGCGTTTGGGACGGCTCTGCTTCAGCACCCCACAGCCCTCCCAGCTGGACCAGGGCAGGTGGAGGGTGTCCCAGCAGAGGCTGGTGAGGCATTGAATAGGTTCATCAGGCGCTGGCACAGGCTGCCCAGGGAGGGAGGTGGGGGAGTCCCCATCCCTGGAGGTGTTCATGGCACCTGGGGCCATGGTTTGATGGCCATGGTGGTGTTGGGTCAAAGGTTGGCCTTGGATGATCTTAAAGGTCTCCTCCAGTCAAAACAACTCTGTGATCCTGTGCAGGAGCAGGAGGGACCACTCAGGTGCTGCTTGGCTATGAGGCACAGCCCAGTCACAGCAGGGGCATCACCCATCCCTGTGTCAGCCTCCAAGCTGCCCTCTCCCAGCTCCTCTCCCTCCCCCGGGGGCTCCCCTGGCCTCTGCTCAGTTTGGGAGCCCTTTCCCTTGTCCCACCAGCAAGTGTCCTGTCTTGCCTCCCCCCTCCAGCCATCTGCCTCCGAGCCCCCTGCCCAGCTCTGCTGTCAGGCCTCGTGGCCTGGGCTGGGCACAGGGTCAGGGAGTCACCACGGCCCTCATCGATTTGTTTTACCCCCCCTTGGCAGAAGCACTTTGGCCCCAGCGCCCTCGCTGCTGTGAGGAGCTTCCCAAGGCCCTCCCTGCTCCCCTTGCCCAGCCCAGCCCAGCCCTGTGCAGCCAGGCCCTGTGGGCATGGGGCAGGGGGTTGCCAGCTGAGCCGCTGATCTCCTGACCCCCCCCAGGGCACCTAATGTGTTGCCCTGGTTTAGCTGAATCAATATTTCAGCAGGAGCAAGGAAGATCCCTCTGGGGTGGGGGGGGAGGAGGGGGGATCCTGCTTGTTTGCCCACCCCCATGACTGGTTTAGTGCTGGGCTGGGAGGGAGACCCCAAACCAGGGGTGCCAGCTCAAAATGGGGGTGTCTGCAGTCTCCTCCTTTGCAAGTGCCAGGCTGTGATGGTTGAGATGCCTTTGGGTACCAACCTTGAGGAGCTGGAGTGGCTTCAGCCCTCACTCCCCCACCCAGCAGCTGTGGGCAGCAGGGTGGCAGTGGGTGGGGGCACAGGGCGCTCAGCAGGCTCTGGATGAACAGCAGAGGAACCA
The DNA here is from genome assembly GCF_026170545.1 of Melanerpes formicivorus. NCBI lineage: Eukaryota > Metazoa > Chordata > Aves > Piciformes > Picidae > Melanerpes > Melanerpes formicivorus. The sequence goes on along the minus strand of NW_027142385.1, from coordinate 8,477,554 downwards.
AGGGATGCTGAGATGGTGATGGCCATGAGCAGGCAGCTGCAGGGAGCACACTTGGTGGGGGTCTTCTTCTGGCCCCCCAGCATTCAGGGCTCTTTGGTTTGGTGCTGGGGATGTCTTCCCAGGGGCCTGGAGCTGAGCATGAAGGAAGCAGCTTGGCTTGTCCCAGTGGGGAGCAGCTGGGGTGGCAGCCTCCAGCCCTTCCCAGTGTGTGCTGGGGGTGCCCAAGGTGTGGAGGCTCTTACTTTCATGGCTTGGTGAGGGAACTGAGGCAGGGGAAATGTGGGCAGCCCTTGCAGGCCACACAGGCTGCAGCCAGCCCTGTTGGGGGCACCATGCCCCCAGACCCATGGGGAGTGCTGAGACCCCTGCCCAGGTTGCACAGGGAGAGGGCAGAGGCCCCATCCTCGGAACCATTCCAGGTCAGGCGTGGCCATGGCACCTGAGGACATGGTTTAAGGTGTGGGTTAGGTGGATGGTTGTGCCCGACGGTCCTGGGAGGCTTTTCCCACCCAGGCAGCGGTTGGGGGAGGCTCTGAGCAGCCTGCTCCAGCGGCAGAAGTCCCTGCTGGCTGCAGGGGGTTGGACTGGCACGGCTCTGAAGGTCCTCTCCCACCCAAACCAGTCTGTGGCTGCGTGCTCCCAGCTCCCCTGCTCGCAGCCCTGTCTGATGGCATCCCCCCAGCCCCAGCGCGGTGCCAGGGCCGGGCAGTGTGTGGGCAGCCCGAGGAGGCGGCGGCCGGCGCTGCCTCTGCCTGCTGCTGGCGGCCTCGCCCTCTGCCTATTTATCGCTGACTTTTGTCCTTGGCCAGCTTAGCAGCTGAAAGGGGCTGCATTCTATCCCACGTAGGCAGCTCCTGGGGGGAGAGGGCCCTGCTTTCTGCAGGAACAAAGCCTGGCTCGGCTAATTCCCCTCTCCTCCTGCGGCACCCGGGTCCCATCTGGTTGACACAGTTCACTCCAGTGTCTTCTGCTATTAAGCCCCCACTTGCCTGCTTGAATCGCTCCTGCCCCCTCCCCACCTCCCTGCTTCTGTACCCTCAGCCCCTTTTTTTCCCTTGCTTTATTTCTCCTTTTCCCCAAAGCCAGGCAGAACTTGCTGGTGGAGTGATGTCAGATGTGTGTGAAGCAGACCAATAAACCCTAATGCATCCCCTGCTTTGTCCCCCGGCCTCTCCACCGCCTCACATTTTCCACTCAGAAAGCCACTTAAAACACATCAGCAACAATCCCTCACAAAACAGCCACTTGTTGGCTAATTGTGCTGAGGACCCGGGCACACCGCACCCACCTCCCCCGCCCGGGGGGCTCTGACGCTGCTGCCGCCACCCTCAGCACCCACCCCGGGGGCTCAGCACCAGCCCCGGGGGCTCAGCACCAGCCCCGGGGGCTCAGCTGCTCCCCAGGGCTTGGTGGGGCAGGGATGTGGGGTGGGGATGTTTCTGTTCCCTGGATCAGCCAGCGAGGATGGTCATGGAGACAGGAGAGGGGCTGAGCTCAGGGCAGGATACAGGGGGTTGGAAGGGACCCTCAGAGGTCTTCCTGTCCAACCCCCCGGCAGTGAGGAGCTCCCTTTGCAGTGGGATGGACGAGCAGATGGACCTGGCAGAGCTGTCTGGAGCTCTCTGTCCTACCTGCCAACTCCTGCCCGGGCAGGAAGGCAGAAAGGAGTCCTGCTGGTGGGATGGGAGCTCAGGGAGGGACAGGGGGAGGGTGCTGAGACCCCTCTAGGCCACCAGCTTTTTGCTCAGTGCCTGTGCTCCTGGGTGATGGCTGTGTGCCACGGGAGAGCAGCAGGGAGGATGCCAGTGGGCTTCACAGCAGGGGATGGAGCCCTAGACACGGTCTGGAGGGCAGAGAGTGTGGAAAGGAGAGATGCTCCGTGCTGGGGAGGAGGTAGAGGGGCTTAGAACTTTGCCTAAGGGAGAAGCATCCAAAAATCCCTCCCCGAGGATCCTTTGGGATGGGGAAAAAGAGATCAGCAGGTGGTTAATGTGCCCTTTAGTATCTCAGGGGTGAGAGCATCCCTCTGCCCACCCCTCCATCACAGAGGGTCCCCGAGCATGCCAGCCTTTCCCCCCCCCCAGCAGACAGACAAGCTCCTGCAGTAGCCACATTCACTTTTCCTGGCAGCTTTCCCTGCTGGCACCCCTGGCATCCTGGGGAGCAGGACCAGAGCTGCAGGTAGCTGAGGCAGCCTGGGGCTGGTGGGGGGAGCTGTCACCCCTCTCTGCTCTAACCTGCCAGACCTCGCCCTGGTTCGGGGCCGATTCGAGGCTGGCAAGGAGGCTGAGTGCCAGAGCTGGCATCCAGCGGCAGCAGGAGGCTGCTGGCGGGTGCAGTGGTGGGCAGGCAGCCCAGAGCCCTGCCGGTGGGTGCCATGCTGCAGAGCACATCTGCCCACGCTCACCTGCCTGCTTACATGCCCTGGGGGACCCGGTCAGGGCGGGCCCGGGAGCCCTGCTGCCCCCAGCCGAGCGTGGTGCCCAGGCTGAGCCCCTGCCACGCTGCCCAGCCAGCCCTGCCAGGGGAGCTCCTCTTCCCGGCCCCCTCCTGTGCTGCCAGGCCTGGCACAGCACGGGGGGTGCCCGGGGGCGGGCTGGATGCCACACACCTGGGCAGCGAGCCGGGGCAGGGCGAAGAAGGGGTTAAGGCGAGGCGGCGGCAGGGATGGGAGGATTACAGGTTGGCGGCAGGACTGTCCCATCTGTCACCAGCACAAAGAGGAGCCCTGGCTGGGGCTGGCTGTCAGGCAGAGCTCACCACTGCATTAGGACTCCATTAGGAGCCGGCGGTGGGAAATGGCAGCTGTCAGGGCACCATCACCGCTCCTCTAATTCCTCCTGCTCGCTTCTCCCCTGCACTTAACGAGCAGCTCTGCCCACCGGGCCCACCCTGCCTTGCCTTCCTCCCGCTGCTCCTCTCCTTCCTTTAAAGCTGCGGTTCCCTGGGCCCCTGCCCTGGCAGCTCAGCGCTGCCCACCCTGCCTCTTCAAGGAGGAGGGCACAGGGGCGCTGGCAGCATGCCCACTGCCAGGGCAGCAGCGGTGCCAGCCTGGTCTGCACTGGCACCGGTGGGCTCAGAGCTGAGGCTCACTGGCTCCCTGCCTTGGCTGGGGAGGAGTGGGGATGGGTTGTGACCCCCAGGGATCAGTTTTCTCTGGGCTGGCAGCATCCTTCCCCTCTCCTGTTTCTGGCACTGCCTCTGGTCTGGGGAGCATTCCCCAGTTTGCCCAGCCCCCCAGCTGCCCATGCAGGGCTGGCACTGCTGTGTGGAGGGACTGGGGTGGGAGGACAGCAGCTGCTGGCCGAGGCTGGGCTGGAGTAGAGCTTTTCCCCTCCAGCCACCCAATCTCCAAGCCTTCCAGCACCTTCCTGCTGCAGTCATGGCCCCCTTGGGGTGGGATGTTCTCCCAGCCTCAGGATCCATCCCATCATGGCACATCTGACCTAGGGATAAACCCATGAGCCATCCTGCTTCCTGCTGGGACAACACCACCTGGGAACTCAGGGTCTGCAGAGCACATCTGCTCCAGGAGGAGCCTCAGAGGAGGCAACAGACACAAACTGGAAGCCAGGAGGTTCCACCTCAACATGAGGAGAAAATTCTCTGCTGTGAGGCTGCTGGAGGCCTGGGGCAGGCTGCCCAGGGAGGTTGTGGAGTCTCCTTCTCTGGAGCCTTTCCAAGCCCACCTGGATGTGTTCTGTGTGCCCTGCCCTGGGTGACCCTGCTCTGGCAGGGGCTCAGACTGGATGACCTCCAGAGGTCCTTCCCAGCCCCTACCACCCTCTGACTCCCGGTGGTGGGGACCCCTCTCACAAACCAGGCGTTCCCTGGGGGGCTCCACGCTGCCACCTCTGCTGGCACAGCCCTGCCCTCACCCTGCCATCCCCACCAGCTCCCTCCACCCAGCCTCCCGCTGCAGCAGGGGGATCACAACAAACCCTTGTGAGGGGAAGGGCCCTGGAGTGGTGCTCGAAATAAATAACTAATTTCTCCCTCCATGATCTGAAGGAGCAGGAGAGGCGTGGATAGCAGGGCCGGGGGTAGGGCTGACGGGACTCCCCGGGGCGGTAATTCAGAGGATGACAAACACAAGGCAAAGAAAAACGTCGAGAAATGGGCACTTCCCGCAGCCCCGAGCAAAGGAGCTATTGCAGGGTTTGGAAATAACCGAGGCAAGGAGAGGGAGAGGGGGGAATTTTCTCATTGAGCCCGAGTGAAGTGCCAAACAAGCTGCTATTATGGAGGCTTTGAGAGGCACGGGGAGGGGGCGGCGGGCAGGGGAGCAGGGGGAAGGAGAGGAGGGAGGTGAGGGGGGGAAAAGAGGGAGAGAGGGCTGGAGGAAGGGTGGGGGACAGGGGGATGAAGGGGACTCAAGGGGTCAACGGCAGGAGGGGACGTGGGGGGGGGTGCCAGAGAGATGCCCAAGCTGCAGGGTGCAGGCAGGACCCCTGCGTGCCAGCGCCCTGCCCCTCACCTTGGGGGGCCTCTACCTCTCCCCATCTTGCTTCCCAACCACCTTCCAGCGGCCCCCAGAGAGAGAAAAGGGGGGGGGGGGATTAGAAAAAAACCCAACAAAAAAGAGAGAGAGAGAGAGATGGGGGTGGGAAAAAAAAGAAGAAGAAGAAGAAGAAAAGGAGCTGGGAAGGAGGAAAACAAAATATCTACAGTTGTCGAGACAAGGGGAGAAAAATAGAGGCAAACCTCCATAATTTTCTCTGTGGGGCTTTGCAGTAATTGAGCCATTTGGATAAAAATAAAGGCAGCAGGCCCTTTAGGTAAGAGGAGCTTTTGCAATCCAAGAAGCTGGAATTATGCCTTGGATCACTTGAAGCCCACCCCCCCCACCCCCTCCCACCTCCCCCACGCCACACCAAACCACTTTCCCTTTTCTTCCTCTCCTCTGGCTTGTTGGGTTTTTGGTTTGCTGTATTGGTTTTTGTTGCCTTTCCCTCCCTCCTCCTTCCTGAAGCACCTCAGCAAAGGGTGGCCAGCAGAGGAGGTGCTCAGCTGGCCCCACTCACTCCAGGCACATGAGGGTGTGTGCCTGGGGGGCAGGGGATGCAGCCCTGCAGTCTCCTCTCCTCTCTCTTTGCTTTTTCCCCCCCCTTTTTCCCATTTTCCCTCCCTAATTTCCTTCTCTGCTGCCTGCTGCCTGCTTGGAATCGGCACAGGCTGCCCAGGGAGGTGGTGGAGTCCCCATCCCTGGAGGTGCTCAAGAGAGCTGTGGCCATGGCACCTGGGGATGTGGTTTGGTGGCCGTGGTGGTGCTGGGTTGATGTGGGACTGGGTGAGCTCAGAGAGCTTTTCCTCCCCAAACAATTCTCAGCAGGCTCCTTTCCAGCTGTCCTTGCACCAGGGTTCACTGTCACCCTGCTGGTAGCCTGGTCTCCTGATCCTGGTCCAGTCAACACCAAGCAGCTTCCTCCCTCTCTTGCCAGGGCTTGAGGCTGCCAAAACTCAGCTCTCAACAGCCCTGGTCCCGGCAGCAGAGGCTGTGGCTTCTCTCTGCCAGTGTCCCAGCACTAGGGGCTTTAGGCTTCAGATCTGGTCACTCTGCAGCCACTTTGAAGTTGGAGGGCCATGGGGTCAGCCTTGCTCAGGGCAGGGAACCCCTGAGAGCCAGGTGGGGCTGTGGGAAAGATCCCCCCCAAAACCTGCCTGGACAAGTTGGTGCTGAGCCTGTTAGGTCTTCCCAAGCAGGGATGGGAATGGGAAAAGTTCCCAGAGCCAACCAAGTGTTCAGGCTGGCTGCAAGAGAGGAAGAAGCAAAGCCCTGGGCAGGGCTGGAGGAGTTGCCTCCACCATGGCTGGAAGATGTTGTGGTGGCTGTGGTGATACAGATCAAATCCTCCCCCCGTGGGCTCCCACAATAAATGAGCCTTTTGCTCAGGACAGTGACCTGGGCTGCCCAGGGCAGGAGAGGCTGGGGAGCAGTGAGCCTGCTGCTGGGACGTGGGTGATGGCAGCAGCCTGCACACCCCAGGGAGGAAGCATATTCCCTGCTCTTGGAAAGCCACCAGAGATCTTCACAGGCCCCAGCAGTTCCTGCCCACTGCTGTGGGCACGAATGAGACACATCAAACTGGAAAGAGGGGAGAAAGAAAGAGGGGAGAAGGGAAGAGGGGAGAAGGGAAGAGGGGAGAAGGGAAGAGAGGTGAAGGGAAGAGTTGGAAAGGGAAAAGATGGGAAGGGAAGAGAGGAGAAGGGAAGAGTTGGGAAGGGAAAAGATGGGAAGGGAAGAGAGGAGAAGGGAAGAGTTGGGAAGAGATGGGAAGGGAAGAGATGAGAAAGGAAGTGTTGGGAAGGGAAGTGATGAGAAGGGAAGAGAAAAGGAAAGAGAGGAGAAAAAAGAAATGGAGAAGGAACTCAGCAGAAGTTTAATAGAGAGTGGCCTTGGGAATCAGGCTCTGGGATCAGCAAAACTTGAGCCATTCCAGGCTGGGTGTGCAAACCAGCTGGGTGTGCAAACCAGCTGTGCCAGGAGCTGGTGCTGTGCCAGCAGCTGGTGCCGTGCCAGGAGCTGGCTGTGATTTGGGAGATGCCATCTCTCCCTTGCTGATGCAGCTCCACCTGGGGTGGGGGGTTTTAGGTCGAGGTTCCCCATGCTGCCAGGCTGGGAAGAGGGGCAACTATGGGATTTGGGGTCCCACCAGAGTCCCCCTCCTTTCTGGGGACCCAGCTGGCAGAGCTGCTGCCTGTTACCCCCTCTCTTCCCCATGCCAGCAGGCTTTCATTTCCTAGAGGATACATGAGTGCTCAACCCCAAATCATGGACCCCCACCTGAGGGGGGTACAGGCAGCAGGTCTGGTGGCAGCCCTCATGGGACACCCCCAGAAAAGCACCAGCATCGCCCAGACCTGCCAGGCCATGGGGGCTGGGCAGGGGCTGGGCAGCAGTGCCCTGCTCCAGGAGCAGGCTTTGCATGTCCTTGGCATGAGTCTTTGACTGTCCGGTCCGTGCATCACCCCAGCCTGCTGCTGCCCTGCGGGCAGGGGGGGACCGAGGCTCAGTCACACCGGGGGATGATGAATTTCCACCGAATGGGGGGCACCGGTGGGGGCTGCTGCTGGGGCACCTCTGCAGGCACCACCGCAGCAGGGACGGAGGGGATGGCACAGCCTGGCACGGGATGGCACTAGCAGGGACGGGATGGCAGGGTCCGGTAGGGGCTGGCTGGCACGGGCTGGGCTGGCAGGGTCCGGTGCAGGCTGGCAGGGGCTGGCAGGGTCCGGTGCAGGCGGGCAGGGGCTGGCAGGGGCTGGCAGGGGCTGGCAGGGGGTGGCAGGGGGTGTCAGGGGCGGGCAGGGACGGGCAGGGACGGGCAGGGGCTGGCAGAGTCCGGTGCAGGCGGGCAGGGGCTGGCAGGGGCTGGCAGGGGCTGGCGGGGGCTGGCAGGGGCTGGCGGGGCCGGGCAGGGGCTGGCAGGGGCTGGCAGGGGCTGGCGGGGCCGGGCAGGGGCTGGCAGGGGCTGGCAGGGGCTGGCGGGGCCGGGCAGGGGCTGGCAGGGGCTGGCAGGGGCTGGCAGGGGCTGGCAGGGGCTGGCAGGGTCCGGTGCAGGCTGGCAGGGTCCGGTGCAGGCTGGCAGGGGCTGGCAGGGGCTGGCAGGGGTTGGCAGGGTCCGGTGCAGGCGGGCAGGGGCTGGCGGGGCCGCGGTCATTGCTGTCCCCCCAGCTTCGTCCTCGCCCCCCCCCCCAGCTCCCGCGGCTGCCGGCGGCGGCTCCCCCGGGGGGGCGTGTCCTGACGCTGACCCCGCCCCGCGCGCCCCCCTCCGGCACGTGAGCGCCCGTGACGCGCGGCGCGAGCCCCCCGTGGCCCCGCCCCCCGGGCGCACTTCCGGCGGAAGCGGGGGGCTCTTTCCCTTTCCGGGTGCGGGGCCCCGGGCGGAGCGGCGGGACGGGCACGGCGCGGCGGCGGGCGGGCGCGGGGCGCGGGTCATGGCGGAGCTGGCGCAGGGGCAGAGCGCAGCGCCCGTGGGGATCAAGCCCGAGGGCTTCGTCGACGCTCTGCACCGGGTCCGGCAGGTAGGCGCCGGCCGGCGGGGCGGGCCGGGGGCGGGAGGAGGCCGCGGGGCGCCGCTAGGCCGCGGGGCCGAGGCGGGGCGCGGAGCCCCCGGCAGGGGCTGGGCCTCGGCGGCGCTGCCCCCTTGGCGGGAGGCCGGAGCTGCGGGGGCCGCAGGGAGCTGCGGGCGCTGTGGGGGCTCTAGGGAGCTGCGGGGGCTGCAGGGCGCTGCGGGGAGCTGCGGGCGCTGCAGGTTGCTGCGGGGGCTTGCGGCGCGGCGGAGGCCCCGCTCCGCTCCGCTCGGCTCGGCTCGGCTCGGCGGGCAGGAGGCGGTGTGCAGCCCGCGGAGCTCCCTGGCGAGTGTCGCCCTGCCCTCGCGGGGGAGCGGTGTAGGCTCAAGGGTAATTCCTTGGGGTTTTCCAAAGGAGGCCTTAGTTGTGCGCTGGGCTGCTGGGTAGGCCCCTGGCAGAGGGGCAGCTTTGCAGCCCTGCAGGGCTGGGGGAGTGAAACCTTCCCGAAGGAACCTCTGAGCTCTGCGGGGTGCTCCAGTGGGAACGTCCTGTGGCGTCCAGGCCTGCAGGAGCCAGCACCTTGTCATCTGTGTGGCACCTCCCAGGGGGCTGCGTGCTCCTCACTTCTGGAGAGTGGCTCCAGGGGCTGGGAGCTGCTGCCTGTGGCACACAGCTTGTGGCTGCTCAGCACATCAGCTGTTCTGGCTCTGCCCTGGTGCTCATTCCAGCCCTGAGCAGGCTGCTCTGGTGACTGGACCTCAGTGAGATGTCACACAGCTGGGCACCAGGACCACAGCCCAGCTGGCACTTAGCCACCCTGGCTGTGTTCTGTGCCATGGTGCAGGCCAGGCAGGAGCAATCTCCTGGCACTGCCCAAGCTCACTGCTCTCACAGCACTGAGAAACCTCTGAAGGAGCTAAGCTGGGCCCTGAGACCTTTCAAGGGATGCTCTGGTGGGACTCAGGTGGCTTAGTGTCACTTGTGGCTTACTCCTGCAGCAGTGTGGCAGCAAGTCTGTGCTCTGTGTGCTCTTCAGCCACCCCCACAGGAGTCCTCCACCTTCCCAGGGGGATCCTCAGCTCCTCTGCTCCTGGGTGGTTGGTTGTGTCTCAGCAGCAGGCAGGTTGTGTTTGCTGCCTCCTGGATGAGCACCCAGGCTGCTTTGAGTGGCTGCCAGAGTGCTGTGGTGTGGGATGGCTGAGAGCTGTGCTGTTAGCCCAGGGTTAGCTCCTTGAGGCAGGGAGGTCAAGAGGTGTTGCAGCTGGGTGGCTGCTGCTGGCCTCTCACTGCATTTGGTCACCTGCCAGCAGCTCAGCAGCCTCGGGGCATGCTGGTGCTGTACAAGAGAGTCAAACCTTTGCTGCTTAGTTGCAGCTTGAGGAAGTGGCTTTGTGAGGGTGCTGGAAGTGCCCCAGTGGGTCCCACTCCCCTGGGCAGCAGCAGGTGGATGTGGAAGTGGGGTGGGATGGCCCTGGGTGAGAGCAGGGGCTGGCTGGCTGCACTGGGGGGGGGTTGCTGCAGGTGGAACTGCTGCTGTGGGGCTGCTGGCAGCACTGGGGGGGGGTTGCTGCAGGTGGAACTGCTGCTGTGGGGCTGCTGGCAGCACTGGGGGGGGGTTGCTGCAAGTGGAACTGCTGCTGTGGGGCTGCTGGCAGCACTGGGGGGGGGTTGCTGCAGGTGGAACTGCTGCTGTGGGGCTGCTGGCAGCACCTCTGCAGGGGCAAGCTGCACCTGGGGGAGAAGCAGCAGCAGCTCAGCACAGACTGACAGGGTGGGCAGGCTTGGAAGGGGCCCCTGGGGGTTGGTTCCAAGCCCCTGTGGAGGCAGGGTCACCTAGAGGGGGTCACACAGGAGCACCTCCAGGTGGGTTTGGAATGGCTCCATGGAGACTCCATCGCCTCTGGGAAGGCTGCTCCCTGAAGTTCCTCCTCCTGTTCAGATGAACTTCTGATGTTGCAGCTTGTGCCCATGGCCCCTGGTGCTGTCCCTGGGCACCACTGGAAGCAGACTGTTCCCATCCTGCTGCCACCCACCCCTGAGGCTTGAGCAGCACTGATGGGATTCCCCTCCCTGCTGCTCCTCTCCAGTCCCCTCAGCTTTTCCCCAGCAGAGGTGTTGCAGCCCTCTCAGCATCTTTGTAGCCCTTTGCTGTACCCTCTCCAGCCAGTCCCTGTCCCTCTTGAGGCACAGAGCCCACAGCTGCACCCAGGACTGCAGCTGCAGGGCAGAGAGAGGGGGAGAGAAGCTCCTCTGCCCTGTCTGCCTCACTCTGAGCAGCTGTGCTCCCTCACCCTGCTGTGGCTCTCCCTGAGAGCAGAGCTGGGGCTTCTGGGCACTTGCAGCTTGAGCTGCTCTGCACTGGGGGAGTTTAGACCCTTCCTGCTGCCATGCATGCTCAGGAGTGCTGGAAAGCAGCTGCTCTGCCCCTGGGGGCACAGTGGCCTGCAGGGAGCTGTCTGCTGCGTCTGCCTTCGTGGTGTGGAGGCTTTGCCATTGCTGGGCACAAGGAACTGCTGGCAGGTGCCAAAGCATCTCCTGCCCCTGCAAGAGGGCTTGGTTTAGCCTGCCCCTGCAGGGGTGGGCTGAGGGGGCAGGGATCCCTTCCTGCAGGGCCAAGGTCCCACTGGTGCTTTGCTGCCAGGCATGAGTGGAGGAGGTGTCCTCTGCTCAGCAGCTGCAGCCTGACCTCACCACCCAAGCAGCCTGGGGGGGGTCTTGCTGTGACTCAGGTGGGGGTGCAGATGGAGTTAAACCCAAGGCTGTTCTGGAGGTGATGGCAGAGCTTTCACTCAGCACTCTTAGTGTGGGGTCTGCCTCAGCCATGCTCAGCTGGTGCCTAGATGCCAGATTTGTAATGCTCATGCCCACTCCTGGAGGCTTTCCTGGGTGCTAGCTTGGCCTTGGGGGGGAGGGGGGGAGGAAGGAGAGGGCTGGAGGGGGGAGGGAAGGAGAGGGCTTGAGGAGGGAGGGAAGGAAGGAGAGGGCTGGAGGGGGGAGGGAGAAAATTCAGTTGTAGTTCTTATGCTGGGGGTGGCTTTGGCATCCTTGGCTTGACTCTGAGTTTAATCTTAACTTAAGAGCAGTGATCAAACTGAGTGAGCTGAGCTCTCCTGAGAGCCAGAGCACTGCCAGCAGGCTGTGGAGCACAGGGCTTGGCTATTAATAACTGAAACATTCAGGAGAGGGAAGGCTTCCCCTGATAATCCCAGGGGCTGCATTCCCCAGGGCTGGGGGTGAGGTGGCACAAGCAGGGAAGCTGGGGTGGCTCTGAAAGAAGCCACTTGGGCCTTGCCTTGGCCTTGTTTGCATCTTTGGTGGACTCTGGGCACCTGAGAGGCAGCCCAGAATGCCTCTTGGCCAAGGGAGTGCTGAAGCTGTGCCCTGCAGCTCCTGGGGAGTCCCTGGGGGGCAGGTGGTGACTGACCTGCTGGCTGCCCCTGGGCAGGGGGGGCTCTCCTGTGGGTAGGGGAGGTAAGGGAGGAGGTTTGCTGCACCTTCTGGCTGGTGGGATCAGGAGGGAAGCAGAGCTGCCTCTGCTTGGGCCCTGCCTGGGTCCCCCCTGGCTGTGCCTGGGTCCCCCCTGCCTGTCCCTGGGTCCTGCTCTCGCAGGGCAGCCTCCTGCCTGGTCCTTGCCCTCTCCTCCTGCCCTGGGCAGTTTGTTCCCAGTGCAGTTCCTGCTTGCAGCACCCCACTGAGTGCCCTTCACACCTGTGCTGCTCTTGCTGGACCCTGCCAGGGGCTGGGGGAGCAGGTAGCCCTCGCACTGGGGAGTTGTTCTTGGCTCTGACACAGCTGCTGGCAGCTCAGGTTTGTGCTGTGTCCTGTCAGGTGGTGGCTGGGGAGCTGCTGCTGGGGGTGGGAGCAGAGTGTGTGGCAGTGATGCTGTGTGCAGAGCTTGGTGGCATGGCTGAGCTGAGCTCAGGCAGAAGTGAGGCATGGCAGAGGGGGCAGCAGCAGTGGGCAGCAGCAGATGACTCAAGGGCACCCAGCTGAGGGCCAGCTCTGCTTTGCTCTGCTCTGCCTTTCCTGCTTACCTCCCTGCTCAACCTGCAGTCAGAAGCCCCTGAGGTCCCCCACTGGCAGGAGCTGAGCTGGCTTTGCTCTGCTCCATCTCCTTCCAGAGCTGAGCTCTGGCTTCCCCAGGTGCTCCTCTCCCTGCTGCAGCGAGGTGCTGGCCTGTTGGCTGCCTGGCACCTGGTGCCAGCTGGGAGGCTGTAGAGATAAGGGGCAGACTGAAAGAGAGGAGGGAGCAGAAGCCTAGGGAATGATCCCCAAAGCTGATAATGGGCAAATTGCTCTGGCTGCCTCCTGGTGCCCTTGGCTGCCAGGCTGGGTGCCAGGCTGGGTGCCAGGCTGGGTGCTGAGCAAAGCCTCCCTGCTGGTGGTCTGCTGCCCACCTTGGTGCTCTGTGCCAGCCTCCTTTTGCAGGCAGCCTCTGCTGCCTCCAGAGAGTTCCTTCTCCTTCCCTTCAAGGGGTGGTGTGTGGCTGCAGCCCCAGAGCCTCACCCAGCACTGCCATTCCTTCAGGCAGCTCCCTGCTGGCAGCAGGAGGGCTCAGGGAGGGCACAGAGGGCCCCAGAGGTGCCAGGCTGTGGAGGCTCAGGGGAGACCTCATTGCCCTCCACAGCTCCCTGCAGGGAGGTTGGAGCCAGGAGGGGGTTGGGCTCTTCTCCAGCACCAGAACAAGAGGACACAGTCTCAAGCTGTGCCAGGGGAGGTTCAGGCTGGAGGGGAGGAGAAAGTTCTTCCCAGAGAGAGTTGTTAGCCCTTGGGATGTGCTGCCCAGGGGGGTGGTGGAGTCCCCAGCCCTGGAGGGGTTCAGGAGGGGATTGGAGGTGGCACTTGGGGCCATGGCCTGGTCCTGAGCTCTGTGGTGCCAGCTTGGACTCCATGATCCTCCAGGCCTCTTCCAGCCTTGGTGATGCTGTGAGACTGAGACCTGGCACTGTCCCCTGTGGCATGGCCATGGCTTGGAGCTGGAGCAGAGGCTGCCCAGGGAGGTTGTGGGTGTCACCTGGAGGTGCTCAGGGCCAGGCTGGATGAGGCCCTGAGCAGCCTGGGCTGGGGGGAGGGGTCCCTGCCCGTGGCAGGGGGCTGGAGCTGGCTGAGCTTTGAGCTCCCTTCCAACCCAAGCTGCTTTGTGGCTCTGGGAATGGGCTGGAAGCTGTCAGGAGCTGGTTACAGAAGGGCAGATCTCTGCATGGGCTTTCCAGCTCTGAGGCAGTTCAGCTTCTCTGCTCTTGGTACCTGAAACCTCTCTGCACCCCAAACTGAGGGGCAAAGCCTGTGGGCAGGGGCTGGAGCCCCCTGCAGTGCCAGCCCTGCCCTGCTGAGGCTGTTGGGCACTCAGCTCCCTGGGGCTGGCCTCTCTGGTGGGGATGCCCAAGGTGGTTGCCATCAGAGCTGCAGCCTGTGGGCACTGTGCTGGTCCTGCAGGAGGCTTTGTTTGGTTTGTCACTGCCTGGCCCCTGGCACTTGTGGCACCAGGGAGTTGTTGACTTTGCAAAGCAGGAGAGGACAGCCTGGGCTGTGAGAGCAGAGTGCTCCCAGCTCAGAGCCCTTTGCATGCAGGGCACTGCAGAGCCTGCTTGCTATGCTCTGTCCAGCAGCAGTGCCCTCAATCCTTCAAGATCATTTCAAAGAGCTGCCTTTTTCCTCCCCCTTTTCCCTCCCCTCTTTCCCCCCAGCTCCCTGTGGTGCTGAATCCTGCTGCAGTGGAACAAACAACTGCCCAGGCTGTGGTGTCAGTGACCAGAGCTGCTGGAGGTGCTTGAGTCTCAGGGCAGCAGGGAGGCTTTGCAAACCCCCTCAGCTCCATTTGTCTCCTGGGGCAGATGCTCTCTCCTCTCCCCCTGCTGCTTGCTCTCTGGAGCAGGCTCAGAGCAGAGTGGGGTCAGACTGCTGCTGAGGATCCTCTTTGCTGGGGTCCTGGGTGCTGCAGCCCTCCCTGCTCTGTTCTGCACTTGCTCATTGGAGCCAAGGGCTTGGTGTGGGCAGAGGCTGCAGCCTGCCTGTCCCTGGGGGGTGTGAAGCAGGGTGCAGCACTGAGGGAGTGCACCAGGCTGTGTCTGGAGTGGGATCACACCCCTCAGCTTGGGGAGCAGGTGAGAGCTCTCTCCTGTCAGCATCCAGCTGTGTGGGTGGCTCCCAAGTGTCATTAGAGGTGGGCTGAGCCTTGCCCCTCAGAGAGGCACAGAATGGAAGGGGTTGGAGGTGACTCCTGGAGGCTGGAGGGGAGGAAAGTTCTTCCCAGAGGAGATGTTAGCCACTGGGATGTGCTGCCCAGGGGTGGTGGAGTCCCCAGCCCTGGAGGTGTTCAGGAGGGGATTGGATGTGGCACCTGGTGCCATGCTCTAGCAGGCATGAGCTGTTGGCTGCCAGCTTGGACTTGGTGATCTCTGAGGCCTTTGCCAACCTTGCTGCTTCTGGGCTTGGGCCTAAGCCCCCTCCCAAGGCAGGGGCACCTGGAGGAGGCCACACAGGAGCACATCCAGGCTGGGGTTGGTTGCCTCTGGGGATGGAGACTCCTCCACCTCTCTGGGCAGCCTGCTCCAGGGCTCTGTCAGCCTTCAAGAAGTTCCTCCTCCTGTGCAGATGGAACTTCTGCTGTGGCAGTTTGTGTCCCTTGCCCCTTGTCCTGTCCCTGGGCACCACTGAGCAAGGCCTGGCCCCATCCTGCTGCCCCCCACCCAGCCCTTTGCTGAAGAGCTGCTTGGGTCTGTCTCTCCCAGCTGAGCTGCTCACCTCAGTCCCCTGAGTCTCCTCTTCCCTCCAAACACCTCTGGCTTGGCAGGGAGTGGTGGCTCCCCCTCTGCTGGGGCTGGCAGCAGGGGCACAGGCAGTGGTAGCTGTGCCAGGCTGCCTTGGCTGCTGCAGGAAGCTCCTCCTGGGCTCATTTGCCCACTGGCTGCTTCCCCTACAGCAACCCCAGGCTGATCCAGCCTCTGACAAGGACTTCCCAGGTCCCTTTCCCTCTGCTGCCTCCATGCAGCTCTGCAGTTCCATCTCTGGGTGTGCAGGGGAAGCCTGGGAGCTGGGGAGCTCCTCTGGGCTCTCCCCTGGGCAAGGCTTAGCTTGTCCCAGCTGTGCCTGCCTGGAGCCACCAAACCTGCCCTGGGCTCCAGGCACTGAGCAGCTGCCTGTGGAGAGGAAGAGGAGCTGGCTGAAGCGAGCTGAGGGAGGCAGACTCTGAAAGCAAGCAGCAAGTTGGTTGCCTTCCAGGGGAAGCAGTGAGAGGAAGGCAGCTGAGGGGGCTGGGGCTGGGGGCTGGGGCTGGGGCTGGGGGCAGGGAGGGTGCCCAGCTGTGGTGGCTGCAGCCTCAGGTGTGCTCAGCAGGCTCCTGTCATCCCCTCTTCCTTCACAGATTGCTGCTAAGATTGGAGATATTCCTCACCTGAACAACTCTGCCACACTTGTGGAGCCCTCAGTCTATGGCTATGGAGTGCAGAAACGGCCCCTGGAGGATGGAGGTGAGCTGGGGCTGGGGGCTCAGGGCTGGGGGCTGCAGGGGCAGCAGACCATGCCCCTGGCTGGGTGCAGGGAGGCTGCTCTGGGCTCTTCTCCAGGGCACTCAGGGCTCCTTTCTTAGTTCACAAGCTTTGGGAACTAGCAGATGGGTTTAAGTCTTGTCCTGTGGTGCTGGAGGGAGGGAGCAGGGGGAGGCTGAGCTCACTGCAGCTGGAGCCTGTGTGGAGGGCCAGAGGTACACAGGAAAGGGCTGCAGCACCTCTGCCCTGAGCACAGGCTGGGGGGGCTGGGGCTCTGCAGCATGCAGAGGAGAAGGCTCCAGGGGGACCCCAGAGCTGCTGCCAGGACCTGAAGGGATCCTGCAGGAAGGCTGCAGAGAGACTTCTCCTGAGGGGTCTGAGCCAGGCCAAGGGCAATGGTTTGGAGCTGAGGCAGAGCAGGGTCGGAGTGGAGCTGAGGAAGAAGCTCTGCAGCAGGAGGGAGCTGAGCCTCTGGCCCAGGCTGCCCAGGGAGGCTGTGGCTGCCTCCTGCCTGGGGGTGCTGCAGGCCAGGCTGGATGAGGCCCTGAGCAGCTGAGGAGTCCCTGGGCAGGGTTAGGGCTGCAGCAGAGGAGCTCTGAGCTCCTTCCAGCCTGAGCCCTGCTGGGATGCTTCCCTGCTGGCCCTTGTGCCAGGAGGGCAGGCAGTGTGCAGGGCCAGCACTCCACACCTAGCTGTGGGCCCAGCACAGCAGCTGAGTCCCTGGCAAGAGTTCTGCTGGCTCTGTCCATGGACTGTAAAGAGCAGAGGTGATGCTGTCAGCTGATGCAGGCTGGAAGGAAACTTCCTGTGTGGAGCAGAGGAGGCTCCAGAGGAGCAGGAGGGAGGCTGCTGAGCCCTGCAGCAGGCTGCCCAGAGAGGCTGTGCAGTCTCCTCCTGGATGTGTTGTGTGCCCTGCCCTGGCAGGGGGCTGGGGCTGGGTGATCTCTGGAGGTCCCTTCCATCCCCTACCATTCTCTGGAGACTGCTGAGCACCTTGGAGCTCTGGGGCAGCCTTCTGGGAGCTGCTCCTTCCTGGCCCTGCTCCTGCCTGCTGCTGCCACTGGCTGCTCAGACTGCAGTGAGAAAGCAACCTCCTGGCAAAATGGTTTGAGAGGAGCCTCTGCCTCATGCAGTGGTGGTGGGGCTGGGTGGCAGCACAGGTTAGACTTTGGACTTCAGCTTTTACTGCTGAGGCCTGCTGCTGACTGAGCCTTGTTTGTGTTGACACAGAGTGGCTGTGCCTGCCCCTTGCTGCTGGGCTCCTGTGGGGTGAGCCATGGAGCACCACTCCTGAGTGGCTGTGCTGCTGCCCCCTCTTTTGGCAGCTCTCCTGGGGGTGTCAGGGCTTCCCCAGCTGCCTGCTCCCCCTGCAGCTCAGCACTGGGCCTTGGCCACAGCTGGCTTTAACTGGCCCAGTGCTGTGTTTGCCCTTGGCTTCTCCACACACATCTGTGGGCTCTTGAACTTTGTCCAGTTCCCTTCCCCAGACTCTCCTCTGTGAGGTCTTTGCTCCAGGGGAGGTTTGGGTTGGCCATGAGGAGCAATCTCTTCCCCCAAGAGGTCACCAAGCCCTGGAGCAGGCTGCCCTGGGCAGTGGTTGAATCAGCATCCCTGGAGGGCTCCAGAGGCAGTGGAGCTCTGCTGCCCAGGGCCATGGTTCAGCAGCAGGCTTGGTAGCCTGGGGTTGGAATCCTGGCTTAAAGCTCTTCTCCAGCCTCTCCTCCTGGCTCTGTGAGGAGCAGTGGTGGAAGAGCTCCTCTGAAGAGCTGGGATGTGCCAGGGGAGCAGGAGCAGGCAGGAGCTGGAGCTGGCAGGCAGAAGCTGGCAGGAGCAGGAGCTGGAGCAGGCAGGCAGGAGCTGGCAGGCAGGAGCAGGAGCTGGAGCTGGCAGGAGCAGGAGCTGGAGCTGGCAGGAGCAGGAGCTGGAGCTGGCAGGAGCAGGAGCAGGCAGGAGCTGGAGCTGGCAGGAGCTGGAGCTGGAGCTGGCAGGGGCAGGAGCTGGAGCTGGCAGGCAGGAGCTGGAGCTGGCAGGAGCAGGAGCTGGAGCTGGCAGGCAGGAGCAGGAGCTGGAGCTGGCAGGCAGGAGCTGGAGCTGGCAGGAGCAGGAGCTGGCAGGCAGGAGCTGGAGCTGGCAGGAACAGGAGCTGGCAGGCAGGAGCTGGCCTTGTGCCTCCTCTTCCAGCCCTTCAGCCTGGGCTGTGCTGCTGCTGGCTTTAGTAGGTGCTGTGCAGGGGGAGGAGTTCCCCCTCTGGCCTCCTCATCCTCCTGCCCTTCAGCCTCAGCCCCACACCTGCAGCCTGCCAAAGGAGCTGCTGGAGCTTGCTGTGCTTGCTGGGATCCAGCCCTTGCTCTGCCCACCCTTGGCCTGCCCTGGCACCACAAGGCTCTCCTGCAGCTGGTGGCAGCTGCCCCTGCCAGGGCACTGAGCTGAGGGAGGCCCTGCCCCTCCGGAGGAGGTTCAGCCCTCAGCTGGGAGCAGGGGGTTGGGCTGCATGCCCACTCCTCTCTCTCCCCTCTCTGCTGGGCTCTCAGCACAGCTGGGAGCCTTGCCCAGCAGTGATGGGTTCTGTTCTGGCCCTGCTGTGGAGCTGTCCCCGAGCTGGGCTCTGGCTCTGTGCTGCTGCCCTGGGTAGCTCAGAAACCAAGCTGCTGGTAAATGTGGCTGTTTGCCTCCAGGCACGGAGTGTTTGCAGCTGGGGGCAGGGCTGGCTGCTTCCCCAGCCCTCTGCAGCTCTGGGAAAATTACTTCTGTTCCTAATACTCCTGGAAAAGATTGGGTTCAGGGGAAGTGCTTGAGGTGACAAGAAAAGTGTCTGTCTCCCAGGAGAATCTCGTTCTGCCTGTCCAGGGCTGTAAACAGCTGCTGGGGGAGGCTGATTGATGGCAGCCTGGGAAGGAGGCTTCAGGCAGGGTGACAGTGTGCTGGTCAAAACAAATTCAGCTGCTTTTAGTGCATCTCCAGGAGCAATAGATTTGTCATCCCCCTGGAAAGCAGAGTGTCTGAGTGCCTCCTGCACTGCCTTGACATAAGCTCCATCTGGAAGGAGGAGCTGCTGGGGCTGGCCCTGCTGACCTGGCCTGGTGCTGGGAGATGGAGCTGCAGGCTGATTATTGCTCTGGCTTTCATCCTGCTCGCTTCCAGGTCTCCCTTCTGGAAGGAGCTTTAGAGTAAGCCTGCAGGGAGCTGGGGGCAGGGGGGAGAAGGGGGAGGGGAGGTCTTTGCTCCCAGCAAGCCCCAGTCAGCAGTTCTGGGACACTTGGAGCAGTTAATGTTTCTCAGCCCAGGTGAGTGCTGGACAGGAGGTTAGTCTGAGCTGCAGAGAGACCTGGTGGCACCTGGCTCACTGCTCCCAGCTCTCCTGTTGCTGGCCAGAGGCTGCTCCTGGGCCTCCACTCCAGTCTCTAAGTCCCTCTAATGAGCAGCACAATTCAATAAGTTTCTTCAATGCCAAATACCCCTTAAAGAGAGAGCCTGTGGGCCAGGGGAGGCAGGGGTCTGCCCTGCTGCTCAGAGGCTGCTCAGAGGCTCCAGAGGAGGCCACAGAGGTGGTCAGGGGGCTGGAGGAACAGGCTGGGAGAGTTGGGGTTGTTCAGCTGGGAGAGGAGAACGCTCCAGGGAGGCCTTAGAGCAGCCTTCCAGGGGGGGAAGGGGCTGCAAGAAGGCTGCAGAGGGACTGCTCCCAAAGGCCTTCAGTGACAGCACCAGGGGCAAGGGCTTGAAGTGAGAGAGGAGCAGATCCAGCCTGGATCTTAGGAGCAAGTTCTGCACCATGAGGGGGTGAGACACTGCAGCAGCTTGCCCAGGGAGGTGGTTGAGCCTCCATCCCTGGGGGCAGTCACAGTCAGGCTCACCAAGGCTGTGAGCAGCCTGCCCTAGTGGGGGATGTCCCTGCTGAGTGCTGACCTTTGGAGGTCCCTTCCAGCCCAACCCATTCTGGGAGGCTTCCCTGCTCCTGGTTTGCCTTTCATGCTTTGGAGCCAGCTGTGTTCACTGCTCCCCAGGAGCTGCCTCACTCCTGAGCTTGTGCTGGCCAGGAGGATGCTCTGGATGAGAGTGGCTGTTCCCACCATGCACATTAATTTGGTGGGAGGCACTGCTCTGTCCCATGGAGCGGAAAGGAAAGGAGAGAGATTCACCTTTGTTTTGAGTGGCTGTTAGGTAGGATCCAGGTAAGGTGGAGGCTGAAGCAGAGGGAAGAGCTGGCAGGCAGCAGGTGCCATCAAATGAAACTGGGCTGATTTCAGTCAGTGCTTTCCCTTGCTGGCAGGCAAATGACTGCAGTTAGAGTTAAATTGGACTCAGTAGGTGTAAGAAGGGGAAATGTCTGTGGGGCTTGTTGGAGCTCAGCCCCCTCCCTGGGGTGGGGAGGGAGATGGAGCAGAGGAGCAGTGCTGCAGTGAGCCCCAGCCCTGCCTCTCCACAGCACAGTGGGGATGGGGAGCACAACCAGACCCCTGGCTGAGGGCACCAGGAGCTACATCCTTGCTTTTTGTTGAAGCCTAGAGCTGTCAGGGTTGGAAAAGCCCTCTGAGACCACCCAGTCCACCCTTCAACCCAGCCCCTCCATGGCCACTAAAGCCTGGCCCCAAGTGCCAGGGCTGCACAGCTCTCGAGCCCCTCCAGGCATGGGGACTGCAGCACCTCCCTGGGCAGCCTCTGCCAGTCCCTGACCTCTCCTGCAGCAAGGACATTTTCCCTCCTCTCCAACCTGACAATTCCAGGCCATTTCCTCTCCTGTCACTTGGGACTAGGGAGAAAAGGCCAAACCCCCACCTCCCTCCAGCCTGCTTTCAGGGGGCTGTGGAGGGCAATGAGGTCTCCCTTCAGCCTCAACACCCTCAGGTGCCTCAGCTGCTCCTCACCAGCCCTGACCTCCAGACCCTTAGCTGCTTTTTTGGCCTTCTGGAACCTGCTCCAGCTCCTCAGTGTCCCTCCTGGAGTGAAGGGCCCAAAACAGCCCAGTGGCCATGGTGGTGTTGGGTTGCTGGCTGGGCTGGATGAGCTTACAGGGCTCTTCCAACCCAAGCCCCTCTCTGCTTGGAAGGTGGCTGTGTTTGCCCAGCTCTGGGGCTGCAGCTCATCAAGCAGAGCAAATATTTATTGCCCATCCCATCACCCACCTTTCCCAGCAGCAGTCTTGAGAGGTCCCAGGGTAGAGTTGCTTGGGGTTTTTTCCCCTCTTTTCAGTCTGGGAAGATGCAAACCCGAACGCGAGGGAGGCAGCAGTTGCCTCAGCACCGAGCTGGGGGGCAGCAATGATCCCCTGGCTGCTGGCAGTGTTTGGGGGCTGGGGGGCCAGGGCTGGGGGGCATGGGCAGGCAGCACAAGCACAGCCCTGGGAGTCCCTTTGGCTGCTTTGGCCACAGGCTTCCTGCGTTTCCCTGGCAGATGGAGGGAGTGTGGCACACCTCCTCCTCTGGCTCTGCCAGCTGCTTGCCCAGCTCGGGGCACTGCAGCTGCTGCCTCCAGCTACCTTGCAGGTGAAGAGTTAACCTCCCAGGCTGCTGCGAGGTGCTTCGAGGCAGCAGCTGGATTCTCACAGCTCATCTGTCGGCCACTTTCATTTGTTCCCCTCCTCGCCCCCTCCAGGCATGCAATATAATCCCTCGGCTGGTAGTTAGCACCAAATGGTCTGGGTGAGAGCTGCTGTGCTGCAGGCGAAGTCCAGTTCGAGGGAGCCCAGCAGGGCCTTGTGGCCACACTCGGCAGCAGCTTATGCTCGAAGGATATTTGTTCCCCCCCCATGAACTCTGGGCAGGAAGATTGCAGCCTGGTGAGGTGGAGCTGGGAGGGGGAGAGGGAGCAGCTCAGCCCAGCTCTGCCGGGAGGGTGCAGGCAGGGAGAGCTGTGCTGTGCTCTCTGCACCCCGGGGGTGCCAGCAGGGTACTGACCCCCCCTTCTCCTCGACAGGTCTCCGTGTGGGTGGGCTCCATGGAGCACAGCTGAGAGACACAGACAGAAGTAGGTGCTGGGGGGCTTGAGTGCTGCCAGCCTGCCCTGAACCCCTGCCCAGCCCTTCTCTGGGGGGGGTTAATGCACAGCAGGCTGTTTGGAAGCTCTCTGTGCCTCCTTCCTGCCCTCCCCCCCCTTCTCTTCCCCCGTTTTTTTGGCCCCCCCCTTCTCTTCCCCCTTTTTTTGGCCCCCCCCTTTTCTGCCCCTCATTTTTTGGCCCCCCTTTTCTGCCCCTCATTTTTTGGCCCCCCTTTTCTGCCCCTCATTTTTTGGCCCCCCTTCTCTGCCCCCTCATTTTTTGGCCCCCCTTCTCTGCCCCCTCATTTTTTGGCCCCCCTTCTCTGCCCCCTCATTTTTTGGCCCCCCTTCTCTGCCCCCCTCATTTTTTGGCCCCCCTTCTCTGCCCCCTCATTTTTTGGCCCCCCTTCTCTGCCCCCTCATTTTTTGGCCCCCCCTTCTGCCCCTCATTTTTTGGCCCCCCCTTCTCTTCCCCTCGTTTTTGGCCCCCCTTTTTTTGGGCCCCCCTTCTCTGCCCCCTCAGTTTTGGGCCCCCCTTCTCTGCCCCCTCAGTTTTGGGCCCCCCTTCTCTTCTCCCTTTTTTTTCCTCTTTTTACTACTTTGAGCTTAATTTGGGGAAGGGGGCTGGGGGGGGGTGGGGGAAGCTTAAGTTGCAGGGATTTGGCTTTGGGCAGGCAGGATTCCCTCCCATGACTCTCAGCATGGGGAGACACAGATCAATTCCCTCTCCTGTGTTCAGCTGGACCCTGGGCTGTGCTGTGTGTGGCTCCCCTCCTGCTTCCCCCTGCACAAGGCATTCATTTCAGCCACTGAACCTAAATTACTGTTTTGCTTCTCTCTCTCTCCCTTTCTCCTCTCCCCCTGATGAAATGGGCAGGGCTCTTCCTGGGGGGATGGAGTTAGGTTATCCGTGCTAATGCTTTGATTTTTTTGTCCCTTTCCCTCTCTCTGCCCCAGTAGGTAACCAGTTAGGGGCCCTGGTACATCAAAGGTAAGCAGTGGGTTATGTTTTATTATTTATTGATCACTTCTAATTGTTTATTGATCCACCATCTGTAGCAGTGTTAGGGAGTCAGAGGTTGAGAATGTGGAGAAACTGTCAGCTTGGGTTTGCTCCCAGGCTGGGCTCTCTGCTAACCTTTTAAGCTTGTTTGTTGTGGTGGAGGAAAGAAGAGTGGATGGGAAGCTGGGGTTTGGCTCCTGTCAACCTGCAGGAGCCAGAAGGAGAAATCCTCTCTCCTCTCTCCTCTCCTCCCCTGCCCTGGAAGGAAGAAACAGCAACAAAGCCTGTGGGATTTAAACACATGCTGGCAGTGTGCCTGGGCAGGGAGGGGGGCTTGGGGCTGGGGGGTTTTGGTTGGTGCTTGGGGGGTTTTGGTTGGTGCTTGGGGGGTTTTGGTTGGTGCTTGGGGGGTTTAATGGCTGTTGGGTTTGCTACTGTTACTTAGCTTTGTTGGTGTAATGTGACCTGGGATGACTCCTTACTCAGAGGTGGTTTGAGGACACTGGAGGGTGCTTGGGTTGTCAGGTACCATGTGTGACATTCTCCATTTGCCTCCAATCCTGGGCTCAAGGAGCTGTCTGTCTTGGTTGGAGGAGGAAGGGGAGAGCATTCCTGCAGCTGGATTCGCCCTGGGGCTGTTGATGCATTTGTGTCATCCCCAGCTGCTGTGCTGGGGCCTCAGCAGAAGGGACCCAGAGGTCTGCATGAAGGTTGTGGGCTTCAGTTCCTGATGGCTGGCTTAAAGCTGCTGCCCAGCAGGTGCTGGAGTCACCATCCTTGGGGTGTTCAAGACACAAGGAGCTGTGGCACTCTGGGGTGTGGTCATGGAGGTGTTGGGTGGAAGGCTGGAGTTGATCTTGAAAGGCTTTTCCAACCTGAATGATTCTATGATCCCACCAGGGCAGCCCAGGAAGGTGAAGGCAGAGTTGTCTCCTCTGCTGCTGCCTGCCACCTCTCCTCTCCAGCAGTGATGTGCAGGCAGGGAATCCCTTAGGCTGTCAAATCAGCCAGAGAAGGTTGGAAGGGACCTCAGAGACATCTACTCCAACCTCACTGCCAATGGCTTGTGTTGGAAGGGGTCTTAGAGATCTCTGCTCCAACCTCCTTGCTCTGGAGATTAGAGAAGATGTTCTCTAAGGTCCCTTCCAGCCTAAGGGAAGCCTCTCAGCTAGGAGAGCAAAGCCTGCATTGGTTTCCCTCAGGGTTTGGTGGTTGGCTTTCTCCTGGGCTGGCAGCTTTGTCCATTCCTCCAGCACAGGGAGGTGCAGGACAGGACCCTTGGACCACAGGCTGGGTCTCTTGCAGGGCAAACCCAGAGTGATTCTGACAGGACAGGGGAGAAGCCTCCCCCTGCAGCTGCTGAAGATCTGAGTTGTTTTACACCTTCCCTAAGTGATCTAAAGCAGAAAAAGGGAAGGGTTTGATGCACCTCACCACATCACCTGCCCTGAATTTCTCAGGCAGAGGCTTCCTTGCTCTTGAGGTGCTGAACAGATTGCCCCCTGCACACCTCAGGAGGTGGAGGCTGCCAATTCCATCCTCAGTGTGGTGCTTGCTGCAAGCTGGAAGTGACTCAGCTGGCAAAGCCCAGCCCGAGTGGATTCCTTTCTGCTTGGCTGTGGTCAGGTCTGAAGGAATAGCTTTGGGTGCTGTGTTTTGAGGCAGGGAGACATTGAGCAAGTCCAAAGAGCAGCAGATGTGGAAGCCTGGAGATAGTGAAGGCTTCAAAGGATGCTCAAAGGCAGCTTTCCTGAGTTCCCAGGAAGAGAGTGGTGGGGACAAGCAGGCAAACCCAAGCCAAGGCAATGAAACCCTGTGAGCATCCCAGCAGGAGCCTCCTGCAGGGAGGTGGAGTTGGTCTCTCCTCCCTAGTCTCAGGTGATGGAAGGAGAGGGAATGCCCTGGAAGTGTGCCAGGGGAAGGGGAGGTTGGGGATCAGGAAGAATTCCCTTGCTGCAGGAGTGGTTAAGGACTGGCACAGGCTGCCCAGGGGGGTGGTGGAGTCCTCATCACTGGAGCTGTTGAAGAGCCACGTAGCCATGGCTCCTGGGGACATGGTTTGGTGGTGCTGGGTTGCAGGACTCACAGAATGGTAGGGGTGGGAAGGGACCTCCAGAGAGTGAGTCCAGCCCCCCTGCCAAGCAGGACCACTTAGGGCAGGCCACTCAGGAGCACATCCAGGAGGGTTTTGAAGCTCTCCAGAAAAGGAGGCTCCACAGCCTCTCAGGGACTGGATGATCTTGGAGGGCTTCTCCCACCCACAGCAGTCTGTGGCTCTGGCAGTGGCTGAGGTTGGTGCCTGGGCAGGAGCTCAGCCCAAAGCAGTGGGCAGGGGGAGGGCTGCAAGCTCTGTGCTGGAAATGGAAGACATTTCAGTTAACTCTGTGGAATGGCCCAAAGAGGCTCTTCCATCAGCTCCAGCGGAAGCAGTGGAGGGCAGAGAGGAAATGCATCCAGCACAGGAGGGAGGAGGTGCCCATGGGAGGTCCCTTCCAGAGCACCTGGGTTGGAGCAGGATGTGGTGGTCACCTGGGTGTGCAGAAGCCTTCTGCTGTGCCTGGTGCCCAGCACAGGCCATGGTTGTCTCCAGGTTGTTCTTTGTGATGACTCTTTGGTTATCTTCATTCCCCCCTCACTTTTTCCCTCTTTTCCAGGGCTGTAATAACAGAGGAGTTCAAAGTGCCTGATAAAATGGTTGGATTCAGTAAGTACCTTGGATGCTCAGTGTGCTTTCTGGGCAGGGATGCTGCTGGCTCTGAGCTCTCTCAGGGGGTTGTGCTTCTGCCCCTGGATAAGCTTTGTCTGATGCTGTCTTGGTGGGGACCAGGTGAGCTGGGTTTCAACTCCAGGTGCAAGCTGCATGGCCTAGGAATGAGACCAGGACTCTGGTCCAGGCTGCTGAGGGTGATCCTCTCCTGGAAATCCCCACTCAAGCAGCACCTCAGTCAGAAGTGGATTTATTTCCCCCTCCCTGAAACATTTTACTTCCCTTGGGCATGCAGAACTGGGAGGGAGGGAAGCAGAGTGGAGTCAGGGCAAGGTAAGGAGAATTTGAGCTCCCTGCTAACTGCTGCAGGGAGCAGAGCCAGCAGCACTCTGCTGAGCACCCTCCTGCAGTCGTGCTCCTGCTGCTGGGCTCTTTCAAGCCTCATCCTAATTTCTCTCTTCCTCTTGGTGATCATCACTCTCCCTTTCAATGACCCCTCCTGCTGCTCTGCTGCTGCAGTGAGTGCTGAGGCTCCTCCACTGCTGCCTCTCTCTCTCTTCCACTTTGATGCATGGAGAGGGAAGAGGCAAGGAGCAGCTGTGGTAACTGCCCCTGGGCGCAGGAAGTTCTGGCCTGGTTCTGAAGCCACTACAAAACTGTAGCTCCAAGTCCTGGAGAGGAAAGATTCCCTTTGCCCCTGCCAGACCTCCTCATTTCTCAGTCCTGTGAGGAGGACAGGAGCCAGCAATGGGCTCTTGTGGCCCAGGAGGCCAGAGGCACCTGGGCTGCTTCAGAGCAAGTGTGGCCAGCAGGTGGAGAGAGGGAATTCTGCCCCTCTGCTCTGCTCAGGCCTCTCCTGGAGGGTCCAGCTGTGGCACCTCCATCACTAGAGGGACATGCTCCTGCTGGAGCAAGTCCAGAGGTGGCCATGGAGATGAGCAGAGGCTGGAGCACCTCTGCTACAAGGACAGGCTGGGAGAGCTGAGGTTGCTCAGCCTGGAGAGGAGAAGGCTCCCAGCAGACCTCAGAGCTGCATTTCAGTTTCTGGAGGGGACCTGCAGGAAGGTTGGGAAAGGGCTGTTCAGAAGGGCCTGGGGTGACAGGAGGAGGAGCAGTGGTTTGAAACTGGAGCAGGGCAGGGTCAGGTTGGGCATCAGGAGGAAGCTCTGCACAGGGAGGCTGGGGGGACTCTGGCACAGGCTGCCCAGGGAGGTGGCTGAGGCCCTGGAGACATTCCACATCAGCCTTGATGTGGCCCTGGGCAGCCTGCTGTAGTTGGAGGTGTCCCTGCTGCCTGCAGGAGTGTTGGACAGGAGGCCCTTGGAGGCTCCCTTCCGAGGCAGGGCAGTGTGTGAAGCTGTGGGTGCTGGAGGGTTGCTGCAGCTCTGAGGGGGCAGCTCCCATGCTGTGCAGCATCTCCATGCTCACTCTAACCCTGCTTTGGGGGCAGAGAGATGCAGAAGGGTGGCAACACCCTCAGCTGGGAGCTGCCTCTGTGGGAGCATCCTGAGGCAGGAGGACCTGTTTGACCTGCCAGTTGTGCTCTGTCTGCAGCCTGGGTGGGATGTGAGTGGTGCTGGCCCTGCCTCTCCTTGCTGTGCCTGGCTGTGGAACACCCCAGGAGCTGGGGGGGTGTTTTCACTGCAGGCTGATGGAGCATTGCAGTGGGTGAATGCAGAGCAGCCAAACATCCCAGCCAGGGGAGAGGGGCAGCAGAGCAGGGGTTTTAAGGCAGGAAAAGCAAAAGGCTTTACCTTTTTTGGCACCCCCAGGAGGTGGTTTCTTGGGTGAACAAAATGCACTTCAGCCCCTGGGCTGGGGGGAGGTGGCCCTGGCCATGGCAGGGGCTTGGAGCTAGATAGCCTTCAAGGTCCCTTCTAACCCCAGCCATGCTGTGGCTCCATGCCCTGCTGGCAGCACTCAGCTAAGCCCTGGGCTCCATGCTCTGTTTCCACCCCGCTGCCAGGCAGGCCTTTGGGGCCTGCTTGGTTTGGGTTTTCCCTCCCCCAGGCAAACAGAACAACACTTGGCAGTGTTTGCTGGTGAATTTGGTCATGCTGTGGCAGCCTCTTCTACAATCCTGGAGTCCAGCTGTTCCTTTATAGCTAGCTGCAGCAGAGCAAGGAGGGGGAAGGTGCTCTGCAGTCGCTTGGCTGAGCGCTGTTCTGATGCTTGTTGAACTCCTTGCAGTCATCGGCAGGGGAGGAGAGCAGATCTCGAGGATTCAGGCAGAGTCTGGCTGCAAAATACAAATTGCTCCAGGTAAGAGGCTCTGGGTGTGGTGGGTGAGCAGCTTTCCATGTGGAAGGGGCTGGTGTCCATCACAGCAAGTGCTCAGCACGCCTGTCAGCACCCTTGGCAGCCCAGGCACGGGAGAGCTGCTGTGGGGCTGACCCTCTGCCTGGCAGAGCAAACAGGTTTGGCAGGTGGGCTGGGGAGTGAAACAGTCAAGGCAGTGTCATTAATCAGGAGGAGAGCACAGGGCACATGGACAGTCCATGCTGGACCTAGACCTGTTGAGCTTCTCCTGGTGGCACCAGTGCTCAGCTCGGGGGCTTGTCCCTTGAGTCTGCTCGGCTCCAGCTCCTGGCAGAAGACCTCTCAGGAGGGCAGCAGCTGCTCTTTGTGCAGCTTGGCTGGCATGGCAAGGCCATGGATGGGCCAGTTGCTGTCTGCTAGTGCCTGTGTGGAGCTGACTGTCCTGCAGTGCTGTGCAGGAAGCTGCTGCTGAGCGTGGGCCCAGTCCTTGCCCCTCCTTTGGGGGCTTGGAAGAGTGCAGACATCCAGGAAATGTCAAATACGTTGACCCTGGATGTTTTTGAGCTCATTAATGAGCATGGAGAGGGGGCAGTGCTCCCCTCAGTGCCTGCTAGGTCTTAAGCAGCTGCTATCTCCCAAGTCCCTGTGTTAAAAGCTTCCTCCTTGCTTCCTCTGCAGACAGCGGTGGGATGCCCGAGCGGCCCTGCGTGCTCACCGGGACGCCGGAGAGCATTGAGTGAGTGCTGCTTTCCTTGCTCTCCTTCCTCCTCCTCTCTCTTCTCCCTGCTGCTGTGCTCTGTCAGTGGTGCTGCCTGGTTAGCCACCCCAGCAAGTGCTGGCCTAGAGAAACTTGAGGGTCTCTGGAGCATAGAACCTCTTGGTCTGATGCTTTCAAAGCGTGCACCCCGAAAGCTTTGTTCAGTTGCGGTGTGAGGCCTCTGCAGAGACGTCAGTGGCGTTCCCCTCCTCAGGGCCAGGTTGCTCTTAGGGCACCTAGGATGCAGTTTTCTGACTGCAGCTTTCCAGGGTACTGAGCTAAGCTGTTGAAGGGCATCTCTCTTCTCCCCTTTGCTTCCCTGCTCCTGTTGAGATGAGCATCCTTCCGGCTGGAGCAGGGCTGCCCGAGGCCTCGGCAGCCTGCTGGTGCCGCTCCAGGGCCTGCCGGAGGCGGCGGCGGCGTGGCGGAGCAGCATGAGGCCCATGGCTGTGCTTGCCTCTGCACTGCTGCCAGCGAGCCAAGGACTGAACCAAAGCCCTGTGTTCTGATCCCTGCATGGTAGAGACACCTGGCCAGCCAGCAGGGATTTCTACTCTCTAGACCTATAGAAACTTTAGGGACAGTGTTTCCTCCCTCCCCCTTCCCAGGAGCTGAGTTTGAGACTCTCACAAACCAGTTGAGGACCTCCTGCTGGAACTGGATCCAGGATCCTCAGGCTTACAGGAACACACTTAACATATGGAGCTGCTCTTTCTCTCCCCAGCCTTTGGGTAGGTGGGTTTTTTAAAATCCATCTGGAAATCTTTGAGTTGCATTTGCTAGGGGCAAAAGAAACACAAATGCCTGGGCACAGAGATTTGCCTCTCTAAAGAGGAGGCACTCATCATCCTTCCATCCCCAGAGAGGTTTGAGGGTGCTTAGATCTCCTGATTTCTGCACATACTGCTGCAAGCAGTGAGCCAGAAGAAATGCCATTGGCAAGCTCACCTTACAGGGCAGGCAGTGGCTCCTTGCTGCTGCTGAAGTGCTTCCTCCCCCCCCCCCCCTTTAGCAAAGGATATTTCAGCAGCAGGAGCAAAAGAATCAAAAGCTGGGAGGCCTGGTGAGCTGGAGTTGGGGGAAGAACAGGGGAGAGGTGTAGTTAAGGCTTCATGCTTCTGCAGGAAGCAGCTAAATGTAGGCATGGCCAAAGCTGCCTTGGGAGAGAATGGAGCCAAAGAGCTTCCTTGCCTTGAGGGAGGATATCTGTGAAGCAGAGCAGGGTGCTGAGCACATGGAAAACCAGGGGGAGGTTGGTGTGCCTTTCTGCTGCAGTTCTTGTCCAGCTGCTTGTTTGAGCAATTTGCTTCAGGCTGCTTGGAGAGGGGGAAAAAGGAAGTGAAAAAGCAGAGCAACTGACTGAAGGGAAGCAGTTTGGGAAGGGTTTTGTGGGCAGGGTTTCCATTGCTTCTGTCCAGTGGCCACCTGATAGGCTTCATGCCCTTCTCTGGAAGATGTTGTGTGTGGCCTGCTGTGGTCTCTATGCTGCCCCTAAAGTAGCTTCCTGCAGGGTGTAAAGGCAGAGCAGGCAAACCCCAGTGCAGGCTCTCACAGGAGGACTTGAAGTGGCCTTCCAGAAACTCCTCCTTTGCCTTGCTTTGGAGCCAGTCAGGAGAGAGCAGTGCTCTGACCTGTGTGCCACCCCTGGAGCTGCTGACAAGGCATGGCTTTGCACTGCTCCCTCAGGTCACCAGAGAGAGGCCAGCCCTCCTGGGGTGGCTTGGTGTGAAGAGAGGGGAAGGTGCTGCTTTAGTCTGACCAGGGAGCTGGTGGCTTGCTTCCACCTGCTCTGAGGGGCAGGAGAGGGCTGTGTTGCTGCTAGGAATCTTCAAGGTGAAGGGGAACCCTGCCAGTTACCTCTGATGTGCTAAAGACTGTAGAGAAGGGATCTTTAATCTCCCAAATGCTTCTTTGTGTGTCTCCTCTCACCAGGGGTAGAAGACCTCAGTCTCTCACTGGCTGCTGCTGCAGTATCCTTGCCTCGCTTTGCGGTGTAGCTCCAGCAGAGCTTGGGGCAGAGGCTGTGTTAGAGCAGTGTCCTGGTGCTGCTGGTAAGAGCAGGCAGAGCAGAGCTAGGCTGAGCCCTGTGCTCTCTTAGTGTCAGAGCAGTGGGGGTTTTGTCTGAGCAAGGAAGAGAACAGAGCTGGAGTTTTGCCCAAGGTTGTGTAGCTGTTGGAGTGGAGGACCTTAGAGCATCTTCATGCAGAGTGAGCACCCTGGGTGCTGTAGCTCAGCCTTCCAGGGAGGTCAGAGCCTGCTGCTGCTCTTTCTTCTCTCTTCCCCTTCCAAAATCAAACTGCTTAGAAGTAATCATAGAATCACAGAACGGTTTGGGTTGGAAGGGACCTTAAAGCTCAGCCAGTTCCACCCCCCTGCCACAGGCAGGGACACCTCCCACTAGAGCAGGTTGCCAAAGGCCTCATCCAGCCTGGCCTCAAACACCTCCAGGGAGGGAACCTCCCCAGCCTCCCTGGGCAAGCTGTGCCAGAGTCTCCCCACTCTTGGGGGGGGATAGGGGAGAAAATCTCCAAGAGTTTTAAACCAGGAAAAAACAACCAGCCCACCCCCAAAGCAGCCATTGTGCTACCTCTGGTTTCCTCCATCTTTCCACTTCTTCTCCTCTCCGTTCCGAGGGCTCCTGGTCCCTGGCTGCCCCGGGGCAGCGTCGTCTAATGGTTGTTTCCCCCTGGTTCTCTTCCCAAGCCAAGCCAAGCGGCTGCTGGGGCAGATTGTAGATCGCTGCCGGAACGGACCTGGCTTCCACACCGACCTCGATGGCAACAGCACGGTGCAGGAGCTCTTGATCCCCGCCGCCAAAGTGGGGCTGGTCATCGGCAAAGGAGGTGAAACAATTAAGCAGCTGCAGGTGCGCAAGAGCCATCCCCCCGGGGCGCTCTCCCCTCCTCGGCCTCCGCTCCTCTGCCTGCCCGCGGCCCGACCCCGGCCCGTCTGGCAGGGCTGGGAAAGGAGCTCCTCTTGCCTTCACAGCCTGTTAGGGGTTGGAAGGGACCTCTGGAGAGCTTGGAGTCCAACCCCCCCTGCCCCAGAGCAGGATCCCATAGAAGCTGTTGCAGGAATGCATCCAGGTGGAGCTTGAAAGTCTCCAGAGGAGACTCCACAACCTCTCTGGGGAGCCTGTTCCAGTGCTCTGTGACCCTCACACCTCTTGGTGAGGTGGAACCTCCTGTGCTGTAGTTAGCCTTAGCTAACCTGTGGTGCCTGCTCTTCAGGAGAGGATCCCTGTGGCCAAGAGAAGGCTGAGTGTGCTCTAGGTTTTCAAGCCAGCCCTGCTGCTGTGGAGTCCTCTGCTTCTCTTTTTGTTGCTGCTCTGTGCTGAAGCTGGCCTCTGCCTTTTGTTTGTTTGTTTTTTAGCTCCTCCCCCCCCTTTCCACTTGCCAGTGCTGTGTTGTGCATAAATCTGTGCTCCAAGGCATTCTTGATTCCCCCATCTGGAACAAGATTCTCTTAAAGAGTAGAGGGGTCAGGGTTGAAAGGGTCGGGGTTTGAGTGCCCTGAGGAGGCCTCTATCATCCAGTAGCTTTAAGGCTGGTCAGTTCAGAGCTTGGTGCCACAGTTTTAAGGCTGATCATCTCAGAACTTAATGCCATGGCTTCAAGGCTGGTCACTTCAGAAGTGTTCCCTGCAGGCAGCTGCAGGTTGTGGAAGGGGCTGCAAAAGCAGCTGCTGAGCTTTGCAAGAGGTTCAGCCACTTGAGAGCAGCAGCAGCAGACTTCTGGCCAGTCCTTCCCTGGCAGTCAGTTTGTGCTCAAGCTACCCAGGAAGAGCTGAAGTAGTGCTCTGTAAAGCTGCTGATGCTGAGTAACCAAAAGCTGGTGCCTTGTGTGAGGGCCTCTGCTCAGCCAAGTGCTCTGTGCTTTCCCCCCAGGAGCGAACAGGGGTGAAAATGATCATGATCCAGGATGGTCCTTTGCCTACCGGCGCAGACAAACCTCTCCGCATCACTGGCGATGCCTTTAAAGTGCAGGTATGTAACAAGCACAAGCAGCTGCCCCAGGGAGCTGAGCTGAGCAGGGAAGCTTTGGCACCTTTGTGAGCACCTGATGGAGCCAGCTCCAGCTCTCCACGTCCTGGACCTCGCTGGCTTCCTGTTCCCTTGGAGCAGAGGGAGTCGAACACCAGCGGAGAGCGAGCGGTGGCTTGCTGGCACTGAAAGCCAGGAGCTCAGCCCACACAGGTCTTAGACATGGTAGGAGGAGAGGAGTTTGGAGAAAGTGGCTTTGAAAACTGCATAGCAAAGCATCCTTCACTTCATCACACCTCTGAGGAGGTGCTGGGGAAGGTTCCCTACCTCAGACAGCCAACTGACGCAGGTCATTGAAAACCAAACGCCACAACAACTCCTGGAACCAAGGGGTTTGCTTCATGCCTGGCACCTCAGCCCCCCTGGGGCAGGCTTCCACTCATCTGCTCCTGCCTGCTCCTCAAAGCAAAGAATAAAGCCCCAGCAGCAGCTGGGGCCTGGGAGCCTGCAGGGCATTAAAGCTGAGCTCTGGCACGTTCCACTTCTCAGCAAGTGCTTCTCATACCTTGCTAAGCACTTAAATGGAGCTTAGCATTCCTGGCTGATAAACCCAGCTCTGTTTCAGAGGGTCTCCCTGCTCAGAAATTGCTGCAGCAGCTGATGGGGCTCAGGGCTGGCAGCTTTGGGTTGTGCTTTCCAAGCCTCTAATTGCAAGAGGGCCTTTAGATGGAGCCTTTGTTTTTCCCCACAAGTCTTCTGCTTGCTGTGGAGATGTGGATGTGCAAAAAGGACTTCAGTGACAGTCTTGTAACTCTTAACCCAGGCATGCTTCAAGGGCTGCTGCTTCTCAGGTGGCTTCTGCCATGCAGGATGTGCTGTTGTCAAATCTTCTGTGCCATGAGCCGTGCCAAGCTGTCCTGGAGGCTGCACAAGGTCTTCTTTGAGATCACTGAGACAGCACTGAAGGAGTTTGGTGGATCCTTGGGCTTGGGATTCTCTGGATGCTGCAGCACTGTTTAACATCCCAACAGAATGGTTTATTGGCCATGGTGGTCTTGGGTTGATGGTTGGACCTGATGATCTGAGAGGTCTTTTCCAGCCTTTGTGATTCTGTGAGATCTCTTTGTTGCCCTTACCTCAGTTCTGGCAGCTCTGAAATGTCTCCAGTTGCTTCCTTCTGTAGAAGGTGCCACAGGGGCATGGCAAATGTGTAAAGAACTCAACCAAAAGGTGCAAGGAGCCAGGTTCCCCAGAGTCCCTCCAGCCTGGAGATGGAGCCAGAATGTCAGAAGCTTGGCTGGCAATAGCCAGAAGCAGAGGCTCTGGGTTTGAAGGGCAGGGTTTCTGTTAAAGGTGGCAGCTGCTGGCTTGTTTCCAGGCTGCACCTTCACTACCTGAGCTATGTGCAAGCTTGTGCATGGCCTTGAGGGCTGCAGGCAGGTAGGAAGAACATTCCTTTGTCTCAGCAAACCTTGTTGGATTGCTTCAGACTCGGCCTTGCCTTCTTTGGGTGCCAGTGAGCTCCCCGCTGCCCACCTGCTTCCTTGGCAGGTGCTCTCTAGCTCTTGGCAGACACCAGCTCTGCTGTGCTACCACAGCTTCTACCTTACTCTGTGGGTTCCAGTTCTGCCCTGTAGGAAAGGGCCTTCAGCAGCTTTAATTTAGAGCCAGCACCAATTCAAGGTGCTCTAAATGCTAAAGGGCCTGGAAGGAATCAGAGAGTGCATCAGGTTGGAAGGGACCCTCAAAGGTCATCTTGTCCAACCCCCCTGCAGTCAGCAGGGACACCTCCAACTAGAGCAGGTTGCTGAGGGCCCCACCAAGTTTGTCCTTGGATGTCTGCAGGGATGAGGCCTCCACCATCTCTGGGCAGCCTGTGCCAGTCTCTCCCCAGCCTCCCTGTGCAGAGCTTCCTCCTGATGCCCAACCTAACTCTGCCCTGCTCCAGCTTCAAGCCACTGCCCCTCATCCTGTCCTCACAGGCCCTTCTCACAGCCCCTGCCCAGCCTGCCTGCAGGTCCCCTTCAGGTGCTGGAGTGCAGCTCTAAGCAGTTGCAGAGAGGAAGCTGGCAGCTGCCAGCCGGGGCAGGTTTGCCAGCCCTGGACGCTGCCAGCAGGAAGAGCTCCCCGGAGCGCCTGGGAGGAGGAACTCCCAGTCGGAGCACTGCTCCCCTGCTGCAGGTGGAGATCACTTGTGGAAGCCTGACCAGGAGGCACCGTTGGGGCCCTACCTCCAAGCTGGCCAGCAGCAGACTCTGAAGCTAACTGTGACTTCTTTCCCCATGTAGCAAGCGAGGGAAATGGTTCTGGAGATCATCCGAGAGAAAGAGCAGGCAGACTTCCGAGGCGTACGCAGTGATTTCAGTGCTAGGATGGGAGGAGGCAGCATAGAGGTATGTTTCCCTTCCCCACTCCTCTGCTAACCTCCCCGTGGGCTGGGCAGTGGGTGGAAGGCAGCAGGCTGTGACCTGGCAGCTGGTTTCTAACTGCATTTTGTGTTCCCTTGCCAGCAGAGCAGAGGAGTTCTCCTGGACTCCCCGCTGGCGCTTCTCTGCTCCTCTCTTTCAGCTGCACCCCTGCGGTGCAGACTTCACTGAGTGGGGAAGGGAATTGGTGGCCACCTGCTTGGTTTGGTCCTGTAGCCTGGAGCTGCCTGAGGCGGCCTGTCCTCGGCTGAGAGCATCTCCCTGGGCCCTCCCAGGACCCTGGGCCCTCCCAGGACCCCGGGCCGGTTCTCCGAGCGTTCACACTGCTTTGCCTTTCCCATCAGGTCTCTGTGCCCAGGTTTGCTGTTGGAATTGTGATAGGAAGAAATGGAGAAATGATCAAAAAGATTCAGAATGATGCTGGAGTTAGGATTCAATTTAAACCAGGTTTGTGTGAGGGTGGAGAGCTCTTCCTGTCCGCTGCTGCGCTTTGGGATGGCTAAAGGGAAGCGGAGCTGAGGCTCCAGCAGCGAGCCGCCCCCGGCAGAAGCTGCCTTGGGTCTCTTTCTGAAAGCTGTTTAAATCTGAGGTGCTGCCTCCTCAGGCACTTGCCTGGTTTTCAGAGAGTGAAACTGCACACAGCAAAGCTGGAAGTGTCTCCACAGTCGTGTCTGCAGTGGTAACTGAGTGGACAAACACCAGAACTGCACCACCCTTCCGTGTTCCTCTGGAAGAATTCTCCTTCAGGACATTAAAGCCTTTGGGGATCAGGAGTTGATTAATTCCAATTAACTTTCTCTGGGTCCTTGGCTGTCTGATCACCTCTCAAAGCTGCCTTTGTCCTCTTAAAGTGATACCAGGCTCTGCTGAGGCTCTTTGGACGATTCAAAGTGTCACCTCTTGAACGTTGTCCCTCTGCGGCGTGGGCTGGGGTCTGCCTCCTTTCAGCCCACAGAAGAGGGGCTGAAGGTGGAGGGAAGGGGGGGGAGCTCCTGGGGTAGCTGTGTGGAAGTGCTGCTAGCAGTGGTGGTGCTGGAAGGAAGCTCTGGGGGGATGTTTGCTGCTTGGAATTGAGGCTCTGGCACCTCTCTCCACAGACGACGGGATCAGCTCGGAGCGAGTGGCACAGGTCATGGGGCTCCCAGATCGGTGTCAGCACGCAGCACACATCATCAGTGAGCTCATCCTCACAGCACAGGTGGGGCCTGGGGCCTGGGGGGAGCCAAGTGCTGCTCACATGGCTCTGAGGCTGCCTGCAGGCGGCTGCCTGGGTGGCTGCCACCGTCTGAAGAGCAGCGTGGCTGCAGCTGCCCTCTGCTAGGCCACACCATGCCCAGGACGTTGCTGCCAGGCTTGGGGCTGGTTGGTTCGTTTCTTTTGAAGTGAGGTGGCCTGGCTGAGCCTGGAGAAGAGCTCCTCTGCTCAGGCTGTGTTTTGAGGCCTCCTTGTAGCTCCATCTTTGCCCCTTGTGCTCACTTGCTGTTTGGAAATGGGGAGCTGGTGGGATGGAGCCCAGCAGTACCAGGACACTGACTCTGCTCAGGAGGCCTGGGGAACACTCTGAGGCAGCAGGGCATGAGCAGTGCTCAGGGAGGCCTCTTCTGCCACTCATGGCCACTAGACCAGAGCACTGGAGGCTGGAGAAGGCCATGAGTGGCAGGAGAAGGCCATGAGGAGCAGGACACCAGCATATGGCATGGCCCAAGGGCAGGGAGCAGCTGTGTGAAGCAGGCAGGCAGGCTCAGGAGGGAGGTTCTGGGTTCCCTCTGGCTGGGGAGGGGTGCAGGTCTTGGCCCACTGCAGAGCAGATACCTGAGCAGGAGATGTGCACCAGGGGTAGGCCTCCATCTCCTCTTGCCCTGGGATCTGGTTTGAAGCTTTGATTTCATTTTTGTTGTGGGGCCTGCCCTGATGGGCTCTGAGTGCCCACAGCCAGCTGGCCAAAGGAGATGTCCTTGGAGTGCCTCTGAGCTTCAGAGCTTCCTCCTGGAGGTCTGGGGAGGTGCAGTTCAGCTGAGTCATTGCAGCAGCGCCTGAAGGGCTTCAGCAGCAGCTCCTGAACTCACTGCCAGGATCTATTGGCTGCTCTCAGGACAGCTCCCATCACACACCAGAGGTCCTTCAGCAGTTGCTGCTGGTTTATTTCAGGAGCTAGAAAGGCTTGCACTGGAAAGCCAGAAGCATCTTCCTGAGTCAGGGCAGCTGTGGCCACCTCCCTTGGCAGCTGCTGGAGGTCCTTCAGAGCCCTCAGAGTGAAGCTGAAGCCCAAGAGCTTCCTTGGTCAATGCCATTGCTTGCAGGGCAGTTTGACCTTGCTTTCTCCTGCTCCTAGTGCTCTGCTGTGGGTGGGGGCCAGCAGCAGAGCCACTGACACACATCTCTTTGCCTCCCAAGGAGCGAGATGGCTTCGGCAGCTTGGCTGTGGCGCGGGGCAGAGGCCGTGGCCGCGGGGACTGGAGCCTCGGAGCCCCTGGGGGCATGCAGGAGATCACCTACACGGTGCCAGCTGACAAGTGTGGCCTTGTCATAGGCAAAGGTGGGTCTGGGGCACCAAATGCTAGGGCCTGCAGTCCTCCCCTCTCAGGATGGTCACAGTCTTGCTGCCTGGCAGCCAGGCTCTGGAGTTGGCTGTGGCTGCAGGGGTTTGGTGGCTGCTGAGTGCAGCAGAGGGAGGAGCTGGGCTGCTCACCTGTGATTGTCCTCTCCAGGCCCTTGCTGGCAGTCTCTGAGAGAGGCTCTTGGTGCAGAGCTGTCAAGGAGAGCTTGTAACAAGCAGCTGGCTGAGAAGAGGCAGGCTCCTTGCTGCAGCCTTTGGGTAGAGAATCTCTGAGGGGACAGGCAGAGCACCCATCCCACCCTGCTGCATTTCCCTCAGTGCCACCTGAGCAAATGGAATCTCTCCCCACGTGCTGACAGCAGCAAGCTGCTTCCAGCCAGCACCCTGAGGTGCTCCTGGAGCAAAAGAAGCAGCAGGGTTGGGCTGTATCCAAGCTTGCCCCTGAGCCTGGCACAGCCAGGCTGCTGCACCTTGGCTGCCCCAGGCCGTGATGGCCCAGGGCTGCCTTAGCTGTTGAGTCTCTGCCTGCTGGGGAGATGGCCAAGGAGTCCTCTGCCCTTGCTCCCAGGAACCAGTACAGCCCAGCACAGCTGTGAAACCTCAGCAGCAGCAGTCTCAGCCTGCCACAGAGCAGGAGCTGCCCATGGGGTGATGCAGAGCCAGGAGCAGAATTGCTCTGTCACCCTGAGCTCCTGGGGTGCCCCTCAGTGCCCTGAGCTGGCAGAGGAGCCCTGCTTCATCCTTGCTGATTGCAGGAGGAATGCTGTGTGCCTTCCCTGCTGCTGGGGTGAGGTGACAGGAGCAGGGGCAGCTCCAGGGGTGGAGGAGGCAGAGCCTGGAGGGCTTTGTGCCAGGTTCTGGTGGCAGTCACTTTGCTGCTGTCCTGCTGGGCACAGGTGAGCTGGAGATGAACCATGCTGGGGCCTCTTGCCCTGTTCCTCCCATGTCTGGCCCCTGGAGCCCCCTGAACTGTAGTGGGTGACAAGGGAGGCAGGAGCAGGACACCAGCAGCCCAGCAGTGCAGCTGCACCGCTCCCAGGTGTCCTTTGCCAGGAGCCTGGCCACACTCCTGCCCTCCTG
The DNA here is from genome assembly GCF_026170545.1 of Melanerpes formicivorus. Lineage (NCBI taxonomy): Eukaryota > Metazoa > Chordata > Aves > Piciformes > Picidae > Melanerpes > Melanerpes formicivorus. The sequence goes on along the minus strand of NW_027142385.1, from coordinate 8,439,313 downwards.
CTGCAGTCTGCAGCCTGCCCATCACACACAGGCTGCAGAGCCACGGAGCTGGAGCTCGCTGGAGGGTCCAGCTGGGGGAAGGAGGAAGCAAATACAATCAAAGCAAACAAACCTGCAGCCAGAAGTGAGAGCTGGGGGGGGATAAAAACCTAACCCAATGGTACTGAAACTTCATTGCTGTATCCAGTAGCCATCCCTGGTGAGGGAGCAGGAAAGGTCACTTCTTGTTCAGAGAGCAAAGTGGAGCACTGCTGGCTGCAGAGCTCAGGCTGTGCTGGGAAGCTACAGGCAGGGAGCAGAGCTGGAGGGGCTGGCGGGGGAGGGCAGGGCTGGGGGGGCTGCAGGGCAGGCAGGGGGGGCTGCAGGGCTGGCAGGGGGGGGGCTGCAGGGCTGGCGGGGGGGGGCTGCAGGGCAGGCGGGGGGGGGCTGCAGGGCAGGCAGGGGGGGCTGCAGGGCTGGCAGGGGGGCACAGGGCTGGCAGGGGGGGCTGCAGGGCTGGCAGGGGGGGGCACAGGGCAGGCAGGGGGGGCTGCAGGGCTGGCAGGGGGGGGGCTGCAGGGCAGGCAGGGGGGGGGCTGCAGGGCAGGCAGGGGGGGCTGCAGGGCAGGCAGGGGGGGGCACAGGGCTGGCAGGGGGGGCTGCAGGGCTGGCAGGGGGGCTGCAGGGCTGGCAGGGGGGGGCACAGGGCTGGCAGGGGGGGCTGCAGGGCTGGCAGGGGGGGCTGCAGGGCTGGCAGGGGGGGGGCTGCAGGGCAGGCAGGGGGGGGCTGCAGGGCAGGCAGGGGGGGCTGCAGGGCTGGCAGGGGGGGTCCAGGGCAGCTTTCTACCTTTGTTTCCCCAGCAGCCGAAGGCAGAGCCCTGCCCTGCCGGCTCGGGGGCTTTCTGCAGGGGCTAATTGCTGGTTGTGTGGTGATGGGAGCGCTTGCAGCTCTGGAATGCCACCCTGCAATGGCTGTTCTTGCAGTGCCTCTGCTCCCAGCCTATTGCAGCCTTCATTTCTGTCAAGTGAGTGATGGCTGCAGCCTGCCTCTGGGGCCTGGCCCGGGGTGGAGGTGCTGTGCTCTGTGCCCTGATGCGAGACCTGATTGTTATCAGTGCCTCTCCTGCTGCCTGTGGGGCAGGCAGGGGAGGGGGCATGGCAGTGGGGTTCTCTCCACAGTGACCAATTGCAGTCTCTTCTCTCCCCCTTTGCAGTTGCTGAGCAGCTTTCAGCTTAGCTTTTGCCTTCCCCCCTGTGGTTCAGGACTTGGCTGTTGGCCTTGCCTGTGGAGCCTGAGTGGGGGCTCAGAGCACCTGCAGCCTGGGCTCTGAGGTTAGCACCCAGGCAAAGGCTGTCCTGGGTCTGTGTGATGTGGCCAGGAAGCTGCTGCTGTGCCTCCAGCTGCCCCTGAGGGAGGGGGAGAGGGAGCTGTGGAGGTTGCTCAGCTCAGTCTCTGTGTGGGCCAGGGTCTGGAGGCCTTTTCTCCTGGGCAGTGCTGCTCAGCTCGGGAGCCTGAGCCTGTGTCAGCTGCTGAGCCCTGCTGGGCTCCTGCAAATCCCTGCATGGCTTTCCCCTGGGAGGGGTGGGTAGGTGCAGCCTTTCTTCTCTGAAAGGCTGGAGGCAGGGTGGGGATGAGCAGCATAGACTTGTCAAGGGCTCTCTGTGTTTGGTGGTGCTAGGAAACAAACCCCAGCCTCTCTGGGCCCCCTCTGGATTTCCATGATAAACACAGCAGCACTGCCAGCCCCCGTGGCTGGCCTGGCTCTTGTCAGCTCTGCCTTTTAGCAGCTTTGATTAATTGCTTTACAATTTCACATCCAGCTGGGGGGCCACTCTCAGAGCACTCCTGCCCCCCATCAGGTGGAAGAATGGAGCAGGCTGCTGAATGCCTCTGGAGACAGCCACCATGTGCCGAGCAGGTCACCTCATTGTGGGGCACAGAGGACTCCTTCCGGGCAGCCTGCAGCATCCTGGGGCTGCCTCACTTCATTTGCATGCTCTGGAGGCTCGGCCAGGAGGGAGGGAGGGGAGGAGGAAGGGCACCAGGGCCTGGCAGGGGAGGTGGGGAGCTTGCAGCCTCTGGCCGGGCCTGGAGAGCCAGCTGGGTCCTGCAGGAGAGGTCCAGGGGAGGGAGCTTGGGTGGGAGCAGCCCCAGCTCAGTGCTGGGTGGGGAATGACTTGAAGGCTGCCTCCTCCTCCTCACTCCTTTGATGAGGCTGCTTCCAGTCTTAATCCCCTCTTGGACAGAGAGGAACCCAACCTGCAGGCTGTGGCTGCACCTTCAGCCAGCAGAGAGCTGCTGCCAGCCCCTCCCCAGCCCCAGTGCAGTGGCTGAGAGGATCCTCTGCTCCTCCTCACCTCCATCTGTGAGCAGCAGAGCTCCACACAAGCCTGCAGCAGACAAAAGCCTTGCAAGGCAGCAGGGGGGAGGGCAGAGCCCAGCCCAGAGCCCTGCCTTTGGGACTTCATCTTGCCCCTTTCCCATGCTTGACTGCCAGCAAGTGGCCTGGCTTTTGGCTGCACAGCCCAGGCCCTCGTGTCTGCCCAGGGCTGGGACATGCTCAGCTTTTGTTGAAGCCACCCTCAGAAATTCATTTAGGAGTTAATTGCCCTTTGGCAGCTCTGCCTCCTCCTCCCTTCCCCGGGAAGGCTTTAACATGGTAAAGAGGTCACGAGTCCAGCACAAAGAGACCAACAAGTGTCTGCCACAGCCCCAGCTTGTCCTGGAGCTGAGCTGGCTGCATAGAGATGGAAATGGCAGCAGGCTGGAGGAGCTCTGCCTGTGGATGCTCCTGCTCAAGCCCAGACCAGACTCCCTGCTTAGCTTCCTCCCCTGTGCTCCTGGCTGCTCTTTCTTCCTTGCTTTGTGATCTCCCAGTCGTAAAACCTCCCTCCTAGCCCCAGCCCTGGACTTCTGCAGTGGAGTGGAGCTGCTCTGGAAGTTGTGTGAGCTCCCAGCAGAAGAATTGAGGCTTTGTAGCCCTGGCTGAGGCCTTTGTTAGGCAAATTTCATTAAGAGACCTCGGACCTGGCAGGTCTGGAGGAAATCAGATCTGCTGTGCTGGCCCTGCTGGCAGCACTGCTCTGCTGTGCTCTGCTCTGGCCAGATGGCAAACTGGCCAGGAATGGCCACTGCCTGCCCAGCTGCCTGGGACAGCAGGAGAAGGCCTGGAGTGCTGCACTGCTGCAGCCCTGGGCAGGGCTGGCTGGGCTGGGCTGGGCTGAGTGGAGGCTCCCCTGAGCTCTCAGACAGCAGATGGGGCTGGGAAAGCTTTGGCTTTGAGCTCCAAGGTGTGTGCTGGTGCTGTCCCAGTGGGCTGAACCTCTGGTGGGGGGGTGGGGACAGCCTCAAGGAAAGGGGGGAGGGGGAAGGGCAGGAAGTGACTTTGTGGCCTGGAGGGCTGTGAAGAGCTCTGAACCCCCCAGGACTCAGATCTGTGGCAGGAAGGTCTCAGCTGTGCTGCACCCTGCTGGGAGCCCACACAGGGACTCTCTGTGCCCCCAGCCCCCCTGCAGCAGCTCCCAGCTTCAGCTCCTGCTGTTGGGGGCTGCTTGAAGCAGCAGCAGGAGCTGAGGTGCTGTGTGGGTCCTGAGGCTCATGCCCTCCTCACCTCCTCCCTCCAGGCACAGCCAGGGCAGCTGAAGCTGCATCCCATGCCCACAGCCTGCCTTGGGGAGGGCTGTGTGGAAGGAGGTGCTGCAAAGCCTTCCCTTCTGCTTCTCTGCAGGGGGTGAGAACATCAAGAGCATCAACCAGCAGTCAGGAGCCCACGTGGAGCTGCAGAGGAATCCTCCTCCCAACACAGACCCTGGGCTTCGAATATTCACCATCAGAGGCATTCCCCAGCAGATTGAGCTTGCCAGGCACCTCATAGATGAGAAAGTTGGTGTAAGTTCCACCCCTGCTGCTCTTGGGCTCTCTCTCAGGTGTGGTGTCTCCACCCTTTCAGGTAGATGTGGGCCTGGCACAGAGGCTGGCACAGAGCAGACACACTCAGTACCCAGCTGGCTGTGGGCAGCTGCCTGCAGCTTTGGTGGCCCTGCAGCAGCCTCCTCACCAGGGTCTGCTGGGACAGGCTGAGAGGGAATGGAGTGAAGCTGGGGGAGGGCAGATTCAGACTGGGGACTGGGAGGAGATTCTTGGCAGGGGGGTGGGGAGGGCCTGGCACAGGCTGCCCAGGGAGGCTGTGGCTGTCCCCTGCCTGGAGCTGTGCAGGGCCAGGCTGGGTGAGGCCTGGAGCAGCCTGGGCTGGTGGGAGGGGTCCCTGCCCATGGCAGGGGGTTGGGACTGGGTGATCCTCAAGGTCCTTTCCAGCCCAACCCATTGACTGATGCTGTGCTTTGGAGGCTGCTCTGGTCCCAGAAGGCTCTGACTGCTGATGTGAGGGTAGTGAGCAGCAGTAGTGAGGCATGAGAAGGCCATCAGAGGAGGTGCTGTGAGGACAACAATGCCACTGGCTGAGGGTGACCCAGCCCTGGCATCACCACCCTGGGGGCAGCACTCAGCTCCTTGCTGCAGTCCAGCCAGGCTGCCTTTTGCCTTCCAGTCAGTGCAGTGCTGTGCTGCTGGGGCTTGGCAGTGCCAGGCTGGAGCACTGCTGGGCAAACAGAGAACCCTGACCTGGGGCAGGGGGGAGCTGAAAAGCAACCTCTGTGCTGCAGGGCTTGAGGGGAGAAGGCTTGGCCCCACCCTCAGGATCCAGGCTGCTCCCAGGGAAGCCTCCAGCTGTGCCCCAGGCCTGTTAGCCTCTCTGGGGCTGCCCAGAGCTGCCTTGGAAGCTGAGCTGCTGCAGTGTGCTGCCAGCCCTGAGGACTTCAGCTCAGTCACTCCTTCCAGGGGCTGGGGTTCACTCCTCTAAGGCTCTCTTCTCCCCTTTCTCACTGCTCACACTGGCTGCCTCCACCCTGTCTTTAGAGCTGACCTGAAGTGTTTGTGGGTTCTGTGGCAGGGTCCCAGCATGGGTGGACCTGGAGGATTTGGTCAGAGTCCATTCAGCCAAGCACCTGCCACACCTCATCAAAAGTAAGCTGCTCTGGGGGGTGCTGGGAGGGCAATGGGAGAGGGGTGGAGGGCCCTGGGGAGGTGGTGGTTCAGTGGAGCCTTTTAAAGAGGAAGCATTTGGAAGCCAGGGGCAAGCTGAATCCTTCCAGCCTGACCACAGGAAGGGTTTGGGCTCTGAAGTTGTAAAGCAGGCAGCAGTTGGCAGCTCCAGGATCCCAGGGCAGGGAGTGTGGGGGGGAGCCTGAGCTGCACACAGTGCTGGGCTGCCCCCCAGCCCAGCCCAAGCACTCCCAGCTGCTGTCCCCCACGCTCAGCTCCTTGCTCAGCAGCTGCAGCTGGGCTCCTCTGGCCCCCTCCTGCCCCCAGGCTGCTGTTCCTGCTCCAACCTCTGCCCTCTCGCCCTCTGCAGCGGTCCCCAGGCCTTCATGCCCCAGGGCTGGGGCAGCACCTACCAGACGTGGCAGCAGCCTGCACAGCAAGTCCCAGGTAGGTGAGGGGAGGGTTGGAGTTGCCTTTGCTGCCTCCTTCATGCCTGCAGAGCACAGCTCCACCCCAGGAGTGCACAGCAGCTTCCTCAGCTCCCTGGGGCAGGGAGTGGAATCCTCCCCCAGGGCACTGGACAGCTGCCCAGGGGGCTGGGCCAGCTCCTTCCAGCTCCTCCACCACCACCTGGGAAGGTTGCACCCCTGGGCTGCCCCCCAGCCTGGCATCCTGTGGTGTTGGAGCTCAGCAGAAGCTGGCTGAAGCATGGAGGCTGTGGGAAGCTGGGCTGCTGCTTGTGCTCCTTGCTGCCTGCTGCTGCTCCCTGTGTGCAAACCTGCTCCTTGCTTCCCCTTCCCTAGCAAAAGCAGCTCTGCCTCGGGCTGCCCCCTGCCAGGTGCTCCAGGAGAGCACTTGCCAAGCCCAGCCATGGCTGGGGGGAGCCCTCCCAGCCCTTTGTTCTTCTTTCCACTTGGAAGTGTCCCTTCTGAGCTCCTCTCACTGCTCAGCTCCCAGTCTGACTGGGAAAGGAGCTGCAGCACAGGGAGGGAAGGCTGCAGGGCTGCTCCCCTCTCATCCACACTGCCTGGAGCAGGGTCCCTGTGTCTGCTTTTGGGGGCTGATCAGAGCTGCTCACAGTGCCAGGAGTGAGGCCAACAGGGTAACCAGCTCTGAAATAGTGATAAACCAGCCCAGAGACAGAGCAGGAGGGCAGAGCTGGGCCCAGATCAGCCCAGAGACAGAGCAGGAGGGCAGAGCTGCACCCAGATCAGCCCAGAGACAGAGCAGGAGGGCAGAGCTGCACCCAGATCAGCCCAGGGACAGAGCAGGAGGGCAGAGCTGCACCCAGATCAGCCCAGAGACAGAGCAGGAGGGCAGAGCTGCACCCAGATCAGCCCAGAGACAGAGCAGGAGGGCAGAGCTGGGCCCAGATCAGCCCAGGGACAGAGCAGGAGGGCAGAGCTGGGCCCAGATCAGCCCAGAGACAGAGCAAGAGGGCAGAGCTGGGCCCAGATCAGCCCAGAGACAGAGCAGGAGGGCAGAGCTGGGCCCAGATCAGCCCAGAGACAGAGCAGGAGGGCAGAGCTGGGCCCAGATCAGCCCTGCTGCTGCTGGGCTTCCAGCTGCCAGCACTGAGTCTGGAAGTGGAAGCACTGGAGGGCCTCTGCCCTCTGGGGGTGTCACTCCTTGCCCTCTGGGGGTGTCAGCCCCTGCCCTCTGGGGGGTGTCAGCCCCTGCCCTCTGGGGGTGTCAGCCCCTGCCCTCTGGGGGTGTCAGCCCCTGCCCTCTGGGGGTGTCACATTGGTCTCTTCTCCCTACTCTCAGGTGATAGGAGAGGCAGTGGCCTGGGGTGGTGCCAGGGGAGGCTTAGGTTGGAGATGAGGAACAATTTCTTTGCTGCAGGAGTGGTCAGGGCCTGGCAGAGGCTGCCCAGGGAGCCCTGGAGGTGTTTCTGAAGCCTGTGGCCATGGCACCTGGGGCCATGGCTTGGTGCCCATGCTGGGGTTGGGCTGAGGGTTGGCCTGGATGATCTTGGGGGTCTCTTCCAACCCAGCCCCTTCTGTGGCTCTCTGAGCAGAGTGGAGCCCAGAGAGGCCAGGAGCAGCTCCCCAAGGTGTGTGAGGCTCCCTGGGGCAGTGCCTGCTCTGGCTCTTGGAGCTCCCTTTGCACCCAGTCCCATGCAGGATGTTTCCCAGGCAGGATGCTTCCCCTGCATGCTGCAGCCTGGTTGTTCCCAGCTCTGCTGTCACAGAGCTGCCTGAGTCCTGCTCCCAGCAGTCAGCCCTCCTAGGGCCAGAGAGTGCCCTCCTGGAGGGGAGGAGTGGCAGCCCCCCACCCCCTACACATGTCTTGGGGTTTTAATGACTTCCCCATCTCAAAGAGATGAACTGCTGGGGAAACATTTTGCTGTGCAGTGCATTTAGCTGTGTGTCCTTTCAGCCTGCTGTGCACTGTAATGCTCCCAGAAGAAAAGGCTTTGAGGGAGGCCCTTTGTTGGCATTAGCAGGTGGACAGTTGAGGCAGCCTTGACCTCTGCCAGCAAAGGTCCTGACTTGGAGCGTTGGTCAAAGTCTTTTAACCCTCTGCTGTGCCCCTGGACAGGACACTGCTGCCCTGGCCCCTCCACCCCTTGCACTGCATTATTCCCCCCCTCCATCCCCCCAGGCTGGGCTGTGGGGCTGGGAAGAGCCTGCTTTGAGTGATGGGAGAAGGAGCAGGGAGTGTGGGCTGGAGCTCTGCAGGTTCCACCTCAACCTGAGGAGAAACTTCCTTGCTGGAGCCCTGGAGCCTTCCAGGCAGCTGAGCCCTGCAGCAGGCTGCCCAGAGGGGCTGTGGAGTCTCCTCCTCTGGAGAGCTTCCAGCCCCACCTGGATGTGTTCCTCCTGTGCCCTGCTCTGCCAGGGGGCTTGGACTGGGTGATCTCTGGAGGTCCCTTCCAAAGCCTAACATTCTGTGCTGCTCCTCCACAGGTCTGCTCCCCAGCCCCCTGTCCCTGCCAGTGGTGGCTCCTGCTCCCTCTGCCCACCTCCCTCTCTGCAGTGCTTTTGCCACTGTGGTTTCTGTGCTTTGTGACCTTGGCTGTGGCCAAGGCAGGTGTGGACATCCCAGCTCTGCACCCAGCAGGCTTGGACTCCCCCCTGCACCAGCACTTGGCTGTGCTGGAGTGGAGGTGTCTGAGTGCCTCCAAAAAGGGGAGCTGTGAGAGGTGGAGGCCACAGGAGTGGGCTCTGAGGTTAGTTGTGCAAGACTCTCTTTGTCTTCAGGCCTGCTTGCCAGGCTTCACCCTGAGCTTCAGGGAGCTCAGCAATGTTCTCTTGGCCCCCCAGAGCCAGCTGTGCTCACAGCAGTCAGCTTGAGGCTGCTGCTGCTCTCCTGCAGGTTGTAGATGTTGGGTTTCACCAGCCCCACTGAACCCTGCTGCGGTGTGGGAGGCTGCAGAGTGTCCCCCAGAGCCAGCAGGGTGCTGTGGAAGCCTCTCTGGGTGATGTGTGGAGCTGGCAGTGCTCTGGGCACGGGGGGCAGTGCTCTGGGCACGGGGGGGGGCCGTGCTGCTGGGGCAGGGGGGGGCCGTGCTCTGGGCAGGGGGGGGGCCGTGCTCTGGGCACGGGGGGGGGCCGTGCTCTGGGCAGGGGGGGCCGTGCTCTGGGCAGGGGGGCAGTGCTCTGGGCACGGGGGGCAGTGCTCTGGGCCACGGGGGGGCCGTGCTCTGGGCACGGGGGGCAGTGCTCTGGGCACAGGGGGCAGTGCTCTGGGCACAGGGGGGCAGTGCTCTGGGCACAGGGGGGCAGTGCTCTGGGCAGGGGGGGCAGTGCTCTGGCAGGGGGGGGCCGTGCTCTGGGCACGGGGGGGGCCGTGCTCTGGGCACGGGGGGCAGTGCTCTGGGCACGGGGGGCAGTGCTCTGGGCACGGGGGGGCAGTGCTCTCTGGGCCACAGGGGGGCAGTGCTCTGGGCACAGGGGGCAGTGCTCTGGGCACAGGGGGGCAGTGCTCTGGGCACAGGGGGGGGCAGTGCTCTGGGCACAGGGGGGCAGTGCTCTGGGCACAGGGGGCAGTGCTCTGGGCAGAGGGGGGCAATGCTCTGGGCACAGGGGGGCAGTGCTCTGGGCACAGGGGGCAGTGCTCTGGGCAGAGGGGGGCAATGCTCTGGGCACAGGGGGCAGTGCTCTGGGCACAGGGGGGGCAGTGCTCTGGGCACGGGGGGAGCAGTGCTCTGGGCACAGGGGGCAGTGCTCTGGGCACAGGGGGCAGTGCTCTGGGCAGAGGGGGGGGGCAATGCTCTGGGCACGGGGGGCAGTGCTCTGGGCACAGGGGTGGGCAGTGCTCTGGGCACGGGGGGCAGTGCTCTGGGCACAGGGGGGCAGTGCTCTGGGCACAGGGGGGGCAGTGCTCTGGGCACGGGGGGGCAGTGCTCTGGGCACAGGGGGGCAGTGCTCTGGGCACGGGGGGGCAGTGCTCTGGGCACGGGGGGCAGTGCTCTGGGCACAGGGGGGCAGTGCTCTGGGCAGAGGGGGGCAATGCTCTGGGCACAGGGGGCAGTGCTCTGGGCACAGGGGGGCAGTGCTCTGGGCAACAGGGTGGCAGTGCTCTGGGCAGAGGGGGGGCAATGCTCTGGGCACAGGGGGCAGTGCTCTGGGCACGGGGGGCAGTGCTCTGGGCACGGGGGGCAGTGCTCTGGGCACGGGGGGGCCAGTGCTCTGGGCACAGGGGGCAGTGCTCTGGGCACAGGGGGCTGTGCTGAGGGCTTTGCAGCCCCTGGCAGTTTGGGCACTGCTGTCCCCCAGCACCTTCTGGCTGCTCTCAGCTCGCTGCTTGCAAGCCTGCTCAGAGCCTGTCCGGAGCACGCAGCAGAGGCAGGGTCCCCCTCTGAGCTGTCCTGCAGCTGTGGGAAGGGGGGCTGGCTCCTCTCTCAGCTGCACAACCAGCAGGTCCTAAGCCTGGGCTTGGTGTCACCTCCCTGCTGACCTCTCCCTTCTCCCCCTCTCCTGCTGCAGGTCACGCTGCCAGCGCTGCTTCCCAGGCCAGTTCCCAGCCCGACTACACCATGGCCTGGGCAGAGTACTACAGACAGCAGGCTGCCTACTATGGGCAGACCCTGGGGCAGGCTCAGGCCCACAGCCAGGTCTGTATCCCTGCTCCCTGCCCCTCTGCACCTTCCCTTGGGAATCTGGGTACGTTGGCACTGTCCTGGGCCTGCCTGGGCTTGAGGGTGGTGAAGCAGAGAGCTGCTGTGCCTGGGGCAGAGATCACCAGGGGGCTTTGCCTTCACCTCAGAGCCTTACTGCTCTGCACAGGGCTTTTGAGTGGGTCTGGGAGGTTGGTTGCTCATAGCCCCCAGGCTGGTTGTGGGGGTTCAAGTAGCAGGAGTGCTGGAGCCAGGCTGCTGAGGTGGCACAGCCCTGGCACAGCCCTGGCACAGCCCTGGCACATGGGGCAGCCTGGGGCCACGCTGGCCAGCTTTGCCTTTGCTCTTGTGAGCTCAGTGCTGGACAGGAGCTGTGCCCCTGCCATGGGGAGGGAGCAGCCTGTCCCCAAAGGCAGCAGAAAGCTGCTGGAGCAGAAGTGGGAGTGCAGAGCTACCAGGGGAGATCCAACCTCACCTGGCACTCGGACCGCTGAGGGGGATTTATCCTGCTGATGCCTGCAGGGCTCTCCCTGCTGCTGGGTGCTCAGGTCCTCAGTCCCTGGCAGCAGTAGGTGCAGAGCAGATGCTGGACCTGGGTGGGGTCGGGCTAGGTGCTGGGAGCAGGGCTGTGTGGCTGCAGGGGGGTGAGAGGAGCCAGCAGCATCCTCGGGCAGCTGCAGCCTCCCTGCTGCCGAGGTCGAGCCCGGCGCTGGCCGCGGGCGCTGCCCGAGCCGTGACCTGCGAGCAGGGGATGAGAGGGAGTCCTCTGCAGCCCTGCCTGCCAGCCTGGCCCCTCTGCAGAAGAGGGACTGCGTGTGGGGAGCGGCAGGAGCTGCTGGCAGGCCAGCTCAGGGTGCCAGGGTGAGCCCTCCCCCGGAGCATCCTCGGAGGTGGAGCTGGGGCCGGAGGAGAGGCAGCGCTGGGACCCCCGCCGCAACTTCTGCCTCTTTCCCTTCTCCAGGAGCAGTAGAACAAGACCCTCGTGGCCATTTCTTTGGGTTGTTTTGGTTTTATTTTGGTTTTGTTTTCCCTTGGAATCATCATGGAAGAGAAAGGAGAGAGACCAGCAGCTGCTGCTGTGCCAGAGGCTCCTGGACCCGGCTGGGCGGCGCTCGGCTGCAGGCTTCCTCTCCCCCCCTCCTTTGCCGGCGAAACACTACCCCGAGGAGCGACCCCCCACCCACCTCTGCTGGGGGGCAGGCAGTGGCCTCCCCCTCTGCTGGACACGTTGGGCATTTTGCTTTCCCAATTTGGTTCAAAAGAAACAACCAAGCCCAAACTTTCCAAACCCCTCCCAGGATCCTTTCCTTCGGCTGATTGATTTTGTTGGGGGTTGGAAACGAAAGCAGGGAAATGGTTTTGGTTCTGCCCAGGCAGCAAAAGGCAGCCCCAGGGCTGTGGCATGGCAGCTCCTGGCCTTTGGGAGCTCTTCCTTTGCTTCCTCTCTCTTTTTTCTCCCCCCCCCCCACTCTGTCCTGTCTGGTTGGGGGTTTGGGGGGTTTTTATCCTTTTGATGTTTGGGGCTCCTCTTCCCTTCAGTCTTCCCTGTGCCAACAGAAAGAGGCTTGGAAAGGCTCAGGGGGGTAGGTAACAAACCTTAACCTTAAATAGGTGGGGAGGGGTAAATAAAAAGAGGTGGGGGGGAGGGAAAGAGGAGGGGGGGGAGGGAAAAAAAAAAGGTGAAAGGGTGGGGGGGGAAGAGGAGGGAGGGGGGGGAAAAAAAGGGAAAGGGGAGGGGGGAAGAGGAGAGGGGGGGAAAAAAAGGGGGTGGGTAGGGGGAAGGGGGGCAAAAAGAGGAGTGGGGGGGGGGAAAGGGGGAAAAATCCAGGATAAAAAGCAAAAAGAGGGAGGAAAAAAAAAACGAAGGGGGGGAAAAGGAGGAAAAACACCAAGGGGGGGAAAATAGGGGGAGAAAAAGGAGAGGGGAAACAGGAGGGGGAAAGAAAATAGGAGGGGGAGGGGGAAAAATGGGGGGTGGGGGAAGAGGGAGGGAAATAGGAGAAAAACAGAAGGGGAAAAATAGGAGGGGGAAAAAAAAAGTGAGGGAAAAAGGGGGGGGTGGG